>NC_052404.1:10262762-10907045 GCF_009389715.1 Phoenix dactylifera | reverse complement strand
AACAGTGGATTCGTGCGGAGAAAAGTGAACCCTTCTTTCGAGCAAAATATACAGCCCTATCTCGCTTGCAAAGGATCTAAACCTGGTTGCCAAAGGTTCATAACATTCATTTGAGCAGTCAACTTTCAATTTTTCCATAAAAATCTTCTGTGATCGTGCACATGATTCTTTCTTCAGTCACAATTATTCCAAAGGATGCCGTCAAAGTTACCGTATAAGAAAAAATAGTGTCACTTAATCATAAGGGCTATAGATCCACTCTCCTTGCAATGCTTGCATCTGAATCTTTGACTGATTAAGCAGTAGAGACTTTGAATGGAGCTATATGCAGCATTCTTGCCCCTTCTTTTCTTTTCTTTTTTCAAAAAAAAAACAGTGGAATAAGATAGCAGTATGATGAGTAAACATGCTTTATATTTTACTAAGTCTATGGCTGGCAAGCAAGAAAACAGAAGACAGTCCCTAATTACAGCTAGCTAATTAAATCGTTAGGACAGATACATGGACTATGCAGAAGGAAACACCATCCTCTTTATTAAGATATGTCAAGGTAGTCTTGCTTGTGTTCTTGTTACATTTTGATAATTGCGTTAGATAACGATGTAATAGTTGGGGCCAAGAGCTCACCAAAAGAGAATCCAAATTGGCTTTTTTTTTTCTTTTTTTTTCTTTTTTTGATAGATTTGAAAGACAATGCTATACTAGTATGAATATATCTTACAAAATTGAAAAATAAAGTATGGCATGCTGTCTTATACTGGTGGTAGACTGATCTTTCCTTTGTCACACTTATTAGGCTACGGATGTATATGGGATGACAAACTTCCAAATCCTTGTAGAAAAGCTTGGCACACTTAATAACCGAGAGTTTTGGACCATGAGACTATCCTGGGGCTCGGAGGCTCCTAAGTGGGGGCTCACCTCCCTTCCATGCCATTGGCTTCCTCGCGGAAGAATGGTTTTTATGCCTCTCGTGGTCCTCAAAAGTTGCTTTCCACGGCCGCAGTTGGATGCAACTGGGAAGCCATCGACATCACTCAAATACAAGTGCTCCATCGCTGCCACTCAAATAAGTCTTTCTTGTGCCATCATGAGATGATTAGACTTGGATCCATAGAGAAAAAAGTTGGTAGGAGGAGACGTCGCCTTTCAGGCCAAATATGCCTACAGAAAAGTTGGATAGCTTTATTTATGACATATCATTTTAGGAGACTTTTGTAGATTGGTGAAAGAGAGATACTTAAAGCGCTTGAAAATTTGTTATTTACTGACTTTTTTAGATGTATTCACATTATGCAAGTAAATGAAATAATTTCACCAGCCAAATTAGAACAGCTCTTACAATGAAAGCAAAATATTGGTTGACATGTCGGCTGTCAAGTATTGCTCTTACAAAAGCTCTTTATATATCCACATAATATTACATCAAAACAATATAATTAGTTACGATAACAATGATTCTTTTATTTGTTTATCTATTTATTTATTTGATAGGCATGGCTCGATCTGTTCTCTTATACGTAAGCATGGTAAATCCTCCACTTGCACGCCTTAGCCCTTTATGACCGCTTCTTGTCGAAGATGTGACCGTATACTTCTTATTCCTCTAGCACACATATTATGGACTCTAATGCATGGTAGCGAGCCTTGCAAAGATTCTCACAATCCATAAAGCATCGACAGCTCTTCATGCATGTATGGAATCCCCGGAACATTGCATGGACACAATATTAGCGATGTTGTCTGTTGTGGTTCAAATTTGGCCCAAGAGTGACCACGCCGGGAGAGTCGAGGAAGCTGTCGGAATGTTGAGGAAGAAAATGAGCCACCTCCTATGCGACGGTGTACTTACACAAAGCCTCACCGGTGATTTCGGTGAGGCCCTCTGATGCTCAAGTTAGGATGGATCTTAATTGGTCCAAAAAGTTTCCGTAGTGTTATCTGATGGGGCTATATATAGTTCTTGGAAAGGTGTCCAGGTAGCGGAGGTATGGCCCGTCCTCATCATGGGAGGAGATGGGTTTCAGACAAATGGCGTAAGCTGTTCCTGTGAACGGTAAGGCGTCGATAGGTGTGACGGGGTATAGCTGGAGCAGCATGGCGTCATCCTTGACTGTCGTTGGCTAACAAGCAAAGCATGGTGCGGTGATGTTGTAATGTACAGCCACGTAGGCAGGCGTGGGCACGCACGTGGATGTGGTCGTGGGCGAAGCCAAGCTCGATGAGGGGTCGCATCGTGCATTCGGCGAGGTCGTTTTGGCGGGTGCTGAGGTCGGCCTAGCTTCCCTGATTCCAAGGTTTTGCTCGGTAGGACGCCCCGAGCTCAAGGGTTGGGGCGCGTTGTCGAATATTGAGGGCATCTCGAGCTCGGGTCGAGGCGTAGCGGCGAATATAAAAGGCGCTCCGAGCTCGGTCGGGGCACGTCGGCGAATATAAGGGCGCCCCAAGCTCGGTCGGAGCGTATCGGCGAACGTGAGGGCACTCCAAGCTCGATCGGAGTACGTCGGCGAATAGTTCCACGGTCGAAGAATCTCTTTGGCTCGCAACTGACTCAGCAGAGCGTTCCGAGCTCGGGCTCGAGACGTCATTACAGGCATTAGATGTTACGGGAGGTCGTAGTAGCGGAGAGATCCGGCCGAGGTCAACTGAGCTTTCGGCGGAGTCTAAGATCGGGCCGGTTCTGAGCAGAGTTATAGTTTTGCTCGGTCAGTGTTGTGGGATGATCCTCTACCTTAAGCAGGGCGATCCATTTTGCCCTCCATCACTGTCATCATTTCTATGATTTCTTTATTTCTTCATCCATCAATTCATTTGATAGGAATGGCTTGTTCTTTCATGTGTCATGGGCTCTCACGCACGCAAGCGAGTCTTTCAAAGTGTGTCACAATCCACATTGCTTTCGTGGCCGACCTAATCAATAGCGGCAACAAGAACCCGTTGCGACGTTACTGACGAAACCTCATGCAACCACCCACCTTGCGAAGAAACCTATGGATTATAACGGAGTACCGTGGGAAAACGCATGGCTAAGAAATATAGGTTCATCTGTCCAGAGACCAACCTTCATCCTCTAAATTCCACCATAGAACGGCTAGACATGGCTGATGGTTTTGATTTACCTTATATGTTATAATCTTGTTGATGGCACTGCAAGTTTATCTAATTCGGTCGTACTATTTTTTCTCTTTTATATATGAAGATTCATACAGGCATTTTTTTGTTTCAAACATTGACTGCAAGGTTTTGAAGGAGAACTTAGTAGTTCTAATACAAACAAATTTTTACGCACCAAACACGCTCGGCAAGAGAAGGGAGACGGAGAGAATCGGAAGCAGAGGGCATTCACAAGGGAAGATATCTCTAAAACCTAAGTTCAAGTGGTCAGCTCTTCTCTAAAAATTTTTCACACAAGATCATGAACGGTTTATTAGACTCAAAATTTGTCTGCATTTAGGACTGGCAGCTAAGAGCCCTGGTCGGAGACGCCAAGAAAGGACAGTGCATGGCTCAACCCCTCTTCATCCCTTCATTTTGACCGGGTCACCATTGACTTGTTGACCCACCGCAGGCACGTTTCTAAAGTCACGTTCGCCGCTGCTAAGTGGGTGCGTACAAGGGACGCCGGGATCGAGCTTATGGGCATGGATCTACCACGTGGCCAACGCGTGCGAGCCTGCCATGAGCGCACTATTCTGTGGATGGAAACTTTGGGCTCATTTGGTCGGTAGAAAGAGAGGGGGAAAAAAAAAAAAAAAAAAAAAAGGATAGGAAAGTAATGAAATACCTTATATTTAGTTGGAGTTTTTTTTAAAAAAATAAATATAGTTTTCCCAAAAAAAATAAGATTTTTAAAAATTCATGTAAAATTTAGAAAAATCTAATTTTCATTGATTGAGAATTATTTTTTTTTCAAAAAATATCTTTTTGTTAGAATAAGGCAAGATTTATATATATTTAGTTAGACTTTTTTTTTAAAAAAAATAGAAATATGGTTTTTCTCATAAAAATAAAATTTTTAAAAATTCATGTGGGATATAGAAAAATTCAATTTTCATCGATTAAGAATTATTTTTTTTTCAAAAAATATCTTTTTGATAGAATGAAGCAAATTTTTTTTTATTAAGAGCATAACAGGTATTTTACATAATTTTTTTAGAAAAATAGATGGTTAACCAAATATGAACTATTCTAGAATGCCACTTTTTCATAGTCCACCAATTATGCAGAAGTTATTTTTTCAAACATCAGATAGTTAGATATCAACTTCGTAGGAAAAATATTCCAATGATGAAAAATTCTTTTCACTCATCGACAAATATAACCAGCCTGTCACGCACATGCAATTCTCCACTCACATGGCCGAGCCAATTCTACACTCATCCAATAGGCGAGAGTCGTTTGGTTGCAGGTCATAGTGGCTAACTTTATTGCGCTTCCTTAGTCTTAGTGTAGGCTGTTGATGCAATCTAGTTGAATAAGAACAAGCCGTATCGTTTCCAAAGTTGCACCGAGTCCAAAGAGAAATGGCTGAGCCGGTTTCTTGCATAGCATCGTTTCAAAGTCCCATCTTTTGAATAACATGATTTTATTCAGCAAGAAAACCAATTTTACCCATTGCAAATACTATTCAATATATCTCGAGATACAATCTAGTTTATAACATGAAATAATTACACATGTCATGATACTTGGTATGCATCTACGTCAAGTTAGCAAGAGTCATCTCATGATATTTTTTCATTTGTATCCGGGACCAACTACAGCAATGACAGAATGGGCTGTACGTGAAATAGAGCTTGGCTGCCGTTTGTATCTGCTGCTTTCGCCCGTTTTAGCCAACCAATATTAAGCCTCCAGAAGCAACAAAAAGGAGAGAAGCCAAACGAAACGCTGCGACGGCGCGAGCCGAAGACCGCAAAACCAACCTGTGACTTTGTCCGCTACGCCGGCGGCATCGTGCTCTCCGGCCGCCGCCGCCACCACTTCCCAACATGAATTCGGCTGTCTTCTCTCCACACAATATTTCTACCGTTGACTGCGTCTGCGTGGAAGTGCTCGATCGCCGGTGCAACTCTTCTCGTCAAGCCGCCCTGAACATTCTTCGCTGGGTCCGGCTTCTTCAGGTCAAGAACGCCAACAGATCAAATTGCCTCATATGCCTACTCTCTCCACAACGAGAGCAACACGTTTAACCATGTAGAAAATTTGATAGATGATGCGCGTAGGTCCCAGGATAGCCACCACGGCTTCATTTTTTAGGCAAATGATGTTATGTGTAAAATTTTATGGTGCAGAAATCGTATGGCAGGGCATTTGAATGATGGCCACTCATTGCTCAAACATATTCGCAGAATAGTAAAAGTCTGTGACTCATTTTAGGCTACTCATATATATCGGATGGCAAACAAAACTGCAGACTGAGTCATTTTCTTTTTGCTGAAATGGAAGTATCATACATAACGTATACGCATACAGCTAAGAAAATCAAAAGGCAGCACATTATGGAGAGTCGTAGGTAGCTCCGTCTCACCCTCTCATAAGTGGTCCCCTGAATGGCTAGCAATAAAAGATGCTAGTCAATCCGCCGCCCCATTGGCCTCTTTAAACACGTGTTTCGCTTGGAGCACCAATCCATCATGAGCCATAGCCCGAATATCTCTCAAAAACGGATGATAGTCGCCGACCCCACCTGAAACCTGCAGAATCCACCCAATCACTGTCATCGAGTTACCCTTTAGGAGAACGTCTATCCTCTGCAAGGCATGCCGAACATAACACAAACTAGACCAGGCCGCTCTCAGCTCCGTCCCTGGCCCCGATGTATCAGACAAGTGGCAGCCCCCAGCCGAATCACCCTGGAATCAGGATCCCTGATCACGAAGCCTGTCCCGTCCTGCCTACCGCTCTGCAGGACGCATCCGTCGAAGTTGACTTTGAAAAAACTTGAAGGTGAAAATTTTTAGGTGAAAAATACTAACGGAGGGGCTCCGCAAGCACATGTGGAGTTCCAGCTGCTCCGAACTAACAAAAATTTATTTACCGCTCCTTACTCAAAAGAGGTCTTTAAACGTGTTTTGTAGCCGCCCTCGGACTCTTATATATGCCATCACATGTTGGTGGACTCTGTTGGCAGCACTCAGCTTTAAAACAGTGTGAGCCGTTGTAAAAAATAAATTTGAAAAAAGATATCCGGAAGATTCTGCGTGTAAGATGATGCGCGACTAAATGGGCCCTGTACACATTATATTACGTCCCTCACCACGTCATTTTTTCCGTTGTACGGCGCCTCTCCAACATATAATTTTTTTTAGCTCCTCTCTTTGGCGGTGTCCCTTAATATCTGTGTGTGTTTATAAATACAGCTCCACCGTTCTTGGAGTCTTAACGAACTTTGTAACCTGCGGAGCCTGCAGAAACCCGTCGGCTTCTGGCTCGTTCGCCTCTCTCTCTCTCTCTCTCTCTCTCTCTCAGGTGACCGCTTTGCTTCTTCGATTAGCTACCGAGGATGCCGAGAAAAGGGCTTAGGAGCCTCCTCCCCTCCTACTCCTTCCCCTCCCGTCATCATGATGGCCGATCCCTTGCTCCGCCTTCTCCTCACCGGCGGCAGCAGCAGAGCTCCGCCGCCACCATGATGGAGGACAAGGTGACGGCCGTGGAGGCCATCATCACCAAGTGGGACCCGAACGCCTCCTCCTTCGCCAAGATCACCTCCCTCTTCTACCAGGACCGGGCCGAGGCCCACCGCTTCCTCCTGGCCGTCTCCGACCTCCAGCGCGCCATGCTCGATTTCGCATCCGACAAGGGGAACCTGGTGTCGGGATCGGATGCGCTGGTCCGTGCCCAGACGCTGATGCAAGCCGCCATGCGCCGCCTCGAGAAAGAGTTCGACCAGATCCTCTCCGCCAACCGCGACCGCCTCGACCCGGAGTCCGTCTCCGCTCGGTCGTCGCGCTCCAGCGTCTCCGACGCCGAAGACGATGTCGGCGGGTCATCGGAGGATGACATCCGTGCCGCCGGGGAGTCCATCGGCGAGGTTGAGCGTGCCGCGGCCATCGCCATGGCGGACCTCCATGCAATTGCGGAGACCATGATGTCGGCCGGGTACGGCAAGGAATGCTTCCGGATCTACAAGATCCTCCGCAAGTCCATCATCGACGAGTGCCTCTACCGCCTAGGCTTCGAGAAGCTCAGCCCCTCCCAAATCCAGAAGATGGACTGGGAGTCGCTCGACTCCAAAATCCGAACCTGGCTCGCTGCATCCCGGGTAGCCGTGAAGACGCTCTTCTCCGGCGAGCGGATACTCTTGGACCACGTCTTCGCCGGGTCGGATTCCATCCGGGAGGCATGCTTCGCGGACATCGCTAGAGACGCCGCCGTCCAATTCCTCAGCTTTCCCGAATTGGTGGCAAAATCGAAGCGGTCGCCGGAGAAGATGTTCCGGATATTGGATCTCCACGATGCAATCGCCGAGCTCTGGCCGGAGATCGAGCCCGTCTTTTCTTTTGAATCCACCGCGGCGGTTCCGACTCAGGCGCTGAATTCACTTGTCAAGCTCGCCGACGCGGCCCGGGCCACCATCGCCGACTTCGAGGTGGCGATGCAAAAGGACACTTCCAAATCGCCGATCCCCGGCGGTGGGATCCATCCGTTGACCCGCTACTCTATGAACTTCGTCGCCTTGCTTGCAGACTACGATGCCGCCCTTGCTGACATCTTCGCAGACTCCACTCTTCACATGCCGTCCTCACTTCCCGATTTTTTCTTCGACACGTCGCAGGCGTCGGCACCGCCGTCGCCAGCTCCATCCTCCGCCGCCTCCACCTCCAACTACGAGGAGAACCCCGGATCTCCGGTCGCCGTCCGGCTCGCACGGCTTATTCTTGTACTCCTCTGCAAGCTTGACGACAAGGCAGGGCTCTACCGGGAGGTGTCGCTATCCTACCTCTTCCTCGCCAACAATCTTCAGTACATAGTGAACAAGATTCGGGGGAGTCGGCTTAGTCACCTTCTCGGCGAGGAGTGGGCGACGCGGCACGCGGCGAAGGCAAGGCAGTACGCTTCCAACTTCGAGCGGCTTGGTTGGAGCAAGGTGGCGGCGGCGATCCCGGCGGGGGAGGTGGGGCCGGCTGAAATGCGGGAGCGGATGCGGGCGTTCAACGCGGGCCTCGAGAAGGCTTGCCGGAACCAGGCGGAGTGGGTCGTCGCGGACGCTGGGATGAGGGAGGTTGTGAGGGCGGTGGTCCGGGGGATGATCGTGCCGGCGTACCGGGGATTCTACGTCAAGTGCCGGGCGGAGCTCGGCGACTCGGCGGTGGTGAAGTTCTCGCCGGAGGACGTGGGGAGCCGCTTGTCGGAGCTCTTCTCTGGCTCGGATGGTTCGGACTCCGGCTCGGAGTCTTATTCCGGTTACCGGCTCGGATCCGGCTCTGTTTCCGGTGGGTCAAAGTGGTCGTCGCGGTCCGCATAAGAGCACATTTTACCCTGTTCTGTACTCAGTTCTCGTTAATCCTTGCGTGCGTGCTCTTTTCTGCAGACCACTCATTTGTTCGTCTTTTTTCCCCCCTGTTAGCATCTTGTTATTGTTAATTAACTATACGTGCATGCAGCTTGTGAATTATTGCTTAATAACTCATCGTTTTCGTTCATAAATTTAAAAGTTAATCCACTCCATATCCATATACGAATCTCTGTGACTTTTTTCTCTAATTCTGCTTATATGGCTCGCCAATTTAAAGATCCTACCGTGTAATTTAATGGATTCCACTGAAAATTTCAAGCACTTAGTTTTGTCTTCATTGCGAGGGAACGTTTGGATGGGGAAGACGAAAGGAACGGTATTCTTCATACCAGAATTAAAAAAAAAAAAACTAATCTGATAGTGATTGGAACACGAGAAGGGCAGTCAAAAGGTGTTGGGGTAGTCCCTGAGGTAATCATAGAAATCTGGGAGTCTCGGGTCTGAAAAAAAAAAGTGAAAAAAAAAACCTAAGTTGTTAAGTAACTAAAATTTCAATATATCATTTTCGACATTGAAAACTATAGATTGGATGGTTTGAATTTTTAAAAAAACTTTTTTATTGATTATTTCAAGCATTAAAACTAGGTGAGATCCATCCTCTATTTTGTTATTTATTGTTGAAATTTGCCATATTGGTGATAAATGTTCTTGACGTGGAAGTTAAGAATAAATCTCATTGATATTTGTGCAGCTGAACTAGAGATGATCTATTATAATTCTATTATTTTAAATAGTAGAAGTTTTTGGTTGGCTGAGGTCCCGCAGTTTTTTTTTCATATCGAAAAATTTTTTGCATTAAAAAAATTGTGTTGACTCTTATGTGTGGATTGCTTAATTATTTTGCTTGTTAATTGCTTGAGTAGATTGAAAAAGATTATTGTTGCTTGATGAGTGATATTCTATTTAATTACACAAAAAGAAAAAAGAAGCTTACGACATCATTATTTTTTCAATATATTTTTCCGAAGAAAATAAATGATAGTTCTATTGTTCAAAAAGATGTTAGATTTTCCTTCTCCATTTTCAGAGGTATTTGAAGAGACAAATATTCCACAAGCCGAACCGAATGGATGGAGGGAAATTGCGTTTTCTAGAAAAAGTTGAATTTTTGCCAATAATTTTCTTCCCTTCGAATCTTCTAGGAATTACTTTTAAACAATAGGTGACGATTTGCAGGCTTACTAAATTGTAATATTTAAGTGGTTTATTATGGTTAACCCCATAACAAATAAAGCTGGTGTAAGGTGTTATAGTGAACCCCATAAAGAAGCCGGTGTTGTTGATCTCACACTAATCTTTGTTAAGGACCACCTGCTTGAAATCTTGCGTTACCTTCATCATCCAAAGACATGCTTTAATCTTTCGATATCATTAAAAAAAAAATCTCCATGGTTCCAAAAAAACAAAAAAAATTCTCCAATCAAAGAGGCACTCCTCCCTTTTATTTTTCAGGTCGTATCTTTCGTATAGACACGGATATCGTGGATGCTTAGTGGAGAAGAAATTATTAAGTAGAGAAAAAATTATTAAGTGGATCAGGTTTGTCGTGAATCTAGGATAAAATTATTATATAGATTCATAATTGTATTTAGTGGAGGGCAAAGCAACCTCACAGGAATGATAGAAAGGTATAAGGAGAAATCCAAAGTGAGAGAAGTTTAAGAGAAAACAGTAATTAAAGGACGTGCAGAAACTCAAAAGCTAACGTATGGGAGAAAAGCCAGACGACAAAAGTCAAAGAACGAAATGGCAAACATCACATCTTAAATTGGGCCATAGAGGGGCACAGGGGCGGCCCAATACATTTAGGGGCCTAAGGCGAATCCAATGAATGAGGCCTTTTTTTTAATAATAAATTTTTTTAATAAATATAAAATATTAAAAAAATGATATGAAAATGGATAGCTATCAAGTACACTATTTCAACAAAAGTACATGAATCTAACAAAGATAGGCCAGAAATCTTTTTAATTTAATATTATTTTTGAATGGAAATGCAGAAAAGTAATTATCCTAAAAGAAGGGCCATAAAACTGATTAAATAACTGAGATAATGCTCGGCAATTTTGTTTATCATGTCAAGCAAGAGCGGAATAGGAAAAGGTCATCCCATGGCACTTCATGGTCAAGGTAAAGAAAAGAATTTGTCCAGGAGCTTCTCTATAAGAGAAAGTAGGGGCATTATGGGAAATTGACTCCATCTAATTAATAAAAGTCCCATCCCTCCATCTCCCCTTCAAGTGAGTACCCAAGCAGCAACCGCAACATCACAGCACAGCAGCCATTCAACCCCCTCCCTCCTTCTCTCTCTACCACCCAAGAGGGGAGAAGAAACCGAGAGGAGAAAATTAAAAGAATCTCCACCCTCCAAGAAGTCCATTTCCAATCCCCCTTTCTTCCTGATGGCCCAGCTGGATCAGGAGTAATGTGAGGGAAGGAAAACCAAGACCAAAACCAAACAAGAGAAGGGATGAAAGGTAAGAGTGGCTTCAGGCGTGTATCAAGCCAACCAAATCCCTCCTCTCTCTCTCTCTCTCCATCCAAAACAAAACTACCGTCCCCAACTTCCTAAATTTCCCCTCTGCAGGCCAAGAAACTCTCCACCTCCCTTCCATCAAGGGGGAAGACTCGTAGCCAGCTCATCCCGTTTTATATGGGGCCTTTGCTTCCTTTTGGTCACGGTCCCTCCCTCCCTTCCTCCCTCCCTCTCTCTCTCTCTTCACCTTCCGGGGGCCTTCCATTGGCCCGGAGCCTTAAGCGACCGCCTCAGTTGCCTAAGGCTCGGGCCGGCCCTGGAGGGGCAAGTAACGTTAATATGCAATATTTAATAAATAAACAAAACAGTCCCTATGAAAGTTTAAGGCTTCTAGTGGTGCATGATAACACGTGGACTTGAATACCTAAGCCACATGTTTTAGATGCAGGCAACATGCGGTGAGGAGCAGCAGCACCACGAGGGGTAGAGGGGATGAAAATTCTCTACCATACGAGTATACGGCATTAGTTGGATCGTGGAAAATTGTAACGCCTTTCAGATTGTTTATGTATACCAAAAGGCAAATATGGTTGCAGACAGAGTCGTTTTTTTGGCTAGCCGCTCCTCTACCACGTGAAATTCTGAGTGAGACAGTCTACCAGCAACATGAGGGATAGAGGGGATGAAAATTCTCTACCATGCAACATTAGTTGGATGGTGGAAAATTGTAATGTCTTCTTGATTGTGCATGATTACCGAAAGGCAAACATGGCTGTAGATGTTGGCAACGATGGCCATTCCTCATCCGATCCTGCCATCCTTTGTGATGACGCCCCCAATGATGCCTTCCACGGCACCGACGAGCTTATTGTCCTCGATGGAGATGATGACCAGCAGCACCGCTGCTTTGCGAAAGAGGAGGACGAGGATGGCCGGCCTCCTCGAAGTCTCTCTTTATTTTATCCGGTTTACAGCTGAGCTAGTAGATTCGATCCACCTAACAAATTCGCGTACTAAAACTCCGTGGCTTTGGTTTGGCTTTCATCGTCTCCACAACTGGAGAACCTCGCTGCTCATGGGCGTTGGCTAGACATTGGACACCAGCATCTAGCACTAAACAAGGCTGGACGCCATGGAGAAGTAGGTGACCTTCATACCTAATCCATCCAGATGAGACCTCTTTTCTTTATCTTCTGCCTGCACCACCACGCCATGGAGAAACTGATTTTGTTTTTCGTGATTTATAGAGAGAAAGTCCTCAATTGGTTCATATGTCTGGCACATCTAAAAGCATCTAAAATTACAGTGATCCATACATCATGAGCAGTGCACTAATGTACAGGAAGAGCATCAGCTTGTTTGGAAGATGCATGGTAAAGACACTTCCTCCTCTGTATCTCATCAATTTTCGAATACAACGGGGAGTTAAATGCCTCTCTTTGGAACCTCCCTGTGTCTCTCAAGATCAAATGTTTCATGTGGCTATGCTGGAAGAAGAAACTGAAAACCAGAGATCGACTTGCTTGCTAGGAAAACTTGGAGAGAATGTGGGTGGATCGATGTGTTTTGTGCCACCAGGCACTCGAGACGGTTGATGATCGCCTCTTCTCGAACTGTGATTTCTTCTCCACTATCTGAAAGGCTGCTTTCTCCTCCGTAGGGGTTCTGCATGCATCTATTATTATCCTTCTTCGAATTTCTCTGGATCTTGACTGGAGAAGAAGGAGTTTTCCAAAATCAGCTGTCACGCCCCGAACCCGGGGCCCGGGGCGCGAGCAGACGCCGCGCACCTGCAGGGCGGACCCCGCAGGCACGCAAGGCGGATAGATCGGATCAACCATCAATAACTAATTAAAGATAAATTCCAGTTTTCATATCAAATGTCCATATATACATAAGTCAAAAGAAAGTCCATATCTACTAGCTAATTACATCATGATCACTCTATGCCGTAATCTCCATAATCATATGTCATCACCTGCAAAAATGTAAATAGTAGGAGTGAGCTAATAGCTCAGTAGGCAACATCATGCAATAAAGTCGTCATATAACATGTCGTGATGCATATAAAAAGCAACTAAACTCATGAATCCAAAATCCACACGATAATCCGTAAACCCGATCTGAGACTCAAAATAACTCAACCGCATGACTACGGCCACATCACCCAGTGGCATGGTTACACCGAAGTGCCAATACAACTCTCCGAAGAGCCGCTCCACTGAGCCAACGCATCACTGTGCTGCACCCCCTGGTGCCAAACTCATGCTCCACCGAGCCGCTCCGAAGAGCAAAACGCACCCCTGTGCCGCCACTATTTTATCACCGGTGGTCGCGGTGTCGGAACTAGTTCCTCAGTACAAGTCGACAGGGCCAACGTATCATCCCATTGGCGGGGCCTAGACTATAGTCACGCGGATTTTAAAAATCAATAAATCAACTTTCTATATCAAAGTCATAATCATACTCCCAACAGTAAAGCACATAATAATTTATGAAATTAAATTTTTAATTCTAAATCTAACACATAATGCCAATAATAAATCATAGCATCGACATATGCAAGATATATGTTAAAATTCTACTTTAAAGCAATAGGTCACCTACCTAGGTTCGCTTAAAAATCCCTGCCACAGATATCACGAACCCCTGATTAAACATAAATATTAATTATTTAATTAACTAAGAAACATAATTTAAACAATTTTTCAAACTCTTAAACTCCTAAGTTCATGGATCCAAGAATGGGCCCCTAAGATCAAATATAGACTCTAAAATCAGAATCCCTTAAACCCAAGTCAATTGTGGCCCAAAACAGATTAGGCCCAATTGAACCAAACCGGATAACAGGTCCAGATCAGATTTCGGGCCCAACCCAAACCAGCCCACAGATCCAATGAGGCCCAACTCAGCGCAAAAACAGGTCCCTAGCCCAACCCAAACCAGGTCTGATCAGACCATAACAAAACCCATTCATGGAATAGGTGGAACCGGTTCACAATTTAAACCCGGTTCAAAGTCTGGTTCACCCTTAAGGCACGGATTTCAAAGCAAGAAAAAATCCAGACCGAATAAAGCAGAAAAAGAAAGAGAAGAAGAAGAAGAAGAAGAAGAAGAAGAAGAGGGAAAGGAAGAAGGGGGGGGGGGTGGCTGGTGGTTCCGGTCGGCCTTCGGTGGCTGACCGTGGCCCTCGGCGGCGGCGCTCAGTCAGCCGCCGCCGGCCACTCCACTGTCACGGCGACGGAAGGGAAGAAGAGAAGAAGGAGAGAGAGAGGAAGAAAAGGGAGGAAAGAGAGGGAGACCGGGGCTGGAAGCCCGGCCCCCGTTCACCCACCTCCGGCCGAACCCGTTTCGGCCGGATTGACCCCGGCCGGCCGCCGTCGGCCGGTCGAATCTCCCAAAAAGGAACTTCCCCGAAACAGGGGAAGTTAACCCACTGATTCCCATCGTTTCTCTCTCCTTAAATCCAAAAAAAATAGGTCTATGTTGTCTTGCTCACCTCCGGTCGTCGATGAGTGGTTCCCCGGCGGCGATGGCGGCGATGGCGACGACGGGTCTCCGGCGATCTTCTCAAAAGAGGGGAAAAAGAAGAGGAAGGGATGGGTTCTCAGAGAAAAGAGAAAGGGAGAGAGAGAGAGAGAGAGAGAGGGGAAGAGGGGAAAAAGAGAGAGAAAGGGATGAGTGGTTACCATCCTTAAGCCATTAAAGCACGTGATCTCCGCAGGCCTTCGGCATGCCTGACCATTAATACGTATGACCCCAGCGGGCCTCCGATGCACTCAACCATTAAATGAACACGGCTCAAGATGATCTCCGAATCACTGAACCGTCAAAGCGTATGGCTCTCCCTGATCACCGGTTCACTCAGCAATCAATGCACTTGCCATTTACGAACCCCAGGCCCACCACGGCCGGCGGTTCAACCACCCCAACGGGTCCGATCAACCATGACAGCTCCCTGACTCCGGTCTGATCCGGCCTTATTCCCCACAACGCCATTAATGAGCATGATCGTGCCCAATTATCACGAAAAAGACAAACTGCCCTGTCACCTCCGAGGTAACATAATATCTTTCTATAAAAGAGAACCTGGGGGACGGACAGAGGGGGGGACAGAAGCAAACATTCTCCTCCTTGACTCCTCCCACGTATTAGCCCCCTCTGACTTAAGCTTCGGAGGGCCGGCGCCGGGAAGCCCGGCCACCGACTTTCTTGCAGGATTCTCCAGGAGGACGCCACCAGTCGACGCGCCGCCACCCACCGTCCCGGCAGCAGAGCTCCTTCCCTCTCGGTTCGCGGCAGCCTCCGGGTCCAATTTCCAGCAACAGTTGGCGCTAGAGGAAGGGTCCGAGTTGCTGCCATGAAACTAAGAAGTAAAGGGGCTTCCAATGCCTCTCGACGTCCTCCACCTAGTCCTGGACACTCTGTCCAGAACTCGCCGCCTCCGGCCGAGTCAACTCCTCAAGTTCGGTCGGAGCAGTTTGATGCCCTGGTGCAACAGGTGCAGGCCTTGGCTACCGCTGTCCAAGGCTTGCAACCCAGGGGCATCCCGACGGTACTGCTCCCTCCGGCTCCAGTTCAACCGGAGCCTCGTACAAGCGGACTTCCCCTTCGAGGTCAGGACTCTCAAGTCCAGGCCTCCCTCTAGAGAGAACACCCAGTTAGAGGCCCTGGTGGCTGGCCACAACCCTCAGAGGCCGAGTCAGTTTCAGGGCAACTCGCACCGGAGCGGACCGCTGCAGCGATCCCCCAGAATGATGAGCTCGACAAGAAGGTCGAGAAGCTGGAGCGCCAGATCCAGGCACTCCACGGAAGGAAACTGGGACGTGATGGTGACTTTGAGTTCACCACGAAATCCCCCTTTTCCCAGCAGATTGATGACGAACCAGTCTCGCCACGGTTCAAGATGCCCCAGGTGGAGCCTTACAACGGCAGGGCCGACCCCCTTGACCACCTGGAAAGTTATCGGGTCTTAATGGCCCTACAAGGAGCCTCGGAGGCCATAATGTGCAAAGCTTTTCCAGCAACGCTCCGAGGACCGGCCCGGCTTTGGTTTACCGGGCTGAAGCCGAGTATTGTTTCCTCCTTTGAGCAGCTCGGCAGGCAGTTTGCCAGTAATTTTGCCGCTAGCCAGCCCCAGCGGCGGACATCGGACTCCCTCCTAGACATCAAACAAAAGGAGAGAGAGTCCCTCAGGGAGTACTTGGATCGGTTTACTGCCGCAACATGGGAAGTCCGGGAGCTGGACCAGTCAATCGCCATGTCAGCACTGAAGACTGGAGCCCGGTCTTACAGGTTCCTCTTCTCTATCGAGAAGAATTTTCCTGCGGACCTCACTGAAATGCTTGTTCGGACGCGGAAGTACGCCAAGGCTGAGGAAGCCGTGGCTGTTAGGCGGAGCGGGGCCGAGCAGACCCCCAAGAAACAGAAAAGACGCCGCAAGGAGCGTGGCCAGCCCAGAAGCCCGTCCCCGCGCCGAGCCAAAAATCCGCCCCGCCTGAAGAGTCCACCCCGACTACGAGGACTGCCTCAGCAGAGGTCATCACTCCGCCCGAGGTTTCCACCACGGGCCCATGCACCCGAAGGGAGGTATGAAAACTATACTCCCCTCACCGCTCCTCGGGCCGAAATCCTTATGGAGATTGAGGGTCAGGATTACATCCGGCTCCCACCTCCGAAACGAGACTCCGGAGCTCGGCGTGATCCTCAGAAGTACTGCCGTTTCCATCGGGATCACGGCCATGATACTGAGGACTGCTATCAGCTCCGGAACGAGATCGAAGCGCTCATCCGCCGAGGGGTGCTCGATCGATTCGTGCGAGGCCGGCGTGAAGAAAAGAAGCCAGCCGAGGGAGCCGCACAGCCTGAAGGTTCAAATGCCAACAGGCCCATCGCCGGCACCATCAACACCATCCGAGGCGGGGCCTCGGTTGGAGAAGCTTCAGGGGAAGGAACCTCCTCGAAGCGCCTACGCGCCTCGGAAGCCATCTCCTTCTCAGATAATGATCTGGAGGGAGTCGAAACTCCCCACGATGATGCCGTTGTCATCTCCATGATTATAAATAGATTTGATGTAAAACGCATCTTAATCGATAATGGAAGCTCGGCGAATGTTTTGTATTTTGATGCCTACTGTAAAATGGGGATGACAGAGGAGCAACTACGGAGGATGAATGCTCCGTTGGTCGGATTTATTGGGGATTCAGTCCCAGTAGAGGGCGAGGTCGACCTCCTGGTCACGGTCGGGCTCGCCCCCCCGTGAAAGTACCGTGAGGATGAGCTTCCTTGTGATACGCCTGCCCTCGGCCTACAATGCCATCCTCGGAAGACCAGGTCTCAACGCCCTCCGAGCAGTGGTCTCGACTCGCCACCTGCTCGTGCGATTCCCCACCAGCCAAGGAGTTGGCGAAGCTCGTGGGGACCAGACGGTAGCCAGACGATGCTACATGGCGACCCATGAGGCGAAGCGACCAGCTGAGGTGCCTATCCCCGCAACCGACCAGCCTTCAGCTAAAACTCTGGAGGCACGAGTCAGCCCTCAGAAGAAGCGGGTAGAGCGTGGTGAGCTACTAATCCAAGTTTTTTTGCGCGAAAACTTTTCCGAGCTAACCGTGCAGGTCGGCTCTGGCCTCAATGAGTGCGAAAGGGATTGCCTCGTCAACTTCTTGCGAGACAACATGGACGTCTTCGCATGGTCGCCCGCGGATATGCCGGGGATAGATCCAGAGATCATGGTCCACCGGCTCCAAGTAAAGCCAACCTGCAAGCCCGTGCGACAAAAGAAGCGAGGCGCCGCCCCTGAACGACAACGAGCAGCAGCCGAGGAGGTTGACAAACTCCTTGAGGCTGGCTTCATCCGGAAGATATCCTATCCCGAGTGGCTCGCCAACGTGGTCCTCGTCAAAAAAGCCAGCGAGAAATGGCGCATACCTCGCCCGGCTTGATCTCCACCAAACAAACGAGCTCGGACATTCTCCATCGGCCAACGAGCTCGGCTCGTTCTCCTACCCCGACCACAGTCGGGATGCCCCGATACTTCGGGATGCGGTCTTCATCGGCCAACGAGCTCGGCTCGTTCTCCATCGGCCAACGAGCTCGGCTCGTTCTCCTACCCCGACCACGGTCGGGATGCCCCGATACTTCGGGATGCGGTCTCCACCGGCCAACGAGCTCGGCTCGTTCTCCATCGGCCAACGAGCTCGGCTCGTTCTCCTACCCCGACCACGGTCGGGATGCCCCGATACTTCGGGATGCGGTCTTCATCGGTCAACGAGCTCGGCTCGTTCTCCATCGGCCAACGAGCTCGGCTCGTTCTCCTACCCCGACCACGGTCGGAATGCCCCGATACTTCGGGATGCGGTCTTCATCGGCCAACGTGCTCGGCTCGTTCTCCTGCCCCGACCACGGTCGGGATGCCCCGATACTTCGAGATGCGGTCTTCATCGGCCAACGAGCTCGGCTCGTTCTCCATCGGCCAACGAGCTCGGCTCGTTCTCCTACCCCGACCACGGTCGGGATGCCCCGATACTTCGGGATGCGGTCTTCATCGGCCAACGAGCTCGGCTCGTTCTCCTACCCCGACCACGGTCGGGATGCCCCGATACTTCGGGATGCGGTCTCCACCGGCCAACGAGCTCGGCTCGTTCTCCTACCCCGACCATAGTCGGGATGCCCCGATACTTCGGGATGCGGTCTCCACCGACCAACGAGCTCGGCTCATTCTCCATCGGCCAACGAGCTCGGCTCGTTCTCCATCGGCCAACGAGTTCGGCTCATTCTCCTACCCCGACCACGGTCGGGATGCCCCGATACTTCGGGATGCTGTCTCCACCGACCAACGAGCTCGGCTCGTTCTCCATCGGCCAACGAGCTCGGCTCGTTCTCCATCGATCTTTGAGCTCGACTTGATCCCCTGTTCGCGGTCAACGAAAAGTCCGTGATTGGCAACAAACGTCTTTAACGACAACTGGATCCTTCTACTATGCCGGTGTCCCCAAAGAACGGACTCCGAGCAGAAGAGCGTCCTCAAAATCGCCAGGCAGAGTTCACAGCCTCGGCGTAAGACGCTCACGGTACCAGGTACCTGTTCAATTAATGTCTCTACATTTATTCATTTATTTTCATTCTTGGTTAATTAATTACCCAAATAAACCCCCGACCAGCGTCGAGGTACCTGGTCGGGCCAATCATCGCTCGGCCTCACCATCGCTCGGCCTCACCCGTCCCACATGCACTATTCGATAGCGAGCCATAGCCTAATTTATGCCGGCGGCTCGATGAATCCCCATCACGAGCTGCCGGACGTTCAACCCGGTCGTCGGAAAAAGTCCAATCATCCGCCTCGGCAACCTGAGGCCCGGGTCCAAAGTCTGACTAGAAAGTTCAAGTCTAGTGACCCTTAGTCCTAGGGCTCAGCCGAATTCTGAGCTAAGCTCGAAAAGACCTCCTGAGCCTAAGCATATCCTAGACATAAGCATGGCGATACCACTGGTCGAAGGTCCGAGCAACGGAAGCTATTACCTGAGCCCACGACGCAAGGACGCTTCGAAGAAGGTACCCTAATAATGAGACGTTTCGGGAAAGAAGAGACGTCGCCTATTAAAAGCACCTCGAAGTGCGCGATAATTCAAAATTTTCTTTAACTCATAATGGCCCGACTAAAACTACTTCCCACGCTCAAGCTGGTAGCCAGCTGGAACTCGGAAGTCGGGGGGTAGTGTTGGGGGAAAAACCCAAGTCGTGCCAGCCCAAAGGCGCTCGACAAAAGAGCACCGACCAGAAAGGCACCCAACCAAGGAGCACCGACCAGCGGTCAACTAGAAAAGCGCCCGACCCCACGAGACGCCCCGCCGAGCCACCGGCTCGGCTCGGCACCCGTGCCGAGCCCGTGCCTTAGCCAAATATCCAGCCTCCGCCTAATCCTCCAGAGGACCCGACAACCAAATACACAACTCCACCGTACTCTGTTACCATCCTTAAGCCATTAAAGCACGTGATCTCCGCAGGCCTTCGGCACGCCTGACCATTAATGCGTATGACCCCAGCGGGCCTCCGATGCACTCAACCATTAAATGAACACGGCTCAAGATGATCTCCGAATCACTGAACCGTCAAAGCGTATGGCTCTCCCTGATCACCGGTTCACTCAGCAATCAATGCAATTGCCATCTACGAACCCCAGGCCCACCACGGCCGGCGGTTCAACCACCCCAACGGGTCCGATCAACCATGACAGCTCCCTGACTCCGGTCTGATCCGGCCTTATTCCCCACAACGCCATTAATGAGCATGATCGTGCCCAATTATCATGAAAAAGACAAACTGCCCTGTCACCTCCCAGGTAACATAATATCTTTCTATAAAAGAGAACCTGGGGGACGGACAGAGGGGGGGACAGAAGCAAACATTCTCCTCCTTGACTCCTCCCACGTATTAGCCCCCTCTGACTTAAGCTTCGGAGGGCCGGCGCCGGGAAGCCCGGCCACCGGCTTTCTTGCAGGATTCTCCAGGAGGACGCCACCAGTCGACGCGCCGCCACCAACCGTCCCGGCAGCAGAGCTCCTTCCTTCTCGGTTCGCGGCAGCCCCCGGGTCCAATTTCCAGCAACAGAAGTAATGATCGCTTAAGTTGATTTGTGATGCCAATGATACTATGGATCGTAAAGTGTAAAAAAATTATACCGAAAGATTGCAAAGGGATGAATTCAATGTAGACCAATGGCATTAGTGTGAACTGCAAATCTATGCAAGTTGAGCTGCAGAGGTATATAGCATAATATACAGGCAAACACTCTAAACTTTGAGCTGTAACAGTAGTACTTTCATGTAACGCCAAACACTCTTAAATCCATTTTAGACATCAAAGAAAAAGACAAAAAGATATTCCGTTGTTATTTTCAGATAGGAAACAAGATATTAATTAAGATTAGATTTATTTTAGCCTATATTTTCTCCAGGTTTCAACAGAGGACAAATCTAAACCTTTGGCTATGGATTTTCCAAGATCAGACCAATATCCTAATAGAACTCGATCGACCAATAAAATCGAGTCGTATGGACCCAAACTAAGGACCGACCTCATCGAGACCAACCCAAAACTTAATTCCATCTGGATTCAAACGTCGGACCCGTAGTCCACTGAAGTTCCGCTCCAGGTCAAACTAGACCCGGCCCCGACACGATCCACCTGGATCTTTCGCGCGAAGATTTCACGTCCCAAATATGGAGGGAGCCGAATTCGGAGTGCTTTGAGAGTTGTGTGATGGACGATCCAACGGTGGATTCGCGGGAAGAAAGGTGAATCCCTCTTTCGCGCGAAACGCACCACCCCGATCCCCTGCAACCACGTGAAGAAACAGGTAGTTCGTTGTCTCATGCGAATTTTCCATGAAAGCAAGAAAAACGAAACATTAAAATGCAGATAAAAATATAATTTTCTGTTTTCCTCGTTCGCCCCGTTCGTCCTGTCTCTCTTTTTCTCTTCGGCCGTGTCTTTTTTCTGTCCAAGACCCATGGCTTCGAAGCCCTAGCGAGGGCGATTCGCGTCTAGGGTTTGAACCGATGGCGGAGAGGACGACGATGGAGGATGGTAAACCCTCTCCTCATTTTTTCTAGTCTAAATTTCCGATTTTTCGAACCAATTTTGATGGGTTTTTTTTTTTTAATTTATATTGATTTCGATGAAGGAGGAGAGAGGGATCTGGAGATGGGAACGACGAGCGTCAGCCCCGGCCGGAGCCCCAACTCGCCGCTCCCGTCGCCGTCGCCCCGGGCGGCGCACTCACCGGCGCTGGTCCTCTCCAGCTCCGCCAAGCGGATGGACCCGGGATCACCGTCGGCATCCCCGATTTTACGGACGGCGTCTGCCTGCGGGCCGGTTCTGGTGCTCTCCAATTCCGGGAAGCAGATGGACCAGGCGTCACCGTCGGCGTCGCCCGCCACCCCGGTTCTGGTGCTCTCCAATTCCGGGAAGCGGATGGACCAGGCGTCGCCGTCGCTGGTGCTCTCAAACTCGGGAAAAAAGATGGACCAGGCCGGGAAAAAGAAGTATGTGAAGCAGGTGACCGGGCGGCACAACGACACGGAGCTTCACTTGGCGGCGCACCGAGGAGATCTGGCAGCAGTGAGGCGGATCCTGGGCGAGATCGATGCCCAGATGACGGGGACGGCCGTCGGGGCGGAATTCGATGCGGAGGTGGCGGAGATTCGGTCAGCGGTCGTGAATGACATCAATGAAGTGGACGAGACCGCTTTGTTTATAGCAGCGGAGAAGGGGTTCCTTGACGTGGTGGTCGAGCTGCTTAAGTACACTGATCGGGAGAGTCTTTTGAGGAAGAACAGGTCGGGTTATGATGCTTTCCATATCGCTGTGCGAGAAGGGCATCAAGGTGAGTGGAGCTTAGAATGTGTTTAATTTCAGTCATGTCTTATCTATTACGTTGGTCTGGAATAGTTTGTCCTTACCAAATTTGTTATGGCTTATAAGGTTTTATAATTTTCACAAGTATGCTTTTCCCTTGAATTAGTTTGGTGTACAACTTATGTCCCAAGCTGGACAGGTGACCTCAGGAGGGAAAAACTGAAATCAAGTTGGATTTGAGACTCACTAGAAAGATGTTAATGAATCTCTTAATCACTGCACTAGAGTTCTTTTTCAAAATTTTGGAATTGATTGGCTACCTGCATCTCTTTATACTTCTTTATAATATCCTTTTTCTCTACTAGATGCAGAGCTTGAATGTACTTGATCTATCAGATGAATAAGAAACCTGCGTGCTTCTCACCTTTCTATCTCAGATAAATTTATTTGTTACTTGCTTGGTCTTAAAATCAGCGAATAGGTTCGGGTTGAAATTGAATCATGAAATTTGGTGTAGGTGGTCAGAGATAGGAGGGTTTTGTACTTCTGTTGGTGAAGTTGCAGGCAACCCACTAATCACTCTTATCAACAAGTTTTCATCAAGAATTTTGTACTACCTACTTGATGTATGGTTTTGTGACAATTTACACCTTTGTGCAGTTATCATTAGTCATGTGTTATGTCGATAATATTCATGATAATAGAAGACATCTAGTGGTTGATTTGTAACTGGCACACATTAGGTATGTCTTAGCAATGGTCCAAACTGCCCAACTTATACTCTGCAGTGATATAAGCTGTTCACTTAGTCTTGCTGATAATTCTTTCTGTATCAGTGTGCAAGTTCTTTTGTTAAATTTGTGCTTTTGTCTTTAGCTGTTCTTGTAGGTCAACTTTAAGTTAAACCTGGCCTGGACGAGGTAACCTTCTTCCGATTGTGTCCTCCGTGAATGATTTCACTCTATTTATTATTGGTACGAAGGGTGCTGAAGTTTTGAATTATTGCTGTCAGACTGTTAAAGATTGGGAAGCTCTGTACTCCTTAAATATGTATTAAGAATTCTAAAGTTTCTCTTATCTTTAGTTTGACTCTGCGCATAGGGTGCTATGGACCAAATATTAAGCTGAATGTGCAAGCCGACAAGTCTACACCTATAGAGCTGGATGTGATTCACTTGAAGATGATATTAATTTGTTAATTATTGCCATTGATGGTGTAGCCATAAATGCTGAAATGAGCTTCAAACATGGTATGTCGTTCCGTATCAGACGGTATTGGGTGTACCATACCATACCGGTTCGGTACTGGTACCGGTACGGGTGGCGTACCGATCTTCGGTATGCCAAAATTTTTTTGCACCGTACCGTACCGACACTATGCTAGTGTGGTACCGGTACAGAGTCCGGTACCGGTATGGTGAACCTTGGCTCCAAATGTAGCAACTCCATGCTTGTGGTGATTGACCAAATTTAGGAAAAAAAACTCTGCTTATTCATAAGTCTCAAATTGATGTTTAAGCAACCTCCCTTCACCCTACTCTCCTCTAATTTGTTGTTTAAGGTCCAGCCCCCTCCCTATCTTTCTTCTCCATTTCTTCGCCTTTTACGTAGCACATCTGTTACTAACTAGTTATATGCAGCTATTGTCAAGGTACTTTTGGACCATGACCCAACCCTTTGCAGAACATTTGGTCCATCAAATGCAACTCCGCTTATATCTGCAGCAACTAGAGGTCATACTGAAATAGTGAATCTGTTGCTAGCACATGATGCTAGCTTAATTGAGCTGTCAAAAAACAATGGGAAAAATGCTCTTCACTTTTCTGCTCGGCAGGGGCATGTCGAAATTGTAAAAGCATTGCTAGAAAAGGATCCACAACTTGCCCGAAGGACTGATAAAAAGGGGCAAACTGCTTTGCACATGGCAGTGAAGGGAACAAGTACTGCAGTTGTTAAAGCCCTTGTGGATGCTGATCCAGCTATTGTAATGCTACCCGACAGAGCTGGGAACACAGCATTGCATGTTGCTACAAGAAAGAAGAGGGCAGAGGTACTGCTTTATGATGCTTTTGTGGTTATCACTGATTCATCTTAACTTTTTGTTTAAATGCACATTTGATGCTCTATGAATTCGAACTCGGATTTGGGATTTTCTAGATTGGCTGCATTCAGTTTTCCTACATGGTTGATGTTTGGACATTAACACCCTTTCCATATTTTCCTTGACTGCATTTGCTTTAAGTGTTGACACTTAAAATAGGCTGGAACCAGAGACTTTGAAGTATGTTTTATGAAAAGTTTACCTTCTGATCAGTTATTTTGCAAGCCAGTGAAGATTACATAGTTTGAACCATTGGATAACACTCCATTTGGCAATGACTGATGATTTGGATGTGATTAAAGCATCGGTCATATGGAGTAGTTGGCTTTTCACAGCATTTTTCCGTTCTTTCCCCATATCAAATTAGTCAAGAGTTTTCCTGTCATCATATTCATTCATTTCTATATAATGTTTCAGTTTCTTCCTTTATCCACTAGTTGTATAACTAAGAATCCATCTGGCCACGTCATCGGTCGTAGGCCTAGCTTTTCTGATTGGAAGATCTTAAAGAATTAGTATCCATTTGACAAACGCTGTTGAGAGGAAGCTTACCCTTCTAGAATAAACCAGAGCAAGCTCATGTTAATGAATATGCCTATCATCTACTTCTAGGTATTTAGATTGTAACTATCAAGTGCATCATCTCATTTTGGTGCTTCAGTCCTTTAAAGATTGAATTGTCTTTAAAATAATGGAAGTAGATCCAAAACAAAACACCCATCTTAAAAATAATAATAATAATGAAGAAATTTAGAATATTTTAATCCCCTTACTTCATGTGGCACTCTTTAGGAAGGGCCATGGATATGACCATTATGGGTTTTGGTTTTCATCTGCTTTATCCTCTATCACTGTTTACTTATATTTGTTGCTACTTGGTAGAAATTTCTACATGTTTCTGCAAATCTACTTGCTCATGGAACGGAGAACGGTTATAGTCTTGAAATTCTAGTATTGTTTTTTATTCCGAATTGGAGTTATTTGGTTAGTTACCTTGATATTAGTGAAAGTTAGTTCATCATCCCGAGTTGTCTCCACCACTGCCAGCATAAGATTTGCTGGAAAATGCCAATTCTTTAAGAAAACTCTTGGTTATGAAAATATTTGGTTTATTAATATTTTGTAGTATTAATCTACTGTAAAATAATAACTAATCATGCGCAAGTTTATTATCTATTTTGTTACTGCAATTTCTGGGTCCATATATGTGTAAAACCAAGGGAGCTTGAATATGATACCCTTTATTTATTTTTTTATTTTTTGCTATAACCAAAAAACATACTAAGTTGCACTGCTATAAACAGAAAACTAAGGACTCAAAAACTCGAGTGCAGTGTTTTTGAGCATATTATCTTGTGAGGATCCGTGCGGGCGTGTGTTTAGTCCCACATCGGTTATTCGCTGGGTAGATCTTGGGTACTTATACAGGATCAAGGAATCTAAATAATACCTTCCGGCTAGCCATTTTGGGTTAGGTCCTGGGTTGTTACAAATGGTATCAGAGCCAACCTGACCCATAACCTATGTGGACTAGGGGACACTGCAGCATGGATCCATTGGAGCTGACACGGGCCAATCGTGGTGTTTGTGATTAGATTTGAATAGATTTGAACCCTTAGCCTGACGAGGACGTCAGGGCTTGAATGGAGGGAGTATATGAGGACCCGTGCGAGCGTGTGTTTAGTCCCACATCGGTTATTTGCTGGGTAGATTTTGGGTACTTATACAGGATCAAGGAACCCAAATAATACTTTCCGGCTAGTCATTTTGGATGAGGTCCTGAGTTGTTACATATCTTGCATGAGGAGTTCAATAGTTTCAAGCAATGAGAAGTTTGCAGTTTCTGTTATCTTGCTAAAATTAGATTTATCTCTTTATTCTTGCAGATAGTTGATGTTCTGTTGCTCCTACCAGACACCCACGTAAATGCACTGACGAGAGACCACAAAACAGCTTTTGACATAGCGGAAAGTCTACCTCTCTCAGAAGAGTCTGCTGATATTAAGGAATGCTTATCTCGTTATGGCGCAGTCAGGGCTAATGATCTAAACCAGCCTCGAGATGAGCTGCGGAAGACTGTAACTGAGATCAAGAAAGATGTTCATACACAGCTAGAGCAGACTAGAAAAACCAACAAGAATGTCCATGGAATTGCCAAGGGGCTCAGGAAACTCCACAGGGCAGGCATCAACAATGCCACCAACTCGGTCACCGTGGTTGCCGTGCTCTTTGCCACGGTGGCATTTTCTGCCATCTTTACAGTGCCAGGTGGAAATAAAGATGACGGAGTGGCAGTAGCTGTTCGATACGCGTCGTTCAAAATATTTTTCATTTTCAATGCTATTTCCCTTTTCACATCTTTGGCTGTGGTGGTGGTGCAGATCACCCTTGTTAGGGGGGAAACAAAAACAGAGAGACGGGTTGTGGAGGTGATTAACAAGTTGATGTGGCTGGCTTCTGTGTGCACAACTGTTGCATTTATCGCCTCTTCTTACATTGTGGTGGGTCGGCATTTCCAATGGGCAGCTATCTTGGTTACACTAATAGGCGGGGTGACAATGGCTGGAGTTCTCGGGACCATGACTTACTATGTAGTGAAGTCCAAGCACACCCGTTCTATCAGGAAGAGAGCGAAATCATCAAGGAGTGGCTCAACCTCATGGCATCATAATTCTGATTTTTCTGAATCTGAGGTCGATAAAATTTATGCCATTTGAAGGAAGCTTTGTGATTCAATCCCTTTGGCTGATTCCTTCTCTGTCCAAGTACAAAAACCTGGTGAGGTCTGCTATTTAATGATTTATGGAAGGAATATATGCTCGCACCTCCTTATGATTCCTTGTATCTACTTATGTTAAAATGATATCCATCGCAAAATACAAAGACATCCATTTTATCAGGCCATGGAGTAAACCTGATGATGGGTCTTTATATTAGCAGTCTCACCATGAGATGGGATCTGTTGGGGGCTTGAGTTGGATTGCTGGTTTGTTCATGTGAAGTAGTTATTTTTCATGCTGCAGTTGACCAGGATATCCAGTATGCTTTCTTCTTGGGATTAATTTTACGTAGGCGAACAATGATCTTGCTTATTTGGTTACATTCTTGATGCATGAGAATTGAGAATGCATAAAATCCTTCTGGCATGAATGGTGGGACTTATTGGAACATAGAAATCCTGGCATGCGAGCAACGTTTGATATAGCCGGTAATGTTTTAGTTCCAAGAATGCTCTGCATTGTTATCTTACATGATAAGAGTCTAGGGGTGGCAATCAAGTCGAGTTGGGTGTATAGGATTAAAAATTTATCAACTCAAATCCGGCCTATTTATTAAGTAGGTTAGAATTTTAAATTTGAATTCCACTTATTTATTAAATTAGTAACCCATCCTGATCCTGTATAATAGATCAAGTCAGATTAAATGGGTTAGACGAATTTTTAATGGGTTAAATGGATAAAAATAGGTTAAGTCGGTCGGATTAAACATATTGAAAATAGGTTAAATAAATTTTAAATAGGTTAAATCGGTTAGGTTATGATCTAATCTAGTTATTAAATTGGTCAAAGGTTTAAATCTGAATTCAACTTATTTAAGAAATAGGTTTAGATGGGTTTATCCATTTACGATCTAAATTTGTTTATGTCAAATCCAAATCAAGCTATTTGTTCATAGGTTGAATCAATAGTTTGGGTCATAAATTGTCATCCCTAAATAAGAATCTATTTGAAGATGGCCATGTCATGCATTTTATGGAATAGGCCCTTTAGAATTTGCCAAGTCAGCCAAAATTTGAAGGCTCTTTAGAATTTGCCAAGTCAGCCAAAATTTGAATCTCAAAGGCACAATCCGGGGATAGGATTGTGTCTTTTTGCATGAATGAATGATTGATTTTATTTTAGTATATCAACCATCGAATCACATATTGCACAGATTTCAAAGTACTCTAAATTTTTTTTGCATTGCACGATCCAACGGTTTACGTCGACGATAGATTGAGTGGAGTAGAGTAAACAAAGAGTTTTTTTAAAATTTGGCAGTGGAAGGGGCTTTAATTTAGAGGCGACAGACATCTCGATGATGATAAATCAGAATAGGGTGACTTGGAGGGGACCGGAGCAGAGCGCCGCATAATGGGATCAGGAAGGAGAAAGGTGAGGGCACAATTGGTTTAGCCTGAATAGTTTTTTTGATATTTATATAGAATTAAAAAAAATAAATAATATTTTTTAACTATTTTTTTTTTGATAGAGTTATGAGTGGATCCGGTCCATAATCTAAAGCTTATTATAGCACTTGTAAATAAATTTGAATAAATTTGAATTTTTGACAAAATAAGAAAAAGAAATTTAAATTTTTAGCGGGAGATAGCCTGTTCCAATTTAATTAAATCTCAGCTGTAGAACAACAAAAGAACGGACGCCAAGCCGCCTGGCACGTAGTCTTGGAGCAAGTGAGGTGCCATATAGGGCTATTAATGAGCCGAGTTGCTCAAGCTAGGCTCGGGCTCGGTCTGGTAAAAGCCCGGCTCGGATTCGGCTCGTTAGTCAAACGAGCCCGAGCCCAATACGAGGCTCGTTTACATCCGAGCCCGAGCCCGAACAGCTTATGGACCCAAACGAGCTCTGGTCTCCCACTAAAAAATCTTATTTTAGCACTATAATTCATAAAAATCTGACCATATAGAGAAAAATGCTCTGTTATCGAGCCCGAGCCCGATTACGAGCCCGAGCTCCGGCTCGTTCTGAAACTCGTAATTAAAACAAGCTTTACGAGCTCAAGTCCGAGCTTTTGCTTTGCCGAGCAAGCCCGAGCTCGAGCCCAATATAGAGCTCGTTACCGAGCCCGAGCCCGAGCTTTTGTGAAACGAGCTGAACTGAGCTCTCTCATGCTCGGGCTCGGCTCCTTAACAGCCCTACTGCTATAGTTGGGCCTAGAGCATTTCCGGCCACGTAATGTTATTGTATATACGCTTTATCTAGAATTTGCAGCACCAAGGAACCTAGGGGGAGGGCTTAAGCTAAGGTACTGCCGCGAGGCATCTACTCTGGGACTTTTCCACCGGGCTATATAAGCTCCTTTACAAAGCCCAGAGGCGTGCGCTGGATGCCGCCCTTGGAGACCGAGTCGTCCTTTTGGCCGCCCTCTCTTCCAGCTTCTTCTTCCTCGAAGTCCCCTCCGCCTCCGCTCGCGCCGGAAGATGACATCCATGCCTGCGGGAGAGGGAGCAAGCGGCGATCCCGTTGATTCAGGGAATGCCTTCAAGCTACTACTCTCCTGCCCCTCCGGTCTTCCCCCATCTCGGGTAATTTTCCCTCCACGCTCCCCCTCTCTTCCCATTTCTTTTTTCATGACATCAATCTTGGATTTATCTACTCTCGGGTTTTCTTGGGTTCCAGTTACGAAACAATTCGGAATTCTTGTTTCGTAAACCGTAGCCTGATCTTGATAGCGCTTCTCCGGCTGCGTTCTTCAAGAATGAGAAAAGAATGAGAATTGTGATGTCAAATTCGTTATAGTTTTTGGAATGATGTTGTCCTTGCTACGTTCTTGGTGTTAGGATAGGTTCCTAAAAGAAATTCCTTGGCAAAATCTTCTTTGTTTACTTTCTTTTCGCGACATAGGATTATGCGCTAGATTTGATAATTGGTTCTTTGTAATATATATATATATATATATATATATATATATATATATATATATATATATATATATATATATATATATATATATATATATATGATACAGAAGCGGATATTCTTTTTTCGTAAAATCCAGCCTGATCTTGATGCCTTCATATGGGTTCTAAACTTGGGTAGCAATAATTTTGCCTTCACGCTCCCCCTCTCTTCCCATTTCTTTTTACATGACATCAATCTTGGATTTCTCTACTCTCGGGTTTTCTTGGGTTCCAGTTACGAAACAATTCGGAATTCTTGGTTCGTAAACCGTAGCCTGATCTCGATAGCGCTTCTCCTGCTGCATTCTTCAAGAATGAGAAAAGAATGAGAATTGTGATGTCAAATTCGTTAGAGTTTTTGGAATGATGTTGTCCTTGCTACGTTCTTGGAGTTAGGATAGGTTCCTAAAAGAAATTCCTTGGCAAACTCTTCTTTGTTTACTTTCTTTTCGCGACATGGTATCATGTGCTAGATTTGATTCTTGGTTCTTTGTAATATATATATGATACAGAAGCGGATATTCTTTTTTCCTAAAATCCAGCCTGATCTTGATGCCTTCATATGGGTTCTAAACTTGGGTAGCAATAATTTTGCCTTCACGCTCCCCCTCTCTTCCCATTTATTTTTTCATGACATCAATCTTGGATTTATCTACTCTCGGGTTTTCTTGGGTTCCAGTTACGAAACAATTCGGAATTCTTGGTTCGTAAACCGTAGCCCGATCTCGATAGCGCTTCTCCTGCTGCATTCTTCAAGAATGAGAAAAGAATGAGAATTGTGATGTCAAATTCATTAGAGTTTTTGGAATGATGTTGTCCTTGCTACGTTCTTGGAGTTAGGATAGGTTCCTAAAAGAAATTCCTTGGCAAACTCTTCTTTGTTTACTTTCTTTTCGCGACATGGTACCATGTGCTAGATTTGATTCTTGGTTCTTTGTAATATATATATGATACAGAAGCGGATATTCTTTTTTCCTAAAATCCAGCCTGATCTTGATGCCTTCATATGGGTTTTAAACTTGGGTAGCAATAATTTTGCCTTCACGCTCCCCCTCTCTTCCCATTTCTTTTTTCATGACATCAATCTTGGATTTATCTACTCTCGGGTTTTCTTGGGTTCCAGTTACGAAACAATTCAGAATTCTTGGTTTGTAAACCGTAGCCTGATCTCGATAGCGCTTCTCCTGCTGCATTCTTCAAGACTGAGAAAAGAATGAGAATTGTGATGTCAAATTCGTTGGAGTTTTTGGAATGATGTTGTCCTTGCTACATTCTTGGAGTTAGGATAGGTTCCTAAAAGAAATTCCTTGGCAAACTCTTCTTTGTTTACTTTCTTTTCGCAACATGGTATCATGTGCTAGATTTGATTCTTGGTTCTTTGTAATATATATATGATACAGAAGCGGATATTCTTTTTTCCTAAAATCCAGCCGGATCTTGATGCCTTCATATGGGTTCTAAACTTGGGTAGCAAGACTTCTTGTAATGTTTAGTTCTGATTACCAAATAATTTTCCTAGATGTTTATTGAGGTGTATACTTGATTTCTCTCTTAGTTTGTGCGAATAGGGTTATCGACGCAAGGAATTATGTAATGCCTCGTGTCTAAAAAGTAATTTATGATTTTTTAGAAATTTGTATTTGCTTTGCAGTTCTATTTTTTCAAAAGAAATTCCAAGTTTTACTGAATATTAAAGTTTTGTACCATGTTTATGAAGGTTTATGTCGACTTTAATCCGTCTTACGACAGAATTCCTCATCCAGATGCCAACTTAGAAGAATCGATAAATGAGGTACGAAGTCTGTATTTTTTTTAGTTTCCAGCCCCATTTCCTCCTTCAAACTATGCTAGAGCTGCATCCAGCACTTACCAGGGTATCCTATTTCCTACAGAATTTTCTTCAAAGAATGCTCTAAATGGTAATCATGTAATGTTTTCTATTAGCGAATCAATGCTATTCATGACAATGGGAATAATTGGCTTCTAGTGAAGAGTTTCTACTCTATAGCACTGGTTTCTTTCTTGAAACTGTTTTTCAAATCAGTTTTATGCTTGGGACAATTGATGTATGCATGCATGTATATAGTTAACCTCTTTACCCATTTAACTTTGTTTAGCCTTATATTAGGCATCATCTCAAATTGAACATTAGTCGATTGCTGTGATGCAATCTTACATTTGCTGGATAGCTTCAGCAGTTGAACTGGCATTTAAATCAGATATATGTATCTCTTCTTACCAGATTTTCTTTCATATATTGTAGATTTGGATTCGACGACTGAAAGAGAATACGTCACTGTATAATGGAAAAAAGTTCAGGGTTGGTAGTTTTCTGCAAGTTTGCCTGCCTTTGATGTATATTGATCTTAATCTATCTGTAGTTTTTGCTTTACTAGTATGCCTGTTTTTGATATATCTTGCTGGCAGTTTGTCTCTGCTGCTGCCTGTTGAAATTAAATGTCTTGAGTTGGTAATATTTGTTTTAAGTGCCTAAATTGCAACTGAAAATTATTTGCTCAATTTTTGTGGCAACTATTTTTATACTCTTGTGTCTTAACTTTAATCTAGAATTCCAAGTTTATGCTTCTAGAGATGTTGGAGATTTTCAGAGATGCTAACTTAAGGTGGTTTCATTTATCATAAATTGGTTTACCTTTCAGTGCTTTTAACTGAATTTTATAATCGAGGATTGTCTGTCTTGAATAGTTTTTTTTTCTAGTTGCCTTAATTGCATGTGCATTTTACAATGTATTTCGAGATTGATGCTCTGTCATGCCTTCTTGCTCAGTAATTTTCCCTGACATGTGTATGGGTACTTCTTTTATAACAGAGGATTGTCTGTCTTTTTGATATATCTTGATAGTAGTTTATCATGCTGTTGCCTTGTGAAATTAAATGTCTTTAGTTGGTGATACTTGTTTTAAGTGCCTAAATTACAACTGAAGACCATTTCCTCAATGTTAGTGGCAACCATTTTTTATACTCTTTTGTCTTAACTTTAATCTAGAAATTCCAAGTTTATGCTTCTGGAGATGTTGGAAATTTTCAGAGATACTAAATTAAGTTGGTTCTATTTATCATAAATTGGATTACCTTTCAGTGCTTTCAAATTTTATACAGAGGCTTGTCTGTCTGGAATAGCTTTTTTTTTAGTTGACTTAATTGCACATGCATTTTACAATGCTTTGTCATGCCTTCTTGCTCGGTAGTTTTTTCCTGGCATGAGATTGGGTATTTCATTTAACTGGTACATTGCATTTCAGTATGCTGGACATACTCTGCATCATGTGGATGGCTTGGACCAAGAGTCATCTGTATGCCTTCACTTAGGTCTGACAGATTACAGGTTTTCTCTTTTTTCTCCATATTCTTGATTTTATTTCTTTTGTTGGTTATATTTTCCAGACGATGTCCAATGGATATATTAAGACTCTTGCTTCAATGAAATTGTTCATACCGTTTATGAGAATTAAATGCTGACATATTTATAATGTTATTGTGCATGTAATCCTCTTAAAGCATAATTTTCACACCATCCTTTTTAGTTTGTTTAAGCATTGCATATCACACATGGTAATAATTCACTTTCTGAGCAGATGTGACAAGTAATGGTCATCCTGAAAACATTTGTAGGTTCTTTTAAAGATACCTTTTATCAAGTAATGGTCCACATATCAGAAATCATCGTAAACCTAATATTTGATGTATCTACTATTGATAAGTGCAATTTGCATCGGGAAATGAAGCAATAGTCAGTACACGATATTGCGGTAGCGTATGATCTTTTGTAGGATACCATCTTACTAGTTACTAACGAGGTATTTATATGGGTCTTCTTTAAATGAGGAGATATAGTCACCCCTTTGAGCTTGTTTAGAAGCACCTATTCTAATTGGCGTACGGCACCTCTCCAACAGCCTAATTTCACCATATCTATTTTTGAAATATGAATTAACCATGCAATACACCCATGCAATCAGCTCTAAATTCCCATCAGTCAAATCTTAGTTCACAGATATAAAATTCTTCTTATTCTATGCCAGAAGACCTATGCGCGACATGTTCTCATATTACTGGTCATATTTACTTGTTATGGAGGGTGGGGGGAGGTTTAAGTTGCTGTGATCTGCTTATGTCTTTTTTTCTTTCTTTTTTCTTGTGTGCTTATGTCAAGGTTGGAGTAGATCAGTTGGATAAGTGAGGGATTTGGTTAAAGCTGGTTCTTGTTTTATTTTCCATCAGTCAACTTGTGGGGTTAAATTGAGATTAATGCAATGCTACCCTGACCCTTTGGTTTAGCCTCAAGGACCTGCACCTGACACTTGGACATAGAGTATTAGTATGATATTGGATGCTCATCCATAAGAAGAAATTCTTAGATATTGGAAGGTTTTGACCCTTAGATATGCAACACCTGACACACCTGTTGCTACGATTTTAATCTTGCTCTTTCAAAAAGGAAAATTAAATGTAGAATACCCCAAGTATTGGGTGTAGCAAAGTAATATTCTCGGTGAGTCCGAGATCGAATCCACAGGGATTTGATAGTGAAAAAAAAAAAAAACTTAAGGCTAAATAATATTCAGATTTAAAAATATAACTAAGGCATTAGGATTCAGCCTAGCACTTAATCATGCTTTTCTTAAAATCATCTATTAATCATAATAAAATAGATTTAGTTCTATGGGCAGCATTACAATAATTCTATTTTAAACTACAGGGATTTCTAAGCATCTGTTATACCCGGAGGTAATAACAAATCAAAGAAAATATTTAAGTTTGAAATAATTTCTATAAATTTACTGCACCATAAATTAAATCAAAAACATTAAAATCCCATTGATGATTAAATGAAATACATGAAGAAAATGCTAGGCTTTTCCTTAGCCTTAGCTAAAAGATATTTAGCTATCCATATGAGATGCAAGCAATTTTATAAAAAGGATTAGCATAGAGTAAATGAAATAAATATAAATCCTTTTTTTTTTTTTCTTTCTCCTCTAAAGAAAACAGGGTGCTCTGTTTTCTTTCTTTGGGTTTTCTCCTCCCGTTGCTTCTCCTCCTTCTCTTGTTCGGCTGAGAAGGTAGATCGGAAGAGGGAGCTTCCTGGTTCCCTTGGCCTCTTCCTCCTTCGTCGCACGGCCGGCTGTCCTCCTCTCCTCTCTCCCTCTTTCGCCCGAACTTGGATGGATCCGGCCTTCTCCTTTTCTGTTTTATTCCGTCCGGCTGGAAAAATGCCGATAGATCCTCCTCTTCTTCTCCCGTCGGCTGGTTCTACCTCCACCGGATGATCCCTTGCTCCTCTCTCTTGGGTTCCTTTTATAGACACCTTCAGCAGTGTGGCTGGGAAGACCGAAGGATGCGTTGCGGACGCTTAGGAACTGGGAGCGGATGAGACATGGCTTGGGACTCCTCGGCTGGGAACGTTGCAGAATTTTGAGCAACTGTAGACATTGATGTTAGATTTGAATGCAAGACTTCGTAGCTTGGAGATGATCCGCGGTTGCTTGAGATACGGGATGAATGAAATCTGGATGCCATGAATTGCTTGGAACTCTTCGGCTGCAGGGATGCGAACGGATGGATTGGCTTTGGAGTTCCCTCGCTGCCGTTGAGAATTTTGAAACACAGACGAAACCGTTGGAGAAGAAGGACTAGGGAACTTCGGAAGACATTGATGTTGGGAAGTTGAGAAGACTCCTCAGATGAATGATGGGAAGAATGGAATGCGGCTGAAATGCATGGAGGTTTGGAATTGTGGGAAGGGAATTTGAAGATGAAACAATCGGATGTTGAATACGGCTTGAATATTCTTGAAACAGGGGAGACGGACACTATGGATGAGATGTGGCTTGAATTGAAGAGCCGGTGTGGCTTAGGTTCCTTGGGTTTGACTAGGTCCCTTGGATGAGATGCCATGATGCTTGGAGAGCCACACGAACGGTTTTGAAGATGCTGGAAAACTCCACGACGCAGGCACTTGTGCTAGCTGAAACATCTGGATACAGTGATATGGATTGCATGCGGATGACGGACGGCATGAGACTCAGATGAGATGCTAAGGATTTGTTGAGCTCGGAACGCCAGGCATTGGGCTCAAATCCAGCGTTATTGGGTCTTTTGAATTACTTGCACTCAAACACAAATAAAACATTAATTAATTAATTTTATCAATAAAGATTAGCTATAATACTAATTAAGATAATATGAAAATTTCACTTTTGTACTCTCATCACCTGTCCATGTCGATGTACCAGATTCATGTTTCTTTAGTCAGGGGATTCATATTATCAAGTATCATCTTAACATTCTAATGTTTAATATCATTCATTCGGAGATTGGTCGCCAAGGTACTGGTTGTACTAAATGGTCTGTTTTTTTTTTCATTTTCATGGTGTTTGTTAGAGCTGTTAATTTTGGATATTAATGCTGGTTGCAGGCAATTATTTTCCTTAAACTTGTATACTTTTCAGGACATTTGTGGGTACAAATTTGAATCCTCTATGGGAGAAGTTTCTCATTCCTTCAGAAGGTAAAGCGTGCAGATAATATTGGGATGCTGCATGATGTCGATGCTTATATGTATCTATGAAATCATATAATCTGAAAATTAAGAGCAGGTTGTTATTATAGTTAATTGTGTCAAAATCTGAAGTTTCATGTTTCTGATATTGTAATTACTCTTTACATTGTAGAATCAAGTTCTGCATGCATATACTATTGCCTAGAACACAATCCTTGTGTACCCTTGTTTTATAAATTCTCCATCTTGTATAAATGTGAAGTACAGGGTGAGTAATAATCATGGAACAAACTTATCTGATGAACTGCAAATGTTGGCATCTTGATGCATCACTAGATCAGATCAATAAGTGCCAGTTCAGCTCTGAAACTATTACCTTGTATTGCACCATTGTATGGTTACTGATGGGTGGTAAGAATTCACTTGAGAATGTTGGCAACTTTATCATTATTTAACTATGTAAATATCTACTTTTAATTAAAGTAATCACTGTCCATGTTGATGACTCCACACCATTCATTATTCTGAATTTGAGATTGTGAGAACCCTCTTGGGCCTCTCCTAGTTTGTCACACATCAGCATGTCCTTTAGCATCTAAAGGTGGGCTAGTGGATTTTAGGGCAGACTATTCATCTTAATTCTTTTAAAGTGGTCATGTTAATGGTGCATGACCTGCCACAGAATAAACTTCGTATGTGCAACTCGATACATGTCTAGTCTGAGTTTCCTTGAGCAACACAGATAAAAATCATAGATAAGGTGCTCCGGAGATCAATTTTTGATGCTTGACATGGTAAAAACCCGAGGATGAAATTTCTACTGACTGGGAGAGAATGATGCATCCCAGAGCATGTGATCAGATTGGGAAGACATGGCATGAAACCAGAGAAAAATTGCAGCAGGTTGCATCGATTTTCTTGTTACCAAATGGGAAAAGTGAATGACATCATCAAGAGGGTGAATTTAAATTTTAAATCATTTGCTCATAGAAAATCAACACCTGAGCATCCAATCAGGGAATTTGTGCAGTTCAGGAATTTCTGCTCAACTTTAGGACTTATCTTTTTTGTTTTATTCTCTCAGGCAGTCTGAAGGCATGTGAAAAATAGCTGGTTGTACCTAAGATTTGGTTTGCGTGGACTCAAAAAGCAGCTGGTTGCACGTAAGATTTGGTTTGCGTGGACTCAAAAAGTAGCTGGTTGCACGTAAGATTTGGCTTTTGTGGACTCATTGGCTGGCTGTCTCTGAAGCACCTAATTGAGATTTTAGGAGAGCGGTCAACAGACAGGCACCAAAAGCTTTAAGTGGAGAGTAATGACAGCTTGGGCAAGCAAGGAAATCCAAATCAAGATGTTAAATAGAAATTTTCGAATTATGTGAAGTCGTGGTGGAGCTACGGAAGAAAGGTGTGATTTGTTTTCTTGGCATCATTAAACTATTAATGGTTTGGGTCATCAGAAAGAAGATCCATTTAACTAAGAAGAGATCAAGATAACAAAGGAAGAGCGTCTCAGGGAGGCCACTTCTTTGAAACTAATCAGTAAGTAGTAGAAGGATGGAATTCCCTTTCAGCCTGGGGCCATAATGCAGCCCATATCACCATATCATGTTGGAGTAACATCAAATCACATTGGATTGCATCAAGATGCATCATTTTGATAGATACATATCGAACAAGTTCTAATCATATTAAAGAAGTGTCAATTTTTATGTTTGTCCATATAATTTGTAGAGGTCATCTTTTTGTTTGACCTTCAGGTTAGTGAAGCTTGTCATGTGTATGAAATTCAGCAGCAACTCGAAAATTTTGCTTTTTTCCTTTTTTGGCAGTTGTTTTACATAGTTTAGACTTTAAAGATTATGTACCTTATTGAGAGGTGTTCATTATTAACTAGGTCCAGAAAGCTGATTTAAAAAGGTAAGAAGCCATGGAGTTTACTAGTGCTTCAGGGTTAGTAAAAGGCCAGATTTTCTTTTAGGTTAGGTTTCTGAAGTCAGGATCAATTCTTGATAAAGGGCAGTCAGACTCTTTGTATTTGTGAACTAACTGATTCACCTATTTATGCCGAATTTATATATAGTGCTTGTATTTGATTTTTGTTGATGCAGTCAGGTTTGTCATTACACATTGTTGGCCCCTTTCTTTCTGATCATACCAACTAGAAAGAGGCCAAAAATGCATATACCTTTTGCTTTTAAAATTCCCTTTTGTACTTCTCACCCCAGCAGTTCATTTATAATTTGAAGTTGGCAGTGGTAAAAGGAAATTGGAGATAAGCAAGGAGGACATGGGTGATATTCTCCCAGTATACAAGGTTAAAATCTGAAGCATGTTTAAGGTTCCAAAGTGAAAATTGAACTTGTGTGGCCACATGTGTAGCCATCTTCCTTTGATACTTTAATTTGTTGTATGGCACCTTTTCCTTCACAAAATAGTTGCTTAAGTAAGTAGGAAACCCACTAATAGTGGCTGCTGATTTCCTAATCCAAAATTGTGTCCCACATGTTATGTTAATGAGCTTGAATTACTTCTGTGTATGGTTACTTAGGCAGTTTTAATACAGAGAGCCTTGTTTTGGGCTTGTTTATAAAGAAGAGCATACCATGGAAATTTGAAGTGCGCATCACTTGCTTTTTTTGGCATTTTATTTTATTCTCCACTTAGCATAAAAGGTGCCAGGTGTTGCTGTGGATTATTATTCTTCTTCCCCCATTCTTTTCTTGAGTAATTAGGTAAGTGGCTGAATCAATAATGCCAGTGGTACTCCATCAACAAATCGACCTAGATTTGGCAAAATGCTGAATTGAATTTCAAATTGAGATGAGACACATAAGAGGCACAGATCTTACTACTTTTTGTATTCGTTTTTTCATTTTAGCTTTTAGAGAGCTTGCAATAAAATCAGAGCTACCACTAGTTAGGAACTAATTTGGCAAAAGAGAATTGACAAAACCAACCCCAAATTGTTACGATGCTTGATGGGTCATAGTTTTGGTTCTACATTTGTTTTCAAAATGAAAGCAGATACTTGCTCATATCACATTCTCTTATGAATAGATCATTTATATGTAGTTTGCTGCATTCATCAGTAGAGATACAGGCAATGTTTTCTCATTCTTATTTTTTTTTTTGCTAATTACTAATTCAAAGCTTTTGTTTTATTTTGTTTTTTTGTAGATGACCCTGTGCGTTGCCAACACACATCAAGTCCCCTAGGTAATGGTGCTATTGTGGAAACATCTGACAAAAGGATTCTTGTATTACAAAGAAGCTATAATGTGGGGGAATTTCCAGGATACTTCGTGTTCCCTGGAGGTCATTCAGAGGTAATTCATTGACGTCCAATCATTCAAGAGAATGCTATTGTGGTACCCTTAAGATTGGCTGCTGCTATGTCTTCATGCAGAGCCTTTTGTGTAACTCTAGAATCATCTTGGAGCAGCCCTTCCATTTATATGTCCATACCGTCGAACTTTAGGTAGGTTTTGTTGCACAATCTTGCCCTATATTACCTCCTAGCTTGCGCTTCTTACCGAGATTTTCATAATTTCATCATAGGTAGACAAATGTTAGTCAAAGTTCAGTCCACTGCATATTGCATAGTGGTTTCTAAATGCCTACTTTCAACCTCTTCGAGATATATTGTGTTATGTATATGTTTGTATTTTGGGCTACGATGTACCTCAACATCTCAGTCAACCACTAGATAACTAGCAGTGAACAGTGAGTCTCCTCATCATCCCTATGTTACTTTTAACTGTACTTTGGAAGCCATCTGATACAGGCAATGTGAACTTACGTTATCTGAGCGATAGTGGAAACATAGACATGAAACTGAGATCCGGTACTTGGAAATTGATATGCAAACATATATAATATTTTAAATGCTTTTGCTGATAAACATTTGTTTTCTAAACCAAATCACCTCTTCTTTTATATGCATGAGAGGACAATAGCAGGAAACTGTGTTTTTCTGCAGAAAACTACACTAGTCACTGACAATTGTCTAGAGACTTCTCTTGCAACCCAAGCAGCAACTTTCATCAGCCTTCCAACTGTAGCCATTGGTTTTCTATTGAAATTGTTCAGTCCTGCTTCAGCATTTTATAGTCTACTGCATACTTTAGCAGCCTAGCTGGATTTAACTTGAGGAAACATAAAAGAAACAAATAAAAATGCAGGACAAGTTGGCCTCAGAGAGAAACCTTTTGGCTTCATAAAAGCCCATGCATCATGGAAATAAAGATTCTTCTTTTATTTATGGGTAACGGCTGAAAGCCTGAAATAGCCTCATATCTTCTCTCTGTGTGGTGTAGCTGTGTAGGCATGGGTCTATTGAACGCTGTCAAGGACACCACCTGATTAAAAGAGGTGCTCCATTGGAATGAATTTTTGTGTCCTATTATGTGATATCAATAGGCAATACTGAATTCTAAGCCAAACTATGTTTTTTTTAATTCAAGTTTCTACTCATTTGAATATGCTTATCAGTAGATGGTTTTAATAACCTAGTTACATTCTCAAGAATGAGTTTGGAAGGAAAGCATGTTCTTGTGACTGCAGAAATACCGAATTTCTTTCATATCAATACGTTGATGATATCAAGGTTCTTTTGAAATAAATAAGCAATGTAATCCATCTAACTTTAGAATATGCGAGAGCAACGAACAGCTGTTGCAAACTTTATGAAACCTGACTAAGTAGTATATAGTTTCTATTTCGAACCAATGCAAGTAAGGTTGTTTTCTTGTCTCTTGCAGCCCGAGGAACTTGGAATTTCAGACCATCAAAATGACAAAGGTTTGACAGAATCTGAAGATCTAAATCGAAAGGTTTCTCAAGAGATGTTTGATGGCATCGTCCGCGAAGTGGTTGAAGAAATTGGGGTTCCTGCAGAATCTCTGGTCAAGTGTCTTCCCTAATTTTCTTTTATTTTGTGTTTCTCATGGTACTTGGTTTCTCAACTTTGTTATACTTATATTGCTACGAGTCATAACTTTGCCTTATTTCTCTGTTATGCTCTAATATATAGCAGCAGAAAATGCTCCATGCTTGGTGTTCAGTTTTCTAGTTCATTTACAGATCTTTATTACCAGTTGGAAATAGTAAGGTCTTGTCGCGTAGTTGTAACTTGTATGATAGTGCCCGATTGAGGCTAACTTCAGATTAGTCTTGTCTAGATTTTAACATTGAATTGTATGTGTATCAATTATGCATGATATGTACTTGTGCATAGCATAGTTTACCTTCCAACTACAGATCTCAACACATACATACATTTGTTATGTACTTGTGCATATCATTTGTTCACACATACATACATTGCATTTGTATACACATCAGTCTGTCAGTTCATTACTGATCTGATACATTCATTTTGTCATTATCTGTTGCATTGCGTGATATTTGAGCATGTTAGTTGCTAGTTTGATGTGGGTTTTGCTGGGACGGGCATCTTTAGATGTGATATGTAAGAGCCCGTAATAGGTTGGGCTTGGGCCGGCCTGATCCGGCCTAAGAGTGGTCTGGACCGGCCGCTTGGGCCGCCCAATGTGCGCTGGCACGTGCGACGGGGAGAGGACTCCCTTCCCGAGTTCGTTGCGGAAGAGGAATCCTAGGGCTCGTCGGACTCTGGTGAAGGCCCTAGGACTTGACCTATAAAAGACCTCCCCTCTTCCCTCAAATCCCTTGCTCACGGATCCCAAACAATCCTCGCCGGATTTCTTTTCTTTTCCAAGTTCTAATTCTGAATCCCTTCCACGATTGTCGCCGAGAAATACCGTCAGACCGCCTCGCCAGACCGAAGTAAGAGTTCCTCATCTTCTTCTCCTTCTTTGTCGTCTTAGCCTTCAATTAACTCTGATTTGAGCCGGCGATCGCCCGAATTTTATCCGAAATAGGGCACCCCTATTTTAGTCATCTTCTTCCAAATTTTGCCGCCGCCAGTCGCCGGTTTGGTTGAGGCTACGGCCTCCGTGGCTATCATCAAGTGGGGGCGGGCCACCATGACCACCACCCTCTTGGATTTGTGAGGATGAGAGGAAGCGGCAGGTTGTTCGTGAAGAGAGGAGAGAGTTTCTCTCTTCTATCTCCTCTCTCTATTTTCTCTCTTGGTGTCTTTCTCTAGTTGACCTAATTAGATGGTAAAAGGATCTTGGGGGACCTAGCGACGGACCCTTGGTGAATGCCGGTAGGCGGTCTAGATTAGTGGTCCACTATTTCTTTTTTTTTTTATAACTAAGTTTGATTCTGTAGAGAGAGAGTGATGTGCGCAAGAACGTTCTGATCGGAGTACTCTGGACCTAGCAGGAGGGTTCCAAATGCTCGCATTGTAGACTCAGGTTGACCCCAGTAGAGAGGGTCCTGGACCAGTATCAGTGCGACCACCCATCATGCTAGCCTGACCCCGACCATTGTGGAGCACTGTTAGATTCTATCATCATGAATCTCTATTGTGTTATTTGTACCATGGCCTGATTCTTGTTTCGTAATTTGACTGTGGCATAAGTAGCATCACAGTTTGAGGTTTAATATTATTGGGGATTGTGACAATTGGAATCAGAGCATAGGTTAAATAAATTCAGTGCTTGGGTGTAAGCTCACTAGACATTGTGATAAAATGTATGTATTGGGTTTGGTATACAATGAGTACAAAAGGATTGGATAATTTGTCTCTGATCATGACAAGAGAGGTTAGACCTAAGGTAAGTATAGAAAGGTTAACCATGCCATACCTTATTAGTTGGTTATACCGTATTGTGTTTACTGGTCCATATGTTGTTTAAATAACTTGAAAATTTAAACTTGATATGGGTTCAGATGTGATCGTACTTTTGGTTTTGCTGCTAATTATTGGAGTGAAATTTGTATATGGATCTTTCATAGCATTGGAGTGAGCTAAGAAAGATTTTTCATAATATTAGAAAGAAATGTTCTTCGAGGTTAAATCCGTATGTAAATTATATTTGAAATTGGCATATTTGGATACTGCAAATAGGTGAATTTGTTTTGGTGGAGTTAATTTTATATTTAAGGCCATAGAGTACGCAAATTGGTGGAAAATTTCAATTATTTGAATTTTTATGTTTGGATTGGGCTACTAGATCTTTCTCGTAATTGTTGGAGACTATTGGATGTGTTACTTTAAACTTAAGTCTAGGTTTATAATTTGAGCAGGGATCTTTTATCATTGTTCATGAAGCCACAAGTAAAATGTCCTATTGACTAAAGATGCTTACATGAGTTATCATATGTAGCATTGATGATAGATATTTAGAATCTTGGTGAAGAAAGATTTGGAGGTTAATAGAGATAATTCTACTCATAATGATATTGGCTCAAAGACTTCTAACCCATTGAATTTGAAGTATATCCTTTTGGAAGAAAGATCGATATAGATTGTCTAATCAAATTGCTAAGGGAATTCAAGGTTAACTTACTCTAAATTAAACTTAGATATTCTGGATTTTAAGAAGGTTGTGGAGATTGTGCAGTGATCTTAAACTTGACTAATGGCTTAGGGTGGGTTATGGTAAGTATACTCTACATAAATTGAGGACAAAGATCTAAAAGTTCTGCTTTAGTTCTACTTGAAAATTTGAAATTTAAATTTTCTTACCCAATGCAAATTGATACTTCAGTCATAAATCATTTAACCGCTTGAGAGTATTTGCCGGGTCAGATTAGAGTGCGCAACAGAAGTGTGATGGTGGAGTACTTTCACAGTATGAGTCTCAAGTAAGTTAATTTTGAGGACGAAATTATTTTAAGGGGGAGAATGTAAAAGCCCATAATAGGTTGGACTTGGGCTAGCCTGGATCAGCCACTTGGGCCGCCAACGTGCTCCGGCACATGCGACAGAGAGAGGACTCTCGATGGGAGTCGTCTTCCTTCCCGAGTTCGTCGCGGAAGAGGAATCTTTGGGCTCGCTGGACTCTGTGAAAGCCCTAGGACTCGACCTATAAAGCACCTCCACTCTTCCGTCAAAGCCCTTGCTCTCAGATCCCAAACAATTCTCGCCGGATTTTTTTTCTTTTTCGAGTTCTAATTCCGAATCTCTTCCCTGATTGTTGCCAGAAAAGACCGTTGGACCATCTCACTGGACCGAGGTAAGATTCCCTCATCTTATTCTCCTTCGCCGTCTTAGCCTTCGATTCACTCCAATTTGAGCTGGCAATTGCCAGAATTTCATCCAAAATAGGGTAGTCCTATTTCCATCATCTTCTTCCAAGTTTTGTTGATGTCGTTCGCCAGTTTGGTTGAGACTGCGGCCGCCGTAGCTATCGTCAAGTGGGGGCAGGCCACAATGGCCACCACCCCCCTGGAGTTTTGAGGAGGATGAGAGGAAGCGGCGGGTTGTTCGTGAAGAGAGGAGAGAGAGTTTCTCTCTTCTCTCTCTATTTTCTCTCTTCCTTTTTTCTCTCTTGGTCTCTTTTTAGTTGACCTAGTTAGATGGTAAAAGGGTCTCGGGGGACCTGGTGATGGAACCTTGGTGAACACCGATAGACGGGCTAGGTTAGTAATCCACTATTTCGTTTTTTTTTGATAATTGAGTTTGATTCTGTAGAGGAAGAGTGATGTACGCAAGAAGGTTCTGATCGGGGTACTCTGGACCAAGCAGGAGGGTTCCAGATGCTCTCATTGTAGGCCTAGGTTGACCCCAGTAGAGGGGGTCATGGCCCAGTGTCACTGCGACCATTAGTTATGCTAGCTTTATCCCGACCATTGCCGAGCACCGCTGGATTCTATCATCATGAATCTCTATTGTGTTTTCTACCTAATTCTTGTTTCATGATTTGACTATGGCATAAGTGGCATCAGAGTTTGAGGTTTAATATTATTGGGGATTGTGACAATTGGAATCAGAGCATAGGTTAATAAATTCAGTGCTTAGGTGTAAGATCATTAGACATTGTGATAAAATGTATGTATTGGGTTTGGTATACTATAAGTATAAAAGGACTGGATAATTTGTCTATGATTATGATAAGAGAGGTTAGACCTAAGGTAAGTATAGGAAGGTTAACCATAGCATACTTTATTAGTTGATTATTCCGTGCTGTATTTATTGGTCTATATTTTTAAATTATTCGGAAGTTTAAACTTGACATGGGTTCAGATGTGATCGCACTTTTGGTTTTGCTGGTAATTATTAGAGTGGAATTTGTATATGGATCTTTCATGGTATTGGAGTGAGCTAAGAAAGATTTTTCATAATATTAGAAAGAAATGTTCTTCGAGGTTAAATCCGTATGTGGAATTATTTGGAATCGATATATTTGGATACTGTAAATAGGTGAATTTGTTTTGGTGGAGTTAATTTTATATCTAAAGCCATAGAGTACGCAAATTGGTGGAAAATTCTAATTATTTGAATTTTTATGTTTGGATTGGGCTATTGGATCTTTCTCATAATTGTTGGAGACTATTGGATGTGTTACTTTAAACTCAAGTCTAGGTTTATGATTTCAGCAGGGATCTTTCATCATTGTTGATGAAGCCACAAGTAAAATGTCATGTTGAGTAAAGATGCTTACATGAGTTAACATATGTAACATGATGATAGATATTTATAATCTTGGTGAAGAAAGATTTGGAGGTTAATAGAGATAATTCTACTTATAATGATATTGGCTCAAAAACTTCTAACCCATTGAATATGAAGTATATCCTTTTGGAAGGAAGATCGATATAGATTGTCTAATTATTTTGCTAAGGGAATTTAAGGTTAACCTACTCTAAATTAAACCTAGATATTTTGGATTCTAAGAAGGTTGTGGAGATCGTGCAGTGACCTTAAACTTGACTAATGGCTTAAGGGTTAGTTATGGTAAGTACACTCTACATAAATTGAGGACAAAGAGATTTAAAGGCTCTGCTTTAGTTATACTTGAAAATTTGAATTTTGAATTTTTTTAGTCCAAATGCAAAGTGATACTTCCGTCAGAAATCATTTAACTGTATGAGAGTATTTGCCGGGTTAGATCAGAGTGCGCAATGGAAGTGTGATGGTGGAGTACTTTCACAGTATGAGTCAAGTAATTTCGAGGATGAAATTATTTTAAGAGGGGAGAATGTAAGAGCCCATAATAGGTTGGACTTGGGCCGGCCTGGAACAGCCGCTGGGCCGCCAACGTGCGTCGGCACATGCGACGGGGAGAAGACTCCCGGTGGGAGTCATCTTCCTTCTCGAGTTCATCACGGAAGAGGAATCTTAGGGCTCGCCGGACTCCGGTGACAACCCTAGGACTTGGCCTATAAAACACCTTTCCTCTTCCCTCAAAGCCCTTGCTCACAGATCCCAAATAATCCTTGCTGGATTTTTTTTCTTTTTCGAGTTCTAATTCCGAATCCCTTTCTCGATTGTCGCCAAGAAAGGTCGTCGGACCACCTCACCGGATCGAGGTAAGAGTCCCTCATCTTCTCCTTCTCCGCCGTCTTAGCTTTCGATTCACTCCAATTTGAGCTGACAATCGCTGAAATTTCATCCGAAATAGAGCACCTCTGTTTCGGTCATCTTCTTCTAAGTCTTGCTGCCGCTGGTAGCCGGTTTGGCCGAGGCTGCGGCCGTCGTGGCCACCGTCAATTGGGGGTGGGCCACCTAGCCGCCACCCTCTTGGATTTGCGTGGAGGATGAGAGGAAGGGGCAGGCTGTTCATGAAGAGAGGAGAGAGTTTCTCTCTTCTTCTCTTCTCTTTCTTCTCTCTTTATTTTCTCTCTTCTTTTTTTCTCTTGGTGTCTCTATCAGTTGATCTAGTTAGATGGTAAAAGGGTCTTGGGGGACCTGGTGAATGCCGGTAGGCGATCTAGGTTAGTAGTCCACTATTTTATTTTTTTTAATAATTGAGTTTGATTCAGTAGAGGAAGAATGATTTGCGCTAGAAGGTTTTGATCGGGATACTCGGGATCCCGCAGGTGGGTTCCACATGCTCTCATTGTAGACCCAAGTTGACCCGGTAGAGGGGGTCTTGGACTAGTGTCACTGCGACAATCTGTCATGCTAGTCTTACCTCGACCATTGTCGAGCACCATTGAACTCCATTATGAATCTGTATTGTGTTACTTGTACCATGATTTGATTCTTGTTTCATGATTTGACTGACTTGATTGATCAGAGCGCACCGACCTAGATTATCGAATGCTGTTACTTAGTCGACCCTGTCTGTCTCATACCCGACTGTTGTCAGCTACCAGTTGAACCCATAATTGAAACCCCTGACCTATTCTCTTGATTTAATAAATGTTTCTTAATCAGATGAATTGGATTACGTTGTGCTGGCCCATTCAAATAATTGAGCGTTGTTATCTAGTTGGCCTCATATATCTTTTTATATAAATCTATTTTTACAGTTAGCACTGATTTTGTATGGGGCTACAGCCATCCGAGCAGGAAGAAGCCCAACGAGATCTTATACTCTAGTTTCTCTCTCTTTCTGTTTGTTTCTCTTGGTATTCTCTCTTTAGCTTGATTCGAGAAAATTTTTGATTAAAGGGACTCGGAGGGTAGTTCTAGATTACTACGTGATGGTGGACCCTTTAGTGGACCAATAGAGGGTTCTGGATTATCAAATATCTTGGATAATTTTTGATATTGATTTGATTCTGTAGAATAATCTTTGGGGCAAGAAGATATTGAGTAAGGCTCTGCGCACCTCAGTTTGTAGATCACGGTAATCTGTCTGCGTCGTTAGCAAAGTAAGAATTCTTATACACCGACCTGCCTGATATAGATATTTTTGTACCTATATATGTATGATATGTTAATGATCTAGATAAGTACGAAGCAAGATTAATTTTATGATGGTTTCTGTATTGAATCATATTTTGATCATGTATGCTTGTGATTGATGGTATGATGGATGCATATATGAGCATAACTTGTACTTGTATAATCGGACTAATGGATGTGGTCCTCTGGACTAACCATGTTATATTGATTGCCCTATTACGGGCGAGAAATGTGATGGTGGTTAGTCTAAAGCCGGAAATAAAAAAAAATTGATGTGTGAATGTGAACTTGATTGAATGAACAAGGATTTTGGGCTTATCTTGTTATCATCAGTTGCCCCGTCACAGGCTGAAAATGTGATACTATGGCAGGCCCCATCACAGGCTGGAAATGTGATACTATGGCAAGTCTTGTCACAGGCTATTCGCCGAGGACTTCAATATCATTGAACAATAATGATCTCAATTCATAACAATTAACAAAACTGGTACAATTACAAAATTTAATTATCCAACCAGTATCAGTAATGGTCTATCTGCTCATCCTTTCACTCGTGATCCTCACTATAACCAAGTATCAAGCGACCTGTAACTCTGAAAAGAAAAGAAAACAAAAGAGGTGGTGTGAGCTTTATAGCCTAGTAAAAAATTCCACACATCCACACCAACACAATAATAACACAAGTTTGAGCTTTATATCGTTGCATACATCATGAAATCACAAACCAACAATAATGCTCGAATAATCAGTATAAATATGTACATCAAATATGAATAAAAATTCGGTCACTAAAGAGTAATATATCATACGATATTTCATAATTCTTCAATAGTATTTTTAATGTTTTTCATTTCATTCCTTTTTAACTTGATCCGGATCAATTATCTTTTTGACTTTGGGCCAAATTTCGGTCACGTTTTCAACCGGTAACATGGCAACCAATAGAATCACATTTCGATTCCGTCACGAGGTCTGCCAAGGTATCGACGAAATCTACCATTAGGTGTAGGAAAAAAAATAGTAAAAATGAATTGATCTAAAACCCATTTTTTTGTATTTTATCTGGTTCATCTTATATCTTATCCGGTTCAAATGAATAATTGTAAATCAATGTAATGTAGCGATTGGGGGGAAATTCGTATATTGCATCTACTTGACTTTATGGAATTGATGGAAAAGAAAAATTCTTGAACCTCAAGTAAAACAAAATCTGTATTGTATAAAATAAAAAGTTTTATTAATAATTTATTTTTTTCCGGGATTGCAAATCTATTAATATTAAAGGTTCTTCTTTTGAGGTTTATAGTTTATTTGTTCGAGAAAAATGGATCCTTCATAATTGATCGTCCCGAACAATCTTTTTAAGATGTAAATAACATTTTCAACCTATGACAGGATTTGCCATAGTATCATATTTTCAGCTGTGATGGGGCAACTGATGATAACGAGATTAGTCCTAAGTCCTTGTTCATTCAATCAAGTTCACATCCACACATCAATTTCTTTTTATTTCCGACTTTAGACTAACCACAGTCACGTTTCTCGCCTGTGATGGAGTAATCAATATAACATGGTTAGTCCAGAGCACCACATCTATTAGTCCGATTATGCAAGTGTAAGTTATGTTAATATATGCATCCATCATATTATCAATCACAAGTATACATGATCAAAATATGATTTAATGCAGAAACCGTCATAAAACTATTCTTGCTTCTTACTTATCTGGATCATTAACATATCATACATATATAGGTACAAAAATATCTATATCATGCAGGTCGGTGTATAAGGATTCTTACTTTGCTAACAACCCAGACAGACTACTGTGATGTACGAACTGAGGTGCGCAGAACCTTACTCAATATTTTCTTGCCCCAAAGATTTTTCTTCTACATAATCAAATCAACATAAAAAATTATCCAAGATATTCGACAACCTAGAATCCTCTACTGGTCCACTAAAGGGTCCACCATCACGTAGTAATCTAGAACTACCCTCCGAGTCCCTTTAACCAAAAATTTTCTTGAATCAAGCTAAAGAGAGAATACCAAGAGAAAGAAACAGGAAGAGTAAGAAACTAGAGTATAAGATATCATTGGGCTTCTTCCTGCTCGAATGGCTGTAGCTCGATACAAAATCAACTGTAAAAATAGATTCATATAAAAAGATATATGAGGCCAACTAGATAACAACGCTCAATTATTTGAATGGGCCAGCACAATGTAATCCAATTCATCTGATTAAGAAACATTTATTAAATCAAGAGAATAGATCAGGGGTTTCAATTATGGGTTCAACTGGTAGTTGTCAACAGTCGGGTGTAAGACGGACAGGGTCGACTAAGTAACATCTTTCAACAATCTAGGTCGGTCTGCTCTGGCCAATCAAGTTAGTCAAATCATGAAGCAAGAATCACACCATGGTACAGATAACACAATACAGATTCATGTTGATAGAGTTCAGCGGTACTCGACAATGGTCGACGTAAGGCAAGCATGACGGATTGTCGCAGTGACACTGGTCCAGGACCCCCTCTCCTGAGGTCAACTTGGGTCTACAATAAGAGCATTTGGCACCCACCTGCTAGGTCCAGAGTATCCCGATTAGAACCTTCTAGCGCAAGTCACTCTTCTTCTACAGAATCAAACTCAATTATCAAAAGAAAATAAAATAGTGGACTACTAACCTAGATCGCCTACCCGCATTCACCAGGTCCCCCAAGACCCTTTTACTATCTAACTAGATCAACTAGAGAGAGACACCAAGAGAAAAAAGGAAGAGAGAAAATAGAGGAGAAAGAGAAGACAGAAACTCTCCTCTCTTCACAAACAGCCTGCCCCTTCCTCTCATCCTCCACGCAAATCCAAGGGGGTGGCGGCCAGGTGGCCCAACCCCAATTGACGGTGGTCACGGCGGCCGCAACCTCAGCCAAACTGGCTACCATCAATGGCAAGACTTGGAAGAAGATGACCGAAATAGAGGTGCCTTATTTCGGATGAAATTTCAGCGATTGTCGGCTCAAATTGGAGTGAATCGAAAGCTAAGACGGCGGAGAAGGAGAAGATGAGGGACTCTCACCTCGGTCCGGTGAGGTGGTTCGATGGCCTTTTCTGGCGACAATCGGGGAAGAGATTCGGAATTAGAACTTGAAAAAGAAAGAAAATCCGGCAAGGATTGTTTGGGATCCGTGAGCAAGGGCTTTGAGGGAAGAGGAAAGGTGCTTTATAGGTCGAGTCCTTGGGATTTCACTGGAGTTCGGTGAGCCCCTAGGATTCCTCTTTCGTGATGAACTTGAGAAGGAAGACGACTCCCATCGGGAGTCTTCTCCCCATCACATGTGCCGACGCATGTTGGCGGCCCAAGTGGCCGGTCCAGGCTGGCCCAAGCCCAACCTATTACGGGCTCTTACATTCTCAACTCTTAAAATAATTTCGTCCTCGAAATTAACTTTCTTGAGACTCATACTGTGAAAGTACTCCAGCATCACACTTCCGTTGCGCACTCCGATCTAACCCGCAAATACTCTCAGGCAGTTAAATGATTTCTGACTGAAGTATCACTTTGCATTGGGACTAAGAAGATTCAAATTTCAAATTTTCAAGTAGAACTAAAGCATAATGTTTAGATCTCTTTGTCCTCAATTTATGTAGTGTACTTACCATAACTAACCCTTAAGCCATTAGTCAAGTTTAAGGTCACTGCACGATCTCCACAACCTTCTTAAAATCCAGAATATCTAGGTTTAATTTAGAGTAGGTTAACCTTGAATTGCCTTAACAATTTGATTAGACAATCTAATATCGATCTTCCTTTCAAAAGGATATACTTCAAATTCAATGGGTTAGAAGTCTTTGAGCCAATATCATTATGAGTAGAATTCTCTCTATTAACCTCCAAATCTTTCTTCATAAAGATTCTAAATATCTATCATCAATGCTACATATGATAACTCATGTAAGCATCTTTACTCAATATGACATTTTACTTGTGGTTTTATCAACAATGATGAAAGATCCCTGCTCAAATCATAAATCTAGACTAGAGTTTAAATTAACACATCCAATAGTCTCCAATAATTACGAGAAAGGTATAGTAGCTCAATCCAAACATAAAAATTCAAATAATTAGAATTCTCCACCAATTTGCGTACTCTGTGGCCTTAGTTATAAAATTAACTCCACCAAAACAAATTCACCTATTTGTAGTATCCAAATATGCCAATTCCAAATATAATCCATATACGGATTTAACTTCGAAGAATATTTCTTTCTAATATTGTGAAAAATCTTTCTTAGCTCACTCTAATAATATGAAAGATCCATATACAAATTTTACTCTAATAGTTAGCAGCAAAACCAAAAGTGCGCCACATTTGAACCCCTGTCAAGTTTAAACTTCCGAGTCATTTAAACAAGATATGGACCAATAAACACAATTCGATATAATCAACTAATAAGGTATGCCATGGTTAACCTTCCTATACTTACCTTAGGTCTAACCTTTCTTATCATGATCAGAGACAAATTATTCAGTCCTTTTGTACTCATAGTATACCAAACCCAATGCATACATTTTATCACAATGTCTATTGTCTAGTGATCTTACACCTAAGCACTGAATTTATTTAACCTATACTCTGATTTCAATTGTCACAATCCCCAATAATATTAAACCTCAAACTTTGATGCCACTTATGCCACAGTCAAATCATGAAACAAGAATTAGGCCATGGTACAGATAACACAATAGAGATTCATGATGATAGAATCCAACGGTGCTCGACAATGGCCAGGATAAGACTAGCATGACTGATAGTCGTAGGGACATTGGGCCAAGGCCCTCTCTACTGGGGTCAACCTGGGATTACAATGAGAGCATCTGGAAGCCTCTAGTTGGGTCCAGAGTACTCCGATCAGAATCTTCTTGCGCACATCACTCTCTACAGAATCAAACTCAATTATCAAAAACAAATGAAATAGTGGATTACTAACCTAGCCCGCCTACCGGCGTTCCCCAGAGGTCCATCATCTGGTCCCCCGAGACCCTTTTACCATCTAACTAGGTCAACTAAAGAGAGACACCAAGAGAGAAAAAAGGAAGAAGAGAGAAAATAGAGGAGAAGAGAGAAACTCTCTCCTCTCTTCACGAACAGCCCGCCCCTCCTCTCATCCTCCTCGCAAATCCAAGGGGGTGGCAGCCAGGTGGCCTGCCCCCATTTGATGGTGGCCACGGCGGCCACAGCCTCGGCCAAACCGACTATCAGCGGTGGCAAGATTTGGAGAAGATGACCGAAACAGAGGTGCCCTGTTTCGGATGAAATTTCAGTGATTTTCGGCTCAAATTGGAGTGAATCAAAGGCTAAGACGATGGAGAAGGAGAAGAAGATGAGGGACTCTTACCTCGGTCCGGTGAGGTGGTCCGACGGCTTTTTCTGGCGAATTGGGAAAGAGATTTAGAATTAGAACTCGAAAAAGAAAGAAAATCCGGCAAGGATTGTTTGGGATCCGTGAGCAAGGGCTTTGAGGGAAGAGTGGAGGTGCTTTATAGGTCGACTCCTAGTGCTTTCACCAGAGTCTGGCGAGCCCTAGGATTACTCTTCCGCGACGAACTTAAGGAAGAAGACGACTCCCATCGGGAGTCCTTTCCCTATCGCATGTGTCGGCGCACATTGGCGGCCCAAGTGGCCGGTCCAAGCTGACCCAAGCCCAACCTATTATGGGCTTTTACATTCTCCCCCCTTAAAATAATTATCCTTGAAATTAACTTACTTGAGACTCATACTGTGAAAGTACTCCACAATCACACTTTCGTTGCGCAGTCTGATCTAACCTGGCAAATACTCTCAGGCGGTTAAATGATTTATGACGGAAGTATCAGTTCGTATTGGGGCTAAGAAATTTCAAATTTTCAAGTAGAACTTTAGCAACCTTTAGATCTCTTTGTCCTCAATTTATGTAGAGTGTACTTACCATAACTAACCCTTAAGCCATTAGTCAAGTTTAAGATCACTGCACGATCTCCACAACCTTCTTAAAATCCAGAATATCTAGGTTTAATTTAGAGTAGGTTAACCTTGAATTCCCTTAACAATTTGATTAGACAATCTATATCGATCTTCTTTCCAACAGGATATACTTCAAATTCAATGGGTTAGAAGTCTTTGAGCCAATATCATTATGAGTAGAATTCTCTCCATTAACCTCCAAATCTTTCTTCACAAAGATTCTAAATATCTATCATCCATGCTACATATAATAACTCATGTAAGCATCTTTACTCAATATGACATTTTACTTATGGTTTCATTGACAATGATGAAAGATCCCTGCTCAAATCATAAATCTAGACTTGAGTTTAAATTAACACATCCAATAGTCTCCAATAATAATGAGAAAGGTATAGTATCCCAATCCAAACATAAAAATTCAAATAATTAGAATTCTCCACCAATTTGCGTACTCTGTGGCCTTAGATATAAAATTAACTCCACCAAAACAAATTCACCTATTTGTAGTATCCAAATATGCCAATTTCAAATATAATCCACATACGGATTTAACTTCGAAGAATATTTCTTTCTAATATTATGAAAAATCTTTCTTAGCTCACTCCAATACTATAAAAGATCCATATACAAATTCCACTCTAATAGTTTGCAGCAAAACCAAAAGTGCGATCACATCTGAACCCACATCAAATTTAAACTTCCGAGTCATTTAAACAACATATGGACCAATTTAGCTGGTATAGTATAACCAACTAATAAGGTATGCTATGGTTAACCTTCCTATATTTACCTTAGGTCTAACCTCTCTTATCATGATCAGAGACATTATTTAGTCCTTTTGTACTCATCGTTTACCAAATCTAATACATACATTTTATCACAATGTTTAGTGATCTTACACCTAAGCACTGAATTTATTTAATCTATGTTCTGATTTCAATTGTCACAATCCCCAATAATTTTAAACCTCAAACTTTGACGCCACTTATGTCACAGTCCCTAGTGGACTTAAACCTTAAGCTTTGATACCATTTGTAACAACTTAGGACCTCATCCAAAATGGCTAGCCGAATATATTTTTTTTGGTCCTGTATAAGTACCCAAGATCTCGGCGAATAAACGATGTGGGACTAAACATGCCCACGCGGGTCCTCACAAATGGTATCAGAGCGAACGCGGCCCATAGTGGATTAGGGGGCACTGCAGCAAGAGTTTGTGGAGGCTGACCATGGGATGATCATGACGCTTGTGATTAGATTTGAATGGATTTGAATCATTAGCCTGACGAGCTTAAACGGAGAGTATGTACGGACTTGTGCCGGCACATGTTTAGTCCCACATTGGTTATTCACCGAGAAGATCTTTGGTATTTATACAGGATTAAGGAACCCAAAAAAATACCTTATGGCTAGCCGTTTTGGGTGAAGTCCTAGATACCATCATAGTCTCTACTTTGTCTCTCTCTTCAAACTTAATATTCTCCCATAAAATATACTCCAAGTATGGATGCTTCACATCTGATCGTTCAAATTGCATTGCACATGTTATAGTCCATGCATGTTGCTGACAGGTGTTTAACTGCATGCAGACAGATCCAGTCTTTATTGGAATATCTCGCAGGGAAATGAATGTGAGGCCGACAGCTTTTTTCTTTCTGAAATGTAATATGGAGTCAAAGAAAATTTACCAGCTGTATTCTAGAGCTCAAGATGGTTTTGAGTCCACTCAGCTTTACACCGTTTCAAGGGTTAGTTTCAGTATTATATTTTGTTGATTTTTTTGTTTATTTTGTATATTAATTTCTTGTAAGCTGTTGCAAATTAGGATGAATTAGGGAAAATGGCTCTCAGGATGCCTGGCTGCCATCACGGTGGATATGTCCTGTATGAATTGATGATACAAACTGTTGAAGATGCCAGACAATCATCCAGTGAGTACCATGATTGCTTAATTCAGTGTGCTGTTACTGTCGTTCACCTCTTCTCTAATATTATTTGGTTCTCCATTTAGGTCTGAATCATTTTTATATGCTTTCTGCTGTATCTTGGATGTGCTCCCTTGAATTTAGGTCATTTTTCAACAAAAAGATCTTCATTGAAGAAATATGCACTTTGTTTTTTGCATTGAAATCATGCTTTCTGAACCTCTCTTGCTACTTTAGTTGAGAAGAATGTGCTGCCACATCCAATGGTTGATCTTTATTTAATGAGAGCATCTGCTAATTTTTTGATCTGCTTCTGGAATATGATGTACTCTGCAGGATGGCTATGATCAGATCAGCTGCACAGCTTGTAAATGCTTCTGCTGCAATTTTGCATCATGGCGGGAGAGATTGAACATAGCTTGTTGCTATGCCAACTCCGATTGGTATATGCTGAAATAAATGCATATTGGCTTCTAATTATAATAACAATTAATGTTTATTTTCTATATTAGGGGAAGCTGTGATTGGTGATATCTCTCATGGTTTCATTATTCCAAGTAAATGGAAGTTTGAAGGTCAAAGGGTTGTCTATTGATGATGCTTTGCCCGTGGCCTGGTGAAGGAAACCAGTATGAATTTGTCTTGTTCTGGGAAGAACTGTTTATTTCATTTCCTGAAATTGCCCCATATTTGCTTTGCTCCGAACGTCATATATTTGTGCAAGAATATTTTGTAAAAGCAACTCGAGCGTGAGAAAAGTATGGAATTAATCTGATATCAGAGATCATTACAGATTACCTGTTTTCTGATGGCAGCACCATCTTAGTCAAAAAATGCGAGGTCTTCACTTATCTAATCTGCGTTTCTACTATTTTTTTTCCATTATATTATTATGCCTGACCATAACATTATAACAGTGGGGACAATTGTGTTGTTAGAGCTCTAGATTGAAACAATGGATGTATTTGTATCCAAAAGACTGCAGATATATTGAAATCTCGCACCCAAAAGTGACGAGGATCATTCAATTTCCCCTCTCATTTGTTTATGTCCTAAGATTTTCTTTTTTAGGTTTCTTCAATGTAAGTGGGAAAGCATATCTATATTATCTACCATCGCTTCCTTTTTCTTGGTCCAGTTCTTTTTGTCGGCAATCCTATCTTTTAGACAAGAAGTCGCCCCATCTGTTGAAGGGGCACAAGGCAGCAGAAATCAATATTCCTGCTGAAAGTTTTTCATTGTTAATTAGTCTGGAAAATCCTGTGTGTGTGAGCGCAGCTGTTTGGAATCAGCATCAACAGTTATAGTGGTTCCCTTCCACATTGATGTGACGTGAGATGAAAGCACAAACAAATAGACGATCCAAATGGATGCCCTGCTACGGCTCCCCGGTTGAGGAGTCAGCGCTCTCCAGATGGACAGTTCAGAAGATTCACGCACACACACAGATTACCTTATCCTTGATGGATCAAAACTTAGTTAAGAGTTTACTTACCCTTCGATAATCTGCTTGGGATCAAGTTATTATCGCTGTCGTTGAGATATAAACCATTTGGGCGGTCCTGAAGCAGTCTAGTGTCGGGAGTTTTATTACGTTTTAGTGACAACAGATAGCGACCATCAGTAAAATGTAAATGCTAAAACATTGTGAGATCTCAACTTGGAATCTGTTTTCGCTCTAAGCTTTCTTTTTGTAGCATGCGGTATGGATAAGTTCCCTGACTTCTTCCCTTCTGGGATCTAGTGTCAACTCTTTTGATGGGCACAGCATGGCAAGAGCAACATTGTGGCATGAAGAGAGCTGCAGGGGCCCATATGCATCAAACATTTTTAAAGGCTGCCTAGAGGATAGTCCGACCTGTCTACTTCGATCGGACGCCCATATTTCAGGACCATACACATCGGTTACATGAAATGGGCCAAAGCCCAAGCAAGCCCACGTATGGGGGGAATTAGCTAAACCAGTTACAGTATTTTATTATTCAGTCATAAACCTGGACTTCCGATGGTTGTTGAAGGCTGGATCCACGACTGCCATCTGATCTTGATCACACGGTCCAGCAAAATCACTGCACGCTGTTGAAGTCGGTCAAAGAGTGCTAGTTGCGGCACGTGCAGAATTTAGCCGCTTGCTGGGACAAACCAGGCTCGGTCGGTCCTCGGGCGGTTCGTGGCGGACCCCAACACGTGCGCTGGGATCTCCAAAACCCAGGTTCCGAGACCGGGGACATAAACTTACCCGCGGAGCAGCGCAATCTCTCCCCTCCTTCAGCGCCCGATCCGTCCGATCAGCTTCTGCTCTCTCCTCTTCGGGTGGCCATGGCCGACCAAGGAAACGATAAAAACGGGACCCCCGTACGGGCCCCATTCCGGCCGCGTTCTGGCGGGCCCCATCCGGCCTTCCCTCGTCAACGGTCAACGCCCTTCTCCAATTGGGTCGTCGCCGCTCTCGTCAAATCCAGTAAATCTTGATGCAAACAATACAATTTCTAACCACCAATTCGTTATATTCGATCGTCTAAATTAGTAAATCTTCCAAGGACTTTCTCCTCCTTAATGCTTCTCCTTCTTCCAATCGAACGCCATAATCACCACCTTTATGGATCTGTTATAAAATTGATCAAATACGCAGACGACCGTATCGCTGTTTGGTATGGATTGAAGTGGTTCCACTCCTCATCATTTGATGAAAGGCCTCCCCTTGGAGAGGATTGCTGCTTCCATGGTCTCATGTCTCCCTGAATGCAATGGCGGCAGGGGCCCATTTCCACATGGCAGGAGATTGGTTTGGGTCTTGGATCATAGATAGCTCCACTGCAGGTATGTGTTTCTCTCGTCCCCCCCATGTGAGCCTTGATGATCCTGTCTCCTTTTTTCTTAAAAAAAAAAATCTTTGTTCTCTTATTAATCTTTCCTACATATATTATCTCTCTCTGCATTCTGCCCAAATGTTGATGGACGCAATGCCCATGTGATGATACCATCCAAAAATGTCTTTTCCCCTTCTTGTTTTGATTCTTTTTAAAATTTTCTTTAAAGTAGATTCGAGCTGGGGGAGGGGGCAAGCTCTGGTGCTTTGTGTTTATCTATTTTATGAGTAGATTATGGGGAGCGTTGAGGCCATATGGGTGGTTTTCCTATGTCCTCTTTGTGGCATGAATGGGAGGCCTCGACAGCCAATTGTTAATTCTGTCCAAATGGGGCTCCTTTGTTTAGATTGTGGCACTGGCGAGGTACTGCAGCAGAATTCCTCCTTTACCATTTTCTATTCCTTTTTGCTTTTCTTTATTGCTTTTGTCGCTGATGTGGATAATGGTGGATGGATGGGAATGGGGAGCCAGGGGGGATGGATTCAGAAAGTACAAAACTTTGTGGTAATTGGCCTGCTGCTTTTGGATGCAGGGCTTCAATGATGTGGGATCGTATGATTCATCTGGCCGTTTTGAGTTCTGAGGCTTCCCATCATGGCAACCTGGATGGAGCTCTGAGGAGTTTGTCTCTAGATTTTAGTTTTTGCTCCGAGAGGATATTTTAGCTTAGGAGGTGCTTCCATACATTGAGGCAAATTGCCTGGAAAGATGGAGTTGCCGGTCGGACAGCAGAGCTTCCGCCGGAAGAAGATGACGAAGCAGCTGACGGGGAAACGGGATGACACTCCATTGCATTCGGCTGCAAGGGCAGGAAATTTGACTGTGGTGAAGGAGATCATTTCAGGTGCCAATGAGAAGGGATTGGAAGAGTTGCTGATGAAGCAGAATCAGGCAGGAGAAACTGCGCTCTTTGTTGCCGCCGAGTATGGGTATGTTGATGTGGTGAATGAAATGATCAAGTACCATGATGTTGCGATGGCTGGAATGAAGGCTAAGAATGGTTATGACGCTCTGCACATAGCCGCCAAGCAAGGGGATGCAGGTATTAGCTCTATCATAAAAAAAATGTTGCTTTTGAACTCAAATGTCGTCGATTCGTATGGCAGACTTCTAGAGATTCTATTCACTTGTTAAGTTTTCAGAAATTTCAATGCAATATCATTTTCCTAAGTTTTTCTGAAGTTTATTATGCAAGATAATAATTTTCCTGGATACAGGGGATTGCGGTTTATGTCCTTTCTTTTCCCTGCTTATCTTCGGTAAAATATTGTCCAAATAGTTCTTTATCTCTTTTCCTTTTTTTTATTTTTTTGTTTACCGAATGGTTCGTCCTAAATCCGAAAATTATTTCTGTATTGTCTGCTCTTGATTTACTCATTGGTTTCTGTTTCTAAATCTTTGCCTCTTATTTATTGGTCTTTCATCGACACATAAAGGTGACTACCTTAATAAAGTCGTGTGTACATGTCCTCTGATTAAATCAAAAATAATGTTCAGACATAGGAAAGAGGTTCCACTTGGCAAAAAAAATATAGTTGGCATGAGAAAGCTGTTTCACCTGCAGACACTTAAATAAGTCAATGTGTTGATGTTATTTGCTTAATTTTGAGCTGTTACATTGCATGTTTGAGATGTTATTAATAGACTGCATGGTGACATCCACACATGCAGTCAGTGAAGTTGGAGAATCTGGCAACTCTGGTATCAATTAAACATCAGCATCTAAATACAGCTTTTGTTTTTTCACCATTTGACTGACTAAGTAATTGCATTGGCTAGATGTTGTAAAGGAGCTTTTGATGGCTCTTCCAGAGCTCTCCATGACTGTGGACTTATCAAACACCACAGCATTACACACTGCTGCCACACAAGGTCATATCGAGGTGGTGAATCTCCTATTGGAAGCTGATGGGAGTTTGGCACTAATTGCAAGGAGCAATGGTAAAAGTGCTCTGCATTCTGCTGCAAGGAATGGCCACCTGGAAGTTGTCAAAGCCCTTCTGAACAAAGACTCTGGAATTGCTACTAGAACTGATAAGAAAGGACAGACTGCACTTCACATGGCAGTCAAGGGAACAAGCTTAGACCTAGTCGAGGAGCTTCTCAAGTGCAAGCCCACTCTGGTCAACTTGGTGGATGCAAAGGGCAATATGGCGCTTCATATAGCAGCTAGGAAGGGTCGTACTCAGGTGAATAGTTCTCAAGACATTTATTGTTTTTGTGTAGACTATTTTCTCAATCATTTACTTTCTTGATGTGGTCGATGGGGTCTATTCTTCATCAGTATGCACAACTATCAAGATATTCATCATCTACATTTTGAAATACTTCTGAATGTTGGTGGCTTCTACATGAATTTTAAGGAACACTTGCCATGTCATTTCTTGATCGCAATGCCAAGCCATGGCTGTTTTTTCTGGAGCAAACTGCAGATAAATCTAAATCTAGTAATTATTGGCTTTATTGCTCCTGTGCCTATCTTCATTGCATTCTGCAATTTGTGACATTTGTTAAAAATTGCAGGTAGCCCATACTCATCTTTCATTTTGTTTTGTTCATCTATTGTACATTTCAAAAGGAGATGCAGTCAGATGGAACTTAATTGCAGTAATATATTAGTTGAAAAGAAAAGAATGGATTAAAATGCTTATCTTGAATCATAATGTGCCAGGAACAGAATTAACACCACTAAAATAAATGAACTGATATTATAGGAGAAACAGTGAAATGTCTGAGGCCTACCATGCTTCCCTCTCATCTTTATAAGATTAATTTGTGTGATAGAGGTTTTCTTGACTGAGTAGCCGATAGATTCATCATGCGCATGCAGTTTGACTTGAGAAACATGTAGGATGGTTTCTTATTTTGTTCATTGAGTGCATCGAGTAATGAGGCCAACCAGTGTTGATTTTGAGTATGATCATTAGGAGCCTTTTGATGAAGATAGGCGGTATTCCCTGGCCAGGACATTCTATATATTCTACTTTGCTTTTATTAAAATTGATGGATCAAAAACTTTATTGGGCCAATATTTTGCTTCTTGTAAGTTTCCTCTGGAAGTTTTAGCTCGTAAGGAATGATGCTTAAAGAAGATCATTCTTCATTTCTCGAATCTTTATTATTGACGTGATGATCAGGACGTTTATCATAGCCTGCAGGATTGCAGTGTCATATGTTCCTATCATTGAACTAGAAGAGCAGGCAAATTTGCCACCATTTTGCAAAAGAAGAAAGAAAAGAAAAGAAAAGGAAAAAAAAAAAGAAGAAGAAAGAGCATGCAACTTTATTTGATCTGTAGATGGCGACTCTTGTGTTCTGCAAATAAAAATGAAGAGCATGCTACTTAATATCTTTGCATCATCAGTTTACAGCACATAAAATTGTCAGCATTTTGGTTGCCGGTATATCATCAATTACATCAAAGTTGAGGACTGAATCTTGGGCAGGAGGGCATTCAGAGTCTTTTGGGTTATAAATAAACAGAATATTCTGATTTATGGGGTATTATGGGAAATAACTATTACAGTAATGAAAAATTCTGTTGGTTCTGCAGTGGAAATACTTTTTCCAATCCAATAGTGGAGTTGTGGACTCGATCAAAGACCATATAAATCATTACCGAACTCTCTCTCTCCCTCCATCTCTCTCAAAAAAAGAATCATTTGGCCGAGGGTTTCCATGTAGAATATTTCTTAGACAAAATATGCAATCTTCTCATACAAACTTCTTAGGAAAGTTAAGAACTGAGAATAAGAACAATGGATGGTACCGTTGCCTGTTGCTTATTTCCTTCACTTGTAAAGTTAAGAAACCTACTTCTGGAGTACAACTAGAGTAGTAAGATAGAGCATTTGCTCATACTAGAAACAAAATGACAAAGAACATCCATTCAGAAGATTTTATACAATCTTGCTCTTACAGCTATAGTTTATAGAATAAGTATTAGAGCCTTGAAGTTGAGTAGATAAGCTATAATGGCTATTACCACATTACATAGGGCATGAGCATATTGTTTCTGGCGTACCATATACATGAGCTGATGAGGAAAAAGGTAGTCAGGGCTATTGTGTTTGTAATTCTCTTTAATTGCGAACCTGCTTCTGTATTTTCTTCTCGATTCTTTTGTTATCTTTATGTCCTCCATCTCCTTCAGCATATGAAAGATGTGTTTCCAGTTATTTCTCAATTCCCCTGGCTGCCTAGTTTTGTCGTAAATATTTTTCATAGACTACTCCGATCGACCGAATTTGTGGACTCATTAATAAATTTTTGTGCAGATTGTAAGAAGACTTATTGAGCTCAAGGAAATCGATATTGCAGCTATCAATAAATCAGGAGAGACGGCGCTCGACACTGCTCAGAAAACGGGAAATACAGATGTTGCCACCATATTAGTAGAGCATGGTGTCCAGAATGCGAGGACCATCAGACCCCCAAATCCTGCTCGCGAACTGAAGCAACAAGTAAGCGAGATAAAGCACGAGGTCCACTCCCAGCTCGAGCACACCCGCCAGACCAGGAAACGCGTGCAGGGGATTGCAAAGAAGTTGAACAAGCTGCATGCTGAGGGCCTCAACAATGCAATCAATTCCAACACTGTTGTTGCTGTCCTCATTGCCACTGTAGCATTCGCAGCCATCTTCACCGTTCCTGGCGAATATGTAGATTCTGAAAACCTCGCCCTTGGGCTCAGTCTAGGGGAAGCCAGCATCTCACACCAAACACCTTTCATGATCTTCTTCATCTTCGACTCTGTGGCTCTCTTCATATCTTTAGCTGTCGTGGTGGTGCAAACATCCATAGTGGTTATAGAGAGCAAGGCGAAGAAACAAATGATGGCAGTCATCAACAAGCTCATGTGGCTGGCCTGCGTGCTTATAAGTGTTGCATTCCTTGCACTGTCTTTCATTGTAGTGGGGAAGCATGAGAGGTGGTTGGCTGTTGGAGTGACGATTATAGGGACCACCATATTAGCCACAACGTTGGGCACCATGCTCTACTGGGTGATTGCCCATCGGATCGAGGCTAAGAAGCTGAGAAGCATCAGAAGGTCGTCGCTTAGTAGGTCCCGATCATTTTCTGCCTCCTGTCTGTCAGATGGGGAATTGTTCGGCAATGAGTACAAGAAAATGTATGCTATTTGAGAATGAGAAGCCCAGGTTTTCGACTGCGCTGTGGCTGGCCGGCCTACCTCTTACCACAATGCATGTCTGCCATTTAATTGTCTTGAGTTCCTTCCCCGGCAGCAATGCTTGCTTGGACTGGAAGGACAAGTGCAGGGAAGAATGTTCAAGAACAGGTGAGGGAAGCTTAACTTATACGAGGCTGATTTGGTGAACATGATGAGAATTGAAAAGGGCCTGTATATATAGATATATTCTTACAGAATATTACAGTGAGCTCTTTCATTTTGTTTCTGAGATCAGGCCAAAGTTTTCTGGCATTGATTGCACGCAGCCATAGTGATTTTTGTGTCAGTTGTTTTACAGAGCGCAGTTTATTCTCTTGTCTGACCGCATGGTGGTGAATTTTGTCCAGATGTTTGTGGAAGTGCACTTTCTTTCTGGGTGAAGAGGAAATCATGATAAACCCCTTGTAGATCATCAAATAGGAAGCAATGGTCTTTTTTGCGTATCTGAAAAGAGGTATTAATACAAAAGTGAATATAGCTGGGCAAACCTAATTTTCTCCTGTTAGTGCCTGGTACTATATAATTTCATCATAATCAGTGTGTGATTTATTGAAATACTCTCTTGTTGCATGATGTGCTTTTTATGTAAAACTATATTAATAAGGTGTGATGCACGTGAGAAGCACGGTGGATGGCCTCAATATCAAATACATGATTTCTTGTGGACTAACTGTCAGGATTTATATATGTGTATTTAGTCCCATATCAGCTATGCACGGGATTGAGTTTGGATACCTATATAAGACTAAAAAATTCAAATAATACATTCCGGCTAGCTTTTTTTTTTTTTATCAGGTCTTAGGTTGTTACACTTATATTGGGTGATATATGCAATTTTGTGCTTGATAGTTAAAATTTTTTCATTTCTCTCTTGACGAGCGAACCAAGAAGGTGAGGCCAAATAAGGTGCTTTTAGGTCTATTTGGCATTCCTTTATATTTTTTAAAATAAAATTATAGTAATCAAGATAAGAAATATATTTGATACTATTATTTTTAGTTTTTGTTTTACAATATTTTTATTATTTATATAAAACATGAAAGAAAAAAAAACTCTTTCTTTTAAAATTTTTAAAATAAGAATTTTATGTTTTTGAAAATCACAGCCAACATCACTTCCATCACCGGCATTGCCACCTCTACGTTGCTTTTATTGTCACCTTTGCCATCATGACTGTCGCCGAACACCACAACCACTATCGACTTTATCACTGCTACTGCCACCATCAGACTATCATCACTATTGTCACTTTTGTTGCTCTACCTGCCATGCCATTGCCATTATCATTAGTTGCTTCTACAAAGTCACTATCTCCGCCGCCATTTTCATAACTATTTATAATACTATATTATAATAATAAGCCATATTATTATATTATAATATTATCATTATATATATATTATTATATTTATAATAAAAATATTTAAAAAATAGTATATTAGACTAAAATGTCTAAATATATCATTTATAAAATTAAAAAAAATTAATAATATTTTTTGATAGTATAAATAGATAGACAATTGAAAGTGTGATGTAGTATCACCCATTATCATTTTCTAATATCAAAGTGCTATTTTAGTTTAATTATTAAATAGATGTGAAAGTTTCATAGCATTTTAAAAATATAATTATCAAATAATTTTTTATTATTTACCGAAAAATTAAATTTTACTAAGAAAAACTTTGTTTCTGAAAGCTTTACAAACAAAAGCTTCGTTACCTACGGAAAGCCGGAAATGGCAGACAGGCCGAGGTGAACCTTGGAGCGAAAAAGAATTGGGTGTCATCAGTGGTTGGTTTGGCGGAGACTTATATATGATATTACACACAATCAAGGGGTTTATATGTAAAAATGCATACACGAAGTTTTGGACTAACATCAGCAACGGCAACACCGACATCCGTTCAAACTTAACACAATCATTTTTTTATGGCCCCTTCGGTTGTAAATTGCGGCAAGCGAACGCGAGGCTTCTCGCATTATAAAGAGAGGGGTCTTCTTGTGAGATTAGAAGAAAGAACGTAAACCCTCCTGGTTTCCATCCTCTCCTTCTCTCTCTGTTGCTGGCCTTGGTGCGGGATCCGATCGATCCATCGAGATGGACGCGGAGCTGCTCGAACTCCGGCGGCAGTTCGAGCTGGCGCAGCAGGTCAAGTCCAGCGTCCGCCTCTCCGAGAGGAACGTCGTCGAGTTGGTCAACAAGCTCCAGGAGCTCCGCTTCATCGATTTCGACCTCCTCCACACCGTCTCGGGCAAGGAGTACATCACCACCGTAACCCCTTCCCTCCCTTCCTCTTTCTCGAGGGTTTCCTTTTCTTTTAGGGTTCCTACGACAATATTTTTGCCAGATAACTAATTGCAATTCAATTATGTAAAAAAGATTTCCTTTAATTTTCCCTCGGAATCATGTTTTATTTATCGGACCAGAAATCTCAAATTCAATTTCTTTCTTTTTCATTCATCTTGTTTTCTTTCGGAACTGATTAGGAAAAAAGAACAAATCTTGATAGGTTTCGTGGCTTCCCTCCTACTTCGATACTACCAGTTATCCCAAATTCGATTCAAATCACGCGGGAGATTCCCCCCTCCCCCGTAATCTTGCATTCTTTTGGAGCCAATTAGGAAAAAGAACGATTCTTGATAGCTTTCAGCGCTTGATCCTCTCACTGTGATTGATTAACTTGGTGTTTTTGTAACAGGATCAGTTGAGGCTGGAGATGGAGGTGGAGGTTAAGAAGTCTGGTCGTGTATCTGTAATTGATCTCTCTGATGCTATTGGAGTTGATCTGTACCATGTGGAGAGGCAAGCCCAGAAGATAGTATCAGATGATGCGCGTCTAATGTTGGTTAATGGGGAGATTATTTCGCAGTCTTATTGGGATTCCGTGGCGGAGGAAATAAATGAGAAGTTGCAGGAGTGTAGTCAGATCTCTTTGGCTGAGATTGCTGCCCAGTTGCATATAGGCTCGGAGTTGGTGGTGTCCGTTCTGGAGCCCCGTCTTGGAACACTTGTGAGTGAACTTTATAATTTTGCCTGATATTTTTTTTCTCATTTTCTTCTTGATATTGATTATATTATGCTAATGTTTTTTTTTTATATATGATGATATTTAAGCATGCAAGACAATATTATGATCAACCAGAAATCTCATATTAAACAGGAGAATCGGTTGCATCAATTGCATGGCTTGGTGTTAACAGATACATAGCTTTGGACTTTTCCCCCCCTTTTTCTGTAAGAAAGATGAGAAAGCCCTTGAAGAAAATGTCAGGGAAAAGTTTGTTGGATCTGAATGCTGTTTTATTTATCTTTTCTTTTATTGTTAAGATAATAAAGTTTTATTAATTGTATATGTGTTGGAAGTAATACAAATTAAAATGGTTTTATTCGCAACACAAACTTAAAAAGCATGATGATTTGGGACAAATAACAAAAGTTGGAAACTGTAATTTAGGCAATGAAAGGGGTGGGTTATTTGTTGCTGCTGTAACTGTAAGTTGCTTATGAGTATGAGAAGTTGTCCTTTTCAGTTTTATCTTTTGTTGGGAGAAAATTTGATCTTAACCTTGCAAAAGAATAATAAAAAAGAGGATCATAGAAGCAAATCTGGTTAATATAAAAAACAATTAATTTTCAAACAACCGTTGCTGATGTACATATTTTGATAAGAAGCTAAGGTTCATTGGACAGGAGGACAAGTTGTCATCATTCTTATAAGTGAAGTAAGTAATTCCCATGTGGTACAAGAATAATGGTTGAAGGCAAGTCATTTTTCTTGACACAATTCTCACTGCCTGTTGCAGAGCTATGATTTATCTGGCTGTGATGCAATTGTTATTCTATATATGTCTAAACTCATTTCAAGCTCGAAGATAAGTCATAGGCAATCCCATTTTATTGGTTATTATATTGAAGATGAAAGTTGGTATTGTGCATGGTGGAATTTAAGCAGAACATGTTGGCAACTGCAAAAGCTTATTTGAACTATGAGTGTCCTAAATATCGCTGTGCGTTTGGCTGAATAGCGGCAACATGGTAGAAGGTCAAGTCGCTATGCTTACGTTTTCTCATCTTGTTCAAATGCTTTGATTTTAGCTGTTGATGCTCGGCAATCTTTTGGTTTCATCTGTGTGTGTGTCATGCGCACGCACGTGCGCGTGCATGTGTGGGCGGGTGGCGGAAAAGTGCGTGTGTGCGCGCATGTGCGCTTGTGTGTGCATGGCGCGTGCGTGTGTATGCGCGCGCGCATGCGTGTGCATGTGCGTGGGTGTGCGTGGGTGCAGATGTGCATGCGTGTGCCTCTATGTGTGGGTGTGAGTGGGTGCGTGCGCGTGCATGTATGGGCGGGTGGCGGGCTGGTGCGTGCGTGTGTGGGCGTGCATGCGCACGTGCACCTGCGTGTGGGCGTGCACTTGCATGTGCGTGCGTGTGTGGGTGCATGTGCGTGCGTGTGTGGGTGGGTGCGGGTGTGCATGCGTGTGCCTCTATGTGTGGGTGTGTTTGTGCGCGCACACGCTCACACATGTTACTGTTGATGAACAAGAACATAGAGTGAGAAATTGGGATGACCCTTGGTCTTGGTATTCTTTCTTTTACAAAATTATTATGACCTTTTGTCTTGGAATTCTTTCTTTTACAAGATTGTTAATTCATGATTGTTAATATCTTTAGGTTGTTCCTCATTATTGTGTCTCCATGAGGATTTTCTTTTTAAGATATATATATATATATATATATATATATATATATATATATATATATATATATATATATATATATATATATATATATATTGTGTGTGTGTGTTGGGGGGGGGAAGACAGTTTATCACAATTGTATGTGTGATATATTTCCTTCTGTTATATGTTGCCCTGAATATACTCCTTCCTTCCCAAATTCTAGCAGCATATGCCAACTAGTTCTTTATCCTCTGCCTAGGTAAAAGGAAGACTAGAAGGTGGACAGTTGTATACTCCAGCATATGTTTCACGTATTACTGCCATGGTTCGTGGTGCTGCAAGGGGTCTCACGGTTCCGATGAACTTACCAGCTGTTTGGAATTCCTTGCAGCAACTACTGCAAGATATAGATGGTGCTAATGGCGTGTCTGTTGAAGGTGTATTTTTTCAGTCCTTATTTAATGGGCTACTGAAGGAGGGGGAGATTCTTGGGTCACTTCGTGCAGGAGTGCAATGGACACCAGCTGTAAGCCTTTTCTTCTTTCCTGTGAATACACTTTTTCCTTACCGTATTTACTTCTTATCCATAATAATTTTTATTGAATTTTAGGTTTTCGCCCATGCTCAAAGGGAAAGTGTGGATTCTTTCTTTTCACAGGTTTGAGGCATCTGCGGCTCTTGTCTTGTTATTTATTTATCTGCCTATCTTTTTGTGTGTAATGTGGGCACTTCATCCTTTTTTATGGTAAAGTACCGAAGAATTTTTTGTATTTGTTAAAATGCATCTAATTTTAGTGAAAAAAATCTGGCTATGAAATTGGCAAATGAAATTGGCAGCATGGCTTTGTGTTAGCGTTGCCTGGAAAATCCACATTATTTCCAATTCATATTATTTAGATATTTACTTTGTGTAAATGCACCATTGTTAAATCAGATTTTTACTGCTTTGGGTGTATGAGATATATTTTTACAAAGATTATTATTAGTTTAGGTTTTTGGGTGAACATTGTATGTTCATAATATAAGAAGTTTGGCTTCTTTGATTTCTGATTTGCCTAATTTTGTAACAAGACAACTAAACCATGCTAGACATTATGGGTTATGCGTGCATGGAAGCTAGATAGCAGTATAGCTGATTGTTAACCTTAGATTTCCATAGTTGCTGTAATTTGAATGATTAATTTCTTCTTTTAATTGCTGAAATGTGGGATTTAGATGTTTGATATCCCTTTTTGCTGCATTGCCCACAAGGTTTCATGGTAAGCCTTTCTCTTTCGCAAAGCTGTCTCAGGTTGGAAACTGATACAAACATAGACAGGTCGAGAGCTGGTTCTGAAACATTTCTATAATTTGAATCTTTCTCAATTCATAAAGCATACCCCATTTGGATGGAACAAGGCCTGTCTTCATTTGTTTGGTATTTAGGGGCAGTTGGAGGTAATTATGATGTTATAGTTCTTTAATTTCCATGACATATTTGATGTTAATTCGATAATAAAATGTTCATATGGACTGTTAGGGGCCTAAGTTGGAGATCCATTATCAACTATATTTGCGGCCAGCTGAAGTTAAGGATCGTTTGTTGATAGGTGGAGTCAAAGTAGATATTGTCCTACAGCCACTTTGTGGAGTCAAAGTAGATATAGTCCTACAGCCACATCTATAGCCAACAAGCCTTACTTATATATGTGGGGCCCAATTCATGCTTTTGAACTCAAGTCACTCATACCTCATACCATTCTTCTTAAAAATTATTTGCCTTTAATTAAGTAATATCTTTGAAATATTCGTATGACCAGTAACAACCACTTCTTCGATCAAACAACTCATTGTTGATTAACTGCATGAATTGAGTACATGGCCAATAGTTGATCTTCCATCTGTTATGCAGAAAATATTTACAATTCTTTTATAGGATCTAATGAATACTCTGGTTAACATGTCATATCGTGTTTATGTGCCAGTAAATCTGTGTAAGTATATTAGAGCATCTTTTGTTTTGTGGGAGAATTTATTATATATGGAACAATGTATAAATTTACTCAGAGATCTAATGGATTTCTTTTTTTTTAACAATCCTTTGGATTACAGAATTCATACATCAGCTATGAAGTTCTTCACAAGCTTGCGATGCCTCAGCCTAAACAGTACTTGCAGGTATTTGAAAAGCTTACAATTGTTGCTTCTTCCTGTCATAATATATTATTCTAGAACCAGATTGAGAAAAACCTTCGTTATTATTTATTAGATGCATCTTTGTGATGCTCTTGTAATCCATTGTGTTTATGCACTCCAATGTAGTCCAGGTATCCTGAAGGCATTGCACTAGATGGTGTTTTCGTTCACCCTTCATTGGTTGAAATGTTGGATGCTGCTATAGAGGATGCTGTTGAGCATGGGAACTGGTAAGGATCGTAATTAACATTGGAATGGTGACCTTCAAGGAATGTCATACGGTCGGCATGCTTACCGACTGTACTGTACTATATTGGTACCGAATCGGTATACGGTATAGAGGGCGTACTGAGTGTCGGTATGCTCAACCGGCTCCTGTACCGTACGTAGCAATACAATAATATATTGGTACTGGTACGGGGCCTGGTACGAAGACATCGTACCTTTGTTTACTTTTCTTTTGAATTAAATATATTTGGTGTTACATAAATGGTACATGATGTCTCTTTTCTCTGTTCAAGATGGTTTTGCACCAAAGTAGCTTGGCATATCCGATAGCATAATTCTATCTCTTATGGGCTCTTTATGAGTAGCATAAAGTATGTAATATTTAATGATGATTGCTCAGTATATTTCAAACAAAGAACAAGAAGCAAACTTCATCTGCTTAAATGTCATCAGAACATCAGTATATTTCTATCTCTTCGTTTGTCACAATAGTATAGGAAACTCATCATGAGAGGTTGGTCCCCTTTGACAATCTTCATCATCATATTTTATCATCGTGGTAGCATCGAGGGAATGATTTCACATGATGTTTGCATTCTAACTGTTTTTCTGATGGATTTATTGAGACAAAGTTGAGGATTTTGCACTGCCTGCCAGTCATTCAGCCCTTCAAGTATGTTCAGAACTGTTGTAATAATTCTGTGTTCTTTTACGTTTTAGATCCATAAGTGTATAATTTTGAATGACTGTTTTTTTTTTAACTAACCAAAATTGTTGATTAGCTCAACCCTGATCCTCTGTTTCTTCAATTTTGCTGGGAATAATTCTTTTTTCTTATGCATAGTTTGATTACATTCAAATCTTATTGTTGGTTCTGGTCGTTCTTTGCAGCACTAGGGTGTCATGTAGGATTAATTGGGCCAGACTGTTCTTTTTCGTGCACTTTAGGTTCTCTCTGATCCATTAATCTTTGGTGTATAACTTCATATGGCATGCTATCCTTGTTTGTACCCATTTCTTGTTGTTTTCCCTGTATATCTTGGTTATTTAGCATTTGGGTGCTTGGCTTTTCTTCTCTTGATTCTTAAAGATTCTTTTCTTAAATCCTCTGTATCTTTACTTTTTGTGCATCCTTTTGGTCATCCTGTTCTCTCCCAAATATTGAATACCAAAACTTTCTCCTCGAGCTGAGCTTATGACCAGTAACATGCTTCAAGTTGGCAAAGGAAACAACCTTTATCTTTATACATCAAAGTCTGTTGCAAATTTCAATTAAATTAGTTTATTTTCATATTTGATGTGGTATCCCCTTATCACATCATTTTGTCTACATGTATCAGGTACCAGTTGGCCTGCCTGCCTGCCTGAAATCTTGTTTATGCATATCCTTAGTTCAAGCTAGGTTGCTCATTTTCAGTTCATCCCTGGTTTATAAGGGGTCTCATCTCTAATAATTAGTCTTACATGTACATGCATTGGTCATAGATGGAAACCAGGCTTGGGACTAGACTGAAATTAATGGAGTCTAAATCAACAATGACTTGACCCACTGTGCTGAAAGGTCGCTTTAGACTGATGGTGATTAGTTAGACGCAGCACTAAAAGTCATATGGCATTTTAATCATCTGATCCTAGAGGTACACAAATTAACTATCTTTAGTATTATTTGATTCCATCCAAAGTCCTTATGCTTGTATAATGGAAACATTCGACCAAAGAATTACACCAAATAACAATTGATAGCAATTTACCAGTTAACAAACTTTTTAAATATTTTTGGAATGTTCTGAAAACCAGTTTCTTATATCACTGGAAATTCATTTATTGTCAATCAAGTGGTAATCTATATCAGTCAAGGTTTTGTTTCTCTGAACCTGTAGTCAAAACATGAAAGGCTGTAGTTGATTAGATAGATATGTACATCTGACCATTTTATATTTGCTGGGAGTTCTACCAAAAGGCCAAATATGACTGCAGGCTCCATAAATTAATAATGCCAAAGAAACAACCTAACTGCACATTCATTCTGACTAAGAGAATCAATATTCTTAGCCATCTGGTTCACTTACCCTTGAAAACAAAGGAGACAATATATTTAAAAAAAGAAAAAGGCACTATAGATGGTTTGCTCATATCTGAACACATGAGGTGTACAGAAACAGAAGAACTAGGAATAGGATCATGTAAGATTCATTTTCAGGGATGAAACAGGATTATTGTATGAGAGGGGAGAGATGTTTTCTCCCACTTAAATCGTAACAAGATTTTTTGGACAGTTTCATAAGTGTTAAATAAGAAAAAAAAATTCAATCTTCATTGTGATTAGATGTTTCTATTTCTCATTTTCTTAAAAGATTTAGGTGTGTGATTTTATCCAGTCATCTTGAGTTCTTAACCATTACTATAATCATCAAGCCCTATCCAACTATCTGTGAATGGCATGGATCTAGTCATCTTGCCACAACCCCAATGTATCTGCACATTCTGATCCAAAGCTTCCTTGAACTCCTTTGAGGTTGCAGCAACCTTCCTTATTTTAGATCTTCACAAGCACTAACAGTCAGAGATAACCACATGCAACTGAATTTTTGTTTCATTTTACCAGTATGTTGTGTTAATGCATGCCTATTCTGTGAATGATATTGTGAGTGGAGTTAGTGGGGCTTGATGTTGTTATCCACCTAAACTGTGGTACATCTGTGATGCATATTAGGCAGAATGGATGTATCTCACATTTGCCATATAGTGTCAAGTTGGTATAATGTGTCACTGTTAATATATAAAATTTGCTAGATCTACTAGTAAAACTAGTCGACTTTTCCCAATCTGGACAGAGTATTGGTTTTTCTTTGTTGAGGTTCATCACACACCAATGGCTTAAGTATAAGTTCACAGTCTTGTATTGAAATTCGTTTCTTTGTTCAAAGTTTGTGCTATTGAAGCTATTTAAAAGCATAAATAAGGTTCTATCATGTTCAATTTTTTCCTATATTCATAATAGAAGTATAAAACATTTACTTTTGTTGCAGGATAGATACCCTTTCAGTTCTACCAGCATATATTGGAGGGCAGGATGTCTCTAAGATTTTGTCACTTTGTCCATCTGTTCAGAGAGCCGTTAAGGTTGGTGTCTTTAATGCTGTTTGACTTTCATAATGATGCTATTTGTTGATTATTCTACATCTTGTTTTTCAGTCTTCAAAAGCAGTAATACTGGGAGAATCCTGCCTTCTTAGCAGTATCTATGTTAAGGTGAGGTTATAAAGCCTGCTAGTTGTGATATCATTTTATATTGAATATTGCTATCTAGCTACATTATGAGTCAAACTGTTTATGTATTATCATTCCTTTAGATGTTGGAAGTAATTTTCTTCATTAGCATACTCCTACATGATTTTGTTCATGTTTGTACTTGTTCTGTATGTTTTAATGCATGTATGCTTGCTATTACTTGGACTGCAATATATACATATTTCTAGGTATGCAATATTTTTCTTGCTACTTTCATTTACCTTTCATTTGGAAGTGAAATATATAATTGTATGAAGCATCTAATATGGCAACTGTTTCACATATATGTGCAGTGCTTTTTCTTCCTCTGCTAATATCTGGTCAAATTTCCTGATAGTTTGACATAATTTTTTTGTCACTGTAGCTATTTTATATGTCTGTACTTCTTTCTAAACCTGGACTAGTTAATGTATCAGAAAAATGACATTGTGCAATAGAGTTGTGTTTACCTACTTACTGCTGCATATGCATTCTATCGTGATATCAGAACACCAAGTAGAGTTCTTTGTCTTTCAACTGCAATAAGACTGTTGCTTGTTCATTTTAAGTTCTTTCTTTACATTTATCGACTCTTCCTTTTGTCCTGGATATCTGCTCCAAGTAGTTGCAGCAGCACTTCCTAATTGGAACTTCCATGTGTTGACATGTCTGGACACTTTGACATGTGGAGAAACATCCTATATAATATATTTCATGTTCCTGTTAACTGATTTGTAGTTCAGTAACCTCTGACCACCCTTGCCTCCATTACCCATGGGCTTTTGGGTTCGTACTTTAACCTTGAAAACAATAAAAATATATAATGTTTGTTTTACAGAATCTGGAGCAGGTCCAGTCATGTGGCTGGTGAGCATGTGATGAAGGGCATAGTGTCTGTTGGCCAAAAGATTTTTATTTTTTATTTTTTTTTATTTTTTTTATATCATGTCTTTGACATCCAAAGGAGTAGCTGGACTATGTCTAGGTCTGGTTGATCAAAGGTCATCTTCAATTTTGTGGAACGGATGCACATTGGCAAAAGCTATTGATAAAGGCTGATTTAAGGTTAATATTTACACACTGACAAGAATGTATAAAATGCAAGCTAAGGTGAATTAAGCTAATAACACAGTAGAGGAGCTTTAGGTCTTTGATACATCATCACAGAGGAAAAGCCAGGTCTGTGGCAATCTTAGTTTTATAATCCATGACAGAATGAAGGAAGTAATGGTTATCTCTGGGTTGATGGGGTATTTTTTCGATTCTATTGTTCATCAAAGTTCTTTCAATTTAGGATGTTTGATAATTGGACATCACTTGAGGTGGTTTTAGAGTTGGATATGGTTTTAACTCTGAGAAGCAATTGATATTGCCATGATAGGCTAAGGTTTGTTTAGGGTGAGTCAATAATGATTGGGTTCACTCCAGCTGATGTTAGCTCTCAATAAAAAGCTTGGAGGTTGTGTTTTAAAATAGATCAAAAATTGATCGTTTTGAACAGTTCTTTTTAAATTTTATTTTCTGGTACTCAGTGCCACTTTTTCATCCATCTTTTCTCAGTATATGTTAGTCATCAATGATATATCATGTTGCTACCAATTAATGTATGCTCATTTGGAGCTGGAGTTGATTTAAATAAGATCTAGACTGCTTAATTATCTGAATCTCTGAAGAAAGTTATAGAAGTCAGTAGAGAGCGGGACCTGCTACAGATACACATTGCTCAGGTAGGTGAAATTAGATTACAAATGTCAAATTTATCTCCACTTTTACTATGGAGAAGCCTGTTGTTTTCCACTGTGGATTGCAGATGTATCCTTACCTCCTTGCTGTCATTGCAGGACCACTTCTTGCTTGACTAGTTGTCATGCAGAGCTGCCCTTTATTTTACAAGCTTTGCAATTATTTTCTGCAGTCCTCTGTTTCATAATATTGCATTGGAATGATTTAATGTAGCAAAGATTATTTCTGGAAAAAATTGAAAGAGAGGAGAGTAACGTTGGTACAGATAATGAAATTAGATGCAACCTTTTGACAGACATTCTTATGACTGGGCAACATTTTGTGGCTTTATAGTGGAAAGGAGCCATGGTTTCAACTTTCAGGATTTTGCATACTATATATTGGCATCCTAAATCATCTAGAACTAGTGTTTTATAGACTTGAATGCATATGGAAGCATGCACGCACTTGTATCAATTAAGGGAATTTGACATGTGATCCTTTATTTGACTGCTGTTTTACATATATCTCTCATTTAGCATTTTATGTTCAGTCCACAGTCAGGCTTTTTGTTTTGCACACCGTCATGCCTGTTTCTGTACATAGTCACTCCTGCTTTGCATGCCCTTATACATGGGCCTGATATTACAAAGTGGAGACTCGAAGCAGGGATGGGAGTTAATTGTTCAGTCAACAGGGAATTCAACATAAAATGTAGTCAATCCAGGTTAGGAACTCCATTTTTCCACTATTAATCAATTCTAAATGCTATATGTTATCGAATGAAATTATTTAAAACAACTGTGAAGAGCTGAAAACATGAATAACATTGACCTATCATTGCATATCATATAAAAATTAACCAAGAGGATACCAGTTATTGGCACTATATGACTAATGTCACCCAATAATCAAAGCAACAGACATAAGAACAAATGATACTTACAAAAAGAAACACCATTTTACTCTCTACAAATGCTCACTTCTGAGAGAGTCAATTCCATTTTCTCTAATATAAGCTTATGGAGGCATATTGATATTCAAACTGCAACTGATATTTCAGATATATCGATGACAATTAAAAATATTAATGCCTTTTACTTTCTGAAGAATCTTTCTAGATTTGTTATTAAATTGCGACTCTTATGCTTGCCATACCCATTTATTGAGTAGGATATGTTTCATCAAATGGAGAAAGAGTTGGATACACTTAGTTACACAAGTCCTGCTGGTCGAGGGTTATCCAATGATTTGCGTTCAGCCAATGAACCCAAGGTAGGTCTCAGTTCTCGTCAGTACTCTGAGTCAGAAGAAATTGGTGACAATTTAGGCAGCAGTAAAAGTGTTTCTGAAAAAGGATCAAAGAAGAAACGAGGAAGACACTCAGGTCCTGCAAAGGCGGGAACATTTGAAAATGAACTTGATAACCAGGAAAGTCTTCCTACTAAAGTTAAGAAAAACCAGCGGAAACACAAGGATGCAAGTTCTTTGGATACTTCTGGTGCAAAATCTGGCATTAAGAAAGGTTCAGATAAGGTGAAAGAGGATAATTTGAATATTATATCTGAAGAATGGATAGTGCAGAGGATATTGACACTTGCCCCAGATCTGGGAGAATTGGGAGGTTTGAACAACTCATTGCTATTGCTGTCTGCTTTGTCATCTACTCATGAATGTATGAGCATCTACTTCATATCTGTTTTTACTGATAAAATTGGTTTATTAGATCCTGAGGATCCTGATGCATTGGTGAGACATTTGTCCTCTTATTTGAGGCCTATGCTGCTTGAGTCGTGGACAAAAAGAAGAAACACATTGCTATTGGAGAATGCTGCAAGGAGGAGGCAGTTGCTTGATAATCTGCAGAAGCAGCTAGATGAGGTTTGCTTCTCATTTTTTTCTTGTTCTGTTACAATAAATTTTGTTATTGCGTCCAACTTCTGGAACAATCATATTACAGATGCAGTTTTCCTTTATGCTAATTTTTATTTTGCTGGCATTTATGTGGTTTACAGGCGTTCTTGGATATGCAGCTGCATGAGAAAGCACTTGATCTTTTTGAGGATGATCCTTCAACCTCCGTAAGTTCCATCAGTTGTTCATGTTGTGGTCATACTCATCCTTGATGATACAATTAATTAATATTATGTATTCCCAGGTTATTTTACACAAGCATCTGCTCAAAACAATGGCTGCTTCCATTGTTGACAGGCTTCTGTTAACCCTGGTAAAGTTCTTGGGTGGTCACCTGAAAACACTGTATTGTCTTGCAACTGCTATTATTTGCCTTGATCCAGAAAGCAAATATCTATTTTGGACTTAATGTGATCTAAAACCTGTGTCTGCATTTGTTAGCTTGTGCTCAAATCCAAGGACTTACTCTTAGCTATTGAATGAAGCAAATCAAGAGTGTCAGTTATCCTGTTTGATATCTTATTTCATTTCTTTTACATTTTCTGTCAATTTTTTTTGTTCAGTATACATTATAAATTTTTAAAATCTTATCAAGATGGTTTTTCGAGGAAAAGGGATGGAGACCCACCCATACTATGAACACCCAGGTCCAGATTTTTGTGGATGCGCCAACCCATGCAGCGGGGGGTGACCAATGCACCATCCTGGAATTGAACCCATTACTCTCTGATTTCTATCTTGTTGAACTCTTGGAATGTTCTGAGACCATGAATATGAAAATTTTTAGTCATGCATTGAAGTTTTTGGTTTAAGGGCCTTCACCTGAATCTTAGTTATATGACCAAGAGTAGTATTATTTCATCAGTTCTGCAAAAGCGACAAGATCTCGCTGGTTTATTTCTTATATTTAGATTTTTTGGGTTATTTTGATGCCTAACTGGTAAATTTTTCAGGACATGGATAACAAATTGAAGAATGGAATAGAAATTGAAGATCGTCAAAACCTGGAATCTTTGCCACTGAGTTCTATAGACCGTACATCTCTGGTCTGAGACAATTTCCCTCTTAACATTATTAATTTCAGCATTTCACATTTTTGGAGTTTTCCAGCATTTTGAAGTTCTATCAGTTTCTAGTTGTCATGTTGGGTGTACCTGCATGTGTTTTAACTGTTCAAATTGTTTTGTTTCTCCACCTTGGTTGCAAACTGTTGTTGAAGTGTTTTTCCCCCTTTTAAATAGGCAAAAGGTTTGCCTGATTCTCTGTCAATTAAGGCTCAGGCAGCGGTTGAAGCATTGGAGGGAAAGGTTAGTTCTTGACTAATGTTCAGAGAAGTTTTGATCTTGTCAGATTTCAGATTACTATTGTTTGGAATTTAGAGCTTGAGTTTGCACAAACAAATAATTTTGAATGAGGAAAGTTTCATTGTTTGGAACAATAATGTTTTTGCTTAATGGAAATTTAAGAAAATTGCTGTTATTTACCATCAATCTGGAGACGCTATTACGCTTCTGAAACTAACAAGATTAATTTATGTATCAACTCAGTTCTCTATGCAAATCCTGCATTTAATAACTTCTGGTGTAGGCATGTGGTTCTTGTACACATGAATCATCCACTATAAATGATGATGAATGCAATCAAGATGCAATATTATTTTTATGTAAATTACAGTTCTTTTTCACCAATGCAGTTTATGCACCTTGGGCAGCAACTGCATTTCTAATGTTCTAGCAACCATGTTTATATTTATTTTGCTTTATGAAATAAAGATTTGGGTTATAAGATGATTGGACATGCTATTGAAACTTTCATTTTGGACAAATTTCTGCATATTGTGACACCATCATCTAATAGAAAGGCTTAGTTCTGGAGTCCCCATAGTCCATACTCTTTACCCATAATTCAAAAGGTCTCTGCTGTACTTCTCATTTCCTTTCCAAAGTGCTGCCCTTCACTATTACTTAGACTTTCCCAATCTTCACTTCACTTGGTCATACCATCTCTTATGTTTTTTTTCCCCATCATGTTATCATTTATTGGCAAAATTGTATGCTTCCTGCTTGTTTTACCTTAAAAATTAGTTCATATTTGACTTAAATACTATCCTATTTTTGATCACCAATGGATATGGGTAAATCTCATATTTGATGATTCCACTCATCTATGAAGCGTCATAAGTTTCACATAGCTATTTTTTGGCCTTTTATTTTATTATTTTTCCTCTGGTGTCTATTTCCTTCTGGACTACATACCTTAATTTTGCCCCCTTACGTACATCAGAGCGACTCTGGTTCTCCTTGTTCTTACTTTTTTAGCATGACATGATAGAAATGCCTCACAAGTTAAAAATATCATCGTCAAACAAGTGGGTCAACTCTGGCCTAGTTAACCTTCAGAGCAGATATCAAAATATCTCTGGCATATTTACCTTTGCTGGCATCTTCGTGGTGCTGGTTATTTCCTCTCCTTCATCCAAGTAGTCATATGACGTGGGTTGCCTATGTGGCTCACAACATGTAGGAGAAACACGATTTGGAGTTGGAATTTTTCATTTCATAGTATGTCACTCATTGCTCCCTGAATCATCCACCCTAGTGCAAGACATTTTCCCAAAGCATCGCAAAGGTTTGTTTAGAAGTCTCTGGACGATATGATCAATCATAACAAATGTATGGATGTGTGTGTGTTTATGTAGGTACACAGGCATATATTTTATGTATGTGTACATACATCCATCCATCCATGCATATGTACAAAGAATGTGTGTGAGCGAGAGAGAGAGAGAGATGTATTTGTCTATATAGACACACATACACATAGAGCACTTGTGTATGTGTATATTGATGTATGTATATATATGTACGGTTACACATATGCATATGTATCTGTTTGCATGTATACGCATGCATGTGTATATACATGCACATATGTGTGTATAGGTATATGTGAGTGTACATGCTCACACTTCTGTACATAAACGCATATAGTTCATATATTTATACAATGTGTATGTACACACATAGACATACGTATAAATTTTTAGACATTTATATCTTTATCTGCATGTGTATGTGTGTACATATGTGTGTAAGAGATACTGTACAAATGCCACCTAGATTTGAACCCAAAACATCCCCCGCTGCATGCTCTGAGGAGAGGGGTGTGCCAACCAAAAGAACAAGGTTCTGCTGCATCACAAAAATATATTATATCATTCCCTTATCGGAGAAATAAACATGGCATATATCTGAATGAGAAAGATTAAAGGCTCAGAGATCTATATACAGCTTCCTTAGACATTGAAGAAAAGGTTGTTGCATATTGTAAGAGGAAGTGGACATTGTATATGCTATTAATGATTTCTTGTCCTTAAGTATCTACAAAGCTTTCCCTCATCAATGTAAAGAGAAAGGTGAGAGCGAGCAGCCTTAGTGTAAAGTGCTTGTGTTCGTAAAGAATACTGACCATTTGTTTCTTGGACTTTGGTTCATTAAAGGTTTTGTTATAATGATGCAACATTTGTGATATCAACAGTTAAGGATTGATTACTTGGGGGGGTGGGGCTGTGCTATTCATAATTAAGATTTCTATGCAACAATTTCATCCTTGTGCTTTTATCACTAAAGCTTGTTTTGAATATGACAATATTACACATGCACCTTCACAACATTTTTATTTTAGTAACTTCCAGACATCTGTTTTAATGTTCTGTTTGCTTTGATTATGGCAGCGAGTGGATGCATTCATGACTGCATTCAGAGCTCTAGCAGAGGAAAGGTAATAGCAATTCAATGTAGTTTGTGAAAGATACTGAGCATCTATTATCACCTTTGATCTTAAGTACTCTTGTGTCATTATGCAGCGGATTGCTATTGAAGAAGCTTGATAAAAAATTAGAAAGGACAATGTTGCATTCTTATCGTAAGGTATGCTTGTGTACCTGTTCAGATCTAGCAAATGGTCTGTTTTTATTTACTATCTTGCAAACAGCCTTATTAAGTAGTCCTACTCATCTACTGATTCGTATGTGCTCTGTGCGTTGCGCATGTGTTTGAATGTGAACATATATACTTACTATTTTGTAAGTTTCGTGTGGTATGTTTTATATGCATGCATAAACTATTGTAGTTACTAGCTTTCAAATTTTTATATAGGGAAGTATATGGAGGAAAAAAAAATACTTGATACAGTAGTGAGAATTGAATGGTAGAAGTTTTTCCTTGTTACATGGCAAACAGTGCAAGAAAACATGTGAAAATGCAAACGAAACACATGGAGAATCACCATCTGGTGGGATGCAAGAAAGATGTTGACAGTAGTCTCCTTGATTTTCTCACATGTAAAAGCACATTTGTTGGTTTGTTTTCCTATAAATTTTTAGCAGTTTCCTTGGCCTCTCTCTTGCACCACCCCAGTTTTGGAAAACCAAATTGCATCCATTTCCTAAATATGTTCTTGGGGAGTCACATATTTGATGGATAATTTGTTTCTCGGCAGTAACTGTCAAAAAGTAGTACCTATTGTTACAAATATACATGTTGTATTCACAGACATCTCAAAGTGGTTATGATGATTTTGGATTTGTCTTGACTTGTTATAAGACAACCTAAGCACGGGCTCTATTAGTGCTGATAACACAATTATGCTTTCTGAAACTCAGTATCTAGCTTTTCTTTTACAACTAAGAGATGGTTGCATCTTGCGTGGATAATCATGGGATGACTGGAAGACACCCAAAATTGGACATGCATATAGATGTTGAATCCTCTGTCTGGAACTTGTTAGTCATGTTTTGATGGTTGGATGGGTTATCTGTTAGTTATGCTTTCTGAAACTCAGTATCTAGCTTTTCCTTTACAACAGAGATGGTTGCATCTTGCATGGATAATCATGGGATAACTGGCAGACAACCAAAATTGAACATGCATGTAGATGTTGAATCCTCTGTCTATAACTTGTTAGTCATGTTGTTGGCTAGATTTTTCCTTTCCCTTCCACCATCTGCCATTGAATTTGCTGCTCTTCTGCTAGACTTGGTAGATATTTTCTCTCTAGTAGTGTGGTCATAATTCTAGTGTCTGCTGACATTTTCTATGTAAATTATTTTAGCAGTTGCTATTTGTTCATGACCTACAGATTTATTTGCATTTTGATCATTGTATATGGCTACATCTCGTTTCAATCAATGTTTCATGTGGTGCCATGCTTTTATTCGTATATATAATTCTGATGCTTCTGAGAGGACCCTTGTCTGCATCCTGTATCTGTTTATTTTCATTTGGCGACATGCTTTTTGGTATTGGTGGTCTGTAATGCTTCTGAAATGGATGCTTATCATGGTGGTGTGACTTTAGGACTTGACATCACAAGTTTCTTCAGAAACTGATCCTATCAAACTTTTGCCAAAGGTTGTTGCTCTACTATATTTGCAGGTCAGTTGGGTATAAATGCTTTTGTCTTTCCATTCCTCATTCTTGTGCAATTTAGGTGGAATACCTTTTATGCAAAATATCTTTCTAGGTATATAACAAGGCTCTTCAAGCACCTGGAAGGGCCATTTCTGCTGCTGTTACTCGATTGAAGGTATGTATTCCAAGAGACGCTTCCAATTTCATTAGACAAAAAAGATCTTTGATGCCTCACACCTTAAGGAAAGGCTCTGAGGCTTTATGAAACAAGGTCTGTTACACAGGGAGGCTCATGAATTCACACAACTCAACCTCAAGTTACTTGTCATGTAGGAGGCACACAAGCCAGTTTTGATTATTTCCAAAATAAGTTATTCACCAAATTGAGTCCAGCCCTATTTGAGACCTAAACTTGCTGCATGCCATGAAATTTCTCTGTTTTTGCTCAATCTCGGTGGTTTAGATAATATATGATGCTTGCCAATTTAAATTACAATTAATGCTTGATGTACTTGAACCAGCAAGTTTATTATTTAGAGATTTATTGTATACTTACACTTCTCTGTTGGGCAGATCCAATTGATTCTTTATACTTACAGGAACTTGTTTGAATCAATGCAGGATAAATTGCCAGATTCAACATATAAGAACTTGATGGATTATCATGGTGCTACAGTTACTCTTCTAGCATTACAATCTGCCGCAACTGAAGATGTGAGTAAAGGCACAGACAATGCATGCAATTGTCTTGATGCTCACCGTCTATATTACTTTATTTCGTTTCTGCATTTGAGTTTTCCTTTGCTTCTTCTGAGTTGTCTATCCTTGTATAAAACAAATAGAACAATCCATTTGTTAAAATGGTTTCTATCCTTAGTGGATTGCTGTTGGACATTTGGTTTTCATGTGTTATTAGATTCTTTTTTCAAGATTTATCATATAATATTAAATTTTATCTTATAATATCTGTTCGTTTTTTAATCTAATGCAACATGTGTGCATTTTCTACAATTTATACACTGCAAGGATGTAATATTCATTAAATACTCTTTTAACAATATTTTTTGGATTGTTGTCAGTCTGGTTGAGTTAGAGACTATTTCATGCACAATGAAAACATTCTTAGAATAGTATTGCTGTTGTTAGGCCTTCCATTTCTGAATGCAGACTATGCCATCCATGAATTAATTGTTCATTGGTCCATCTATTCTCTTTTCCGACACAAAAAACCTACAATTGTTTCATGATCATGCATAATTTTGTTCCACCCTTTTCCCCTTAGGTTATAGTCTTTTCATTTTCTACCAACAACCTGTATTCTGTACTAGGCATGACATGTTTTTTTCCTCCCATAATACTACTCTAAGCAGATCTAATCACTGCTGAAGGTATTTTTTCATGTGGTATGTACTCTCATGTCAGGCGAATGTCCTGTTTGAATTTCATCTCTGGTGAAGTTTAAGGTCTACTCTATTATCCATAATACTATTAGAGTTTTTGCAGCTAATATCATATAGCAACTTTGATTCCCTTGGGGGGTGTTCGGGGTTTGGTCTACTTAAATATTTATTTTAGGACACTTATTTTGATGTGTCACATCTGCTTGTTCTGCCATGCAGGAAGAAGACTGTACATCTGACAGGATTCTTAGCAAAAAAGAGTTGTTAGAGAGTAAGATGCCAGAACTGAAAGCGATGGTATTGGGTACCACAAGCACCTGAGGTATAGAACTTCCGAAGCAAAAGCAACTGCAGATACGTTTATATAGACACAATGACCCATTTTTTCAACCACTCTAAAAACATATTTGACACAATTGTGGAGACTGTATTGGAATATGTATACTGGAGCACTTGTTCTTGGATGATCCACTTAATCCGATCATCCATGTATAATCGAGTGCACGGATGACCGTGGACTCTGGAAGATTATGTTCCAAAGTCTGGTTGAAGTGTGGTTCCTGAGAATCTGGGTCCTTCATTTGTAGTATTGATCGAAAATGCATGAAGCTTGTTTTATTTCTTGGACTCCAAATAATAGTCAGTTTTGTGTGCCATTGTTAAACCAACTGCAAAAAGTGGATGAGCTAGATTGTTTCATAATAATTTTTTAGTTAAACCTCGGTAGAGTCACTGAAGGTTGGTATTGGGTTCTAGTGCCTCCGTCACCTGATTTTTGGCCAGACATTTTTCTGTCCCAGTTCTAAAAAGAAAGAAGTCGTACATGTTGGGCTGATTGGTCGGGCGAAGTTTTACTTAAGTTGTTTCATAGAAAATTCGAATTGAATGAATTTCAGAAAGAGGTTTGACATATTAATCCTTTCTCCCAAGAACATTTAATAATAATAATAATAAAAATCTCCAGTGTCCCAACTTAAAAACAGGCTTTAAGTTGGAACAGATGTCCAGATCGGCTAAAAATATGATTTCATAAACTTAAGTTGAATTGCTTGCTTGTCCACCATCATTGCAAGTTTGAAACTTGAGTATCAGCCTTGAGATCGAGCGTGGTTATTGTCATGTGGAGATCCTGGTGCAGCAAACAGGAAAAAGTCGGCATCCATCAACGCCGAATTCGCGCCATTCATGTTCTGCGACAGTGGCCGAAATGATGGAAAGCCTTTCGATGATGGACAATTAACCATCGCAACTCTGATTTGATCCCCCTCTTCAAGTCAAGACTATTTGAAAATAACAAGCATGTTCATCCACATGATAACCTCGAGTTTCTGAAAGCAGCAGCACGGCTCAAAAATAAATAAAGAAAGAAAGAAACAAATGAACAAGCGTAAGGGAAGTTCGTGTCCTCGAGCAGGGCACATTTGCTGTGGATTTTCCAAGATCACTCGTTCAATCGAATGGTTATGGGGATTTCCATCTCGCACTTTTAGCGAGAAGAGAAGTTGCAAGGTTACTGATGGAATGCGCAAATGGCACCAAGAACCTAGTGTTATGTTGTTTTTATTGTCGGGGCTGGGTCATTGGTCTAATTCTTCAAGCTTCGTGGACCGGTCCAATGGTCACTCGCCACATCACCCCCTTATTTATACTGTTCATTTGGGTGCCTGCTATTCACCGTACATACGCCTTGGGATTTGGCCTGGCACACTGGACCTGGGTCTATGTAATATTGCGCGGGTCACTGGGCTGTCCCCATTTATTAAGTTGCCCCCAAGAGGGCACGGAGGAAGAAGAAGACGAAGATGGTGGTGGTTAATGTGAAGAAGGCGGCGGATGAGTCGGTAGAGTTCCTTTACGAGTGCCCTGCTCTTCGACCATCGACGAGATCGCCGATTCCATCTGCGACATCTCCGCTCTCCAGTCCAAGATCCATACCCTCTCCCGCCTCCTCAGACGCCGTGCCCTTACGGACGACGCTTTCAGAGGTACCTGCTATTCTTTCTCTTCGCTTGGTTTCTTCTGCTTTCTTTCGTTTCTTGAAGAATTCTCAAGAGCGAAAAGGAAATCCCTCCTCTTCAATCCAACTTATTATTGGTCTGATAGCTATCTTAAAAAAATTGTGAAACCTTTGCGGTTCCCTTGCTTTTAAAGTTCCAAGCTTTTTACTGTTTAGCAGAAGAAATTGATGGATGCCTATTTCTTCTGTTTCAGAAAGTTATCCAGATGCCGTGGTTGCTCTGGAGAGAACGTTATCAGAAGCTGAGGCTTATGCTTCTAAGGTCAGATTCAAAACGATCTTCTTCTTCTTCTCCTCCTCCTCCTCCTTTCTAGCTTCATCGTTCTAATTCTTATAAGGCAGATCCCTATTGTGTATATTTCTTTCATTTTTTTTTGTCCAAATACAAGTGAAAAGCATGGAAAGTTTGGGATGGCAAAAAACTTGCAGAGTAGCAGTCAGTTTACATTTCTTGGTTTTGCTGTCTCAGGAGCACTCATTGAAAGATTGGAATTTTGTTCCAGGACCAGGTTCAGTACAAACGATTCTTGTCGCCTTATGCCCTCGGAGCACATATTAAGAGCGTTGAGAAGGAAGTCAAGAATTCTCAACTGATGAGCTTGTCTGATTTAAATCTCGCACAATTCTTTTCTGGTACTTCTTCTGTATATATTGCTTAGAATGCTGTCCACGTGCTATGCATTAATTTGAGTTATTCATGATCATATATTACTAAAAAAAAAATCATCCATTTTCTTATTCGTTTGTTGGTTAAAATGAAATTTCAATGAGGGATTCTTTTTTCAATGCCATTAATACCTAATTATAAGTCGTCACCGGTGAGGTGTTACCAACTAGAAACTTTGTACACCTTGCATTGATGGCATTCAGCCTGTGCCTGTAAACTTTTACTCATTTTTGTTCTCAAAGGTAGGATAATTTTTGAAATTTGTAAAAATATGCGATAGATGGTAGCAAGAACATCATGGAGGATGCCTAAGAGAGAGTAAAACACACATTTTATTAGGTTAGCATTAGCCCAAAAAGTAACAAAAAGGATCTAATACATTAGGTCTAATTGTATAACGTCCCAGAGTATTCTTTACTAGTATAGGAATCATCATTATTAACTAGTCTGCACAACATGAATATTTATCATTAAAAGTTGGATACCTGTCTGGCTGCTTGAGATGATCTCATAAACCTGTTTCACAAGTTTGTAAGCCTAAAGTGCTATTTCCTTTTTCACCTTAGCTGTATGAAATTTTTTACATGTCATTTTCAGTGGTTAAACTTCCGCACACCCATATCTTGGCAAGTTCTTAGCCAACTTTCATTCCAAACATTGGCTGCACTTGTTTTTATGGATTTTTTTTGGCGGCTAGTGATGCATCCAGTAAGCTTCGTATCAGTATTGGCCCTTCAAACTTGCCTAATGTTTGGCCTGATGGCATTCTGAATGGGCTTGAGATTATGAAGATGAACATTTCCACCAGTTCCGTTATTGTTATTGCACCACCTGGTTGAAAGAAAAAAATTGGTGTGATATTGGGCTCAGATGCCTAGTACATTGCAAATCCCAAAGGGCCATGAAGGAATTCAATCCTTTTGAAGTCACCTTCGGTAATAAAATTCCAGTTAACCATATCTTGGCAAGCTCTCAGCCAATGGTAGGCTGTCCAATATCTCAAACATTGCATTCCCTGATGGGTCCTAAGAAATTCAGTCACCGTGGAAGTAGCATAATAGAATCAACCAGCTATTTTGCCAGCCCTGTCTACTGAAATAGATATTTTTAGAGTCTTGGCAATTGAAGGTTGCATACTAACGATAGGAGATGCTTTATTTTTTAGGCCTCTAACGAGGATATGATAGGCTAGTTTAGTAACATAGTTTTCTTCCTTTTATGCTATTTTTAATTGTATAAACTAGAAAACACTTACCTTGAAAGGATTGTGAAGGGGTAGAGAAAGAGTAGCACACCTCCCCTATGATAACATTTTGAGAGGAGATCTTCTTGATTCGTGTATGTATATGCTAGAAGTATAGCTAGAAGAAGTAAAATCTGGGACTAACAATGCATATTATCTGAACTTAGTGATCTTTGGAGGAGGGAAAGAGTAGCATGACTTTACAATGATAAGTGAACAAGAGGATATTGAAATTCATTTTAACAATTATTTTAGAAGTTATTTGCTATTCAAGAATAAGAAGTTTGGAAAGCTCACCAGATTTGATGTCATAACATAGTATTTATACAATGTACCAAACAAATCATTCACAGGGTTCAAAGCAAGAGCAGTGAATTGGGAATTTGGAAACCAAGAGATAATCTCCCTATCATAAATTATAACTTGATGCTATGAACTATCCAACCTTTACCTAATCCGAGTACTATGCTTCCCAATATTATATTCTTTATGTAGGAATGCTCCATACTCTACCAAATTTTTATTTGAAAGAGCCTCATCTCAAGATTTCATGCCAACATTGCTACCAAAAGAACCTTCCACTTCACCATAGTTCTTGGATGTATGCATTAAATAGTTTCAGATACGATTCCTATATGGTCATTTCAAGTGTGGTAATGCATGAAGGACATGCAAGGAAGGTAGAAGCTAGCTAGATGCCTTAGATCAAAAGTGAACTGTCCTTCTTGAGAAACATAAAACAGATCTGCTTCTTAGGGGCCAACTCTACTTAAAACTTATTAATGAGTATATATATCACATTCCCATGTTTAGCTTCCTTAATAAGGGCCACTTGTTATGAGTTAGAGCCGCCGAAAACCTCTGACAGGTAATTTTTACATGCATGCTCTTTTAGTGCTTTCTATCACCTTCTACGTCACATTTACAATTTTATCAAAGCTTACGTTTTATTGAACTACTTATTGTCAATCACAACCTCAACCACCCGAAGATGATTCCAATGACATGCACTTGCTTTTGAGAGGCATCACTAAGGTAAAGGTATCATATGCAAGTTAAAATTGGCATTCCCATGTAAGAGCTATATGAATGCCGGTTTTACCAAAAAAAAAAAAAACAGGAACCACATTTGCAATTCCCATGTCATATTTCCCATTTTCTTATTCCACTAAAGAGATGTTAACCAGGAACCACCTAGACTCTTACCTTTAACAATGTTAACATGGAGAGAAAAATGACAACTTTCTGCTTGGGTGCAATGCTCATCTTATCATTCATATAGGGCAATTGCCCTGTAAAATGAGGTTATCACCAACATATGGCCGCATGAGTAGAAACCCCAGTAGCTGTTTGAACCATAAATATGAGAATTCCGGAACTTTGAGAATTTACTCGTAAGCTCCCAATTTTGAAGGACTTTGAACATCGATAATTATTATCAGATTCTACATAATAGAATTGTATGAGAATTTTGATTGAAACTAAACTTTAATGGGCCAACTCAAAATATCTTACTAGAATTTGGGCCAATTCAAAACGAAATGCTCCAGACCCTCAGCTAATCGTTACTGTATCCACATTTAAATCCTCTCTCTCTCTGTGGGTGTGTGCACGCACAAGCGCGTGCACACATGCACATGCATGTGTAGTTTTGAGCATTTCAGAATTTCTAGTTTATTGCAATAGCTTTGCCGTAACATCTTTTTGGAAGACAACCTTTTAAATATAGTTAAATTGTGACTTCTCCTTTGGACTAAGAATTCTTTTTCTGTGCATAGCTTCATAATCTTATGGCTGAATCTCTGTTTTCACAAATTTTATCTCTTTTTTACCTGTACTCATTTATCGTTCTTTATAACCTTAACTTTCCTGTCTAAACACTAACTGCTATTTGTTAACTTGATGTGCATCTGAGATTATATTTTTTTTGCTGCTGTTGTATTGTCTGATAATATCATACAGAAGTCCATTTGCTTTTTCTAATTCTCGAGCTATCATTTATTTTCTAGATAGTGACCATCATGATGGTATGCAACTATGGTGGGCTGGAAAGGAACTTGTTAGGGGAAAAAGGTTATCTGATTACATAGGTGAAAATGAGAATACAAAGGTAGGTGTACTTTGTAAAATCAAAGTCACATATTTCCAGGGAATTCCTTACATGAGTCAGTCTTTTGATGGCAGATTATCATCAGATTGAAGTCAGCTTCCACAGGGATGTAAGGTTTGTCATATTACTGGAAGATATGCAGCTGTTGTTTAATCTGTTTTGTGCCGTTTTGTTGCTTGTGGCTGTTCCTGGTAGCTTTTAGCTTCCTCGAGTGTTTGGTACATGTCTGGTAGGTTGCCATCAGGTCTGCAGTCCCATACATGTTGAATTGTTCTTTTCAATATCGCTGTTCACGTAACAAGTAAACTTTGGAGGAATGCAGGTGTCGCAACAGTAGCATCATTAGTGAATAAGGAAAAAGTATCCTGTGCACAACTATTTCAAAGAAAAAAGTATCCTGTGCACAGTTATTTCAAAGAATCTTTCAGCACGACTCTTTCAGTTCAAGCACAAACTTTGTAACCCTGATCTTTTAATATTCTGTTTCTTGTGTAGTATGAGATTCATGGTTTAGCAAAGATATACTACTTTCTAGTTTCAGAGGACATCTAACACCTGCAAGTACCTTCCAAGATATCATCTGTAATGATTAATGTTCAGATAGTTGATATTCTTGTCTTATATCTTTGACTGCATGAATGTTGACCTTCTGAAATTACTAATATACATCAGAATTTGATATCTTGTTATACTCATCAAAGAGGCAGATTATACGAAACATCCATATAACAAGTTGCTGTTGCTGACAACTATGGTGCGGTCAAATACATGGAGCATATTGTAACTTATATCACATGTTGCCGAGTATGATCCTGTCCTGGTTGCAGCTTTTATCTGCAGACTAATCAGGAAAAACTCGAAAAAGATGAGCAAGTGGTATACAGAAAAGGTTGCAAGGCTGTGTGCTTTTCTTATGTTCTTTTTCTACCATGCCAGTAGCCACTTGGGAACATGCATTGCAATAAAGTTCATGGTCAGACAAGTTGCTTAATGGAGAAGTTTTGCAACTCTTCAAAGTATCCGCAGGGAAAAAACAAAAAGCCACTATGTAACTCTTGATGTCATTAATGTGCTTTATTTGCTGCATATTCCAGCAATCATTATGAAAGAAGCCTTTTAACATAATTTGATGAGCGTATGTTTATATAATGGAAGCAGCAACAACGCTTAGGAGTAATCTGTCATTAGCTCCCCAGACAAGAAATATCTAAGATGAATTAAGTGCAGATAATCTTCAGAAATATATTATATTCTCAGCAATTGCACTGTTCAGTTACATTTAGAGTGAAGGATTAGAAAATAGAAAAAAAATCATGCATTTGTGTTCTTGCTAATATAATATTTTTAAATTTTGTACTTGTTAATGACTTGTATGATGACAAAGGACTTATTTATTTGATTTGTCTTGGACTTATTCCGGAACAAGTTTCGAGATATGGATGTATGTGAATAGCCTTGTTTATGATCATCAACGACTTTATGTTACTCTGGTCAAGGGTGAAGAATATGACTATATCCGTGATCGAGAATCCTTTAGAGCTTGAGATATTAAGAAGCACCACTTAAGATTACCTTAAAAAAAGGTATTATTTAAGCAATAAGCTTATAGCAGAATGATCGTGCTTTGTCAAATTAATTGCCTACTATCAAAATAAAACTAGATCATCATATTAAAGTAATAGTTGGTATTTTTTTTCTGAGATATTTAAAGATCATGAAATGCCATAAGATTATCATGCTCACATAATTTTTTTTTTTTTTTTTTTAGCAACAGGGCCTAAATACAAAAAGTCACAAGTTGTGAAATGTTGCTGCACCGAAATCTAGAGTTTACGTACTATGATAGCTTAGGTGAAGAGCTATAAATCAATTTATCATTTTTGAGCAGTACATATGCCGAGTAACTGCTACTTTATTTCATTGGTCTAAAAAGGTTCATATTTAGTGGGATCTGGTTCATCAAGAACTACTATAATAAGATTTTCTTACGAAGGTTCTCTCATTTAACATAGCATATGACTTCATTCACCAAAAATCCAAGTCAACACATAAGATACTGAATGGTAGTACATTTAAACACTTGTCTAAAATTAGATGTGCTTACAGAAGTCCATTCATCTTCATGTCTTCTCGGAGAGCATGAACAATACATGACTACAGATGTCATGAAGCCACCCCCACCAAATATATAAATGAAGCATCTCCCCCTCCACCCTATGGAGGCTAGAGAAGTTGGGTGGAGAAAGGGGGTCCCTGTTACATGCCTATCAGCCCTGGAAGTGCTGAAGAGACTTTGTCGGTTTGTCATGCTGCTTCCTTTAGCTTTAATCCTATCACTGGTTTACTTAGCTTCGTTCCACTCCCTTTGCTTGGTTTACTTAAAATTAATAGAGAGCTTCAGACTATGGTGGTTGTAAGGCCTTTTTTTTCCAACCTTGTTATTCTTGTCGATCACTGGTTCCTTGTTTAAATCTGACACCCAAAAAGCATCACTAATGTGCCGTGACAAGCTCATCTTATAGCAGATTTAACTCCAGTGTCTTTTCATTTGAGAACTCGCCAAAATCTTCATTCAGGACATGCTTGTTGGTGGAGCATGGAGGTGGCCTGTGACACTCTCATTTGAATGTAGTATAACTTGTGCATGGTCTTGTCGTTTGTAGCCATGCACAATTGATAAGATGTAGCCTCACAGACGAGTTGTCCCACGAACTAATCCATAATGAAGTTTTTAATCAGATGACACGATTTTTTTGCCAGTACCACCTTCTAGATGTCATTCTTACTGTTGGGGGAAAAACCCCAAGTCATACCGCCACGGAGGCGCTCGGCTAGAGAGCGCCGACCGGAAAGGCGCTCGGCCCAAAGAGCACCGACCAGAAAGCTGCTCGGCCAAAGGATGCCGACCAGGAAGGCGCTCGACTAGAAGGCGCCGACCAGAGTGCGCGCCAAGAGGTGCCCAACCAAAATAAGCTGCTCGGTTAGAAAGTGCCGATCAAAGACAGCGCCGAGGCGCTCTGCTAGAAGGTGCTCGCCTAAAGGGCGCCGACCAGGAGTACTCAAAAGCAGCCCCGCCACAGGGCGCCCCATTGGGCGATCAGCTCGGCTCGGCACCCTCGCCGAGCCGATGCCTTGACCAAATGATCAACCTCCGCCTAAAGTCCAAAGGACTTGACAACTCCTACGGCTTGCGACCTGCCACTATCTCCAAGCCATCAAGGCATAAGATCTCCTCAGGCGTTCGACACGACCTGCCATTAATGCATGAGACTCCCTCAAGTCTCCGATGCACTCAGGCATTTAATGAACACGGCCCAAGACGATCTCCGGATCACTGAACCATCAGAACGTATGGCTCTCCCTGACCGCCGGTTCATTCGGTAATAAATGCACTTACCATCTACGGACCCCAGGCCCGCCGCAGCCGGCGGTTCAACCACTCCAACAGGTCCGATCGACCGTGACAACTCCCTGATTCCGGTCTGATCCGGTCCCGTTCTCCATTACGCCATTAATGGGCCACATGGTGCTCAATTATTACAAAACAGGACAAACCTCCTGTCACCTCCCAGGTAACAAAAATCCTCCTATAAAAGGAAACCTGGAGGGAAAAGGGGGAGAGGACCAAAAAAAACCAGAGAAAAAAACCCGGAGCTGGAGAGAACCCTCCTAGACCGGGGGAAAAAGGAAGAAAACAGCACAGACACAATTGAACACGAGATTCTCTTTGTCTTCTCCACATACTCTCTCCCCTGCTCTCTCCACATACTTGCCCCCTCTGACTTAGGCATCGGAGGGCCGGCGCCGGGGGGCCCGGCCACCGGCTTTTTTGCAGGACAGGACAGGACTGGACGCACCACCCCTCTTCGGACGCTCCCACGCCCCCCGGCGGAGGACGCAGCCAGCCGGCGCACCACCGTCCGCCCCCTACAGCAGCGGAGCTCCTCCTTCCCCGGCTTCACGGTGGCCCCCGGGTCCAATTTCCAGCAACAGTTGGCGCTAGAGGAGGGCCCGAGTTCGCTACCATGAAGCTAAGAAGCAAAGGGGCTTCCAACGCCTCTCGACGTCCTCCACCAAGCCCAGAATGTTCCGTTCGGAACTCACCACCCCCGGTTGAGCCAGCACCTCAAGTTCAACCGGAACAATTTGATGCCCTGGTGCAGCAAGTGCAGGCGTTGGCTACCGCCGTCCAAAGTTTGCAACCCAGGGGCATCCCAGCAGCACCGCCTCCCCCGGCTCCAGTTCAACCGGAGCCCCCTACAAAGCGGGCTTCCTCTTCGAGGTCAGGACTTTCAAGTCCAGGCCTCCCTCTGGAGAGAGCACCCAGTCAGAAATCACGGAGGCTGGCCACAGCCTTCAGAAGCTGAGTCGGTTCCAGGGCAACCTGCACCCGGAGGAACCGCTGTAGCGATCCTCCAGAATGATGAACTCGACAAGAAGGTCGAAAAGCTGGAGCGCCAAATCCAGGCACTCCACGGGAGAAAATCGGGACGTAACGGCGACTTCGAGTTCAATACGAAGTCGCCCTTCTCCCAGGAGATTGAAGATGAACCGGTTCCCCTCCGGTTCAAGATGCCCCAGGTGGAGCCTTACAACGGCAAGGCAGATCCCTTTGACCACCTGGAGAGTTACCGGGTCTTAATGGCCCTACAAGGAGCCTCGGAAGCCATGATGTGCAAGGCTTTCCCGGCGACACTCCGAGGACCAGCCCGGCTTTGGTTTACCGGGCTGAAGCCGAGTACTGTCTCTTCCTTTGAGCAGCTCGGCAGACAATTTGCTGGCAACTTTGCCGCCAGCCAGCCCCAGCGGCGGACATCTGACTCCCTCCTTGATATCAAACAAAAGGAGGGGAGAATCCTTCAAGGAATACTTGGACCGGTTCACCGCCGCAACATGGGAAGTCCGGGAGCTTGACCAGTCAATCGCCATGTCGGCGCTGAAGACTGGAGCCCGGTCCTACAGATTCCTCTTCTCGATTGAGAAGAATTTCCCAGCGGACCTTACAGAAATGTTCGCTCGAGCCCGGAAGTATGCCAAGGCTGAGGAAGCCGTGGCCGTCAGGCGGGGCGGGACCGAGCAGAACCCCAAGAAGAGGCGCCGTGAGGAACGCAGCCGACCCAGAAGCCCGTCTCCACGACGAGCTAAGAATCCGCCCCGCCCGAAAAGTCCACCCCGGTTGAGAGGACCGCCGCAGCAGAGGTCACTCCGCCCGAGGTTCCCACTACAGGCCCGTGCACCTGAAGGGAGGTATGAAGAGTATACTCCCCTCAATGCTCCTCGGGCTGAAATCCTCATGGAGATTGAGAGTCGGGATTGCATCCGACTCCCCCCTCCAATGCCAGACACCAGAATCCGGCGTGATCTCCGAAAGTATTGCCGTTGTCACCGGGATCACGGCCATGATACCGAGGATTGTTATCAGCTCCGAAATGAGATCGAAGCACTCATTCGCCGAGGGGTGCTCGATCGGTTTGTACAAGGCCGGCGTGAAGGAAAGAAGCCAGCCGAAGGAGCAGCACAGCCTGAAGGTTCTAATGCCAACAGGCCCATCGCCGGCGTCATCAACACTATCCGAGGAGGGACCTCGGCTGGGGAAGCCTCAGGGGAAGGAGCCTCCTCGAAGCGCCCGCGCACCTCCGAAGCCATCTCCTTCTCAGATGACGATCTAGAGGGAGTCGAAACTCCCCATGATGATGCCATGGTCATCCCCATGATCATAAATAAATTTGATGTAAAACGCATCCTGGTTGATAATGGAAGTTCGGCGAATGTTTTGTATTTTGATGCTTATTGTAAAATGGGGATGACAAAAGAACAGCTACGGAGGATGAATGCTCCGCTGGTTGGATTCACTGGGGATTCAGTCCCAGTAGAGGGCGAGATCGACCTTCTGGTCACAGCCGGGCTCGCCCCTCGTGAAAGTACCGTGGGTATGAGCTTCCTTGTGATACGCCTGCCCTCGGTTTACAACGCCATCCTTGGAAGGCCAGGACTCAACGCCCTCTGAGCAGCGGTCTCAACTCACCACCTGCTGATGCGATTCTCCACCAGCCAGGGAGTCGGTGAAGTCCGAGGGGACCAAATGGTGGCAAGGCGATGCTACCTAGCGACCCACGAGGCAAGACGACCAGCCGAGGTGCCCGCCCCGACAACTGACCAGCCCTCAACTGAAGTTATGGAGGCACGGGTCAACCCCCAGAAAGAGCAGGTAGAGCCTGGTGAGTTGTTAATTCAAGTTCCCTTACGAGAGAACTTTTCCCGAGCTAACCGTGCAGATCGGCTCTGGCCTTGGCGAAAACGAGAGGAGTCGCCTCGTCGACTTCCTACGGGACAATATGGATGTCTTCGCCTGGTCGCCTGTAGATATGCCGGGGATAGACCCGGAGGTCATGGTCCACCGGCTTCAGGTGAAGCCGACCTGCAAGCCCGTGCGGCAAAAGAAGCGAGGCGCCGCCCCTGAACGACAACGAGCAGCGGCCGAGGAGGTCGGCAAGCTCCTTGAAGCCGGTTTCATCCGGGAGATATCCTACCCGGAATGGCTCGCCAATGTGGTCCTCGTCAAAAAAGCTAGCGGAAAGTGGCGTATGTGCGTGGACTACACCGACCTGAATAAAGCCTGCCCGAAGGACAGCTTTCCACTTCCCAGCATTGACCAGCTCGTGGACTCCACCTCGGGTCACGAGCTGCTGGCATTCATGGACGCCTTTTCCGGATATAACCAGATCCGCATGGCGCCAGAAGACGAGGAAAAAACAGCCTTCATCACCGACGGGGGAACCTACTACTACAAAGTGATGCCATTCGGTCTAAAAAATGCCGGGGCGACTTATCAAAGGCTGGTCAGCCGGATCTTCAAAGACCAAATAGGCCGAAACATGGAGGTCTACGTGGATGATATGCTGGTGAAAAGCAAGGCGGCGCAAGACCACATAGCCGACCTCAATGAAGCATTCTCCACACTCCGAAAGTACCAGATGAAGCTCAACCCAGCTAAATGTGCATTCGGGGTCACCTCCGGCAAATTCCTCGGCTTCATCATTACACAACGAGGAATCGAGGCCAATCCAGAGAAGATCCGAGCCCTCCAAAGGATGACGCCTCCCAGGACGGTCAAGGAGGTACAGCGGCTCACGGGTCCGAGTGGCAGCCCTCGGGAGATTTATCTCCCGCTCAGCCGAGCGCTGCCTTCCATTCTTTGCAGCCCTCAAGAAGCCGAAGAACTTTTTGTGGTCGGACGAGTGCCAGCAATCTTTTGAAGAGCTCAAGCACTTGCTGGCTTCCCCTCCCCTACTCACGAAGCCTCAACAGGGTGAGCTCCTCTACTTGTATTTAGCTGTCTCCCCTGTAGCAGTAAGCTCGGTCCTGGTCCGAGAGGAGGGGAAACTTCAGAAACCGGTGTACTACACCAGCCGGGTCTTAAGGGATGCTGAGACCCGATACTCCAAGCTTGAGAAGACCGCCTACGCTTTGGTCATCTCAGCTCGGAGGCCCGACCCTACTTCCAAGCTCACACAGTGGCTGTGCTGACTGACCAGCCGATCAAGCAGATCCTGCAGAGATCAGATCGTGCGGGTCGGATCACTAAATGGGCCATTGAGCTTGGGGAATTCGACATTGAGTACCGGCCCAGACCGGCGATCAAAGCACAAGCGCTCGCAGACTTTATAGCCGAGTGCACCATACCAGATGAGGTCGAGCCTGAACCTGAGCCACCGTTGGAACAGACCCCAAGTTTGACATGGACTCTACATGTCGATGGCTCTTCAAACTCGGGGGGTAGTGGAGCAGGATTTATTCTCACCAGCCCGGAGGGGGTGGTCGCCGAGCAGGCCCTGCGCCTCGAGTTTTCTGCTTCCAATAATATGGCGGAGTATGAAGCGCTCGTCGCCGGGCTTAAGCTAGCCAAAGAGCTAGGAGTAAAGGACTTGAAGGCCTTCAGTGATTCTCAGCTCGTCGTCAACCAAATTCTGGGCGACTTCGAAGCTAGAGACCCGACCATGCAGAAGTATCTCCAGAAGGTACGGGATCTCGCCTCGACCTTGGACTCTTTCCACATTCAACATATTGCCAGGTCGGAAAATCTCAGGGCCGACCAGCTATCAAAGCTGGCGTCCTCTCGCATGAGCGAGCTTCCCAAAGAGGCAGTCCTGGAATATCTCCAAAAGCCCAGCACAGACGAGCCCGAGCAGACCCTCTGCACCGAGCTCGAGCCAAGCTGGATGGATGAACTCATCAGCTATCTGCAAGACGAAACCCTCCCTGCTGATGTACGAGAGGCTCGCCGAATCAAGCGCCTCGCCACCCGATACATACTATACGAGGGAAAGCTCTATCGGAAATCCTTCACCTCTCCCCTTCTCAGATGCCTTCGCCCAACGGAAGCTAATTATGCCCTGCGCGAAGTCCACGAAGGAATTTGTGGAAACCATCTGGGAGGACGAGCCTTGGCCCATAAAATTCTGCGCCAAGGATATTATTGGCCGACACTCCAGAAGGATGCTATGGATTTCGTCCAAAGATGCGACCGGTGCCAAAGGAACGCCAATGTTCAGCGCCGGCCCTCGGCTCCTTTGACTTCTATCAGCTCCCCTTGGCCTTTTGCCCAGTGGAGAATTGACATCCTCGGGCCATTTCCTCTGGCCACCGGGCAAAGGAAGTTTCTGGTCGTCTCCATCGACTACTTCACTAAGTGGGTGGAAGCTGAGCCCCTCGCCCGGATCACCGAGCAGAAGATGCGGGATTTCGTTTGGAAATCCATCATTTGCAGATTGGGGCTCCCCCGCATCCTTATCTCTGACAACGGTCGCCAGTTCGACAACATCCATTTCAGAGAGTTCTGCTCTGAGCTTGGCATTGACCACCGCTTCACCTCGGTCGCGCATCCTCAGACGAACGGAGAAACCGAGGTAACAAATCGTACTATTTTGCAGGGTCTCAAAAACAGGCTCGACAAATCCAAAGGACAATGGGTCGAAGACCTATACAATGTCCTGTGGGCTTACCGGACTACGTTCCGCGTCCCCACCGGCGAGACTCCCTTCAACCTGACATATGGGACGGAGGCCGTCATTCCACTAGAGATTGGGCTCCCCTCTCCAAGAGTCGAGCACCACGATGCTAGCTCCAACTCTTCGCAGCTCTGAGGCAACCTCGACCTGATCGAGGAAACAAGGGAGGTCGCCCAAGTGCGTATGGCGAGGTACCAACAAAAGACAGCTCAGTACTACAACGCCAGGGTCAAAGTCAAATCTTTCAGACCGGGGGACCTTGTCCTAAGAAGAGCTGAAACCTCCCGACCAACTGAGCGAGGAAAGCTGGCCCCGAATTGGGAGGGACCATACCGAGTCACGCGCATTCGCCGACCCGGAACTTATCAATTGGAGTCTCTAAATGGGACTCCCATTCCGCGGAGCTGGAGCTCTGAAAATCTCCGCGTGTACCACCAGTAGAACCCTAAGGGGTCCCTCATTATTCAACCATTAAATTCCATTCTATGAATTTCACTCTATGAATTTCATTTCACGATAAACTGATGGTTTGCGGACTTATTCCGAGCTCACCAATTTTCTTGATTATCCCATGGCATCAGGTTTATTCTTCTTCCCTAACCACGGTTTGGGATGCCCTGATACCGTCGGGATGGAGTACCTGCGAGGACTCCCTGAAGATGTCCATGAGTTTATGGTGCGCTCTCCATCAGCGAGCTTGGCTCGTTCTCCTACCCTGGCCACGGTCAGGATGCCCCGAGGCGTCGGGACGCCCCGGACGAGCTCGGCTCGTGCTCCATCGACTACTGAGTAGCGGTCCTCTCTGACCGGACGAGCCTCGGCTCGTGCTCCATCGACTACTGAGTAGCGGTCCTCTCTGACCGGACGAGCTCGGCTCGTGCTTCATCGACTATTGAGTAGCGGTCCTCTGACCGGACGAGCTCGGCTCGTGCTCCATCGACTATTGAGTAGCGGTCCTCTCTGACCGGACGAGCTCGGCTCGTGCTCCATCGACTAGTGAGTAGCGGTCCTCTCTGACCGGACGAGCTCGGCTCGTGCTCCATCGACTACTGAGTAGCGGTCCTCTCTGACCGGACGAGCTCGGCTCGTGCTCCATCGACTATTGAGTAGCGGTCCTCTGACCGGACGAGCTCGGCTCGTTGCTCCATCGACTATTGAGTAGCGGTCCTCTCTGACCGACGAGCTCGGCTCGTGCTCCATCGACTAGTGAGTAGGCGGTCCTCTCTGACCGGACGAGCTCGGCTCGTGCTCCATCGACTACTGAGTAGCGGTCCTCTCTGACCGGACGAGCTCGGCTCGTGCTCCATCGACTATTGAGTAGCGGTCCTCTCTGACCGGACGAGCTCGGCTCGTGCTCCATCGACTACAGAGAGGACCGGACGAGCTCGGCTCGTGCTCCATCGACTACTGAGTAGCGGTCCTCTCTGACCGGACGAGCTCGGCTCGTGCTCCATCGACTACTGAGTAGTGGTCCTCTCTGACCGGACGAGCTCGGCTCGTGCTCCATCGATTGTTGAGCTCGGCTCGTGCTCCTACCCCGACCTCGGCCGGGATGCCTCGAGACGTCGAGACGCCCCGGTTCATCGGGATGCCCCGATATGTTGGGATGTTGTCTTTATTGGCCAACACGAGCACGGCTCATTCTTTACCCAGCTTCAACCAATGAGCTCGGCTCGTCCCTTCATCGATGGATTTCTCTGCCGACGTCCTCGAAGAACGGAGTCCGAGCAGAGAAGCGTCTTCAGTCGCCTCGGCGCAAGGACGCATACGGTACAAGGTACCCATTTATTTAATGTTTTTACATTACGTATTATTGGATTTCTCTGCCGACGTCCTCGAGAACGGAGTCCCGAGCAGAGAAGCGTCTTCAGTCGCCTCGGCGCAAGGACGCATACGGTACAAGGTACCCATTTATTTAATGTTTTTACATTACGTATTATTGGATTTCTCTGCCGACGTCCTCGAAGAACGGAGTCCGAGCAGAGGAGCGTCTTCAGTCGCCTCGGCGCAAGGACGCATACGGTACAAGGTACCCATTTATTTAATGTTTTTACATTACCGTATTATTGGATTTCTCTGCCGACGTCCTCGAAGAACGGAGTCCGAGCAGAGAAGCGTCTTCAGTCGCCTCGGCGCAAGGACGCATACGGTACAAGGTACCCATTTATTTAATGTTTTTACATTACGTATTATTGGATTTCTCTGCCGACGTCCTCGAAGAACGGAGTCCGAGCAGAGAAGCGTCTTCAGTCGCCTCGGCGCAAGGACGCATACGGTACAAGGTACCCATTTATTTAATGTTTTTACATTACCCATTATTGGATGCTCATGACACCGACACATTGTTGCAAGTCCGGTGAATTCCCGTCACGGGCTGACGGGTATGCAGTCCATTTGTAAGAAAAGAATCCGGTTCGCCCCGGCAACCCGAGGCTCGGATTCGAAATTCGTCGCATTAAGAAGTCCCAAGTCCTAACGACCGCCCTAGGGCTTAGTCGAATTCTGGACTAGGCTCGGAAAAACATTCCGAGCCCAAACCCTTGTATAAGCACAAGCGTTGCTACACCATTAGTCGAAGAACCGAGCAATGGAGCTCGGCAAGCCAAACTCTAACTCAACCCTGTGGCGGAAAAAGCTCAGGCCCTAGAGCCCATATCCTCGGAACCTAAAACAGATCCGAGCAGAGAAACTTGTTTAAACTACAATAGACGAATTTCCACACAAATGAATATTCATTTCCAAAAAGCCCGGAGGCCTAGTACAAGAGCTCGGACCCGGCCTTAACAAAGTATAGAGGCCGCTCCGGCTTACAAAAAAGAAAAAGAAGATAGGAAAAAGGGGAAAACTACACCAAGGGCCCAGGCCCGGCGACTTCAGGAATAGTTGGCTCTTCTGCGGCCGAGGCCCCCACGGTGGCTTTGGGAGCTGCCTCGGTGACCTCGAGAGCGATCTCGCCTTCTTCAGCTTGACCCTTCTGGTCGGTCCCGCCAGAGGTTGGAACCTCTACCTCCGCCTCCGCTTCTGGATTTTCGACCCCAGCGCCTGGTTGAAGCAGGCTAAGGTCGAAATCTGGGAGAAGTCGCCGCAACTGATTGCGGAAGTCCTTGAAGCCCTGGATGAGACCATTGACGCCTTCCTCTTCCATCAAGTCGCGAAACTCTTCCGATTCGCGGAAGAGCTTGACGGCGTCCTGGGCCTGCTCCCGGGCCTCCTTCTCTCGAGCCTCGTGGTAGGCGGCCTTCCGCTCCAAAATCTTTATTTCTCTCTCGCGATCCGCGAGCAGAGATTGCACGTCAAGTAGACCGATCTCGAGGTCTCGGACCTTTATTCGAGCCTCCCCCACCTCCTGCTCGCGTATAGCGAGCGACGATTCGGCCTCCGTCCGGCGGGCCTCCGCGGCGCGCACTTCAGACATAGTCAAAGAGTGCGCGCCCTTCTCCTCTTCAAGTTCGGCGACCAGAGTCCGAACCTCGTCTTCGGCCGCCCCTAGCTTCGCTTGAAGCACTTTCTGCTCGGCCTCAGACGCGAGGAACTTTGTTTCGGCCTCCTCGCGCCCCCTTTGATGCCTTCGGGCCCGGTCCCGATAGTCCTGGATGATGTGAATCATCGTCTCGGTCTCGTGGAGGCGCTGCAAGAGGGACATGTGAGAAACAGTTTTAAGCCGAAACACAAATTTGCACAGAGATAAAAGTTGACTTACTCGGATGGAAGAGCAAATAGCAGAGTCCATGAACTCGCCGTAGTTCATGGACCGAATTTTGGCCTGGTCGGCCGGGAGCAGCGCGACCCGAAGAACTTCGCGCGCCACTTGTGCATTATCGAGGGCCGAGTCACCCTCGAAAACAGCCCATCCAGGAGCGTAAGGCACCCGCTCCTGAGGACCCGAAGAACCCGCCAGACCAGCCTCAGCTGGCCTGGGTGCGGCCAACCCCGTTGCTTCTTGGCTATTCCCCGGCTCAGAGCTGGGGAATTGGGGTCGAGTAGACGGCTGACCGGACCGCTGCGTGGTAGAGGTGGGGCGTGCGAGTGCCAGATCTGTTGAGGTCCTCCCTCCCTGGTCAGAATTTGGAGCTTCCCGCCGACCAGGGACTTGCGAAATCGGCACCGGACATGGAAGTGCCGTCGTGGCTCCACCAGAGCCCACGCCCTCTCCCCGACCAGCCTCAGGGCGCACGGAGCGAGAGGCATGCGCCTCAACTGTTGTGGTCGTCGAGGTCTTCGTCGAGGTCTTAGCCGAGGTCTTTGCTTTCTTCCTCGGCTCGGTCGGTTCTCCTGAGAGTTCGGCCGCCCTCTTCTGGAAGCGGGCGAAAAGGACTTCGCTCTTGGTCACCATTTTTGCGATGTCTGCAAAGATAAGCAAAATTAGAACATTAGAACAATAAGGAAATAAGAAGTTGCTATAACTATCCTTACCCTGAGGACGTGCCGAGCTCAAGCCCACGTTCACCAGGGCGTCCTCGCTAATGAGGCCGTTCAGCCAAATCCCATCCCCAAGGCTGCGGATGATATCGAAGATCTCCTGCTCACGCGGGAGAAAGCTGGGGGAGCCTGTTGATGGATTTAAGTTGGGCCGGCCTCCACCTGGGGTCAAACCCCCAGGACCGTTCAGAACCCAGGAAGAAGAATTTCTCCTTCCAACCATGAATGGATGAGGGGGCACCATGAAAAAGTGGCCGACCCACCCGGAGGGCAATGTAGAGCCACTCCCCGTCTCCCGGGTTCGACTTGAAAATAAAAAGTCGCCGGAAGACGTTGACAGAGGTAGGAATCCCCTGTAGTAAACACAGTGACAGGAAACCCATCACTGCTCTCCAAGCGTTTGGAGTGAGTTGCGCCGGAACCAACTGGCATACCGCCAGCAACTCATTCACAAAGCCGTGAAGAGGAAATCGGAGGCCGGCCCAGAGTGACTCCGAGTGCACTCCGATCCAGCCTACCGGAGGATCGGTTACCCGATCCCTTCGCCTGGCGGGTTCCAAACGGAACCCGTGAAGAGGAAAAAACCACTCTTCGGTCATCTCGACCTCCAGGACACTCATGGTGGATACTACTTCGCTAGGCGACGAACCCATTACAAGAGAGGGAAATCAAAAAGAAGGGGGACCTTGGAAAGATGCCGGAGAAAAGGGACTTCGGTCTGAGGAAGACTGGAAGAATAGGAAGCTGGAAGCAGAAAGCAATAGAAAGAGGACAGGGGGCCGGAGGAGAGTTTATATAGACCTCCCCAACGGCCCGGATCAGCGAAGAAAACGCTGCGTCCCGGTTAGATGATAACACGTGTCGGTCTAAAAGACAGAACGACGCATTTAATTAGGGCTAGCGCTTCGAACATCGAAGCGCCCCATCGGATCGTGCGGAAAGGCGTCCGCAATCGAAGATCGTGCGGCCCCATCATGAGCCCACGACGCGAGGACGCTTCGCAAAAAGTGCCCCAATAATGAGACTCTTCGGGAAAAGAGAGACGCCGCCTATTAAAGGCACCTCAAAGCGCTCGATAATTCAAAACGCGCAACAAATTAAAATTTTCGGAATCCGTAGTGCCCCAACTAAAGCTACTTCCCACGCTCCAGCTGGTAGCCAACTGGAACTCGGAAGTCGGGGGGTAGTGTTGGGGGAAAAACCCCAAGTCATACCGCCACGGAGGTGCTCGGCTAGAGAGCGCCGACCGGAAAGGCGCTCGGCCAAAGAGCGCCGACCAGAAAGCTGCTCGGCCAAAGGATGCCGACCAGGAAGGCGCTCGACTAGAAGGCGCCGACCAGAGTGCGCGCCAAGAGGTGCCCAACCAAAATAAGCCGCTCGGTTAGAAAGTGCCGACCAAAGACAGCGCCGAGGCGCTCTGCTAGAAGGTGCTCGCCTAAAGGGCGCCGACCAGGAGTACTCAAAAACAGCCCCGCCACAGGGCGCCCCATTGGGCGATCAGCTCGGCTCGGCACCCTCGCCGAGCCGATGCCTTGACCAAATGATCAACCTCCGCCTAAAGTCCAAAGGACTTGACAACTCCTACGGCTTGCGACCTGCCACTATCTCCAAGCCATCAAGGCATAAGATCTCCTCAGGCGTTCGGCACGACCTGCCATTAATGCATGAGACTCCCTCAAGTCTCCGATGCACTCAGGCATTTAATGAACACGGCCCAAGACGATCTCCGGATCACCGAACCATCAGAACGTATGGCTCTCCCTGACCGCCAGTTCATTCGGTAATAAATGCACTTACCATCTACGGACCCCAGGCCCGCCGCAGCCGGCGGTTCAACCACTCCAACAGGTCCGATCGACCGTGACAACTCCCTGATTCCGGTCTGATCCGGTCCCGTTCTCCATTACGCCATTAATGGGCCACATGGTGCCCAATTATTACAAAACAGGACAAACCTCCTGTCACCTCCCAGGTAACAAAAACCCTCCTATAAAAGGAAACCTGGAGGGAAAAGGGGGGAGGACCAAAAAAAAACAAGAGAAAGAACCCGGAGCTGGAGAGAACCCTCCTAGACCGGGGGAAAAAGGAAGAAAACAACACAGACACAATTGAACACGAGATTCTCTTGTCTTCTCCACATACTCTCTCCCCTGCTCTCTCCACATACTTGCCCCCTCTGACTTAGGCATCGGAGGGCCGGCGCCGGGGAGCCCGGCCACCGGCTTTTTTGCAGGACAGGACAGGACTGGACGCACCACCCCTCTTCGGACGCTCCCACGCCCCCCGGCGGAGGACGCAGCCAGCCGGCGCACCACCGTCCGCCCCCTGCAGCAGCGGAGCTCCTCCTTCCCCGGCTTCACGGTGGCCCCCGGGTCCAATTTCCAGCAACACTTACCATTCAAACCATCTCATAATTAATCAAAGAAACCAACCCTATGAAGACACCAAGTTAAAAAATTCCTCGAGTGCATGCAGAATAACAGCAGTTTTATGAGTTAGATTATGTCTCTGCGGAAATTTTAAATTTTTTGTTCAATTTTTCTCACTAGCAACGTAGCGTACATTGTCCATCATGTTCTCATCAGCAATTCCTGCATGCTTTTCGCCACAAGGACTTTGTATTTTAACTGTGATCGCCAGACCCACCTCCTGTTATTTACGAAGAGACACTGAATCCCCTTGACACAGCTGAGGCTTGGGAACTTGCTACGAACCTGGGGAAGGAGGAGCATCTGTCCTCAAGTATACGAACTAAAGGATTAGATGAAGTGTGGCAACAGCTAGTACTTTTTTCAGACCTGTACAAGTTGACAGGCAAATTTGCTCAGATTGCTTCAACTGCTATTCTGGTGGAGGAAATGATGTCATTGGCTCACTTGGAAGTGAAAAGTCTTCCCCCCACTTGAGTTCCTTTTCATCTGAAGTTGGTTGCCATTTATTTACCCCAGGTTAGCCTGCGTTAACTGGACCAATCCTGGATACAGGCATGGTCATGGGAAATTGGAACTTGTTTGGCAATTTTGAGCTGCTGGAATAGCATCTCTATTGAAGCTGGTTCTGGTGCAACGCGGCTCTGCATTGAGGCTCATGGAACTATTTGAGTCTCGTGCTTAGGGAAGGAGAGGGCACCTTTGTGTAAAATCCATGAAGGCTTGATCAAGAAAGGAGGTTCTTCTTTTTTCTTTTGAATCTGTAGATAAGAAAAGAGTCGCATTGGCAGGGCAAATATGATTTAAGTTGTGAACAAGGTTGTTTCTAACCATGGCCAATGATTTTGGACAGATGAAAGAGTGAAAGATGTAGCATGATCCGGACGCAATCAGATGGAACAGTTTATTATATGTCGTGCTTATGATTATTGGCTAGATTTCAAGGAGTGAACATAATCAAAAATACAACCTTACAAGATTTCAAGAGTGCGATTTTAGATTGGATTTGATCTTTTTCATCTTGGCATACACTTAAGCTTGGATTCCTTAGCCATTTCCAGCGAAACTAAAGCTCAGCAAGATTGAAAGCCTCAAAAACTAGTAGGAGAAAAACTCACAGGATTCGCATACATAATGACTGATCTTATCCTCATCATCCCCGGCGAAGCCCGGGCCTCTGTTGATTCACGCAAGCTGCAGCAATCCTAGGAGCAGACGAAGAGCAATACCCAACATCACTTGCACTCTTTCTCGCGCACACTAGCTGCTGGGACTTCTTGCAGTAGGCTATCGCCCCCTGGATCGAGCTCTCCACCTCCGAATTCACACTGCTGCTCCTCTTCAGAGTCTGTGGTCGGGGTATCCACTCGAATTTGCACTTGTGAAGGAGGAGGAGGAGGAGGAGGAGGAGGAGGAGGAAGAGCATGATGAAGATTTCATTGTCGAATTCCACTTAATGATACCAGAGAGGGACTTTCTGTGACCGCTCTCTTCTTCACTTCGTTTCCCACCGTCAATGCTCGTAAGGATAGCAGCAGCACTGTCGTCTGCCGCTAAGTATCTCTCTCTCTGAATTTCGCCAAATGGGCCCTTCTCCCCTGCCATCACGTAGCCATTTGAGCGCTCCTTGGCTTTAGGAGCTGCGCATGACTCGTCTGCGCAGCCTGATTTCGTGAAGAGAGACTTGAGGTAAGCTCGCGAAGCCTTCAGCCCGAGACCCGGAGATGACCGCCTGACCAACTCGAGCCTCTTGGACCAAGACTTCTTCTTCGGTTTTGAATGAACGAGCCCGGTAGAGCATTCGAAGCAGCAGTCCTCTGAATTCATCTCTCCAGCAACGCAGCAAGAAGTGTCGAGGGAGATGTCGCAGGACTCAAATGGAGTGCTTGTGGTGGTGGTGGTGGGAGTTGTGGTCGTCTTCTCTTCGAAGGCTTCTGGAAACTCTCCATGAGGTGGGGTGGTGGAGCTCTGGAGGAGCTTCTGAACCATTCGAGGCGGGAAGTGTAGAGGGAGGAGCTTTCCTTTGTAGAAGAGCTCATCGGCAGGAGAAGTGGTGGCTTCTCCATCTCTTGGGTTGGTAGATACTTGGAATTCAAATTCTCGAGAATGTGGAGGAGAGGATGTGGTGCAGCACAAGAAGGTGACAGGGCTGATATCCAAGTCTATGTAGTCTTCTTCTACCAAGTGGTCATAGGGAGGGAGGGCCCTTGCCATTACCAGTGTTGCGGTGGCTAGCAATTGCAGCTCTATTCAGTATTTTCTCCCTCCAGATGTTTTCAGGGCTTGCTTGATGATGTGGGTATGGAATGGAGTTGGTGGTGGTGACCTTGGGAAGGGAGGAGGGGGAGGGCAAGCTTTAAAGTAGGAATGGAGCCAAATAAGAGAGAACCATGAGGGGGCTGTCGTCAGAGATTTGGAAATTGGAAGGCATCCAGGATAAGAGATGCATGCATAATGGGGAGACTTCTTGTGGGCTCCCACGCAATTTATATGACCCATATTTTGTTCTCTTTTGAACTTGTCTCTCTTTACCTCCACTAAATGCTGTGTTTCGAGTTTAATAAACTCATTTATTAATAGTACTTTTATGGGTATTGTTTTTCTGATTGTTTCGTAGTTTGAGCCTCAGATTTTGAAGTCGGCAATAATGAGAGTCAAGCACGCACAATGTGCATGGTTGGATGTGTTAAAGCAAAGATGAAATAAAACATGATCATTTATGTGGAAGCGCAATCTAATGAATACAAACGAATTGAGATGGTAATATGAGCAGGGCTAAGTAAAAAGGCTAACACAATGCTTTAGAAGTTGCTGGAGAGGAGACGTCACAAGACAACATGGATTGTTGAAATAGAAAAGAATTTGAGAAGGCTTGCAGTAACATGGATGTGCGGCTCTTGATACAATGAGTGTGTGAGACCCAATAAACTGGGCCGGTCCATTTGACCGGCCCAGTCTTTTAGCCCCACGAAATGAAAAAAAAATAGGAATGGAGTACCCTGTTTGAGTCAGAAGAGGAGACTAACTCCGGCTCCTCTTCGACTCCATCGGAAGTTAACAAAAACCAAGCCTCCATGTCTATTCAAGAGATCTCAATCCTCATTCGAACCTCGCCGCTGATCACTCAAGTTCGCCACCGATTTTGAGATGATTTTTGAGACTGTTGCCGTAGAGGATCTCGGGGTTTTCGCCATTGATCCAATCGGAAGAGCTCGCTGAAGGTGAGTCTTGTTGGTTGGTCGTTCTCTCCTCTTTCTTTTGGTTGTTGGGCCACTCTCTCTTTTTCTTGAATTCGGCCGGCGAATCGCCGGATTGATCACAGGCAAAGTTTCTCCTATTTTTGTTTTCTCTTCTTTGGCCGACCACCACCAGGTGTGGCTCACTATGTTGGCCTGCCGCCGGACTTATAAGTAGTGTCAAAATAACTCAAACCACCACTCTTCCGCTGCGCACTCTGATATAAACCAACTCTTCTATACTCATCATATGCCAACGTTACGAATCATAATCCTAAGCTTAATTTTTCTACACATGATCAAATCTATTGCCTGCTACCAATGATAGTTGCATTTAATGGATAATGAAATTGAACTCCTATTTATTCTATTATATTTGAGATGGAATTGAAAACTAAATGAAACGCTTGGCTTCGTGTTATCGTGGGATGTACCTCTTAGTAGCATGGCCATGTCATCAGAGCGGATCTAGCCCATAACCTATGTGGAATAGGGGACACTGCAGCACAAATTCATTGGGGCTAACCATGGGCCAATCGTGGTGCTTGTGATTAGATTTAAATAGATTTAAACTTTTAGTCTGATGAGAACATCAGGGCTTAAATGGAAGGAGTATGTGAGGATCCATACGAACGTGTGTTTAGTTCCACATCAATTATTCACTGGGTAGACCTTTAGTACTTATACTAGATCAAAGAATCTAAAAAATATTTTTTGGCTAGCCTTTTTGAGTAAGGTCCTGAATTGTTATAGAGTGAATCGCAAAACTTTTTTTTCTTCTACCTGCATAAAGAAAAAAAAACAAGTTGTTTAAATTCAAAAAAAATCGAAACCGCTCACCAAAAAAAAAAATCGATAAAACAATATCAATTCCTGTACGTTTGAACATATGCAACTCATGCTAATTTAAAGTATAACATGAGGGACAACATCTTTTATTATAAAGTAATAATCTGGATAAAACCTAATGCGAGTTTTAAACTTTTTAAACCATATAAAATTTAGAAGATAAAACTGATATATTTATTTTTTAAAATTATTATTTTTTAAAAATAAAACTCTAACAATAATTTCGAACCTGCACCACTGAGGTGGTAGCACGATTGAACGGGGCTAAGATTCCACCGGAGTGGCCTAGATTCGAAATGCATGGGCGTCGATTAAATGTGGGGACCGGATGTCCCCCACCTGGTTTGTTCGGTGGAGTCGCCATCTGGTGTGCCGGTACTTAGGTGGTGCTGGTGTGACATACTCATACGTGGAAGGGGCTGCCACATTGGTGAAGCTCCTCCACGGACCGCGGGTGGGGAGGGTATGAGTAAAACTTGTTTGTCCGTATCGAACATTCTCCAGCGGGAAGGGAGCCCAGTAGGGGTTGCTATGCGGGTGAGGTCCTCCTCACCCCGCTCTTTCCTTTTCCTAAGCAAAAAAAAAAAAAAAAAAAAAAAAAGCCTTTGAACCTGCCGACCTTCGTCTGTCAACCAGCATATTTGATCGCATCCACTCATCCAAGATCATGTGATTGCCAAGTGTGGTTTGGATTACAAGCTATCGTCCCTCGGGAAAGTCACGGAGAAATTCCATATCGAATCCACGTATTCTTTTCTACCTAGAAAAAGTAAATTTTCCATTTAATCTCTCCAACTTTTTCGGCCCCCATCAAAATGGAAATGTTGTGGACTCTTCAGCCTAAGCGTTAGCATACGCGTACTCCAATCCGTCGAGGGTAAAACGACCGAGCAATGAAGACCCAATCCCCCCAAATCTGAAACAGCTCCATGCAAGTAGAAAGGCTCCTGAAACGATGGGATAAGGCGAAGGCATTTTCCATCAATTCTGAGAGGTCTTTAAATTTTTTTTTTTTTTGGTACATCGGCAACTCATACATAACGAATGTGAGTACAGCTCAGAGAGCCAAGACGGTGAAAGGTAATACCGGAGAGATGAAACACCCACCTCTTTTTAATGGCTGTTTTTTTTTTGTTGAAGCCTTTTTTATGGCTGTTACAGTTGCCAGGTCGCACTTTTCTGCATGCGGTGGACCATGCTTGTATTCCATGCTCGAGACAATTGGGATCGGTCTTCCAAACAACTAGAGACAACTGGACTTGCCATGCCACCACCACAAGGGATCATTACCTTCGAGGCCAGAAATCCTTCAACGCAACTCAAGATCACCCATTAATTGTTTACAAGGTTATAATAAATGTAAGTACACAGTGCAACTGTAGAAATTGTGCCAAAAAAAAAAAACAGTTGCAGTATCTAAATCATCCAGACGGATACAAATTAAGATTGGAAAACAAACCCAGAAGGTAAATTTACAATTTGTCCAGTTTGAGATTCATGTTTGAAAGAGCACGCTCCATACAAAACTATTGATGATGTTATGTGTGTATAGAATGGGTCTTCAATGACTGCTATTTCAGACAAAAGTTTAGGCCTATTTATTTGATAGGCATAGGAGACAATTGTGTATAGACAGGAAGATGCATTGTAAGCTTGCTCAACATAGGAGACATCCACTTCTTAGTTCCTATACTCAGTCCATCAAGAAACAGTCCCATTTCCGCTCCCCAATCTCTCTCTATCTCCCTCTCCCCCCTCCTCCTTGTGGCCCTAGAGTCTAGCACCATTCTCACCTAAGCATCCTGTTGAAATTACCACTTTTCCTAAAAGCTTAAGCTTATAGGACAAGTGGTGATTTTAATATGGTATCAGAGCAGAGGTTCTGAGTTCGAACCCTATCTCCGTAGTCTTTAACCCCATTATTAAAAACTTCACATGTTGGGCTTACCCATTAAAAAAAAAATCTGGCCCGAGGAGTGTAAGAAAATACTAAATAAATAAATAAATCTATCCCATTCTATCAGCTTAAGCTTATTGGACAAGTGGTGATTTTAACACACCCATTCACCCACCCCACATAAAGCCACAGCAACCTCCTCCTCCTCCTCCTCTCTCTCTCTCTCTCTCTAGACCAAGCCCCATTCCATCTGGCCACCTCCTCCCCCACCACTGACCATAGCTCTTATTTGTAATGTCCTCAATTTATTAATAACTCTATAATTCTTATATACTGGGAGTATCTATTATATATATGTGTTTTCTGAAATTTTTCTTTTATTTAGTCCGGATAATTTTTTTTCCGCCATTATTTTGTAAGGTTGATGGATGACCAATTACATAAATTAGTACTCGTTATTTTGTAATTATTTATCCTGTAAACATGGCACGCTTATGCATATGTCAATCTCCATTAGACACATCTTGTGTGACACCATCATCATTATTTGCTAATTTTTATAATTTGCAGTATCTAAGGATATGCATGACAATTGTGTTACATGTGACTTAGGACAATCTGTGAATAATTTTGTGATGAACTCCAAACTTTTAGTATTTAAGTTTAAAAACGTACCTAGCTACTAGCCTAGCATATTTTCTTACATAATATCAAATTTGTCTTTAACTGTTTTAGTTATTCTAATACACACACATGTATGTATGTATGTATATTTACATAAGCGCGCGCGCACACACACACACACATACATGCATGCATGTTCCTCCAACAGTCCAATCAGTTGAAGAGGTGGCCGGACCACCCAGCCCCTTGGCCGGTTTAATATCTAGTCCAGCTCTGTAACTATGATTAAAACTGTGCTTCCTCTTCCACCTGACTTCAATCAAGCATCTCTAAAGCATGACATATTCCATCAAGAGAACCTGCAATTTGTAGCTATACGAACCATGTCATGCTAAATCAGGTTCAATTTCGTAGGAGCCAAATACGAACCATGCTCAGCTCGTGAAATCTTGAGGTTGAGCCAAGCCACAAAGCTGGACTGTTAAACAGGTTGCAGCCGCCTACTCAAGGCCATAAAAAAATAACAAATTCTAACGCTACCTTTCAGATGGAACAAAAAGTTGCGAAGCCTTCAACGATGCATCCGGACTTCTCACAGTACACCAGAGAGAACATCCGACTACAAAATACAAAGGCTAACATAGAAATAGCTCGTCAGGAACTTTTCTCTCCATAGAGAGCGCTTTACATTCTTTAGATCTGATGGAAAGAGTTCGGGCAATCCTTTTGCTGGTTTTAAGTGCACTTACGGACATGCATGAAGCTTTCGACTTCCCAAGTGAGTATCAGGCATGCACACGTACTCTTCCTCTATGCTGAATTCTCGCGATCTTTTATTCTTTTATTCATCTTCCTTCCTCCTCAGACACCTCGCAGTGGTCGAACATCGACTGCGGTGCATCAGCATGGTCGTTGGACAGCAGCTTGCTTAGATGGGAAACTGATGACAGCTACGTCACGACCGGTCAAAAAATGCTCGTATCGCAAAGCAAGGAGCCCCGAGCCATGAACACCCTTCGCTTCTTCCCGCAGGGCGATGAGAGCTGTTACCTTCTGCCAGGCCAAGGCGAGAGCAGGGTGCTCCTTCGTGCCGGGTTCTACTACGGGAACTACGATGGCATCTCCAAGCCCCCCTCGTTTGACCTCCAGTTCGATGGCCATCAGTGGGCGACCGTTGCAACTTCTCTGGATGAGGATCCCATCTACCATGAAGTGGTTTATAGGCACAAGGAAGGTAACATCAGCGTCTGCCTTGTGAGGAGAGGAGATGATGGCGGGGTTCCCTTCATTTCTTCCCTTGAAATCATGCCATTTCCAGCAGATGTATATAAAGAGCTGGATGGGAACATGCATACGGCATTCTATCTACGGAGCAGAACAGATTTTGGAGCCATCGCAGACATCAGGTAATTAAGGATGAAGCTCTGGGTTTACTGCAACAAAATAACCAATTTATCAAACAAAAATACCATGGCTATTGCTGTGTCGTCATCCTAATGCATTTGATCCGACTAGTAGCTGAGTAGTGTAAACTCTTAGCGTATTAACAAGTTATCTCAGCTGATTTGGTTGACAGGCATGATGGTTTGGACGAGAAGTATAACAGAATTTGGAAAGCAAAAGGAATGCCAAATTATCCTAATGCATCTTGCTTGCCACCAAAAGCACCAACTGCTGACAATGACCCTCCTCTCTCGGTTATAAACACGGCTATAACAGCATCAAATTCCTCGGACTCCCTTGTTTTGCTAATTGAGCTTCCACCAACCAACGAGACAGCTTACATCATCCTATATTTCATGGAGTTGGTCCTCTTCCCAGATCCCATCAATGGCAGGAAGTTCGCAATTTATATAAATGGTCAGGAAAGTAACCACAACATACAACTCAAAGACAACTCATGCCAAGTGGTGTCTTTCTACACGAATGAGTTCTCAGGCCCTGCCAATTTGACATTATCTCCACTGGAGGGTTCTATATTACCTCCCATCATCAATGCCATGGAAGTATTCACCACCATCAACTTGGATCAGGAATCAGGTGCTCCAAGTGGCAACCACTTCAATCCCTTCATTATGAGTAAAAGTCAACCATCTTCTATGCTTCTAGTACCTGTAATCTTTGTCCTTGGTGTTGTTGCTTCGTTTTTGTAAGAGAAGAAGGGGGGCTGAAAAATAACTTTGTCAAGTTATGGTCCCGACAATTCGAGGTCCTGGGAGGGGCGAACGGGGCATATCTAAACTATAGTGTTTTTTTCATGAAACACCTGATTTAATAGCTTGGACTACAAGTCTACAAGTGAGAGTTTTCTTTGATCTGTAGAAGATTACATATATCTGATTGCAACCGTGAACATGTACATATTTGCGTAGTTCTTCTATGATCCGCTTAAAGAAATAGCACATCTGCAAGAAGACCTGTAAATTCCCTAAAACAGTCTGTTTCCCTCCTGTGGAATCCAGGACCTTGCAGTCTCACCTTGATGCTCATGTTTGCAAGAACAATAGCACAATGCTTGGAAATAAACCAGAAATTAATAAATCTGCTGCTGACAAGATAAGCATCTTTACTGTTATGTTCTGTAATTTAGAAACTGCACTGCTCCTCCCTGTCCAATTCTTGTTTCCCTGATTTCTATGCTTTATCTCGTATTCTCTCACTTCTCAGACGCATCACAGTGGTTGATCATTGGCTGCGGTGCATCAGCCCTGTTATTTGATGGTTCTCTTGCTTGAACATTGCCTGGTCGATCGCCATGAGAATAGGGTGCAACTCCATGTTGAGTTTTACCATGGAACCAAGGCAATATCTTAAACCACTCAACATTTTATTTCCAGTTCCATGGCCATCACACTACAGCAAAACCGGACAAAGCCAACTTATGCCTGCCGATGCTAGGTAGAGGCATCGGTAATTTTAGTTCCGGCGCCAAAATTTGTCGGTGCTTCAAAGTAGCATCGATAAGCATGAAAGAGCAGACGATGCTAGAAAGCGTCGTCGGAGGCCTCCACCTAAGATGATGCTTTTAGGTGTTGTTGGAGGTGGGAAACCGGGCCTAGGACGACGCTTTTAAGCGTTGTGGTGTCACCTAGCCTAAAACGATGCTTATAAGCATCGTCGGAGGCTTACACCTAAAACGACACTTATAAGCGTCGTCGGAGGCTAACTCCCCACCAAACGAAACCCAAGCACACGACCATCCAGTCCTCATTCTGCCCTAGACTCCTTTTTTTCTTCTCCGGCTCTGACTAACCCTAGCCTTCGTTTCCTCCTCTCCGACGCCGACCGACCGACCCCAACCCCCAATCGAGCTCCCCCTCTTCCCAAGGTATTTTTCTCTCCTCTCCCTCCTCACTTGTTCTCCTCCTCTTCTTTGTCTGCGCGCGCGCGTATTTTTTCCTTCTTTCGCATGCCTTGTCATCTTAGAATAAATGATTGCTCATTACGGTGGTGGTTTGTCAACAAGGATTTTAAAAGAGAAAAAATAGTAGCTGTCTGTTGAGTAATTTGAGCAAAGGAGGATCTTTCTTTTGCTTCATTTGAAGTTGTTATTTCAGTTATTGGATCATGTGAGGACTTATTTTTCCAGCAAAATGACTATAGAAAATAATGGTTGTTCTCGCTATTTCTTGTGCCATGAATGTCTACTGCATGGATTTGCTAACTCAAAACTTCCGAAAAGGTGCCAGGTTGGTTCTGCCATCTATTGTGATATCTTTGGGATTGCATGACCCATGGGCTTGACTCTATTGTGAATTGGGTCATGCATGCCTGGTGAAACTTTAGCCTTGCATGGCCCATGACATGGCTCGGCTTCAACGTTAGTCCAATTGGCCTACTTGCATATGACATGTATCCAACTAGCACTAGATGGGAGAAAAAAAAAAGCCATTCTCTTTGGATTCTCAAGAACTTGGTTTAATCAGAAGTTAAATTCCTTCTTAAAAAGTTGGTCATGCAGCAAATTTCGTTGTAACTCACACTCACAAATATAACAGCACATAGTAATGCATAACATGGTCTCAAGTTGATCTTTCGAGATTCTACTTGCATAGGCAAAGGATTGCGAACAAGATTAGAGCTATTAAAATTCAAATCCATACCGTTCACTGACGCTTTTAAGAAAGCAGACAGGCAGGTGACTTTCATAGTTACATGCCTCTTATTTGGATTATTTTTGGCTGCATTTTCTTTAAAATTTTTTCCATATATCACTCGTAGTTATCTGACATAACATCTTTATATATGCTCTTAATACAAGATCTATGCTCCAATAAAAAATTTAAGGTTAGGCTTTAGTAATTCTTTTGTTACATTTTATGCAGAAAGTCGATGTGTTCTTGAGCATAATTTCCAAATACTTTATCTTTTTAAAAGCTCTGCTACTCCACTTGCAGCCTTGGTATCCACTATGGAGCAAGTGATAAAATAGTAAGCATGCTGAGTAGTTCTGCAGCTATCTAGTTGATCAATTTCACACTGAAGATTTCCTCAAAACATTCTGTAGCAGGGGAAATTTAGTCCCTGATAACTATGACTATCGTCCCTTCGATGCTTACTAGGAATACAGCCTGTCTGACATTTGGATACCATATGTCATTTGCCAGCCAAGCAGAGATAGCTTCATCTACCCCTGCAACTGCAGCCTATTTAATACTCGAGTCAAAGCTAAAACAATACTGCTCTCCCATGTTCTCTACTTAACCCAACCCTCTTGGCTTCCACCCAATTTTCCCAAGTTGTTGTAGTTGATGGTGTTGCTAATGTTCATAAACTGATAGTTAATTAATTCAGGCATAGGAGACTAATGGCGTGTTTGGTTTGCAAACAAATCGAAATCAGAATCGGAATAGATTAGAATGGAAATCGAAATAGCTATATGTCACGATGTATTTGGTTTGTGACTGAAATTGGGATTGAGTTTTAGCGGATTAAGGCATTCTCATTCTCTCCTGAAATCAGAATAGGAATAGAACTCCCCCTCCGCCCAAATGGCTGAAATAGGAGTTATTCATTCCCAATCTCATTCTGGAGCCCAAAGGATGGTCCTTAAGTTTGGAGAGCTCAAATAAATTATCAGACATCCCATGTGATAAAAGGGTATCAGTCCATGTAGTCTGCATTGGCTGGCTGCATTGAATAGGTGAAACTTTACAAGTTGTTGCCACTTGCCACAGGCATGGCAATACTGTGTGCTTCATAGAGTTAAGATAGGAGTTAGGTAGGCACAACAATGTTTGGACTATTTGATCATCCTTTATAGGATCAATCATGCATTGTCCGATGCAGAATCAGCCGTGCATTGATCTTGGGACTTGTAGGCTGTGTAATAGAACCAATTGCATGAAGGCCTGACACTCTATTAGGTGAACAATAAATTGAATTCAAATGATGATCTAACCTACCTGAGCTCAAATGGAACATAGCCTATTTATCACCAATTTTTGACATGCAATTAATCTAGGGGAGATAGACATAGGCTGTAGCTTGGACGCAGTTTAAAATATGAAGAGGCAAACAAATTGGCCATAGCTCAGCAGTTTGTGTTGGTAATTAAGAGATTACGCAATTGAACCTTGAGAGATGTATTCCAAGTGTTTGGTATGAATATTTTGTCCGGCTGTATCATACTAGAGGGAGACTTAGTCGTGTTAATTGAGTGCTTACGGGAGGAGGGGCAGGAGGAGGTTGAGCACCTACTCCTAGGGGACATACGACGCATGTTGTGGGAGTGCCGTGTTGCTTAGGTCAGGCACATTTTTCAGAAGGCGAACCAAGCTGCGGATTGGGTCGCCTCATTTGTTGCTTATCATTCTGGAGATTTTCTGTGGACCCAGCAGTCCTCTGTTCCCTTTAATTTATATAGTCTTCTTGATAGTGATGTAGCTGGCTGTGCTCATGCGAGAGCCGTGTGAACAGCCGATGTACCAAAAAAAAATGAATATTTTGTCAACATTTATATTAATTCATAAGTCAAGCACCGATCATGATGCTCAAGAAAAAAATTATAGAACACCATCAACTCCATAAATATGAAAGGCATGGAAATGGGGAAAGACACTGCCTGTGCCGATGTAGCCAGCTTGAAGCCTTGAACGATCTGCACGCTACCGTTGGTAAAAGCGAATTTAGTCTGTGGGAACACCATGACGCGTGTTGTTTGACTTCTTAACAAAAGCGAATTTATTCTGTGGGAACGCCTTGACGCCTGTTGTTGGACTTCAGAATAACTTAAAAAAGTGAGGGCGTGGCACACTTTTTTTTTTTTTTTGTTTTCTTGAGTGGTTGTGATTGGTAAAGTGCACGGCTCTGTGATGCATACAGTGTAAAAAATAATTTTTCCAAAAAATTAGTCACAACCCAACTACCCAGTGGATGGAAAGTGGATGGCAACATAGTTGGACTCGGATAGAATCCATGGACCTACATATTGCTGGAGTTCCGTATCATATTAGGTTCAAAGTTGTATCCATGAACTAGTTAATGCAGACTCAAAGCTTATATATTTTTATGTAATATTTGTATGCTGACCAGGCCTAAATTTCATTCGTTGTATTCTAAATGTGGAGTAGAGGAGGCACCTAAATTCAACTTTCAAAATTGATGGGGCATCCAAATTCAATTCTTAAGCTCATTCGTTTCCTGGTATAGTAAATTAGGACCTCGAGCCACTGAGCCTAAGAAAATGGCATGATGTCTATATAGTTTTACGTGGGAGTTTGGTTTTTAACATTTCATGTAATATTCGTCTCTCTTTTTTCTCTCTTTTGACTGCTCTTTATGAAGAATCTCATATCGGTTATTTGCTGGGAAGATATCGAATACTTATATAGAACTAAGAAACCCAAAAATATCTTCTGACTAGTTTTTTTGGGTCAAATCCTAAATTATTTTATAAATGATATCAAAGTGGACCGGCCTATAGCCCATGTGGACTAAGAAACACTGCAGTACGGGCTCATTGAGGCAGACTATAGGCTGACTGTCCTGCTTGTGATTAGATTTGAGTAGATTTGGAACTTTAGCCTGACAAGAATATCAGGGCTTAAACGAAAAAAATATATGAGGATCAGTGCAGATCGTGTGTTTAGTCCCACATCAGTTATTTGTTAGGAAGATCTTGAGTACTTAGACTCAGAAACTTAAAAAAAAAAAATACCTTCCAACATTTTTTTTCTTTTTTTCTGTGATGAAGCCTTCGGTTGTTACACTCTTGGTCATATATCTTTATTAATAAGTATTGTTAATACGAAATAAATGATAACAAGGTGCATGGCAACTGGCTATAGCACGGAAATGGGATAAAAGCTGGGATGCAAGGAAAAAGTGATGTCTTCGGAGTTTCACTATAAAATCATTCCCAGCCAGGCCTACACAATGGGTCCAACCTAACAACCAAACCTAAAACATGGGATCTTTTAATTTAGCCCTTAGCTGTGACACATCATCTTTGGTGGAATAGACCAACCTCTGCCTTGACCAATCCCATTTTCTCATTAGATTTAATGCCATGAACTAGGTCCCCCACCCCTAATCCTTGGACTTTCTAGAACACAAGGCAAATGAGTGCCCTACAGCCTCATGCACTTCTCGGATTCTTTTGCTTTCTATACGCGGATGGCCGGCACCAATTTCCCCAGCATTTAAGCCGGTTAGTGCGCGGCCTTCGACCACTTCCCCCCTCTTGTCCTAACTCATTATTTTTTATTATTGTTATTATTAATTCCTGTCTTGCTGAAATCTCTTTTGTCTCAACTTATTTCATTAACATTGGAGATTGGCTCCTTGGATATTTTGTATGGCGAAAAGTTGAGTGACGAGAGGTCAACCTGGTAATGCTCCGTGATGCATGCTTGAAACCGAACAATGACGTGGATTGGATTGCTCCTTTCTTTGCTACCGATCATTTTAAAGATATGATTTGGACAGATACCTTTCACATTTTAATTTAACTTTATTATATTTTATTTTTAAATTTTATTGGATGTATTCATACTAAGCTTGTATGAGCCATCAGACTCTGTTCTTAGGATGGGATGCTTAGATCGATGGACCCAGCCACAATCCAATCATGCATGATCTTGTATTATAACACCATGTGTATCATTACAAACCTTTAATGGTTCGAGGGCTGAGGTAATTTTGTTTTAAGCAATGGCCCTTTCTATCAGAAAGCAAGCGAGTAGGTTTTATCTCATCGTAACATTGTAAATCTTTTTCCCCAATCATATCTATGCAAAGGGAGCACCAATTAGCAGTGATATACCTAATTGGCCCGTCTAATGATTTGAGAGCAGCGAGCATTATGAGTGAATTCATATTAATAATCTCATCCTAACTTAATTGGAAAATTAAAAACAATCTCACTCATATCCTGCTAATTTTTTCTCATTGATATAGCAAAATAAATCAGATATGATTCATGGAGATTGGCGTGCTTCATGAGTGGTCAATAGGAGTTTTCTTGGAACCTTCTTTAGGAGACAAGTTGATCAGACATTTTTATTGGAGGACAATCTGATAAAAAGAACCAAGCCTTCACCAGTTGCACATTATGTCCAGGTCATCAAAATTGACTCTGACGAAGCCCTCATTAGGTTTGCTGTAGTGGACCCTATGATGAGTTATTCTCTACAGGGTCGTGCACCAGATATGTCACGAAGTACTTAGTTATGTAACTAATAAAAAGCCAAGTCCTCTTCAGTTGATTTTTAGCATGAGAGGTTTGGTCTTGAATCATCGGTCGATGTATTGCAGAATTGACTAATAATCTAACAAGGTAAGATCGATATTACTAAAGATCTTACTTGATCATTCGCCATCCAACTTTATATACATGATAAGTGATGTAAATTGGACCCCATCAACTCAAAGCATAAATTGGAGATGATCCATACTTATTATTCGTTTATCAATTAAAATTTTATTTTGCTTTTTTTTAATATCTACAATATTTTTTTGATTATTAAAATTAAAAATCAAAAAATTATTATATTCGATGATATCTAAATGTCTTGATCATATTATCTTACTTGAGATATTAAAAAATCTTAATTATATTAATCTTTCTGCCAACTTCCATCATGGCGAAGATATAAGCTATCAATTACTCAAACCATATAAATATTGGTCGCCCTCGCAATATAGCTAAGATATAAGCTATCAAAGAGAGATAAAACTTATTTAGTTTAGAAGCTGTAATTCTCTTAAATGGACAATGGATCATCTACAGCTCAAGTTATAAATTTTGTTTGGATGATTGAGCTAAAAAATATGTTTAAGATTCGGATTAGTATAACCAGTAAAATTATAAAATTATAAGTTGGGTTAGATTTATATTTATAAATATTTAAGAGTAGTTTTGGGGCATAGCGGTTTGGGTTCTATAAAAAAAAAAAAAAAGTATATATAGCAAATTTTATTAAAAAAATAAGAAAAAGGAAGTGGGGTTGGTGACCGTGTTAAAGGAATTAATTGCGATAGTAATAGTTGCCAGGTGTCGGCGTTGTCTATCGACACGCGCCGGCGCTGCACTCTTTAATGAGCTGTTTTTTTTTTCACTGTGGTAGCGGTTTCAGCTCATTGACTCGGCTGGGTCTCTTCCCCGTTATCTCCTTCTCTCTCCCTCTCTCTCGTAGCCTTACTTGAGAACCGGTCGAATCAATCAAAGCGCAGTGCCTTCTTTCGGAGCTTCGGGAGGACTGGTATGGATGTAGAGGAGGGGATTCAATCCTTAGCTGGCTTTTGATCCTTTGTTGCCGATTTGGGAAAGAGCCTTGGGAGGCTTAAAGGTGCCATCTTTTCCGTTCTTTCTCTCCGTTTGAATCCTTTCGCTAATGCTTCCTTGTACTGCGTTTCAATAGTTCCAGTTGATTGTCTCGTTGATTTGTAAAGGAAAGTTGGTTGCTTGATGATTGGATTTGTTTGTTTCGTTGCAAATTAGGGTTCCCTTGTTTCAATTCCCGAACATCGATCTTTTTCTTCGCATTCCAAGGGTTTACATCATGATGATTTTGGTCTTTGGGTCTGAGGGGGATCCGGGGTGGCTTTCGAATTCGGTTTTTTTGGTTCCAAGCTCAGAAATGGCATTCCTTTTTTCTTGTTTCGTGCATTGAGTTCGTCATCAGAGGGTTTTCTTGCTTTTAATCCTTCAAAATGGTAGCTTGACTCCGTTGCGTTGTTGTCTCTTGCTCTAGTGCGGTGCTTCAAAAATTCTCCAAGAAACTCTGGCTTTTGACATGATGGGGATTGGAAAACTTGGATTAGGCTTCTGTATCTTTGTGATCTTATCTATTCTTCGTGCTTCTGGAGCATTTACCCCCGAAGACAACTACTTGATTGACTGTGGTTCTCCAGAGAACACGACCATTGGCACGAGAACTTTCATCGCTGATACGTTCGTTTCTTCTACCATGACAGCTCCTGGTAGCATCTTAGCCAATACCTCATCGAAGTCGGTCTCATCTTTTGACAGCTCGGCCCTCTACCAGACTGCACGGATCCTTACCAGATCCTCCTCCTACTCTTTCTCGATCCAGAAGCATGGCAGGCACTTCATCCGCCTCTACTTCTTCCCTTTCGTGTTTCAAAGCTACAATCTCAGTGCTGCAAACTTCACCGTCTCGACTGATGATGTCGTCCTCCTCCATAATTTCCAACCGCCGGGGAATTCTTCTCCAGTGTTCAGGGAATTCTTGGTAAACATAAATCGCGACAAACTCATTCTTTCGTTCGCACCCTCAGGGAACCCAGCCCTTGCATTCATAAACGCTATAGAAGTTGTTTCGGTTCCTGATTATCTGATAAATGATACTGCCCAGACTGTTCATCCTCTCGGGGAATATGAAGGTTTGTCAGGGCAGGCATTGGAGACTGTTTATAGGATCAATATGGGCGGCCCCAAGGTTACCTCGGAAAATGATACTCTATGGAGAACTTGGGTTAATGATCAAAGCTTCCTACTTAATAAGAATCTTGCCAGAGCGGTTAATTACTCTGGAACGATTAATTATCTGCAAGGAGGAGCCACCCCAGAGACTGCCCCAAATATTGTCTATAGCACAGCAACGGAGTTGGCAGCATCATCGAATACTTCTGCTGCAGTTTTTAACATGACATGGCAGTTCAACGTGGATGCAAATTCTTTCTACTTTATACGGCTTCATTTCTGTGATATAGTTAGCAAAGCACTCGAAAATCTCTACTTTGATGTTTACATTAATGGCTGGTTAGTGGTTCAAGATCTTGATCTTAGCCAACTTTCAATCCAAACATTGGCTGCACCTGTTTTTATGGATTTTGTTTTGGCGGCTAGTGATGCATCCAGTAAGCTTCGTATCAGTATTGGCCCTTCAAACTTGCCTAATGTTTTGCCTGATGGCATTCTGAATGGGCTTGAGATTATGAAGATGAACATTTCCACCAGTTCCGTTATTGTTATTGCACCACCTGGTTCAAAGAAAAATTTTGGTGTGATATTGGGCTCAGTCCTTGGAGCAGTCGCTGTGGTGATTGCTGCTTTTGTTCTCTTGGTGGTGCTTCAGAGAAGGAAAATGGCAAGGAAGCACCATTCGAAGACTTGGATGCCTTTCTCTGTCAATGGACTGACTTCACACAGCACAGGGAGTAGAACTTCTAATGGCACTGCTGCTACATCTGGACAAAATGCAAGCCTTGGTTACCGGTTCTCCTTAGCTGTGCTGCAAGAAGCAACAAACAACTTTGATGAGAATTGGGTGATTGGAGTAGGAGGTTTTGGGAAGGTCTACAAGGGGATGCTGAGAGATGAGACCAAGGTTGCAGTTAAGAGGGGTAATCCAAAATCCCAACAAGGCCTCAATGAGTTCCGAACAGAAATTGAGTTGCTATCACGTCTGCGCCACCGTCATCTGGTTTCTCTTATTGGGTACTGTGATGAGTGGAATGAGATGATTCTTGTTTATGAGTACATGGAGAAAGGGACACTCAAGAGCCATCTCTATGGCTCTGACCTTCCTAGTCTTAGTTGGAAACAGAGGCTGGAAATTTGTATCGGATCAGCCAGAGGACTTCACTACCTTCACACTGGTTTTGCCAAGGCTATCATCCACCGTGATGTTAAATCCGCAAATATTCTACTTGACGAGAATCTCATGGCTAAGGTTGCAGATTTTGGGCTCTCAAAGACTGGACCAGATCTGGACAAGACCCATGTGAGTACCGCAGTAAAAGGAAGCTTTGGTTATCTTGATCCAGAGTATTTCCGCAGGCAACAGCTGACAGAGAAGTCAGATGTGTATTCATTTGGAGTCGTTCTGCTTGAAGTGCTCTGTGCAAGACCGGTCATCGATCCCACCCTTCCAAGAGATATGGTGAACTTAGCAGAGTGGGCAATGAATTGGCAGAAAGGAGGAGAGTTGAAGCAGATTGTTGATCCTCGGATTGCAGGAACGGTTAGGTCTGATTCTCTGAGGAAGTTCGGTGAGATAGTCGAGAAATGCCTGGCAGATTATGGTGTGGAGAGGCCCCCAATGGGAGATGTGCTGTGGAATTTGGAATATGTGCTGCATCTCCAAGAGGCAGATTTAGGGATCTCTGAGGTTAATAGCATAAATAGCATCAATCGGATTGCTGGACTTTCTTCACGGATTCAGAACATGGGGAACCTTGATGGTGCAACTGTTGGGGAAGTCCCTACCTCAAGTTCCAATAATCTTTCTGATGACTCTATGAGTGGAGTTTTCTCACAGTTGATCAAGGCTGAAGGGAGATAATTTGGTTATAATTTGCCAAAATACTGCTTGCGGTAGGGACTTTCTAGTCCGTTTCACATGTGACCACTTAGTCCTCTATATGCGGGTGTTAATTTCTTCTTTTATGTATATCTGCTCACATAAGCAAACAGTCCGACCATGTAATCATGGTCTAGGTTTGTAATACCTTCCTTTTGATCGTTCATCATCTTCAAAAAAGGTAAATATCTTTGAATGTTGAATGTGTGGCTATGTGCTTGTTTAGGTGGACCAACACAAAGTCTAAACCTTTTGTGATAAGTAATGGCGTGAATATGGGCAAGCAGAATTCTGAGCAGAACCATCCATATCTAGGATCTGCAATAGATATATGCTTGCACTTGGTATGTATGGTGGTGCTTTTGTGAATGTGATCTTGATGGAATTGGTTCCTGGACTTCCTATAGTCTGCAAGATGAAATTGTATAGCATTCTTCACAGCTTCAACGTTCAATTCTTCTCAACGTCACAAAGTAAGTGTACTCTGCTAACTACATGACTCTGAACAGCCACTGTATTTATCATCTGGAATTCTGAATGTTGCAGAAGAATTCAGACAAGAATACACTGCTGGCATGTGTCACCAGCAATCACAACATGCCAGGAGACCATGACCTGATTTTTTGTGATGGCAGATGGTGTACTATGGTGTGAAGCAAAAGCACTTGATTAATCCAAATTTTCAGCTGCCTTTGCCAACTGGGTTTCCTGCAATGGTTCGACTTTTAAGCGTGCTGCCAAAGGGTGTGTTTCATAGCAGCCTGATCGGCAAAGTGGGTTTGATTCTTGAAGGAGAACAGAAATAAGCCAGGGAAACATAGTTTGCTGATGTATTTGTCATCCCAGCCTATTGTAGGTCTTAGGTAATCAAAGCAAGTGCACTTGAGATGCATAGCAGCTTGGTCACCCAAGTGGGGCATAAAGTAGAACAGGTATCATTTGTTGCAAGTAATTTACCTACACGTTTGTTGTGCCTGGTTTGTTTATCTGTAATTAGGTAAGTACTATGTTGGCCGAGTGAAAACAAGAGAACATAAACCTTTCCGGTCTGCTTGGTTCAGGATATAAATTTTCCTTTTTTTCTCACTAGGCCACTACACCATCAGAACATGCCTCCTTAGGTGGTTGTTAATTATGCTGTAAATTTGACTGCACCTGCTCAAATCGGATTGTTTCATATTTCCAACAATCGTATCTCCTCCTTATGATGTCTGCTCATCGAACTTCAGAAAACTCGTTTTCTATTGCTTTTTTGCCGGTTTTTACTCATATATTAATTCGTTTTTACTCGGTGAATTTTTCATTAATTAGCTTTTTCTCAGTACATTGCTGCCTGAACATGTAAACAATATGGATCCGTACTCTCAATGTACTCGTGGTTGGAGCAAGATCCTGAAATCGTAGCGTCCCAAAAGTTATACCATATCTCCTAACCCAAAGGAAAAAAAAAAAAAAAATTACCTCGGATCACAAGTTGAGGCTCATAACACCAGACGCATCAGTAACCAAATTTTCAATGGTAAAAGCCACTTAAGCTTTCCTAGCAGCAGGCAAAGACCGGCAGCCACTGCTCAAAAATTCATAAAGCTTCACAATAATGGATGAGGGGTTCTTAACACAAGAATGGGTGTTGCGTGGGAACAGGGTAGTTACCGGGTTGAGAGAGGAGGACTGCAGCCATACCATTCCACCAAGAGACGCAAAAATCGTCATAAGTTTACAAAATAAAACAAATAGCACCAAATACACAAATAGTCAAAAACTAATATTGAGTCTCTTCGAAAGCAACTCAAATTGGTCTTTTTTGCGCTGTCACGTGCGCATAGTCAATATGATATGCAATACATTAGCAGCTATAGCATCATTGTGTACTAAGCCTATAATTTGAACTAGAATCTTAATTGCATTGCATTGGAGATCTATAAAAAAAAAAAAGCTGCTGTTTATTTCAGCATCCTTCTAAAATCTGAGATGCGTTCAAAAATTAAGCTAGTCTCTCCAAATTTCACATTTATCCAGCACCATCTGGATTCTTCTGTATTGTCCTGGTCAACCATTCACAAACAATCCCTCAAGGACGCAGAGAACGAGGGCTTAGAACAATAGTGTTGCTACGCGCTAATAATTAATGCGCATTTGCAGAACAGAATCTCCTCTTCGAAACTTCCAAGTTCCCAGCTATTGTTAGCAGTTACTCATCCTTGTGCTTCTCCGACCATCTTTTGACACCCAAAGAGCTTGTGCACCGCCCAACAAGCTTAAGAACCTCATCAATAAGGATTACTGGGAAAGCAACCGCCAACACCAAAAGCCATTCATTGAAACTGAGAGGTACAATTCCAAACACCTGAGCAAGGAATGGTACATATAAAATCATGAAGTGCAGACCAAACGAGACAGACATGGCCAAAAGAAGCCATGGGTTGACCCAAGGAGGCATGCTCAGGAGGCTCCCATTTTCAGAGAGAGCATTCAGTGAATTGAACATCTCGATAGCCACCAGGACAGAAAGAGAGAGGGTCATTGCCTTCACTTTACCAGTCTGGAAATAGTCACAGGGGTCAGTATCAAAGGTAAAACGACGTGCTCCAGCGGTAAATGGGGTGACCTTGAAGCCCTCCCACGAGGAGCACTGGCCCCAGTTGGAGAGCTGAGAATACGTGACAAGAGTATGCCCATCACCACTCAAGTCAATTCCCATGAATGAACCATGTGTATACCATATGATGAAAACACCAACAGTTGCAATCCCCACATAGAGCCCGATGACCTGCATAATGAGTGAAAAAGAGTCATTTCACAAGTTTAATAAATATCTCTCTCAAGGTAAAAGAATTTCCAGTGAAAGATACACTAGCAAAAATGCATCACAAATTATGTCTATTGAGAGGACCTATGATTAGTAGTTAAACCATAGGTTAACATACACAAATTAAAAAAAGAAAAAACTCTAGCAATACAGAGCAGTATTCATGCTCATAGGATATATCAGCAATACGATAGAGTGATTTGATACAAGTAGAAGGAAAGAGGAGAAGACATAGATTGAAAATCACATAGGACATAGGAAGGACTTGATGTCTCAAACATCTTTCAGAAGGTATGGCCCTAGACCAAGTGGAATAGAGGAAGATGATTCATGTAGCCAACTGACTAGTTTTTGGGATTTAGGCTTTGGTGACTTAGAGTTGAGCTATACAGAGTAGTAATTGATAGGCATGTGCATGGGGGTGGCACATACACGTGCCATGTACCAAACTTTTTGCTGAACTGTATGGATCCCACCAAAGGATTGATTTGGAACTCAACACAGTTCGCACAGGATATAATGTGCACAAGCACAACACATGTAGGTGCCCTTCATCCACAGCACGTGTATCTCCAGCATGCCCCTGGCTATATATATGCACCAACTATGATGATGTTAAGTCCTGATGGCTTGGGCTTCTTATGAGGGTTCCAAAACTAGAAATTTCACATATCATTTCCATGGAGTACCTACATGCCGTGAACCATCAGAAGAAAAAAAAGTCACCAATTAGCATACTGTGGGTCATCATAAATCTACCAACGACTGTTGCCTAAATATTTAATTCTGATGCTTATGAGAAAGTTAATTCACTTACAAGAATAAGATAAAAACTGAAGAAAGATCCCGAGATGGATGAATGCATATATAGTAAGGCAAATAACACAGCTAGCACTCATATAGCTGAAGATGAATATACAGTTGTCAGTTAAATGCATGAATCTGTAGAGCAGACGGATCAATCAGTCTTCTACAGAGAAGCATAAAGAGAATAATTTACCTTTCCAATATTTTAACTATAAAGACTACAAGGAGTGCATCAAATGGCATATGAGACAGGTGTGTGTGCATGCGCAAATGAGTTGGGAGGAATGCACCGATTAATCACTGGTCCTAAAGGACAGCAGAGAGAAGATAGTTTACCATATATCGGAATAGAATCCATGCAGTGATCAATGAGTCATCGCTCCTTCGAGGAGGTTTCTTCATAATATCCTTATCTGGTGGATTAAATCCCAAAGCTGTTGCAGGAGGGCCATCTGTGACAAGATTGACCCATAAAAGCTGAACTGGTATAAGCCCTTCAGGAATACCTAAAGCTGCTGTTAGAAATATAGAGGCAACTTCACCAATATTTGAGGAGATCATGTATCTGCAACAATAAGAGGCAAGAAGGCAAATTAGGCACTAATCCCCAATTGGTAGATTAGCTAAGAAAAGAACATATTATTCAAAAACTGTGCATTAAACAAAAACTGTATGAAGACCAATAACAGAGACAGAATGGTATGTAGATAGGCAATCTGCAAAATGCACCGCAGCCCAAGTTGCAGCCCTCCACTCTGATGTCCCAGGTCTGAACTTTGGAAGGTGCTTCCCCAAGTGTTTGACCTAAGTAACTTTCTTTGGGCGGAGGTTCCCTATATGTTTGCTCCCCCACCACCATCCCCATGAAGAAGGTACAGGCAAGCAAAACTCTGGAACAGATCTTAGGGCTCAATTTTCGCGCCAACACTTGCACATATTCAGTTGCAACAGCAATTATGGAATCTAAAGTAGAATACCTAAACCAATGAGCTTTATACCATCTACCTATGTCAGCTTACAAGGTCCACTGCTCAAGATAAAGAAGGTTTCCCAATTTTGTACATGCATAGCATCAAACCCTTGAATGTGTGTAGATTTCCTGGCTAAAGTATTGATGGATGACAAACATAGTGGTGGCAATGGGGAAGGCCCAGGTAGGGTAACCTCGACTAGAAGATCCAAACCCTAACCAACCCACCAGTGGGTCTTCCAATGCTAGCTGACCCAAACCCACAGGTACTCGAACATGATATCTACCTACACTCTAAACTAGCTAACAAATGGAAGGAAAAGGAAAATGGAGAAACAAGAGGAGAAGGGGTAGGTATTAGGATGGCAATGGTAGACTTGATGCAAGCAGTAAAATGATGGTTCCAGTGGTTGTCAGGCCATTAAAGATGAGAGAGGAGAGAGAAAAGAGATTTTAAGATATGGCATTGGTGGGACTAAACTCAAAGCATGGGGTTCCAATGGTTAACAAGCCAGTAGAGATAAGGAGAGGAGAGGGGAAGAAGATGAGTAGGGATAACAGAAGTGACTGAGAAGAGAAGAAAGGGAAGGGAAAGAGAAGAGGAAGGAGGGGAAAGGGAGGGAGGGAAAGAAGTGGCAGAGACACAAAGCAGAGGAGAGAAAACAATCGGTGGCGAAGATGGGAGAGGAGGTGAGGCAGGTCATGATGGATTAGCAGATTAGGGCAAGGTCTAGGTTCTTTCTTTCCTTCCTTATTTCATGATGGAATGTTGTGATTTCATGTAATCACTCTGGAAAGGAAAAAAAGAGAAACTGATAACATCTTTTAGTAAAATCAAACTTAAAAAAGTAGTTAAGATGAAGAGTGCTAATGTCATGACCCAACAGTCAGAAAATGAGTATGAACCTAACACAACATGCTAGCAGGTCAAGCCTGAGCAGCTTGTACCAGAACAGTGCACCCAACTAGTCGAGTTAGATGGATCAAGTCCAGATTGGGTCAGATCAAGTAGGTTGGTTTTTTTTTTTGGGGGGGGGGCTATTAGAAGGGCCTAAACAAAATCTAGGACTATTGACAAGGACAGTAAATTCCTTGGTCATAGAATTTATGCAACTAGGGAGCAAGCCTTCAGGGCAACCCTCAACATGGACAGAGTTTATAGTTTATACAAAGATCCAATTGTAGAAGATAGAATACCAGTGCTGAGTAATATGATACAGAATAATGATTATTAATCAATCCATCAAAAAAAAAAAAAGAATCCATCAAACAATTAAGTAATTTCTAACAGATCATTTCTATATTTCCTACACATTCTAAAATACTTTTTGCGCTCATGTAACCTCTCTCCACATGATAATGTCATGAATCAACTTAATATTTGTTTACTGGAATGTAAAGTATTGAAAACCTCATTTTCTTAAAGACACTTCTGTAATGACTGCCAATCATCTAGATTCAATGCCCTCATAAGGCATTGAATAAGGCAGATAGCAAATCCAATGCCCTCATACAAAAATTCTATGCAAGAAATAAGATTACATGTCCTCCAAATTATTTCTTAAAAAAACATAATGAGTTTTTAAATTATTTATCAAATATATGCTATTATGCTTCTACTATTAGTGAAAAAGCAGCCCTTAATAGTTCTCATTATCCGTTCTCCAGATATAGCTCATAAGGTAAGGCACATATTACAAACTACTACAAGTTTCTCACTTTCTCAAAATTTCAATATCCGAGCAGCTTTCATTTTTTGAAATTATGATATTTTATTGACTTCCTCACTTCTAAGTTATAACCACTCACATTGGACTCCACTAGCATCCATAATATGCAAACTAGATCTGGTTAGAGTATGTCTATCACTCAGAACCCTAGACCCTGATCCTACCTGAACCTGATCCTGATCCAGAGCAGCAGATTTTGGGTTGGGTATGGTCCAAAGATAGACCCATAAAAAGTTTCGGGTCTGGGTCCAAGTCCAGCAAAAGCATACCCAACCCAAACCAAACCCAATTTACCTCATATAATATATATATATATATATATTAATTTATATATATTTATTCTTAACCTTTAGCTTTTTCGTAAAGTATATTAATACATCTAAGTTTTCCTTCCAGGCTTCAGCCACCTTCCCTTGTCCTCTGATTTTGCCTTCCACCAAAGGTTTCCATAATCATTCATTATCAACTCTTCATTTTTAATCATTGTCTCTGGCTTTTGTCATATGGATTGTTTTGGTAATCAAACCTGGACCCAGCCCATACTTAACCATACCCGGCCCATAGACATGATGAGTCTTATAGTTCCAAGACACCCAAACCCAAACCCGGCTCCATTGATTGATGGGTATAATATGGATGACTATTTAGACCCGATCTCCATAAGGTCCAAGTCTAGGTTGGATAAAACCTGGACCTGACCCCCAAGTCCATACCCCTGGTAAAGAGAGCAAAAGGCGTATAAAGTACAATATCTTCACTAAAGTGTATCAGATAACTTCACTGATTCATGATTATCAGAAATTTGGGTGAAATAAATTTCAGCGAACTATTGAATGACTGTTTATTCAATAATATGTATACCTAAAGGTCATGTGAATCAAAACATATCCAATAACAAATAAAATATCGATCTAACATATAGGACAAAACATGTGAAGATGACTGTAAAGGTCATCATGGAATCAACAATAACACAAAACTTGAAGGTTCCACGAAAGAATTGAGCAATTTTGGGACTAGCTGATGGCAACCCTCATGGATATGGTAACACTATGGCCAAGAAAGCTTAGGGCAAGACAAGAGGCCTGCCTCACAATTTAGAATGAAAAGTAGTTGGTAGGAAAGCCTACTTGCTAGTGACACATTTTAAGCTCACAGAACCAAAAAGGAATCCAACTAAATTGCCCTAGACTTGGAAAGGGTCTGCAGTTAGAGCAACCTCATTTACTAATGGCAACATGAGACAAAATATCAATAAGCATTCTTGTGGGTATGTGTTCAAGCAAATATGGATCTCAAAACTATAATAGAACTACATTGAGGTTCATGCCTTCTTCTTATTACATGTATTTGTTTAAATCAAATTTACATAATTCATATTATTGATTGTATAATGTATTAACGTACAAAAATATGCCAACATGTTATAAGATATGCATTTATAACCATGTATCCATCAACAGATATGCCAACATGTAATTTATTTACATCATTAGTGTGATCTAATCTATGCACAAAAGTGCACTATAGCATTTCTTTGTTTAAAGCCATTTCAGATATTTTGGTTAAGAAAGACATTTTTAAAGATCAGATTAATAATTAATAAGGATAAGGATAAGGCTGGACATAACAAAATTGATTAAACAACAAAACCTTATAAAAGCCTTCATGTTGTCGTAAATTGATCTTCCTTCACCAATAGCAGCAACTATTGTACTGAAATTATCATCTGCTAACACCATGTCTGAAGCTTCCTTAGCAACCTGGAATAAATACATGACCAGTTAAAGGATACTACAAGAACCTGGAGCAAAGAGCAAATAAGACAACTGGAACGAACCTTTTTCTTGATTGAAAAAAGGCCCATTTTCAGAAAAAACATGGAATGAGAAATGAGTCAAAATGAGAAGCACAAAATAACAAACACAATCATCCAACAAGCAGTCCAACTGTCCTTTCAAGCTTACATTTCAACAAAAAACAGTATATCTAATAGCACGGGTCTTGAAAAATGAGCCACTCAGCTACTTTCCAGCAAGTTATCTGCCATCTCATGTCACAAGCACAAAGCAAATATTGCCGACATAAACACATCTCTCATATCATAAGACAGGCAGGCCCTGGCAACCCCTCCACCTCTACACAAACATGCTACTAGTGCAAACTTCCGTGATAATCTATTCTATATCATACAAAGACAGATTCGAAATAGAGGAATATTCCATCTTGATTTTGTTTGCCAATCTTTATACCGATAACATGATACTTCAATATTAAAATGTGTTTCAGATGTGAACATTAAAGGAAAGACGGGGAACAAACTGAGAAAAAAATATATCTCCCCCTCCATATCTACTCTTATTTTTTGGGAAAAGATAGACCGATTCTCTGTCGGTACTTTAGGTGGCTTATCTCCTTTTTGGGGAAAAAAACTAAATGGTCCCCCTCATTTCCTAGAATTCATCCCCTCACTTTATTTCAAGCTTCTATCACACTTTTATTTTTGGATAAAAAATTAAAGCTGTTTCTCCCCCTAATTTCCCTGTCTATCCCACTAAATCCACTAAGAAGCCTCCCCCTCCGCCTACTCAAGACGATCTTCTGATATTATCTCAAAATCCCGCCAAGTTTAACCCTTTATTCCATTATGTTTATTTTTAATGCACCATTATATTTAAATGAAACATCATAAAATCTAAAGTAGAAGACTTGGATATGGATTCTTATCATTGCACTTCACTTCTATAATTTACCTTTTTCTTTCTATTTTCTTTTATAATAATTTTGTGTATTCAATTTGTGTTTTCCTTACTTCTTTAATTTTCTTAAATATAATATGGATCTGTACTTGTTTTTTAAAGGTTCTTTTAACATGCATTGCACATTCCTCGTTGCTAGTCTCATAGAAAAGAGTTGGATTCCTAAGTCTAATTCATAACTTCATTGGAATCCAATCAGGTGCCCTGTCAAGCTGATATGCCATGGAGTAGGTAACTACAGTCCAAATTTAGGAGTAAAAACCTTAATTGTGGTGCTACAGATGAACCTCTTACGATAACAAGCACAACCTTTGGAGAAAATTGTCTCCATACAAGAACTAAACAACCACATTTTTTTCCTTTGTTTCTCCATTTTCTACTTTTACATGATTGTGACCAATCCCATGACCAAACTCCTGAACCTTTTCTCCCAAATGGCCTGCACCAGAGCATGGGACCCACTGAAGCAGTTTCCCACTATGCCATCTGAACCCTATGCCAGCTCCAACAACAAATTTACACAGATTGAAATCCAATAAACTGACAAGAAACAAGGGTGTTTACATGAAAAGATAGTAAATGATATAAATTTTACTTTAAAAAAAACTCGAAAATAGTAGCAGTCTCACACAAAAAATGCTTAAAAATTGAAAATTGATTGGAATAAAAAAAGATAGTGCATGATATAACATTATAGGATTCAGCGCTTGTATTCAAACATCATATTTAACAATTTTGTCTTTCTAGAATATCGTGGAAATTCAGCGCTTCTAAGTCAACAGACATCATATTTAACAATTTTGTCTTTCTAGAATATCGTGGAAATTATTGATGTTATATCGCATATAGCCAGAAGGGCTCTAAAGTGTTCCATTGAAAAAAAAAAGGGGGATAGTTAAAGAAAAAAAAGAAGATAGCAAATGGCATATACCTCAGTTCCAGCAATGCCCATTGCAATACCAATATCAGCCAATTTCAGAGCAGGGGCGTCATTCACCCCGTCACCTGTCATTGCGACCACCTCGCCATCTTCTTTCAGCAATCTGACAATCTCTTGTTTATGCCTTGGTTCGGCCCTAGAGAAGAGAACACCACCATGTTGTTTTAGAAGGACATTTTTATCACGGTGAGACATAAATTCTTTCCCTGTGTAACTTTTCAAACTTATGTCTTCATCAGGTCTGAAGACACCTATGTCACGGCAAATTGCTTCTGCAGTTTCTTTGTTATCTCCTGTAATCACCATGACTTGAATGCCAGCTGCTCTACAGTCCTCAATTGCTTTGTGGACCTCTTCCCGTGGAGGATCCTACAATAATTGCAATTAGGATAGGAGACATGTTAGTCAATGCACTAACAGATTTCAGAATATTTAAGGGAAAAGGTGCAGGGTGATCAATCTGGGAAATGAGCATGGTTGTCCTACCCTCAGCCCAACCAGACCAACAAAAATGAGATCACTTTCAATTGAAGAATAGTTAGATGGGTCAAGCAGAAGCTTGTGAGCTGGATGGTCTTGACCATCATAGTTTGCAAATTCTGATAGATCATCCTTGTACGCAAAACCCAAACAACGCAAAGCATCGGTTGACATTTCACGAAGAGCTGTCAAAATAAGACCTTTTGAACTTTCATCCAACAGAACAACCGAGCCATCAAGCAACTGAATGTAGGAACTCCTCTCCAGCAGATTTTCCACAGCTCCCTTCAGAACGCACAGGTTTAATTAGTAGCTATCCAGAAGTTCATTTTCAAGTTACAGAGAAATGATTTCAGAAAACAAGCATAACAAGACATAACAAAGATGTAAAAACATTTAGTAGTTGTGAAATGCAACAGTAAGAGAGCACAGAAAATGAAATCATGAAACCCATCATAGTTGATAGAAACTACTGCTGAAAGAAGACCGAAATAATTAGCCAAAGACTCTACTCAGGGTGCTACACCACTATGCCTTAAAGAGGGGGATATCATTTAACACATTAAATTGCCAACATAAGACACCTGGGGATAAACATCAATTCATTAGAAAAATGTTTTCCAAATTAACTTGCAGGCACATCTAAATTTCACAAGCTGATGCAAAATATCAAAATAATTACCTATTCATCATTCATAGATAATAGCAAGCAACGTCTGCTGTGCCGGTACCGGGCCCCATATTGGTTGCCCGGCGGTACGGGTTGGTATGGCCCCACATCGTGCCGTGTCGGCCCTGTACCGACACAGTAGATGCGAAGAAGAGAACATGAGAGAGGAAAAGAGAGAGAGCGGGGGAGAGAGCAAAAGGGAGATGAAGGAGGACAGAGGCTGGTCGGGGCCGGCCGGCGGAGGCCAGGGAGCCTCCGCATGGAGGAGGCAGAGGCGGGGCTCCGCCTCTGGTCCCCTATTTCTTTCGAAATAGGGGCCCCTTTTATTTTGCGAATTTTAAGTTAAAGTCGGCAAATCCATTGCCGACTTCACTTAATTTTTTTAATAAATATCCTAATATGGGGATTTTTCATAAATCCATTTCCTAATCACGAAGCAAAGGGCTCAGGAGGAGGCGTGGAGGTAGAAGGCCCATGGATCGTGAACTTCTTTTCTCGGAGAGGAAGCAATGACGGTATCTGAGAAATAAGCATTGACTAACTCTATGCCAGCAGTCGTGGAAAGACAGAGGATGCAAGCGTTATCCGGAATGATTGGGCGTAAAGCGTCTGTAGGTGGCTTTTCAAATCCGCTGTCAAATCCCACAAGTGCAACTCTCATGTTTAGTTGCCACCATTGAGTTTAGAACCCTGAACAGACTGTCGGTGATAAGCCGAAAAAAGGTGAGGATAATGTCAAGTCATCATGCCCCTTAAGGTTGTCATAGATAGATGAATACTGAAAAAGAAGCTTTAGCTAACATATGAACGATATGAGAATATAAAAAATTTTATTCCATTCCAGATGAGGATATTCATTAGGAGTTTTAGGTTTGATTTTATGGGGAATTCCCTCCACTGTTGGAGGCACTTTTCATTGCTCTTGTGTTCATTGGAAAAGCTAGATGACTTTCTTACAAACCTTCCCCCAATCTTCTTACACGCGACCTCTACCCACACACTGAGAATGGGGAGAATGATTGGACCTAAACCTTTATACATGCTTGCCTCTTTTCCAAGCTAGCTCGCAAAACCTAGGCTCCCGTGGCTCGCTTGAAAAACGTTCGTCCATTGTTAGCCTCTTATTCTCCTCCTATCTCCGAGCTCTTCTTGAATCGAGGAGCTAAAGTAAAGCTCAAAATTGGCCTTAAAAGTGCCGCCTTCCAGCCATTTAAAAAAGAGAGATTTTGGCTTGAATACTACTCTTTTTTGGAGGTGGTGTCTACCTCTTGGAAACAACCGGCCTGGGGATCCCACAGGCGAATAAATCAAGGGATAGCACTTGTACGGGAGGAAAGATCTGACCACTTAACGCCTCCAACAACTGAGGGGAAAAATGATATGGAGTTTACCTTCTCCCGTATCCTTCCCTGGTTGATCAATTTGACCAAGCCTTAAAAAAATTAAGTGAAGTTGGCAAAGGATTTGCTGACTTAAAATTCGCAAAAATAAAAAAGGCCCCATTCGGGCCCCCTGTTTCAAAGAAAACAAGAAACCGGAGACGAAGCCCCGCCTTCGCGGCTCTCCGGCCTCCGCCGACCGGCCCTAGCTAGCCTCTCTCTCCTCCTTCCTCTTTCTCTCCCTCCCTCCCCTGCTCTCTCTCTTCCTCTTTTTCCTTCTCCTCCTCTTTCTCCCTCTCCAGCGACGGAGTTTCGGTTTTGTTGTCGGAACCGTCCCGGTTCGCTGCCGGTACAGCTCAGGACGCCCCGAACTGGGCGGTTTGGAAGGATTCCGCCAACCATGATAGCAAGATTTGCCGTACAGGTTGATACCGTACTGTATCAAACATACAGTACCAATACCAAACTAGTGCATGGTACTGTACCATAATGATACTCAGTACGCCAAACCTTACCGTACCATATAGCATACCGACACTGTAATATGATGGTACCAGTATGGGATCCGATATCGAGACGATGAACCTTAACATAGGAGTAAGAGACTACATAAACGAGTTGTATTCATGTGTGTAGTACTTCAAATACTTGAAAAATTTTCAAAACTATATTGGCTTATGGTATCTTTGGCGCATATAAAGGGGTGTCTGTGCCACCCGAATTTTATGACAAAGCCTAACATCAGGAAGATAGATGGTGCAAATCTGTGCAATGGTACTCCATATATATCATCTTTTCCCCCCTGAAGCCTACCTGAGATACAAAACCTCTGGCAGGTTTTACTTTAAAGCCAAGTAGGCAGCCAGAAAAGCTGAGTTCTCTGTTTGAACTTCAAAAGGAAAGTAACAATTGGAGGATCATTTCTCTTTTCTGAACAGTATGAACCTTTTTCTAACTGCAAAATTCTTATAACTGGTTGATTGGATCCTGTGGTCAACAAATCCATTAGAATATAAGTTGTGTTAAGAATTTTCCTGGTGATGTTTCATTGACATATCAAAATGAAATGCATGTTGTAATTTGAAAATCACTCAAACTCTGTTAGGACACCCGCAACATGCAGACACCTGCCTCTCCAATATCCAGTATTATTCTTCCTATCCCTTTTTCGATGATTCTTTTAAAGCTCTAACAGCTTTTTTTGCTGGTTTTTTGGTCCACTGAAGACTTTATAGATAAAGGGATGCTCTATGATGTTCAAAGATTTACTTCTTGTGTTGTGTGCTTCTTAGAAACATCAAACATGTTTGCTAAGTGATATTTGACTCACACGTTTGAATTTTGAAGCTAATTTAGAATGTTCAAAGATTTATTTTTGCGGACTTTGGTTTAAAATCATGTTACGGAATGTTGTGTCTTCATTCGATGTTTTGAAAGATGTGGAATATGATATCTAATGTCATAGATGATTATGACTCAGGATTTTGAAACCTGAATAATTAGTCTTATGATATTTGTTCATTTTAGATACAAATCATATTTAGTACTAATACATTTATTGAACTCTTCATAAATTAGTGCCTTATTTTCTTCAGACAAGTGCCCTTTTGGCATCTAGCGCCTCGGGCAGTATAAGGGGAATTGTCACCTTAAGAACGCCCTTTGGTTTTGACGACCTTGTAAAAGGATGATGATTTTATAATATCTTAGGCACGATACAGCTCCACTTGGCTGAAGTGTAAATTTGAATATGAGGTTCAGTAAGTCCATAGGGGAGTTATAAATTTGATCAAATCTGGGTCATGCATAAATCTGAAAACAGATCTCGATTTGACCACTCCTTAAAGTTAAAACTCTAAACTTTGTTTCATCTAACCTTATATTAAAACAAACCCTGCCATCCAAAATTCCAATCTTGGAAAGCTTATATCTCTATAAAATTCATTCTTTCCCTTTTCTAATTATATGAGCAAACTGGAAAAACTTAGTCCTCCAAACCCTTACTCACAAAAAGGAAAAAGTAAAAAAGCTAAGCCTTTCTATCAAGATCGTCATATGAGAGCTCCACCCAACCACTTCACACAACCAAACTAAAAATAATAAGAATCCATAATAATAAAGCTTTACGAAATTTTTTCATGCTAAGAAAGAGAAAAACTACTACGACAACATTTGATAAGGAAGGAGAAGATAGTATACCTTCACCAGTAAGGAATTGCTTCCTGATTTAGATTTCACAATAACGCTCATTGATTTTCGAGTGCGGTCAAACTCAAGGGTTGCAATTCTTTGTGCAACCTCATTCCACCATTGACAGCATTCTGAAATTTGAGGCAATAAGCAGAGTGTCATATATAACTTTTCATGCAACTGAATAATTCAAGTATTTAGAATTGATGAAAAAATATCAGGTATGAGGAATCTAACATACTTAATATCTCAGTGGACTCTAAAGATGAAGAATCAAACCCTCCAGGAAGTCCCATTTTCTCAACCAGAACCTGATGGGATGAGCAAATAAAGAATGATTAACCCATTCATGATTGTATGTAAATCAAATTTTTTATTGCTCCACAGCATGGTCCTCTGAATAAAGGATCGCATGTTCTAGATAAGCATTCTTGTTCATTCTCATGACTGCAAAAGGATATGCAAAAGAGATTTTTGTTTCCCATTACTTGGACATGTATGAAGAAAATATTGTGACATTTCACTTTGTACAGCATATGAGTCCTTCCTATTCACATAATTCATATATTTATGTGGCAAAATATCATATCTGTACTGTTTTTTAAATTTTTCTTAATTTTTTCTTTTTGACTTGTCAATGAATCTAATGCCACTGCAAGATCAACTGCATTTTGTAGACTAAAGTTGAATCCACATAGATAATGTGTGAAATTAGAGTTCCAGCAGAATTTTTAAAAATATATGGATGTCAGAACATTGTTATGACCCTCCTTCAATAGATTCAATGAAAAAGGAGCACCAAAAAATAGAAAAATAAAGCATGCTATATAACATGAGCTCATCTATAGAAGCACGGAAGATATGGTTAGATTGTTTTCAGTGTTCGATTCCACAACCCTGTCTGTAATGCCCACAACTATTTTTACATGTAATTTTGATTCTTTTTATGACGAACGCCCAGAAGAAGCACTGGCTATCTTTATATCTGATTAAGAGCTGAGCAACATAATCTCGCATTTCAGGGCCATTCTTTCTGCTTTGGAGTGTAGATTAAGAACTGTTTTGGAAGAATCACTTTAAATGCTCTTAAAAAGGAACTTAATAAGGAAAAAATATACAGTGAAGAAAATAATTACATGGATTCTTACCTTCAAAGCCGCCTCCGTTGGCATTCCACTTGCAACAAAGTGATTTCCTGAGTGTGCAATACTTGAATCATTGCAAACAGCAGCTATTTTAGCAATCATTTGGAGATTCGCATCCATGTTACCAGTTGGCCAGTCATGGATCTTCCCATCATGAGGATCATATGTAGTACCATCCACTTTAAAGCTTCGAATAGTATCTGTCCATCGCCCCATGGCCAGAAGCCTTACCGCTGACATTTGATTGGTTGTCAGTGTACCAGTCTTATCAGAACAGATGACAGTGGTGCATCCTAAAGTCTCGACACTCGGCAGCTTCCGAACCAGTGCATTCTTCTGCGCCATCTTCCGTGTGCCTAGTGCCAGGCAAGTAGTAATCACTGCCGGTAAACCCTCAGGAATCGCAGCAACAGCCAAAGCCACGGCAATCTCAAAGTAGTATGTGCACTTCTCAAAAGAGAACTTGAAATTCCTCGGCCAGCCATCAACATATTCCCAAGTAAGAAAGTACTTGACATTGATGAGCCAAACCAGAACACAAATTACACCGATTATAGCTGTGAGGGCCTCACCGAATTCATTCAGCTTCTTCTTCAATGGTGTATCATCTTCACCCTGGGAAGCTTCATGGATCTGGGAATGAATCTTACCTATTTCTGTGTTCATGCCAGTCTGGGTTACCAAGCAGACACAGCTCCCATTGACCACAGTGGTACCTGCAAATACCATGCACTCTTTCCCTTGGATATCTGTGTCCTCAGAATCAACCCGGCGATTGGTTTTATTCACCGCAGCACTCTCTCCTGTCAGAGATCCTTGCTCCACCCTAAGAGTGGAGCTTATCAGATACAGAATCCTCATATCGGCTGGGACCTTATCCCCAACCCTGAGCTCCACGATATCTCCCGGAACAAGCTCTTTCGCAGGCAAATTATGAATCAATTCCCCGTTCCTCCTAACCATAGCATGTTCGGATTGGATTTCTTTCAGGGCTTCGAGGGCCTTCTCGGCATTATTCTCTTGCCAAACCCCAACGATGGCATTCACAATGAGTATAAGAAAGATCACCAAGGGTTCCACAAAGGCAGTGATCTCCAACTCACCCCCTTCCTCCCCATCGTACCAAGCGAGGACGAACGAGACCACGGCGGCCACGAGGAGGATCCGAACAAGGGTGTCATTGAACTGTTCAAGAACCAGCTGCCAGATCGAGGGTCCGGAGTGCTTCTCGAGCTCGTTCCAGCCATGGATCTCGCGGCGCTTCAAGACCTCACCGGATCGGAGGCCCTCGCTGGCGGAGACCCCGAATTCGGCCTCGCACTCCTGAATGGTTCTCGCCCAGGCCGGGAAGGCGGAGGTTGGGCGCTCTAATCCAACCTTCCTCCCTTGATCCTGCCCTCCTTTCCCCATCCTGACGGCAATCGACCAGATCCCAACAAAAACTAGATGCAACAAACCAAGCTTCCCTACAAAACGCTCGAATCTACGAACTCCAGCATCAAGATCTCATGCCCGATCGATGTAAAACCCTGATCAAGAAACCCAAATAACCGGTTCACCCAGCCGAAAAGAACCGAAATTCCCGTCAATCTCAGCCGAATAACAAGGCAAAGATTCGAGAGGAGACACCAAAAGATCTACGAAAAAATTAGAGGACAAAATCGTGTTATTACCTGATCGGATTGGAAGAAGAATTTGTTTCTTCGTTACGTCCGCTCCTCCTCCTCGTCCGATCGCCGCAGGGAGAACGGCCTCAATGAAAAGAGGCGCTCCGGGCGATTGCTTAAACAGGAAACGAACCTCTCCGTTCTAGTGGGATCGTGACGCGCGTCCACACCGATAACAGCGAAGCTTTCCTTTCCGTATATAAATTTGTTTAGGGGGAATATTATATTTCCAGCTTCAAGACATCTAGATCGATAAAATTAAGATGTGCCGTCCCGGTCAACATAAAGGGTTCCTCCGCGGTTAAAATGGAGGATTAGAAACTAGCCCATACCTATTTTACCTCTTCAAGATAAATCATAATATCAGCTAATTTAAATCAGTGGATCTGAAATTAACTTGCAGTATAATTAAGAATAAATGAATAAGTAAACAAAAATAAGTTTATATTTTTATATTTGTGTATGGTGGCCAATAAAATTATTTTGTATGAAAGTTGAAAATTTATAATATATTTTTTATTTATCCTTTAATTATATTTTAATTCACACCTTGAATATCTATGATCGTTGAACCATTATGCCATCATTATTATTAAAATATAAAAATAAAAATCCATATTCATTCTCATGGATTTTTGTATTGTATGCGGACTCAGACCTAGCTAGTCTTCCTATTTAGAGAGCACTCGGAAAGTAATGAAACAAAAGGCATTAATACTAAGAAGGGACACTCGCAAGACAAAATGTTTTGCTTTTTATATGATATAAGGCGTGCACATAGAACTAAGGCTAGTGCTAAAATTGCACACCTAATCTAAGGCCCTCTAATGAGTGTAAGAGCACGCTCGACCTAGATCAAAATAAGGAAGGGAAGGCTTCGTTCACTTTTGCTTCGCATATCTCTTTTTTAAGAATCCCTATATGCTTTTGAAAGTGGTCGGGCTATCTCTCTCTTTCTTGCCTGCTTATTGAGCTTTGTCTCTGTGGACCGAGAAGAAAGGGGAAGGGTTGAACCATGAGAGGCAAATCCCTTATGATACATCAGATCCAGCTCGATTATTGATGGAGTGAATAGAATGTGGAGCTAACATGGCTAGTTACAAGTATAACGCAAACAATATATAACCATAACGATCAGTGTTATTCATGACTTCTTTATTATGTACATATATGTTTGTTGGTTGTCAACAATTTTACCTCGTAATTTACTTCATCTGAATTGAGTTAAAATCCAGGGCTCTTTAATTTATCATTCATTTATAGGTTTATCTCACAACCTAAATCATGTTCTTTTTCTTTTGCATCATCCAACTCCACCATAGCTCCATTTTCACAATTCAATATCACTTGATATTTCTAAATAAACTAGCAATAAAAGAATGCAATTGCTTCAAAAATCCTACACCACATGATCCAAAGCCAACCTATTGAATTATCAGGACCAAACCGAATTAAAATGGAAGCACGTGACCCCCGTATAAGATCGTTCGAGGACAACTTTTTGAAAAGTCCTCGGACCTCATCACGTTTTTAACTTCCTGGGGATGAGGCGTAGGACGACCGGCTGAAGCCACGTAGTTTCTCAAGTCGACCGCCCTTGACCGAAGTTAAGATGACCTGAGCCTTGGCGTGATGCCGTCCGCGACCAAAACCCAACGGTAGCTTTGTCAAATTCCGGGTGCCGTCGCGTGGCCCTGGCGTACTTGTTAGCGTAACGCAGGTCTCCGATAAAAGTACAGGATCCGGAGGTCCTGGAAACGGTATTATTGGGGGGTACTGGTTTGGTTAGAGGAGTAGGAGAGGACAAGTGAAGCGGGCCCAATGTTTTTAATGAATTATTGGGGCTGTTATGTTGGCGTTGTCAGCGAAGATCCCGGTCTAATTTAATGGCTGCTGTGGAAGACGTTGATAAGGAAGTCATTGTGGAATTCCATGGCTTTTATTTTGCTCCAATGGCAGCCACCGTGAGCACCTTCCATGCAGCTTCCTGTAACCAGACTTGACAAGGAAAGATTGTGATGGGAACTCTTGGGCTTATTTAGTTGGATTCTACTTTTATCTTTTAAGGGAAATTCTTGCAGCGAAAGTAGAGTCTTGCACTTCTCTTTCCTAAGAGTGTTATTTTTATTGGACCTTGGTAGACTTCAGTGCTGATCAATGGCTTCTATGGAAAGAAAACTGTTAGCCAATGGGTTTTTACATGGTAAAGGTTATCTTGAGGGTGAACGCATGGAAATTTTATTTTCATGTAAGTCTCCCGAAGAGAAATTGCTTAATTTAGTTCATTGAAAACAGGAACTTGGGTCCTCATGGAGGCTTGCCAAGCTACAGGCATTGGACTTTTCATTATAGTTTTGAACTAGAGTGGACTTGGGTTCCATCATGCAATATAAATCTAGACCAAGGCTTGGGTTAGTAATTTGTGAGATTAACCGAACTCTCAAACCATTCAAACCCTACATAATATAGGGCGGCAATCAGTCAGCTGAACATTATTCAAGTTGGATTAAACTGTATGAATAAACTACTTGAACATTATTCTATTGAAATTTATTATAAGGTGGGCTTCCATTGATTATAGACCGATTTTATTTTAATGTATTATATAATACGTGTTAAATTGTCGTCTGAATGAATATTTAAGAAGCCCATGATTAATATACAATCATATAGTTGTTTTGGACCCTATTATCATAGTCATATGGTGTGGTGAGTATTAGTATATACCTGAATTCATTAATTGGCTCTGTAATGAGTGAATCCATTAGCATTACTAATTGGACTAGATCTCTACTTCACTCCTATATATATCTATCTGTAGATAAACCATAAAGCATCCAAGTTTCTACGTTCCTAGGGGGCACCTATTCCATTGAGGATATAGGCATCAAAGACGAGAAGAGAAAGATTTGCATGCTTTTGTTCTATCTTCTTCAAAGAGATCTCATTACAACAATCATCAATGGCTACTCAGGGTTCTCAAGGTATACCTTGATTATTCTAGTTTATCTTTTATAGAGTTTTTTGTGTTCTAATCTCCTGCATATTGTTCATGAAAATTCCTGCATATTCGTCTAATGATTAGTTCTTTTATAGTTATACTTGAGGTTTTCGAGAAAATTGACAATAGTATCATTGGTGGCAAAGTTTGCATTAGACTTTTTTGTCGATCTCTGTGCCTCTTAAGTAGAGGTGCAAATGGGTCAGGTCGGGTCGGGTCATAAGTAAACCCGACCCAACCCGATTCCTTGTTCGGGTCTTAATTTTGGACCTAGACCCGACCTGATATGTCAGATCAAGTCCACCCCTACAATTTTTGACCCAACAGGTTATTCGGATCAGATCGGGTCCATATATAACCCGGACCCAACCCAAAAAAGTCGGGTCTGGTTCGTGTCCGGATCAGATCCAGTTCGGATCAACCCATCCGTGGCTTTAGAACTTGTATTTGCACCCCCGCGGGCTGCAGTCCACGGACCCAAATAATTTTATAGTTTTGGGTCGAGTCGTAGGATTGAAAATATAAAATTATTCAAAATTTAAATGGGTCGGATCGGATCGGGTCTGAATTCAGTTAGCTCAGATTCGACCCGAAAAATGGAACATATCTAATTTTAAGACCCATCCCGGCTCCACGAGTTCACCAAAACGGATCGGGTCGAGTCGGGTCACGAGTCAACCCAACCTATTTATAGCCTTACTCTTAAGCTAAAGGACATTGCAAGAAAAAGTGTTCTTTAGATTCCTCCTTACTGATGGTCATGATTTAGTGAAATAGGTATACTACTTTGATGTAGAAGATTTTTACAAGGAAGCCTGTTCTAAACAATTTTCCACCGAAGTAGAGACTCTCAGATGAAGATTAAGATTCCACACCCGGCCGAGATCATTCACTAAGGAAGTAGTATTTTGGACCAATTTGCAAAGATTAGAAGTTCTTGCTGGAGTCATTGCGCATTCCATGGGAATCAAATAGTTATTTGTCAACTAAATATTGTGCTGGCCGATATTAGTTAGAAAGAGTCTTAAGCCAAATATATAAAACTCTATGTCTTTAAGTGGGTTTGGACTTGGACGTCATTATCGGTTACCAAAATCCTTTGTTGTATTCGATGCTTGCCTTGCGGTCAAGAAAGAGAGAGGTCTTTTTTATTTTGGTTGTGTGGCATCTTTGAAAAAAGAGACGTGAGAGCGTGAAGTCATCCTATGGAAGGAGGGAGAGAGACACAGAGAGGGCCCTAGTAGAACGGCCCTCAATCTGTAATGAATAAATTCAAGAATCATTAAGCACTTCAAGTAAAGAACCATCATCTCTGCACCCAACTCCTTCCATTTTACATAAGCTCTTCTCGGAACAGAATTATTGGATTCATGGGACCAGAACCCATATATATTTCCATGAATCAAGATACTCCAAGGATTGTTAGGTTTCATCACTGACTTGGGTTCCATCTACGTCTAGCTAAAAAAATGAAACTCCAAGACCACAATTCTGAGTTGATTGACGGGATAGGGTTGTATCTTTCGTGCACAGGTCCACCATCAGATGAACAAGGGAGCTTGGAGTTCTTGGAGTTACATTTCCTTATTTTTAATCACCAGTTTTATTCTATTCTATTCCTTTCTTTGAGAGCTAAAATACCAACTTCAGCGTGCGAGATACCAAAGCAAGAACTTCCAAAATAGAAAGGGTTGGTGTGGTCCCTTCTCAGGTAAGACCCACATCATTTAAAAATAAAAAAAATAGAGAAGAAGAATGGAAAGAAAAAGATGCTATTTTGTCGGATGATCGGATGGTTGATTTTATCTAGATTTGGCTGAAATTTTAGTATGTTGTTTCTGTTAGATTTTTATTAAATAATAATTAAAAGTTTTCATACTTAAAACATATATATTATGTATATATGTTAAGAAGGGAGTGTGGTGTGGATGGTTGGTGTGCCCGCTTGAGGTGCTTGAGGTAGGTGGTTCGAATCTCTGTTCCCTCCTTTTTTAAATCTCTCATATGGAGGATTTATTTACGTGAAGGCTCGGTTCTGTGCCTGTGCTCGTCCGACCCGACGGTCTTTGCGCTCGAGCCTGTGCTCGCTCGGCCCTGCTCGTCCGAGGTTACTTGCGCCTCACAGGCCCTGCTCGTCCGAGGTTCCTTGTGCCTGTGCGACCAGAGGTTCTTTGCGCATGTGTCCTGCTCGTCCGAGTTTCCTTGCGCTCGTGCCTCTGCTCGTCCGAGGTTCCTTGCACCTGTGCGACCCAGAGCTGAGGTCGTCCAAGAGACTGAGGCCCTACTCGTCCAAGGTTCCTTGTGCCTGTGCTCGTCCGAGGTGCCGAGGCTGAGGTCGGACCACAGGTGCAATGAGCCCAGAGGAGCCGAGGTCGGACAACAGGTGCGATGAGCCAAGAGGCGCATGAGTCGTGCTTCGCACCCTTAGCACGAGGAGCCACGTCGCTTCCTCGATAGCACCTCTTCGCAACCGACCTCGCATCCGCTGGCCATACTCCCAGTGTTTTTTTTTTTTTCAAACTTTCTTACCAGTTTTGACCGTTGGATCGGTTTTGGGTCGCGTCTGTCCCGAAGAAGTCTATAAATAGACCTCTTCGGATTAGACAGGAGATATATATATAATTTGAAAGCAGAAAACTACTATTCTCCCTGTTTGCTATTTTTCTTTCAATCAACGGGCTTGCTGCATACTGATTCTGGGTTCGAAAGCTTCTTTGATCCGTGCAAATCATTGAGGCAGAAGGAACAGTGCGAGAGGCTGTTGTATCTCAGGAGTAGAACGCCATCCAAGCCTAGTGCACTGTAAGGCGGCGAAATCTACTTCAAGAAAAGTGACCAACATACCACGCCTCAGCATCTCGGGTTCCATTTATCCACTTTCTCTATTTATTTTCTGTAAGCCTATTTCTGCCTATTATTTGTTGAAGTAGAGTATTATAGATTTAAAATTTTGTGGGAAAGTATATTTCCAACATTCTTGAAGTAGATTCTCTCCTACATATAATAGGCTAGTACTTAGAGTTACCCCAATGGCCAATGCAAGTGACCCGGTTCCTCCTGAAAAATTTAATGGAAATAACTTTAAGCGTTGGAGACAGAAGATGGAAATCTTCTTAACCACACTTGGGTTATTTTCCATAATCTTTGACTCTCCTCCAAATGAGGAAGAGAATGAACCAGCTAGAACTTGTAATTTGGAGGAATTTAAGAAGAAAGACTACCTGTGTAGGGGAAGGATTCTGTCCTATCTTACTGATCCCCTTTTTGATGTCTACTGCACTTTTAAAACCTCCAAGGAGATTTGGGATGATCTTAATAAGAAATATGGTATCCAAGATGCCGGAATGGACAAGTATGCTGCTAGTCAATTCCTGTCTTATAAGATGGTTGACACCAAGCCCGTAGTTGACCAAGCCCATGAGTTAACAGTGATTTATCATGAGTTAGGCTTAAGGGGAATGGGAATAACTGAGAGCCTTCAAGTTGCTTGTACCATTGACAAGCTCCCACCTTCTTGGAAAGACTTTGGGTTATCCCTGAAACATAAAACCGAGGATATGACAATGAAAACTCTATTGTCTGCCATTAGGATCCAAGAACAACACCTTGAGAAAGATAATGAGCAACTCATGAATCCTGAGCTTCTAACCAAGGTGAACTTTGTAGAAAGTCAAAATAAGACCCATAAGTTCAAGAACTCCAAATTTGAAAAGGGTGGACCTAGAAACAAAAGAAAACCTATGAAGCCAAAACACCATATCAATAAGAATGATCGGAAGCCGATTTGCTACAATTGTGGGAAACTCGGTCATATGGCTCGAGTATGCCGGATGAAGAAGAAGAAGTATCAGAACTATGAACATGCGCCTTCTCAACCTGCAAATCCACAAACCAACATGGTGCTATCCAGTACTGGTCCTACTAGTACTGATGATCGGTATGTAACTTTAAGTCCAGAATTAAATTTGGCAATTTGCTCTACCGATTGGTTAGTGGATACAGGTGCGAATGTTCATATGTGTACTGATCATACCCTTTTTACTACTTATCAGGTCCGGAGCGGCCTAACAGTAACTATGGGGAACTCCACCTCGGCACGAGTGCTTGGAACTGGAAAAGTACTTCTAAGGCTTACGTCTGGGAATGTGCTTACACTATTTAATGTGTACCATGTGCCCGATGGAAGGAGGAATCTGATCAGTGGATCTCTTCTAAATAGAAGTGGTTATTCTTTGTTATTTCAATCTAAGAAAGTGATTATAACAAAGAATGGAACATTTGTAGGCAAAGGTTATGAGTGTGATGGCTTGTATGTAATAAATAATGTATCTTTGGATTTTTCTTCTAATAATAATAATAAAATTGTGCTTTCAATATGTTCTTCATCTCTTTGGCATGCTAGATTAGGACATGTGAATAATAATACTATTAAAAGAATGATTAACTCTGGTTTATTATCTAATGTTTCATTAAATGAAAAGGAAAGGTGCCAAATTTGTGTTCAATCTAAACAACCTAGAAAACCATTTAAAATAGTAAATAGAAATTCAACTTTATTAGAATTAATACATTCAGATGTATGTGATCTAAATGGAACTTTGACTAAAGGGGGTAGAAGGTATTTCATTACCTTCATAGATGATTATTCTAAGTATTGTCAAGTTTATTTAATGAAATCTAAAGATGAAGCATTTGAGATGTTTAAGACTTATAAATCTTTAGTAGAAAATCAACTTGACAAGAAAATAAAGATTCTCAGGTCAGACAGAGGAGGAGAATACACCTCTAATGACTTGAATGAATTCTGTAGAGTTAATGGAATTCTACATGAAGTTACACCTCCCTATTCACCTCAGTCTAATGGAGTGGCTGAAAGGAAAAATAGGACTCTGCAAGATATGGTAAGATCTTTGCTTGCCAACTCAAGTTTACCTGAGGTTTGGTGGGGGGAAGCAATGCTTACTGCATGTTTCCTGCTTAATAGGGTTCCATTTAAAGGTTCTAATGAATCTCCTTATGAACTTTGGAAAGGAAGAAAACCTAACCTAAACTTTGTAAAAGTTTGGGGTTGTTTGGCTAAGGTTAATATTCCTTTAATCAAGAAAAGAAAATTAGGACCTAATACTTTTGATGCTGTGTTTCTTGGTTATTCTCTTAATAGTGTTACTTATAGGTTCTTAGTCATTAGTTCTGATATTAATGGCATAGAAAAGAATACTATAATTGAATCTAAAGATGCTTCTTTCTTTGAAGACATTTTTTCATTTAAGGATAAAATAGAAAAGCATGTAATAGATAGATCTAATGATGCATCTTGTAGTTCGCCATCTAATTCTCTAATTATTCCTAATAATGAAAATGAAAATGAACTTAATGATATTAATGAACTTGGTAAAGGGAAAAGAATTAGGAAAAAGAAAGATTTTGGATCTGATTTCTATACTTTTATGGTTGAAGATGATCCTAAAACTTATAAAGATGCTATGAACTCATTAGATTCTATGTTTTGGAAGGAAGCTATTAATAGTGAAATGAATTCACTTATGACTAATAAAACATGGTTTTTAACTGACTTACCACATGGTAGTAAGGCTATAGGTTGTAAATGGATATTTAAGAAGAAATTAAGACCTGATGGTTCTATTGAAAAATATAAAGCAAGATTAGTTGCTAAGGGCTTTTCTCAGAAAGAGGGTATTGACTACTTTGATACATATTCTCCTGTAACTAGGATAACCACAATTCGTACTTTAATTGCACTGGCTTCAATCCATAATTTGATAATTCATCAAATGGATGTCAAGACTGCCTTCCTTCATGGTGATTTAGAGGAAGAGATCTATATGGATCAGCCAGAGGGATTTGTGGCTCAAGGACAGGAAAGAAAAGTTTGTAGGTTAGTCAAATCTCTCTATGGTTTAAAACAAGCTCCTAAGCAATGGCATAGAAAATTTGATAAAATAATTGTTTCTTATGGCTTTAAAGCAAATGAATCAGATAAGTGCTTATATTCAAAGTTAGAAAATGATTCATGTATTATCTTGTGTTTATATGTTGATGATATTTTAACTTTTGGTACTGATATGAATATGGTGACTGATATCAAAACTTTCTTGTCTAATAATTTTGATATGAAAGATTTAGGTCAGGCAGAGATAATTCTTGGTAACAGGATTACCAGAATACCTGATGGTATAATCTTTGATCAATCACAATATATTGAGAAAATATTGAAGAAATTTGATAAGTATAACTGTAAACCAGTGAGTACACCTTATGAGCATGGTTTGAACTTGAAGTGCAATAAAGGTGATCCAGTGGCCCAAGAGAAATATGCTCAAATTATTGGGACACTGATGTATGTTGCAAATACAAGTAGACCTGACATTTCTTATGCTATAGGAAAGCTCAGTAGGTTTAATAGTTGCCCTAGTCTTAGTCACTGGGAAGCACTGGATAGAGTACTTAGATACTTGAGAGGTACCATGTATTATGGTTTACATTACTCAAGATTTCCCGCTGTACTTGAAGGATACAGTGATGCTAGTTGGATCACTGATTCAGTGAATCGAAAAGGAACTAGTGGATACATATTCATGTTGGGTGGTGCAGCTGTTGCTTGGAGATCATCCAAACAAACTGTGATCACAAGATCCACTATGGAGGCTGAGATTGTAGCCTTAGATTCTGCAAGTCAAGAAGCAGAATGGTTTAAGAATCTTATGTCTGAAATACCTATTATGGAAAAGCCTATACCTGCTATCTCTTTGTTATGTGATAATGAAGCTGCAATTAATACTTGTAGAAATACTGAGTATAACAAGAGAAACAGAAGACACATTAGTGTGAGACATAAGACTATTAGATACCTAATTAAAAATGGTATCATAACTTTGGAATTTGTTGGATCTAAAGATAACCTAGCAGATCCTTTAACTAAAGGACTGGCTAGAAGCAAAGTCATAGAAACATCAAAGGGGATGGGACTGAAACCCATAAGGAATCATTGACAATGGCAACCCAACCTTTTCTGACTGGAGATCCCAAGACGAAAGGTTCAACGGGAAAAACAAGTTGTTTAATGATTAGTTAGCACTATAATAAAATGACTTTATGTCATTTGGTCTCTCCCTGTGATGTGAGTGCTAAATACAGCAGAGGTATACGGAAGAGTTTAAAACTCTGAATGAGTCCGAGACTATGGCAAGGTGCTGTGCTGCGAGCACCCTTAGAGGACTCACCTATGTGAGTGTGACTGTGTGGCCGCAGTCTATAGGGATAAGGGTTTAACCCCTAGAGCACTCATGAAACTGAGATATTGGTGCATAAGGCCAGAAAAAGCACCACCTATAATGAACCCAGTATTTGCATTTGTCATGGGTGAAGTATATAGAAATCTGAACCAAAGGATTTGGTTCAAAGCTTTTTAGCTACCACTATACCTTTCAGATGAAAATATACTTTCACTAGGTAAAGGTTCAAAGCCGCAAGCTACCTTTATTGAAGTCGTGACATAAACAAGCCCAGTTTGACTATTTTTTATTTTATATAGTTTTTGAAAACATTTTAATCAGGTGGGGGAATGTTAGATTTTTATTAAATAATAATTAAAAGTTTTCATACTTAAAACATATATATTATGTATATATGTTAAGAAGGGAGTGTGGTGTGGATGGTTGGTGTGCCCGCTTGAGGTGCTTGAGGTAGGTGGTTCGAATCTCTGTTCCCTCCTTTTTTAAATCTCTCATATGGAGGATTTATTTACGTGAAGGCTCGGTTCTGTGCCTGTGCTCGTCCGACCCGACGGTCTTTGCGCTCGAGCCTGTGCTCGCTCGGCCCTGCTCGTCCGAGGTTACTTGCGCCTCACAGGCCCTGCTCGTCCGAGGTTCCTTGTGCCTGTGCGACCAGAGGTTCTTTGCGCATGTGCCCTGCTCGTCCGAGTTTCCTTGCGCTCGTGCCTCTGCTCGTCCGAGGTTCCTTGCACCTGTGCGACCCAGAGCTGAGGTCGTCCAAGAGACTGAGGCCCTACTCGTCCAAGGTTCCTTGTGCCTGTGCTCGTCCGAGGTGCCGAGGCTGAGGTCGGACCACAGGTGCAATGAGCCCAGAGGAGCCGAGGTCGGACAACAGGTGCGATGAGCCAAGAGGCGCATGAGTCGTGCTTCGCACCCTTAGCACGAGGAGCCACGTCGCTTCCTCGATAGCACCTCTTCGCAACCGACCTCGCATCCGCTGGCCATACTCCCAGTGTTTTTTTTTTTTTTTCAAACTTTCTTACCGATTTTGACCGTTGGATCGGTTTTGGGTCGCGTCTGTCCCGAAGAAGTCTATAAATAGACCTCTTCGGATTAGACAGGAGATATATATATAATTTGAAAGCAGAAAACTACTATTCTCCCTGTTTGCTATTTTTCTTTCAATCAACGGGCTTGCTGCATACTGATTCTGGGTTCGAAAGCTTCTTTGATCCGTGCAAATCATTGAGGCAGAAGGAACAGTGCGAGAGGCTGTTGTATCTCAGGAGTAGAACGCCATCCAAGCCTAGTGCACTGTAAGGCGGCGAAATCTACTTCAAGGAAAGTGACCAACATACCACGCCTCAGCATCTCGGGTTTCATTTATCCACTTTCTCTATTTATTTTCTGTAAGCCTATTTCTGCCTATTATTTGTTGAAGTAGAGTATTATAGATTTAAAATTTTGTGGGAAAGTATATTCCCAACAGTTTCCAACATTTAGAGCTACTTTCTGAAAAGCGCCTTCTCCATTGATTATTTCAAATATCAACAATTGTTGAGATCCATCCTCTATTTTATTATTTATTATTGAAATCTGACTTATTGATGATAAATGTTCTTGTTGTGGAAGTCAAGATTAAATATTGATGATATTTGTGCAGCCTCTAGTTGAACTAGAGAGAATCTATTGTAATCTCATTATTCTAAATAATATAAGTTTTATGCTGGACTAGGTCCGTGTTTTTTTTCTTTCACATTGAAAGATTTTTTACATTAAAAATTGTGTTGTCTCTTGTTTGTGGATTACTTGATTATTTTGTTCATTGATTACTTGAGTAGATGGTAGAGATTATTGATGCTTGATTAGTGATATTTTATTTAATTAAAAAAAATGCGACATCATTATTTCTTGATTGTATTTTTTCAATAAAGTAGTATCAGAGCCATGTTGCTGGTGGCTAAATTTTTTTGTGTTGATTAAATGAAAAATCATTCATGTGGCATTATAGTTAAACTCGCATCTTCAAATTTTTTATGTGAAAGCCCCAAATGGAAGATTTACTATTTTGCAAAGATTTGTATGATCTCATTGAAGGAGATAGTACCAAACCAAGTGACAAAACTCAGCAAGAGTGAAAAAAAAATTAATAGAAAAAATAGTTGGATTAATCAAGCGGTGGATAGATGATAGTGTTTTTCATCATATTGCCATGGAGACTAATGCTCATAGTTTATGAAAGAAATTAGAGAGTCTTTATAAGTAAAAGACTTACAGAACAAGGCATTCATGATCAGAAAGCTTGTGAATATGGAGTATAAGGAGGGAAGTTCAGTGGCCAAACCTTTGAGTATATTTCAGGATATGGTAAATCAGTTAGCTACTATAAAAATAATGTTGGATGATAAGTTGCAAATATTGTTGTTGCTCGACTCCTTGCTTAATAGTTGCAAAACCCTGGCTATATCGCTTAGGAATTCAGCTCCTAATGGTGTAGAAATATTGGAAATGGTAAAAGATATGCTTAATAAGACCAGAAAAAGACAATCAGAGGTATTGGTTACAGAAAGGCTGGGAGGAATAAAACTAGAGTCTTACAAAATTCTACCAATCATGATAAGTCAAGAGGAATATCCAAATTTAGAAAAGAGATCAAATATTTTTGTTGTCGCAAGCCAGGACATGAAAAGAGACTGCAGAAGATTTAAAAAAGAGCAATCAAGGAAGAGAGGTGAAGAAAACAAAGGAAGAAAAAATATAACAGTAGTTGTATCTGATAGTGATGTCGTTATTATTTGTGGTGATGCTTGTGTAAACCCTACATGCTAGGATTGTGCTTGGGTTGTTAACTCAGGTATCTCTTTTCATGTTACTTCTTGACAAGACTTCTTCACATCCTACACTAGTGGTGATTTTGATAGTGTCGGGATGGTAAATGATGGAGTACACTAATATTGTGGGCATGGGAGACGTTTTCTTGAAAACCGGCATTGCATGCAACTATTGTCAAAAAATGTGAGATATGTTTCAGATATCCGTCTCCACTTGATCTCTATTGGAGTGCTTGATGATGAAGATTATTATAACAACTTCGGTGAAGAAAAATAAAAGCTTACTAAAGATTCTCTAGTGGTAGCAAGAGGAAAGAAATCAAACATACTTTACATTATACAAACAAAATTTTGCAAGAGGCAGGTGAATGCAGTTGAAGACTCCTCTATTGAATTATGGTATAAGCGGCTTGGACACATGAGTGAGAAGAGACTTAATATTCTGGCTAAAAAAACTCTTTTTTATAAAAAGTATGCCCCTAATGACTTGCACTCATTGTTTAGCTGGCAAATAATATAGAGTTGCATTTCATAAATTCTCCTATATAGAAATTACATGTTTTGGATCTAATTCATGCTGATGTTTGCATTGTAAATGCTAGAACTCTTGGTGGTGCTTTATATTTTGTTACTTTTATTGATGATTATTCTAGAAAAATATGGTCCTTTGCTTTAAAATTTAAAGACCAGGTACTCGATGTATTCAAACATTTTTATGCTAGTGTTGAAAGAGAAATGGGAAGACCACTAAGTGTATTCAAGCAGATAATGGTAATGAATACAAAGGTCCAATTGAGAAAGATTGTCGAAATCATGGCATTAGGCTAGAGAAAATCGTTCCTAAAAATCTCAACATAAGGAAGTTGCTGAAAGAATGAACGATACTATTTGTAAAAGAATTCGGTGTATGTTCTTTCATGCTAAATTGCCTAAATCCCTTTGGAGTGAAGCAATAAGAACTGCAGTGGATTTGATCAACCTTTCTCCTTCAGTTTCTCTTAAAGGTGATGTACCATAAAGAGTGTGGATTGGGAAAGATGTGTCGTATGATCACTTGAGAGTATTTAGCTACAAGACATTTATTTATATTCCTAATGATGAGATATCCAAGCTTGATGGTAAGTCTAAATAACGTATCTTCCTGGGTTATGCACATAAAAAGTTTAGTTCCAAATTATGAGATCTAATTGAATATCAAAAGCAAACCTCGTGCGGCTGTGACGGCTAGCGTCCAACAATTGGAGGGCGGCATTGAGAGTGGTGATGATGGGTGACCGAAGCAAGAAGGCGATGAAGGTGACCACCGGGAGTGAGGATCAGACATACCCGAGGCAAACAGAGGAGGATCCGTCGTGGGCAGGAGTGGTCCAAGGCCACCATCGGCAAGCTATGTGGACCAACCATAGAATCTCTGAGGACGAGCTGGAAATTCTTCAATGCTCCTTCACTAAGGTGTTGCATCTGCCGGAGGAGAGGATGGAGGCTTCGAGGCAGGCATGGGAATCCAAGGTGTTGATCGTTCAGAGTCTCGGGCATAGGGTGCCGGCCGATTGGGTTGCTCGCGAATTCAAAATTAGGGGAAAATTCAACTATAAAGTGGAGGCCTTCCCCATGGCTGGGAGCACCTCACGTTCAATTTCAAGATGCTGGTGGACCAAGATGCGGCACTCGACGAAGGTCCATGGCTAGTGGCAAGTCAGCTATTGGCCATGGAACCTTTGGTCCCCGATTTCGCCCCAAGGAGGAACATCGTCAAGAAGACCATTGTGTGGATGCAGTTGCCGAGTTTGCCCTTGGAGTACTGGGGGAAGGAGTTGATCTGGGACATCGTCGCAGCAGCCGACCATCCGTTGGTGATCGATAGCTTCATAGCTTAGTTGAAGAAACTCGGGTATGCTGGTATGAAAGTTGAAATCGATGCCCTAGAACTGCTCATGCAGGGAATCCGCATTCGGAGGCGGTCCACGGTCTTCTAGCAACCATTCGTCTTTGAAAACATCCTAGTGTTTTGCTACTGCTGCGGGCAAATCGGACACAAAGACGAGGAGTGCAGCTTTCCTCCCCCTCACCGGCGGCTGGAGATGGTGATCCGAGCGAGGCGTATCCAGTGCTGATGGTGGTGGAAACCGACAAGGAAACTCCCCCATTGGCGGAGGAGGAGCTCCCTAAGGCGGTGAAGCGGCAGATATTTAGATCCCTGGCTGGCCAAGAAGAAAAATCGGCCACCTAGGATTTTCAAGAATCGGGCGAGGCTGAGGAAGGAGACTAAGTTGACCCCTAAGTCAACATCAGGGCTAGGATTGTCTCAGTTTGGGCCTAGTTCCCCCAGAATGGGCCTAATTTGGTTATATCATAATTATGAGGTGCTGGGTGACCCGTGACTTGAAAGACTTGCAATCGACCTCCAGTGAGAACAGATGACCCAAGACTTACTAAGTCGGTCTACAAGCCAAATTTCATGTCACACTATTTTTTATCTATATGACTGATTGGATGGAACTTGGTGTCCCCCAGCTCCCCTCTCACGAGGATAAAAAAAATCCCAGACCTTCTTCCAAAATCCAATTCCATTGCAGAAAACTGGCACATGACGCACATTCAGTTCAGTGTTCCCTCACTTTCTCCCTTCAAAAGTTTAAAGAAACAAAAACCAAAAAACAGAAGTAAAAAAGAAAAAGCCAGCCACCGGGACACGAGAAGTGTCAACAGTGTAGTAGATCGAGAGAGAATCCCGACGGCCCGAGGATCCCTTGAATTCTGTGAACCTACGCTTGTTGCTATCCTTCCAAGCTCTCCCTCCTCATTGGCTGGCATTTCCCATCCCTTAAGGCCATGGGAACAAGCTAACAAGCTCCTAGGAAACCCATATCTCCTTCCTGTCTGCCTGGAAAACCCGTCATAAATTCACTTAAAAATGACCAATAATACCACGACCTGCACATAAAAAAAAGAAAACTCTCTTTTGCTTTTCCTCCCTCTCTCTCTTTGGGTCCATTCAGGTCCGGTCGGTAAACCCAGACCCGATCCAGAAAATGATTAGGATCCAATTTTAGGACCCGATCCGAACCCGTGGGTCCTAAAATTCGGATCAAGTCGGATCAGTGCGGGTCGGGTCACGGGTCGACCCGACCCATTTGCAGCCTTACCAGCGGTTCAACCCCTTTGGTGGCAAGGCGGTGGCGACGTGCAAGGGAGAAGGCAGTGATGGCCCATGCCTGGAAGCAGAGGAGATCACGGCCATCGCACCCAGATCGGCAAGTGGAGGGAATAACCTCCCAGCGGTGACTAGCGATGAAGAAGATGTGTCTGAATCGAGGGACCGGACGATGCAAGGTGGTGGTGGTGAGGGGAAATGCGGTCATGGAGCTGGATGCCTGACTATGGGTGATGATCACGATGAGGTTGTCCGATGGGCCAAAACTGCCTTAATTAGGGGCCGTCCTATATGGCTTAGCACTATGGTGGCTAGTAATGGGATAGCCTTGAGGCTACCCCCTTTCATTTTTGCAATATTGTATCTTTTGACTCATGTGGATGTACTCATACTAGAGTAGTATGAATTATCCGGTTTATCAAAAGAGAGAGATAGAGATCGAAAAGTCATTAGAAAAGTTCAACATAAACAAGTCCAAACAAGTTTGCTCACCACTTGTAGATCACTTCAAGTTAAGTTTCAAGCAGTGTCCTATAAGTCAGAAAGATAAAGAAGAAATGAAGAAGATTTCTTATGCATCTATAGTTGGCAGTTTGATTTACGCCATGGTTTGCACAAGACCAGATATTTCTCATGCAGATGGTATTATAAGTTAGTTTTCTTTTAATCCTAGTAAGAAACATTAAGCAGTTGTTAAATTGATTCTCAAATATTTCAGAGGCACTTCTAGAGTTTGTGATGCCGCACCAATTCAGGAGGAAAACTTCAGTGTGATTTTAAATCAGAACCGAAGGAGAGGGAGAAGAGAAAGAGGAGGAGGAGGAGAAGAGGGAGAAGAGAAGAAGAGCGGAGGAGAATAGGTGGGGAGAAAATTTCTTAATTCTTCATTAACCCTAATCATGAGAATAGTCCCTTTTATATAGGGCCCAAATACACAATTTGCATAAACCCCCTTACACAACAATAAATCCTAATAAGCCCACAAATAACACAAATAAACCACAAATAAGCCCTAAAATGCAAATAAACCCAGAAATAAAATAAACCACAAATAAATCCCTAAATGCAAATAAAAGGGTCTGACTCAATCCGGGGGCTCAGGATCATCTGGATGAAGGGCTCTGATGTCCCCATCAACTCCTCCCGGGTGAGAAAAACTCGACCCCGTCGAGTACAGGTCTGGCCGGCTGTCGTACTGCTCCAGAAGATCGGGGTCGAGGCGCTGCAACTGTGCTCTGAAAATCCACGTCACATCAGACTTTGGTCGACCTTTCCACCGAACAAGGTAACGTTGGTAACCACCGTTCCTGGTTGAAATAACCTGCTCATCCAATATATGTTCTATTTGTTCTCTGCGTGCATGAACTTTGAGAAGTGGTGGCTCAACAGCAGGTAATAGGTCAGGGTGTCCAACATGGGTAGGTATATCAATAAAGGGGTCAGAAGGCATGAATATTATCTTTTTGTATGGGACCAAATCTTCAACATTAAATGTCGCACTAATCCCATAGTCATCAGGAAGATCCACAACATATGCATTCGAACTGATTTTCTTTAAGATTTTGAACGGTTCTGCACTACAAGTTTGCAATTTCTTAAACGCATCTGAAGAAAATCGTTCAAGCTTAATTCTTATCATGACGTAACCTTTTTCACTAAACTCTTTATAACGTCTGTGTAGATCAGCAAGAAATTTATATTTTAAGTTATTAAAATGACTACAATTGCTGATTTCTTGATGCAATGAATGTGGATGTGATGCAATTGATTGTGCAGATTCAAAGATTCTATACTGATGAGACATGAAAAATAGGTCTATGGGTTGCCTAGGTTTGTAATCATGCACCACTTCGAATGGATTTATGCCTATGGACTTATGAACCGAACTATTATATGCAAACTCAACTGTCGGTAATATTAAATTCCAGGTCCTAACATATGCATTTGGGTTGAGCCTATGATGTAGAAGGTTGGGCAGAAATACTCCGGGAACTAGATCAATTGCGTGTTGGATATCATGTATCGGAGAAAGTGCATCCGGAAGATCATCAGGGACTACATCATTAAACTCCTCTAGAAGGAAAACTACTATAGGGGAATGTTCAAGATTGGACTCCACATGGGTATCTTTAGCTACAAGTGTCAATTCAGGTGTCTGGCTCTCAATATCTGTCACTACCTCTTCCACAGTAGTGATGTAAAGTGGCTTGGTTGTACTTAGATCAATAGTCTCCCTTTGGGAATCATTTTGAACAAAATCTAATTCTATAGGTTCGTCTTCAAAGTCTTCTTCATAGTCTTCTATATTTGGTTCATAAACTTCTTCGACATATTCGACCTCTTGGCTCCTAGCTTCTGGTTCAGTAATCAGGTAGGTCCTAATGGAACATTGGGATGCTATATGGTCGAATTGTTGACATCTTGAGCATTGGGTTTGGTGCCCAAGAAAATGGGGAAGGATTACAGGTGGTACAACCAAACCGATTTTAGGTTGGGCTGCAACAGGGGTTGGCGGTATAGGGGTCCTAGAATTTTGCACGAGCTCACGGATCTCTTGTGTGAATTCCTTGTATCCAGCCCGCATGGTAACGATCTGTTCCTTGATAGACCTCAAAATGTCGGAATTCATGGTAGCTACAGGGATTTTAGGTTGACTGAGATAGTACTCCATATCACTACAGGTTGGCATGCAATGATGACACTGGGTGATGATGTGAAATGCAATGTCACTAATGAAACCCTAATAACTATGATGTAGGACCAAATTTGATGCAGGACAACCTACTAATGCAATCTATTATGATTTCAGAAATCAGCAAATCTTCACAATAATAACTTAAAATTTAAATGTTGCTGATTTTTACTTCGGTTATTCAGAATTAAGGATTAAGATTATTCAATTTAAGAAATTAGATTGCAATCAAGAAGTTCAGTTGTTCTGATCCTAAAGTAATTTGAGCGAATTAATGTTGAGAAACGTCCTGTTGCTAGGGTGTGCTAATTTAATATCAAGATTTAATGGGTAATAGGATGGGTTCGAAAGTGAAAGGTTTAATGTTCTGAATTTTGACAGCAATATAAGTTTTCAAAATATGGCTATCATGCAAGAGAACCAGAACATAATTAAATGAACAAGCCAGAAAAAGTAGAAACCTATCACCTGTCGGAAAGTAGACGGCTAGAGTCGTTCGCTCGTGGCTTCTCAAGCAATGGAGACGTCGTTGGATGCAGCGCAGAAACTCAGTGGTGTTGATTGCTGAACTTAGACTGTTGCACGATTGAAGTGGACGCCGAGGAGAGATGACCGGCTAGCGGTTGAAGTTGTGGAGAGGAGATGCTACTGGCGCACAAGTTGATAAAGAGCCTACTGAAGTTTGATGTGGGGACTGGTTGACCTTGGGTCCTCTGGAAGGGACTTCAGGGCGGGCCTGTTGCGGCCCGCGGGTAGAGGGGACTGGGGGTTGGGCCCGAAGGGGCCTGCGGCTTGATGGTCCCGAGGGCCTTGTCTGCGGGTCAAGGAGGGGGAAAGGGGTTCCAATGGGGTGAATGGGGATTTGGGTTTTAGGGAGGGGCGATGGGCGGTGAGGAGGATGGAGGAGCGCGTTGCAGCGGCGACGGTGGCGGATGGCGTAGTGGCGGCGAAGGGAGGGCGGAAGCTTCGGCGGCGTTGATGGTGAAGGCCGAGGGCGGTGGCCGCAGTCGGGGAAGCGCTGCGGTGGAGGTCTCGAACGATGGCGGAAGGCGGACGGCTTGGCGGCGGACGATGGGGCGGCAAACCGCGGCGGAAGATGGAAGCGCCGACGTCGGAAACGGCACTGTGGTGGAGGCGGAAGCGGCGTGCAGTCAGGGGAAGAGGGCGCGGTGGAGGGTTCGGCGGGGAACTCAGGGCGGAGCGGCACCGGCGGATGCGGCGGAGACCTCGGCGGCGACGGGAGGCGGCTCGGGCTTGGGCGGCGCGGCTGGAACCGAGTGGCAGAGTGGCGGTGGCGCGACGGCGGAGGAGCGACGACTGCCACGGCTCGGGGAAGACGAAGAGGTAACTTTTTTTTTTACTCCTTTTTTTTTTCTTTTTTTGTTTTTAAACCTTGGTTCCTGTCGGATTCGGGTTGTCGGGCGTGACCCGCTCCGATAACCCGTTAGTCCTCACGTGCAAGGCACATGATTTTTTTTTTTTTTTAAACCGGGCTAACGGGTTACGAGTTAACGGGCTCGGTACTTACCCGTTAGGGCTTTCTTCAACCTCCCTATGGCTTCGGGCGGGCGTGCCGATAATCGTGGCGGCGGCTGCGGGCGGACGGAGGGCACAGCGGCGGCCGCGGGCTTGCGGCGACCGATGGCGACCGACCGCGGGACTCCACGGCGGCGGTCCCCTCTGCAGACACAACGCAGGCAGCCGGCCTAGGCTTCCACGGGCGGCAACAGAGTGCCCGATGGTGGCGGAGCGCTCGGAGCGCGCGGCGACACTTCGGAGGAGGCGGCGCTCGGCCTGGCGGTGGCGCGATGCAGCGGCAGTGGAGCGTGGGAGTGGTGGCCGCAAGCTTGGCGGCTGGCGGAACGGGGCCGTCGAACAGGGGTTTTCCCCTCTTTTTGTCTCTGATGAGAACCGAGAGGGAGGGAGGGACCTTCTCTCTTTTTTTGTTTTGTTTTTTTTTTCTCTGGTGAAAACCGACAGAGGGGGGGCTGGTGAAAATCGAGAGAGAGAGAGCGCCTGGTGAAAACCGAGAGAGAGGGAAGAAAGGGAACGATCGTGGCTTTGGCAGCAGTGGCAAAGCCGAAGCTCTGATACCAAGTTGATGCCGCACCAATTCAGGAGGAAAACTTCAGTGTGATTTTAAATCAGAACCGAAGGAGAGGGAGAAGAGAAAGAGGAGGAGGAGGAGAAGAGGGAGAAGAGAAGAAGAGCGGAGGAGAATAGGTGGGGAGAAAATTTCTTAATTCTTCATTAACCCTAATCATGAGAATAGTCCCTTTTATATAGGGCCCAAATACACAATTTGCATAAACCCCCTTACACAACAATAAATCCTAATAAGCCCACAAATAACACAAATAAACCACAAATAAGCCCTAAAATGCAAATAAACCCAGAAATAAAATAAACCACAAATAAATCCCTAAATGCAAATAAAAGGGTCTGACTCAATCCGGGGGCTCAGGATCATCTGGATGAAGGGCTCTGATGTCCCCATCAGTTTGTTTATATTTTGGTAATGGTAAACTCGTGTTGGATGGGTACATACATGGCTAGTGATATAGATTCTAGAAAGTCTACATCCGGATATTTGATGTCTTTTTTAGGAGAAGCAATATCATGGCAATCTAAGTTATCAAAATGTATTGCTTTGTCTACTACAAATGCCGAGTATATTGCAGTTACAGAAGCGTGCATGGAACTTTTGTGAATGAAAAAATTTCTACATGAGTTGAGCCTAGAATAAAAGAAATATATACTTTATTGGGACATTCAAAGTGTCATCCATCTCTCAACAAATTTAATATTTAATTCAAGATCTAAGTATATTGATACGAGATATCATTGAGTTCGGGATGCTTTGGAGATGAAGTTACCATATCTTGAAAAGTCCAAACTGATGATAATATGTCGGATATGATGGCTAAAAGTTTTCGATAAAAAAATTGTTGCTTATAGAGAAAATGCGGGCTTAGTGGAACCCCTCACATGAGTCGGAAGAGAGAGATTTGTTAGTGTGGTCCCTTCTCACGTGGAACCCACATCAATTAAAAATTAAAAAATACAGAAAAAAAGAAAGAAAAAAGGTACTATTTTGTTAGATCGCATGATTGATTTTATCCAAATTTGGCTGAAATTTTAGTATGTTGTTTCCAGCATTGAGAGCTAAAGATTGAATGGCTTAGATCTTTGAAAAATCTTCTCCATTGATTATTTCAAGAATTAACACTTGGTGAGATTCATCCTCTATTTTGTTGTTTATTGTTAAAATCCATCTTATTAATGATAAATGTTCTTGTTTGTTTGGAAACCAAGATTAAAATCTTGATGATATTTGTGCAACTTTTAGTTGAACTAGAGAAGATCTATTATAATTCTATTATTCTAATAGTGAAAGTTTTTGGCTGGACTAGTCGAATGGTTCTTTCTTCATATCGAAGAGTTTTCCGCGTTAAAAAGTGTATTGTCTCTTAGTAGAATACTTAATTATTTTGTTTATTAATTGTTTGAGTAAATAATGAAAATTATTATTGCTTAATAAGTGGTTCAATTTAATTATATTAATTTAGAAAATGCGGCATTGCTATTTTTTGATTGCTCCTTTCAAACAGAAGGGACGATTTATATTAGCTCCTTCGCACTAATTCGGGACTTCATTCGCCGGCACTCGGAAACGAGAAGGGAAGGGAAGGTGGACGAAGAAGGTAAGAAAAACCAGAAAAAGGGACGCATGCCTTTTGCACGCCGCGCCAAATCCACCTTCACCCGTCGACTTCTCGTGATTCCTTCAACTGATCGTTCCCATGCTAAAATCTGCAGCAACGCCGATCGATGCTCCAAATTCCCTTTTTTTTTTCGAGGTAAGTTTCAAAGCAATTTAAAAGAACATAAACACCTATCAGATGACTTCCCTTCACCCTCAATCAAGTAACCAAGCCAAGAAGCAGCAACGGAGAACAAGAGCAGTATATTTATCCGCCTTCACATATACAAAACTAAGATAGCACCTTCCGGACCGAGACATGCATGTAAATATACTTCATCTCTAGCGAATAAGGGCATCGCTTTGGAGGAGGGAGAGAACACAAGAAGTATAAATTAAAGGGAAGCAAGAAGAAATAGGATGAGATATTAGCTTGATATATACCCTCATGAAGGCGAGGAGCGATCCGCCACGTCGACGCTGGTGGTGCAGAAGAGGAGGCGTCGGAAGATGAAATTGAGGAACTTCTTCGCGGCCACGCACCCCTTCTTCTTGTTGTTGTTGTTGTTGTTGTTGTTGTTTTTCTTCCTCTTCTCGTCATCCTTGTGACTGATACTGGAATGGATACTACCGAAGCTGTCCGACCTCTGGTGGAGGAAAGGGCAGACGGCGGCCTTCTCCTTAACTTTACCGAGGCACCGCTGAGTCTTCTCGGGGAAGCTCTCCTTCCTGGAGAAGGTGTAGCTCCTCAGATACATCTGCCGGCATGAGTAGCTATCCACCACCCTTGGACTTGGCCCCCACTTCCTCCTCCCATCGACGCTGCCGTTGTGGCTGGGATCGCTTCCTTCTCTACTTCTTCCGGCCACCGACTTCACAAACTCGGCGTCGGATTCCGGCCACTTGTAGAGGTTGACATAGGTCGCCCTCACCGGCACACGCGCGTCAACGCACCCCACAGACGACGTGCACACAGAGCTCATCCCTTCTCCCTCTCTGGATTACGAGGTTTTGTAACTATCTTTTAGAGAGAGTACGAAGGATTAGGGACGAGATTGGATGAGAAAAGAGCTTTGGTTGCAAGGAAATATAGAAGGGAAAGTGGGGGAGTCGGAGATGGCTGCCGATCGAGGAGAACACCGGAGGGAATTAGTGGACACGGGAGATGGACAGTGGTGGGTTTTATGGCTCAACTTTTCCTTTGTGAAATGCTTGTGTTTGTGTCTGAATGTATGATGTGGCATCATTAGCCATGAGTGACGCTGCCTGCTATCTCTTTCCTCATTCCGTCCTACAATCAGTAACTGCTTGTCGAATGATGGAGTTCGGTAATTCGGAGTTCAGTAACCTTCCACTGGATTGCCGTTTCACAAGTTGAAGGATGGTCGCAAGAGACATTTACGAGGTCAGTGGTAAGTCGTAAGGGTCGTTGGGAATTAATGGTGGCGATATGATACGTTACGTGTTTGGAAGATAGCATGTAAAGCCAAGTGCAGAGCATGATACGACTTACGAGCCACGGGTTGGGTCTCGAAAGACGATTGACAATGGGCAATCAATACGTACACTAAGCGGTTAGAGAGCCGTCAGAGTAGAGTGACTTTCGCAGTAGACAAATCAATACGTATATGCCTTGGGACCATCTGCTAAGATGCAAAATTCCACACTAAACAAACGTTAGAGACTAGTAGTTTGAACGAGCTGAGGATATGTGGATGAAGCACCGGAAAATGGATTCACCAAACGAGAACAACCTGGTAAACAGGGCGGGTTGGAGATTGGGTGCACAGCTTTGTGTTGACAAGGGTCCTCATGTAGGGAACACCACCTAAGGAGCACCTGTGACGATTCGGCAATAGTTATTGGACGAATTCAGCAGAGCCTAGGCGGTACAGGTGACTACCATCTACTGCTTAGATATATTCGGGCCATTGTTTGTGGTGGAATGATCTTTCAGGCGAAGTATGATTTGGGTGTCACCATATGTGGTCAACCACTTCAGAGATCCTCGGTGGGCGGGAGAGAGGGAGTTGCCTAATGCGCTTCAAGAGCTATTGTTTTTCCACTTCTTTTTTTGTTGTATCCGTACTCGTACCCACATTATATGATACATTCGATTAGTAAAAATTTTGACAAAAACTCACTACAGTTAAGGCAGCTCAAGACTCACCAGGCAGAGGGCTCCAAAGTCGAAAACCAAAGTGAATCCACGTGGATTATCATTATGGTCACCACTGAAGGGTGGCCGTCGCCATCAACGCATGCTCCCAGTGCTCTTGGTCTCCAGAATGTGCAATCGATGAGCCTCCTTTTAAATGGAGATCACACGATTCGTGAATTCTAGCCACCAATGCATTTCCACCTTTTCTATTAAGAGGTAATGAAAGACCATTGTTGGAAAGAGAGAGAGGAAGAGTCCGTCCACTTAGTTCAATCACTCACGTAAGTTTAAAACATCAAAAGGCCGTAGCCTGGAAGGAAGCAGCCAGGCCAGGCCATCATAATATGGGACTGCATCATGTGAAGGTCCTTATTACAACCGTAGTCCATACTACAAGTTTAGAAGATTAGAGAACAGATATTATATATGGATCACCATATCCAAACTGAAGACCTTCACATTATAAAAGGATGCAATATTTTGCTGAAAGTAACATGACATTCATCATACACTATCATTACAAACTCCTTTATGGCCAATGAATGATTATGATAAACATAATAGCAGAAGGGTCTATGGTATGCCACCGTCTAGTAGTAAGCAGGGTGGTAGTATTCTTACAACCATTCACCAACAATTTCTGATGGCGCTTGAAGATCAGTCAGAATGGTTCAGAACATTTTGGCAACTGATCACCAGCCAGCCAGAGCAGATAGTACTGACCAAAGGTAACCAAGCACCTGAACATGATGAAGATAGCACACTGAGCATCAATTGACAGAAGTCAATGCTTCAGAATATTCTACATATCAATTCTGATAGCAAACGTATGCAAGTACAAAGTCTGATCATATTATATCACTGCTTTTCTTTTGTGCCACCTAATTTTACTCCTGTGCAACTGCAAGGACAACTTTTTTGCTTGTGTAACCTAAGAATTGCAAAATTTGGATGTTTTATCACAGAAAAGGAAGATTACAGGTGACATGGAAAGTAGATGAGCACATTGGCAGTTGGAAGATCCAAAAAGTCCAGATGGAGTCAATTTATTTCAAGGCCAACCAACTTTTTTTTTTTTTTTGATGGAATTCAAGACAAACCAAAACCAATTGGAAAATCGCTCATTTTTAGTTCAACTATGAAATCCAAATTGAATGAAGCTTTGAGGTACTTGCACCCCAAGCCAACTGAATTCAGCTGTGAAATCCTGATTGAATGAGATGAGCTTTGAAGTACTTGTGGCCAGAGCCAACTGATTCCGAGTATTTTAATCAACTTAATCAGACAAGGGTAGATGATTCATGGGCTTCCAATAGTTTGAGCAGTCATATACGAGACATAAAATATCAGCCCATCTCCCTTGGTTTATTTTGTGCTCATTATCTGCTAACAGAAAATGCTTCAAGAAAAACAGCTCCGTATGCCCTTGGAGAAGGTACTCAATTTTCAGTTCATTATCTCTAGAAAGGCTTCTTTGACTCCCATTCAATGTGCTGCTTGCATGGACATTTGAATCACAAAAGCATTGTGCTAATGGATACTGATTGTGGATGAATTTGCCTTCTATTTAAAAGAATCCAAAATGACAAAGCCTGGAGAAAAAGGAAAGCCATGATTTAGTAAGGGAAATAGATGCAACAACTTTAGACATTGCCCAGGGGGAAAAAAAAAAAGATCAACCACCTGCTTCGGCCTCCAAAACTGCAAAATAGTGGGCCAAGCTGGACATTTGAACTAGCACAATATCAGAGAACATTTACATTCTGATAGTCTTTCTTTTTATGTAGTTTCATCGCTGACTCCCAACAATGTTAATCTTGACAGGCAGGAAAATCAACAACTTCAGTTAACAAGATTCTTCTTGATCACCAGCAGTCCAAGTAAAACCTCATGAATAGCCAGCTACAATTGTGACAACAGTGCTACAATTGTGACAAAAATACATAATGCATGCAGATGTTGATTTATTGTTCAACATTCAATCAGGTCTCATCCTGTACAAGTTCATATTTAGATGCCCCAATTCACAGACAAGTTGCTGCAGCCGATGGAAAACCAAAGGCAATTTGTTATTCATTCATTCCCTCATGTGAATTCAGAGAAGTTGTATAAACCGTCTGTATTCATATTTATCTGTAATCAATTTTAACCAAATAAACACCATTTTCCTCGCAAACTAGAAAAATATATATTATCCTTCAGCCCTGTTTGATCTTTCTTCTGATCATTGACATTTTCAGACGGTCATTCCATAACTATGCAAGCCCTCAGTAAAAAAAGCAGCAATGGGCGTAGTAGCATAAAATGGAGTATTAGCAGCAAAGTTTCTCTCTTCATGACTGCTGATGAATTGGCATTAAGTCCAGAAAGACATACTGGACAGATACACCAACAGCAATTCGGAGCCACAACCTGTCACTGTTAGAAATGCTGTGCAAAGTTATCTGGAATGTGAAACCCACAGGCAATCCAGAAACAAAGGGCAAACAATTCTCAGAATCGTTACCAAGAACGCACAGTTCTGCTTTTACGCATCTAACTTCCAGTCAATGGCACCTGTTCAAGGTTGAAGAACTCAAGTAACTTATCAACAGGAAAAGGCTGAGAAGTTTCGCTTGTTCCCCTCTCAGCACATAACCTTAATAGTTCTTTGGCAAACCCGGAGAGTTTAGAAATCGTTCTTCACAAAGAAATTCTGCAAGAGAAATTACAGCATGCAGCTTCTTCAACATAAAGATGGAGCATGCTCCAACCTTACACAGTCTAAATACAAAACCAAGCAAGGTTAACTCTATACTATGGCATTCGACCTCTCTACAAGACCCTGGAAAGCCATATCTCATTCTTTGAAGTGATGACTGATTTTCAAGTGAATTCCAGAGCCCTTTTACCAACATTTTATGACTTTTTTGGTGGCAGTTTCTCCCATGTTTCAGCAACCAGCTGGATTATTTGAACAGAGAGTGATGTGAAGTCCAAGAACGCACTGAAAGACACATCAACATTCCAAGCAATCATTTCCAGTTCCTCCTTGCAATTTCCACACGCAACAAAAATTAAAGCACACATAAATATCCTAGAAATATTGTTCAAAAATATTATTTTAATAAAAAAGACTAATTTTTTAGATGTGCAGTAAAATAGATAGTTTGAGACCTTAATGTCCTTTGCATTTCATGTGCACTATGTGACTTTATCAGAGACCAGGTTTTTGCAACCATTTTTCAAAATAGGCTTTATGGATTGCATTAACTCTTCATCTGTCTGTTACAGGCCTTTCTGAGATCATTCAAGGAGTGTTGATATCTCATTCAGGTTCAACATAATTTTCCTTATTTCCCTTAACTTTTACTTCCAATATTGCATTGTGAAATGGCCAAAAATCGCGTATTCAGTCAGCATCTTCAGACTTAAGTGCTGTATCTGAAAAAGGTATCTCACTGTGATGGCACAAATAGGCCTAGAGTGAATCTCTGTTTATAGCATTTCCCAAAGAGCAACTGATCCTTTCAACTAATGAAATTGCATAAGAAAATATTACCACTGGTATACTACAAATAAGCTGCTCGTGACCTCGTGTGAGATAGATGATGAATCAACCTCAGTTCTCCGCAGGATGGTAATATCTGCAGAAGGCAAAAAGCAAATAGGGAACCATTAGCAAATTTGACAAATGCCTTGCCAAATAAATATAGGGAAGATCATTGGATAACAATATTCCAAGAAAGCACATGTAAGAATTGTAATTACAAGGCCTTACACAAAGATCCTGCAAAAGCTTCGAAGAGTTCCATTTTGTATGATCAATAATCAACAAGCACGAGCAGAGAGACATTCACCCAAAGATGACATGACAAGTTGCAACCATAATAACAAAAAATAAAAAATATGACTTTAGTCCACACCAAATGGCAATAAGAACTATGACCAATACCATAGTGACCCACCATACAGGATATGGTTTTTTTGGATCCTCTGACTTATTAAGTGTGACTTTATGAGCTCAGTAACTGACATTTGTTGTCTAGTGGTTCAGAAGTCTATAGTCACTGTCACTTGATGCATGATAGGAAGATACTAGTTCGTGACTAGAGATTCCTCATACATCACGTAAGTTAGAGCATCATCAAATAACATATTGCACTATAAAATAGTGACTGATCTTTTGTTAAAACATAATATTTTGCCCTTACACAAATAATAATTTTAAGTTATTGAGTAAGCCACGAGCTGTAAAAGAAAGTGGGGGCATCCTGCCACACTGTCACAGCTACTTCAACCTTTCATTTTACTCTCGAACCAAAATCAAAAAGACCAAGTTTTCAAATCTCGATATGCACTAAATATGGACTTTGTTTATAGCTTAACTGCCTAAGCCATGATCTCATACTAGAAGATAGTTCCAAACTATATCTTGGACAATTATGGACAAACTTGGCAAAACCGATGATCTTTCCTCTAATTAAAGAAAATACCATTTAATCATGTTTCAAGTTTATTACTAACAAAGTAGCGAAACTTTCTAAGTACAAGGTCGAGAGGAGTTAAAATTTTTGTAGGATGTTTTCCACCATTAGTTATCCTTCCTTCTTTCCATCACAAATGGAACTTTCTTGCAACTTTCCCATTCTACATTTACAACCAAAACAAAACATCTATACTCAGTCTACTCAGTCCAAGGACTCAATGGGAAGGTTTTATCATTAGCTACAAAAAGAAAATTATATACAATACTTATCTATTCTTAAATTATACATATTGCTTCGGATTATGTCATAAAAGAGATAAAGGTGTACCTCTTGCGCGAAGAAATTTCCATGGTTCTTACCAATAAAAAACAAGACAAAGAAAGCATCTTCTTCCTGAAATAGAGGTGAAGGAATATTTATAAGCACACAGAAAGAAAGATTTGGGGCAGTTTTAGTTGTTCAAAAATTGCTGTATTATAAAAAACTGAAAAGCTTACTGCTTTTCAGTTTTTTTATGATAGTAACAAAATTTAAAAAAAAAATAACAATAATAGTAACAAAAATTAACAATAAAATGACTTAACAAGAAAGAAAGAGCAGCTTAATGCCGAGACCCTGACTGCTTAAGGTTGGCATATAATAATATTGGCTCTAAAACTCGCAGATGATTTATTGCCAAGTGCATACCATGTGTATGTGTTTTTCCTGCACCATCAGACGATCGTATGTTGCCAGATGAACTAGTGCTTGCAAAGTCTGCAACAGCACAGCCTCTGCATCATCATTCAACATGTCCATTAATAAGTTTAAAGCATTAATGTCAGCCAACTGGATAGAAAAAGTTGCAAGCATCTTCAATGGTTTGCAGGCAATTGTCTGTAGCTAGAGTAAAAAAGAACAGTTAGCAAGATGCAGCTTTTCATATAAACCTCCCCGCGACGGGTGGAGTCGGAGGAGTTGGGGTTGGCGATCAGAGCTCTAGCGGAGGCCAGGGCTCGAGCGCGGCGCCGCTCGTCGGGGAGGGGGTCAATGTGGAGTTGAAGCCTCTCGAGAAGAAGCCGTACCATTGTTCTCGGGAGCGAGGGAGAGGAGAAGACGGGCTCTAGGGGTTTTATAGTGGAAAGAGAGACATTAAGGTGAGGATGGATGGAGATCGCGAATTCGAAAGCTTTGAGAGAAGGGAGGCAAAGGGAGGCCGATATTGGCATTCTTCATGGCACAATCAAGTCTTCCTTCAGCTTATTTGTTCAGGACAACGCTGAAGCTTCTAGCAAGGTAGAATTACAGAAATCCATGCCGTTTCAACATTTCCATGCCATGCACCGATCCTCATTGCATGAAATGAAGATATTTATCATACTAACTGTAGATTGTTGAGTTGAGGGATGGTGTTACTGTATATCCAAGTGGACCAGACCAACCAACTCTAGCTTGTTGGCCTACAGGAACTTCATTTAATGGGTTTCAACATATGCACGTCGCAAGAAAGTTTTTAAGGTGCAGTTTATTATTCCACCAAGTATATATGAACTCGAAGAACTTATCAGAACGTGCACATCACAATTACAAATAAAGTGGTCCCTCAAAATACAAGAGAAGTAAAACTTGATGGACTTAATGTGCTTATTACCAGTGATATATATGATTTATGTTCACTATATCCAATGTAATGTTAAAAAAGTACATTCAATGTTTTATTGACGTACATAGGATCAGGTGCTTCATTTACATGGACCACAACCATCAATATGTATCAATGGTTGTATCTATCAGGGAAGCGACTAACTTTACATCAAATTAGTTTCAGGTTCGTACTTAAGGAGTATATAACTACCAATCAAATTGAAGCTGCCAAGATATACAAAGTTGAAAGGCAACACAAGATTTGTGGATAGCAACTTGACACAAGGATCAAATGTAAACTAGTAAACTATAAATTAGCATGGAGAAGAAGGAGAAGCTTAAATTAATTAAAGAACACTTAACACGGGAGGGGATTAAGTTTGACCAACACCCCCACCCTCCCCTATATATCCTCCCTCTCTTGTAAGCTATTTGGTAGTTCTGGCTCATCTACGCATAACTAACAGCGCTCTTCCCACGTCCAAATTTCCACCCACTAGATTCTCCCTCCACCACCTTTCTTACGGAAAACCGTAAGCTTGGAACCGCCTAAGAAAACCAACCTCCCTAATTCCATTATAATCTTAATCTATTCCAATATACATAAAGACATCAAAAACAGTAGAATTAATGTAGCTAAACATCCCCACCTAATTACACTATCCCTACATAACGTATTTTCCTGCCACGTCACATTTATTTTATTAAAAAAATTTATTAGTTGGACCAGGTCTACTGTCACGCGGAGGCGGTCATCAAACACTTGTCCCGATAAAGCGTTCCCAGAGAGCTCAGAAGCCAAGCCAACGGTTGTCCTCCCAGGAGAAGAAAGAAACGAAACCTCTTCCGACCTCTCACTCTTCCATCCTTCCTCACGGCTTTCGTGTTGGATTCTACCGCCGGATCCTTCCGTGACGCCGAGTCATTTACTATAAAGGGACCGATCAACACCCTATATATGTCCCGGTTCGTAGACAAGCTTCCCTACTTCGACCGGCGGTCACCACTGATGGAAGAAGCCGAGGACATCACCCGCAGCGGGCTCCTCGTCCGCCACTCCCGCCCCTCCTCCCCCCTGTGCGAGCTCCTCGAGCCCGTCGGCGAGAGCACCGACCGCTCCCCTCCCCACCGCGTGCTCGAGCTTGGCGACAGGGGAAGCCCTCCCAGCGGCGGTGACCTCAGCCCCTGTCCGCTCCCCTTCATCCTCTCCTTCACCGACCTCACTTACAGCGTCAAGAACCCCAGGAAGCTCTCCTTCTTCCCGACGTTCCTCCGCGGGAACCGCCTCGCCACGGACCTGGTCACTGCCGGCGAGGGACCCGAGGCCTTCGCCCGGACCAAGACTCTCCTAGACTCGATCTCCGGCGAGGCCAGAGAGGGGGAGATCTTGGCCGTCCTGGGGGCGAGCGGGTCCGGCAAGTCTACCCTCATCGACGCTCTGGCAGACAGGATCGCCAGGGAGAGCTTGAAAGGCTCTATCACTCTCAACGGAGAAAACCTCGACGGCCGGCTTTTGAAGGTGATTTCGGCCTACGTGATGCAAGACGACCTCCTGTTCCCGATGCTGACGGTGGAGGAGACGTTGATGTTCTCGGCGGAGTTCCGGCTGCCACGCACGCTCTCCTCTGCCCAGAAGCGGGCGCGGGTGCAGGCGCTCATCGACCAGCTAGGCCTCCGGCAGGCGGCCAACACCATCATCGGCGACGAGGGCCACCGCGGCGTCTCCGGCGGGGAGCGCCGACGTGTATCCATCGGCATAGACATCGTCCACGACCCTATCGTCCTCTTCCTCGACGAACCCACCTCGGGCCTCGACTCCACCAGCGCGTTCATGGTCGTCAAGGTCCTCCAACGCATCGCCCACGGCGGCAGCATCGTCATCATGTCCATCCACCAGCCCAGCTACCGCATCCTTGGCCTTCTCGACCGTCTGCTCTTTCTCTCCCGGGGCCAGACCGTCTACAGTGGGGCCCCCGACGGGCTCCCCTCCTTCTTCTCCGACTTCGGCCACCCGATACCGGAGAACGGGAACGCGACCGAGTTCGCCCTCGACCTCATCCGCGAGCTTGAAAGCACCCCCACCGGCGCCAGGTCCCTCGTCGAGTTCAATAAATCCCGGCAAGCTGCGAAGCCTTCCATGACCGCCGCCGCCACCGAGAAGCCGTCGCTCTCCCTGAAAGATGCCATCAGCGCCAGCATCTCACGTGGCAAGCTCGTCTCCGGCGCCACCGACGGCACCGGCCCGGCCTCGTCCGTGCCGACGTTCGCCAACCCGTTCTGGATCGAGATAGCGGTGCTGACCAAGCGGTCGGCCACCAACACCCGTCGCATGCCGGAATTATTCGGCATCAGGCTCGGCGCTGTGATGATGACCGGATTCATTTTGGCCACCATCTTCTGGCGGCTCGACAATTCCCCGAAGGGAGTGCAAGAACGTCTCGGCTTCTTCGCCATCGCCATGTCGACCATGTTCTACACCTGCGCCGACGCGCTTCCCGTCTTCCTCCAAGAACGCTACATCTTCATGCGAGAGACGGCGTATAACGCTTATCGCCGCTCGTCCTACGTCCTCTCCAACGCCATCGTCAGCTTCCCGCCACTGGTCGTCCTCTCCATCGCCTTCGCACTCACCACATTCTTCGCAGTCGGGCTTTCAGGCGGTGCAACAGGGTTCTTCTTCTTCTTCTTAATAATTTTAGCTTCCTTCTGGGCCGGGAGTGGCTTCGTGACGTTCCTCTCCGGCGTCATATCGCACGTAATGGTCGGATACACTGTGGTGGTGGCCATACTGGCCTACTTCCTTCTCTTCAGTGGCTTCTTTATAAACCGGGACCGGATTCCGGACTACTGGATTTGGTTCCACTATCTATCCTTAGTGATGTATCCCTATGAAGCAGTGCTACAGAATGAGTTTGATGATCCGACGAAGTGCTTCGTTAGAGGAGTTCAGATCTTCGACAACACGCCGGCGGCGAGCTTGCCGACGGCCACGAAACTGAACGTGCTGAAGGCTATGAGCAGCGCCCTGGGAACGAACTTGACCAGCAATACATGCATCACGACGGGCCCCGATATATTGAAGCAGCAGGGGGTTACTGATATCAGCAAGTGGAACTGTTTGTGGGTAACCGTGGCCTGGGGGTTCTTCTTTAGAGTGCTCTTCTACTTCACACTGCTTGTGGGGAGCAAAAACAAGAGGAGGTAGATACACATTGAAAGCAGAAACAATAAAGGAAGGAATAACAGTAGTTATTTAGAGTGATCAAACATTATTTTTTCTTTTCCTGTATTTTTTTTTTAATATATATGATGAAGTAAATTCCAACATGGGATCTAAGGCCGCATTTTTCTCTCCTTTTGTTTAGTACTTTACACATATGAATATAATTTAATAATGTATCCATGTAATGTGATATTTAGAAACAGTGGAACATGAATCAAGCTTTTATTAGCTATAACATTGAATATAGTCACAATCTTTACACTAATAATAGTTGGACCATGCATGCAGTCAGCCATAAATAATCTTTGTATTTAAGTGTAGCAAACCAGAGCAGTGAACAATGCAGCAAACTGGATCGCTTGTTTCGTTGCCCGGCATTCTGAGAACTTTCTATGAACATCGGCAGAAAACATACCCCAAACATTGTACTTTTTATTTTTTCTTAATTTGGTAAGACGTACTCATGTTAGAGCTATATGAATTGCCGTTTAAAAAAAAAAAAAAAAAAAAAAATGGCGATTACAAATAGAAGCAAGCAGAGGAGTCAAAGGTGGTGGTTGGATCTTGCTTAGGCATGTGTGTCATCCTTCTTGAGACTATAGTGGAATTAGTGGATCAATTGGTGCCATGTAATTTGATATCAAATTGATGGAGAACTAGGATTAGGCTTTCTTTAATTTATTTATTTATTTATTTTTTACGTCGGCGACTCATACAGAATGGGTGTGAATGTTGACCAAAAAGTCAGAAAGTCAAAAAACCTACATGGAGACAGAATAGAGCCTGGTCCTCCTAGATAAAATCTTCTAGATAAAAAGTTTATTCTTCAGAATGGAAACGAAAGGCATGGGATGGGATGCTTTTGGTCCAAATGCATCTCAAAGCTCCACCAAACATTTACGACGACTTTATGCTACGTCTCGTTCAAGAAAGAGCGTTCAATTGGGTCGCCTCTTCACCATTTTTTGGGCAATCTCCTCGAAGCATGCAAGCTACTTAGCCGATTGGGTTTGTGAAAAGAAACCACCAAACCTAAATAAATAAATGGTGGGAGGCCGCGGGCTGGTTTGGAGTAGTTATGACCTAGCTTCTCTGAGTCACCTCAATTAAACCAAGCACACTAATAAAGCTATGTTGTGACGCTGAGTAATGCAGTCGTATGTTAGAAGTTGATAATATTTTAATTAAATAGTCTATCTTACATTGGATTTACACTTCCAATTTGTATACATGTATAATTTGTTGGCGGTAGTTCAGCGATCAACTTCCAGAAAACCATAAGATGGTTGGCCGGAGGTTTTCCGTGCAATTTTAAAGAACCGTTCACCAACTGGGACTGAAGAGATTGTAAGGTGTAAGCCTTCTCGTCCCTCTGACTTGTACATATCCAGAAGCTTGCAAGAATTAACGGAGACAAAACCATGATAGGTGCTTTGGTATAACACAGATCTCGCATAAATTGACATTGTTGGTGCTGTTCAATCTTTAATGGAATTATTGCAAGCAATTCTCTCTCGCTCTCTCTCTTTCTAAGGATCCATGCAGGCGTGTGTTTAATCCCACATCGCGCTATGCATTGGATAGATCTTGGATATTTATAAAGGATCAAAGAATCCAAATACTACCTTCCAGTTAGTCTTTTTGAATAAAATCTTGAGTTGTGACATATAATATCAAAGCAGATCCAGTCCATGAACTATGGAGCTGACCACAAGTTAATCATGATGCTTGTGATTAAATTTGAATGAATTTGAACTCTTACCCTGATTCAGAAGCCAAAAAACCTAAATAGTACCTTCCAGCTAGTCTACCAACTTTTTTGGGTGAATACGATGTATGCACTCTCTCTACCTCATAGTTTGTAAAGAATAAAAGCCAGGTTTACACATCCTAGGCCTTTCAAACTGCCTCCAGGGAATTGGGCCAAGCTTGGAGTGCTAGAGTAGAGCCCAGCAGCCACCCCACACAACCCAGCAGTGCAGCCCATTGCAACACCAGGATCATAAAACAAAAAATTAAGGGTGCGAAATATTCAGATCTTAAACCATCAACGCCTTCAACATGAACCAAATGTTTGTGTATTTATGATAGTTGAGAATTGAATGATGGTTGCAGCTTAAGGTGTTCATGCTGAACATCATATGTAACCCTGCTCCTCCTTGTAGTCTGATCGCTCATACGAGATTGGAATTTGGAAAAACAGAAATCTCCGCTTTCAACTAGTTGGTTTTGTGTAAAAACGATAAAATACTGAGCTTAAGAGTTAAGATTAGCTTGAATTAATACCCTCTTCATCTAACCGATTTCAGCCAAAATTGGAGTCTAAAATTTCTCATCATACGTGTTCACTGGATCGCAGACACTCATTTGATGTATTGCCTCATCAAATGACTTTTGACTAAAAAGAGAACTGAGAGGTCCACGGACGTCCCACTAAAATATAATTTGCAAGGTTTAACCCCAGCTCTTCTTAATAAATTTACATCCCGATTCGTTTTATAGCTGCTGGTTCATTGCAATAAAAACAATAATTATAATAATAATAAGATTTATTCCCACAAAATGCCCCATACTTTTATCCAAATCCAAGAAAGCTACATTCCTGGTCATACATCTTGAAACCGGCAATAACCGATGTAGCAGATCGACCAACAAGAACCCATCTTTGAATTGCAAACTCTCCCCCCAACTGATGATACCTCGGCCATGAGTACGAACTGTTTTCAGAACCATACGATTAGCGGGCGATCCACATGGACGAGATGCGTGGACATGATCTTCGAGCGAGACGCAGGATATGTTACCAAAAACAGCTGATGCACAAGTCCGATTTGTTCAGCAACAAGCGCACCACGCCCAAGAGACCCTCTAGATAAGTTTTCCCCCACTGGGCCCCACCCTGCCAGGAGAATATTCGATGCGGATAGAAATGGCCGTATGTTGGACACCCCGACCGGTTTTACTCATGCCTTTCCCACACATAAGCTCGGCTCAGCTACCCCTCTGGGCTCTGGCTCGAGTCCCAAGTGTGAGTACATCACGCCTGGCACCACTTGCTCTTTAAGAGTTGAGTATATGCTACGGAAGAATTCTCTATCAGATACTCTCCAACAAGTAAACTTCCTTTATCTGTGGTGTTTCAAGTTGGATCCCCATCCCTTGCCTCGGAGACGCACCGCAGTCTCTCCAACAATCACTGTAGTTCTACAGGGTCAGGCCAGATCTTAGTGGCAACACCTTGTTTAAATAATAACCAGCAAAAAAAATTAAATCAACAAACACAATGAAAACGTAGAAAAGAAAATTGGAGAGGATGGCCGGCGTCCTTCCCTAATCCATCATCGTAGATAGCATGTCAGACGATACAATCACCATAAACCATCTCAAATCTATCCCTGCTCAATCCTTCCTACACTTAAAATCTCTACTTCCAGAAAACACAAAGATGTGCACCATTCTAAACAGAAAACATGTTCAGTGACCGTAATACAACACCACAGATGTTCAGAGAACCAGGCAGCGACCATCATGCTCTGAAAATAATAAAATCCCTACAAGGCCAGAATGCAGAAGATGTGATGCAAGTGCCAAATACCATAAATTTTCAAGCACTTACAAATCGAATTGTTACCATAGATCCTGCAAATGGTTCTCTTGGATTGGAGGACGTCAATAAGACCTCGAACAAGACTCAAAAACAGGAAATGAGAATCTAATTCAGACTTCGCAAAACAGAGATTATTCCAACTCCTAAACAGATGAAGTTCCCAAGATTACTTCAGATGACAGATACAAACATTAGTATTACCTTTTCAAGGAAATTTAGCGGTACGAATCAATCTGCATCCTATATTTCGCTTCATGAAAGATGTCGGGGATGATATAAAGTCAACAGTTTTAAGAGAAATATACATAGAGAAGGATAAAAAAAAGAGGAGAAATATCACCATTACCATAGATAGACGAATTAAGATACAAAAAAATTCAGGGCAAAACGCAGTAAAACTCTACAAACAAGAAGAAAAGAAAACACAGAAAACGCAGCATCACCGGCTTTTATACACTAAATTCCCTTTGTTATCTCACAAACACTGTAAAATATCATAGCGTTGCTTCAAAAAATAGCAGCTTTAACTCTCCTTCCTTACCATCATCCAATCCAATTAGAAATATCGCATTAAAATGATCATCCAAACAGTAAGAATTGAGATAATTGAGGCAATGATGGGTCGTTGCAATCATGGATGAAAAGTACATCAAAATTTACAAAAGGAGTTCGTTCCAGCAAAAATGAACAGGCGGATATACCGCATGGATCCAGAAGAGGACACCATCAACAGAGGAAACCTACGATGGAAAAACCTACCAAAGTTCTCTACTTTTGACCATTTTCTTGACAGCAAGACTTTTCATAGAGAAGAAGCCCTAACCACCGAACCCGTAAAGTGTCCTGCCCTGCCTCTTTAGGGCATAGACAACGTCCATGGCGGTGACGGTCTTCCGACGGGCGTGCTCGGTGTAGGTGACGGCGTCCCGGATCACATTCTCCAAGAATACCTTGAGAACTCCCCTGGTCTCCTCGTAGATCAAGCCACTGATCCGCTTCACCCCTCCCCTCCTCGCCAAACGCCGGATCGCCGGCTTCGTGATCCCCTGGATGTTATCCCGGAGGACCTTACGGTGCCGCTTCGCACCGCCCTTTCCCAATCCCTTGCCTCCCTTCCCGCGGCCCGACATCCAATAGCGCGAAGCTTTCCTGTGGGAATTCAAGCAAACGTAAGCGAAACATAAGAAGAAAAATCGACAGCCTTCGCAGAACTAAACCCTAATTAAGGGAAAATGGATGGATTTGAGGATCTCACCTGAGCTCTCGAGAAGATTGGGAGTTCTGGAGCGCCGGAGACGAAATGGATTGGATCTGCGAAACCGAGGGTTTGGGCGTATTTATGGTGAGGTGGGATCCGTGACGGGGATCCAGGGATGATATTTGCCGTTGATTACAGGCGGATGGACGGATGAAGTGAGCGGGGACTGGTCGGTGCGGATCGATGATGTGGCACGTGTACTGGGCGCCGTACAAAAAGTTCGGCTGAGCGGCAGGCTACGGTTCTGGGAAATGTCGATCGGGTCTGACCGCCTGACCCTGAAAACCAAATTATACATACTTAAAATCTTATTATTTTGTATACATAGTTATTTCAACATTTCTGTGAATATTATTTTGTATATACAATGAACTGCACAAATTTCTCATATTTTTATCTTTATTTTCGTATGCTTGATCTGATAGATTTTATTTGCAGAAATTTCTGAGGTATATCACTTTTACTTTATGTATGGTTGTTTAATAAAGTGGTATAATCTTGAATATATTTCTAAATACGATTCCCTTTTGTTATATTATATAAGGTCATTGGTATCATAGTATATATGATTCTTTTGTTGTTACTTGTGTGCTTGTATATATATATACACACACTAATATTGTGAAAAAATATATATGCTTTGCCGTGTAACTAAATAATTGCATGCTTTGAACATAAAAGTGAAGATATTTCAAATTGTCTTGATTGCACGAATTACCTAACGTATGGCATTTTTTTGGTTTGTTAAAGTGAAAACTAGATAATGACTTCCCAAAAATTAGATTCCTTGTCTCTTAGATATCAAAAGCAGAAAAAAATATTTTGCCTATTTGATCATAGAAAACGTTTCCCCTTGTTCTACTTGCATATATGTGCTATTTGAGATCATATTGTGAAAAAAAATGTTCTGCCATGAAGCTAGACAATTGCATGCTTTGACGTAATTCAAATTATCTTGCTTGCACAAATTATTTAACATGTTACTTTTCCTTTATTTTTTTATTTAAAATTACATAGAACTATTATGTGGATAGTATATGGATATATTTTGATCCGCACCTAACTCGTTTTCAGCCAAACCCTTAGCATGGAACCATACAAATCCATTTGGCTCAATTATAACTGGCTCCCAAATCATAAGTCCAAGATGGCCCCTCAAGAACCTAAGTTCCTTTTTTTTCTTTTAGGCTACATCGGCAGCTCACACTAGTCTCGCATAAGCCCTGTCATCTGAATCAAATGACAAAATACTATACAAACGTAGAGAAATAAGCATAGAACGGGTCTATAGAATATCTTCAGAATGATGAGTAGTAAAGGAGATGATCTAATCAGCAGTTCTATTCATCTTTCGGAACATGTACATAACTTGTAATACATCACATTTCTTCAGTAGCCCCCGAATGCCCTCTAAAAATGGGTGGTCGAGCATCTTCGGCTCCATCTGTAGAATCTACTAATCACTTTCATAGAGTTTCTCTTTAAAATGATGCTTCGGGCCTCCAAAATTCGTCTTGCATGAAAGACTTCCTCCCAAATGATCCTAAGCTTTGCCTCTGAAAATTGATGACTCAAAGGTGCGCGGAGCCCTCAAGAACCCACGTCCAGCGTGTACGTGCAAAGGCCGAACGTGCATGCATGCGTGCGTTTTAACCTTTTCTCAACGCGCATCTCAAAGCTCTCGCTCTTTTTCCAGAGAAGAATCAAAGCTCGATATCAGGAGACACTTGGTGACGTGCAGTGCACCCATGGATTCCACCCTCTTTTGTTCTCCTTTTCCATCTGCGCGCCAGCGAGGCTGCGAATAGATATTAGCCTTTTTTGTTCCCCAGCCATTCCCGCACCAACCTTTTGTTTCGGATCACACCAGCAACCCTTCCTTTTCAGCCATAAAGCCATTAAATTCCATTATGGTGGCCAACCTGCGCCTCCTCTTTTCTCCCTCTTTCTTCTTCTCCTTCCCTGTTTTCTTATTTATTCTTGAGATGATGTTCTCTTATTATATGTTATGATAGTAGTTCAGAGGGGAGGGAAGAGAGAAAGAGGGAGAGAGAGAGAGATCAGGAGAGATGTTGCAGAGAGCAGCGAGCAACGCGTATTCATGGTGGTGGGCGAGCCACATCCGGACGAAGCAGTCCAAATGGCTCCACAGCGACCTCCAAGGCCAGTCTCCTATTCATTCCTCTTCTCTTTTTATTTTTTTCTTTAATTGTGATTGCTCGATTGTTTATTTTGGATGCAAAGAAATTGAATCTGTCTGGTTTTCTGTATGTGGTTTGACATACAAATTGTGGGCAGATTGGCGACAATCTATTGTTCTGCAATTGCATTGCCCATAATGTTTTTCTTTCCCCAACAAAAATGAGGATCTATATATTGATCTATATCTTCTGGTCTTAACAATAAGTTGGTAACTTTAATGACAAGGTATTTTGTTTGAAAAACAAAGTAGCAAATAAAAAAAAAGTGATAGAGGCAAAATAAAAGGAGCTGTAATGAATGCAAAGACCCCATTCTTATCTGCTTGTGACTTGATGAGTCAAGTTGGTGTTGCAGCCATGGGGTCAGGAGACATTGATGCAATAATAGACTTAAGAGCTTGCAATCTATGTGATCTTCTGGCAAAGCATGAGTTATGAGACGCCTGCAGGGGTATTGAGAACATGGACAGGTCAAATGATGTCCTTAAAGATTTTGAGGCAAATTTAACCTCTGGTCTTATCTAGCTCTGAATCATACATGTCCAGGCTTGGCTGCGTACAAAATTATAACATTTATTCTTATTTGATAGATTATATGCGTTGTTCTAATTTAACAGCTTTTTTATAAAATTATTTTCTTTTGCGAGCACCTGAACATAGTTCTATCATAGATCAGAGCTCTATACGATTGTATTTTCCAGAGTGTATGATTCCAAAGATTGTCCTTTTTCCTCAATTCATATTCTTTAAGTGGATTCTTGTGGACTTTTGCATATGTGTGAACTCTCATTGCTAATATTTTAACTCGATGGACTTCATAACAGAGATGGAGGATAAAGTGAAATCCATGCTCAAACTCATTGAAGGGGATGCTGATTCCTTTGGTAAGAGGGCAGAGTTGTACTTCAAAAGTAGACCAGAACTTATAAGCTTTGTGGAAGAGGCCTACAGGGCATATAGAGCATTGGCCGAAAGATATGATCACATTTCAGGAGAACTGCACAAGGCCAACCACACCATAGCAAATGCTTTTCCTGACCAAGTCCAGTATGCAATGCTAGAGGAGGAGGATGATAATTTTCCAAAAGCAATTACCCCTATTGATGCCCGTAAAATTCACAAGCCGACGGTGGAGAGCTTGATGACCACAAGAAAAGAGGACCGATCGGCCATAAAGAAAACACAGCGTAGGAGTATTACCTCTCAGATTGACAAACATAAGGCACAAGAAGAGATAAATAGGCTTCAGAAGGCAATTCTGGTTCTGCAGACTGAGAGAGAATTTATCAAAAGCTCCTACGAGAGTGGAATTGCCAAGTATTGGGAAATTGAGAAGCAGATCACAGTGATGCATGAGGAAGTTTGTTGCTTGCAAGATGAGTTTGATACCAGTGCTGTCATCGAAGATAATGAGGCTCGGGCCTTGATGACAGCAACAGCTCTTAAATCATGTGAGGATGCCATAGTTAACTTGCATGAACAGCGAAAGAAATCTGTGGAGCAGGCAAGAATAGAGTCAGGAAGAATTAGGATTGCTGAAGAGAAGCTGAAGGTCCAGAAGGGAGAGGATGGTCGATGTAATTTGGAGACCAGAGCAACTGCTGACGGAAATAAAGAGATTAATTTCAGCATTGAGAACATGGAGGATGAAGTTTATTCTCTGAAACAGGAGAGACTTGAGTTACAGAAGATATGTGAGAAAGTCCAGGAACATTTTGAAGTGAATTCTGATACATCTGTGGAGGAAATTGTGGAGAAAATAGACGAGATCGTAAATGAGATCGTAAGCTTGGAACTTCAAGTTTCATCACAGACGGCACAAATAAATAGATTAAGTTCAGAAAACAACGAGCTTGAGAAAAACCTGCAGAGCTTGGAAGAAGAGAAGATTGTTTTAATTAATGACTCAAATGAATTGAGTGATAGATTAAAGCAAGCAGAAGAGGAGTTGCTTAAAGTTCAGATCCTGGAGAAAACTGTCCAAGATGAAGAAACTACTCTTTTTGCGAATTTTTCTGATGCCTGTCATAGCCTTAATGTTATCTCAGAGAAATTGTTGTCTCCTAAACACCAGGAGCAGGTCAGTGTTACAAATCCATTCAGAGAGGAACAGATTCCCCTTTATAATATTGAACCACAGAGAGAGTGCAAAGAACAAGAAGTTGCACAAAGTCAAGACACAAAAGAAAATTCGGTTAAAGAGGAGACTCATGGGATTCAGGAACTTGGTCACAACATAAAAGATCTTGACCAATCAATGGCAGGCTCTGAGCTTGAAAACAATTCAAAAAGGATCCATGACTCAAAACAGGAAGATAAGAAAGAGTCATCACAAGTGGATGCTTGCATTCAAGTAGAAGTACAAACGCTACCCGGAGAGCAGGAAGATACTCTAGACTTGCAACAATTACTTTTAAACAGACTCGAAGATAGAGAAAAAATTTTATTAGCCGAGTACACTTCAATCCTCCGAAACTACAAAGAAGCAAAAAAGAGGCTCTCAGAAGTAGAGAAAAAGAACCAAGAATATGTTTGTGAGACAATGGCAATCATAAGGGAATTGACAAATGCCAATGCCATGAAGGAGGAGGAGATTCAATCACTTCGACAGCACCTGGGCTCTTCAAAAAGGAGTTCTAATGGGCCCGCTGATGCTAATTCCGCTGAAGCTGAAGACTCATGTCATGGTCACCGCAGGCTCAAAAGCTTATTACACCTCCCAATATTAACGATAGGGAATTCAAACCTGCCAAATTCTGAAAATCCAATAGTAAATGTGCAATCCATTGCTAAAGTAGATACATCAACCGAATCTGCGGACAGAGGAAATCCTCATGTAGAAGACATCAAGCTACAGCACACTGATGAACTGCAAAGAACTTCATCCATTGAAGAAAAATTCAGAAGGGACATTGACACACTGTTAGAGGAGAACTTAGATTTCTGGTTGAAGTTTAGCACCTCATTCCATCGCATACAAGAATTCCAAACCACACTGAAGGACGTACAATCTGAAATGGAGAAGCTGAAAGACAGTAAGTTGCAAGAGGGAATTAACAGTACTGTGACTGACCAGGTTGTGAGAGCTGAGTCTGCGCCAATTGACAGGAAGCTGAGAGCATTGAAGACTGAACTTCAAGTATGGTTGGAACGGAATGCACTGCTTAGGGGGGAGCTTCAGTGTAGGCTCGCGTCTCTTTGTGACATACAAGAGGAGATAACAGAAGTTCTGAAGGAAAGTTCAGAATGTGAAGGAGCCCAGTTTACTCCTTATCAGGCGGCAAAGTTTCAAGGGGAGGTGCTGAACATGCGACATGAGAATAGCAAGGTAGCAAATGAACTGCAGGCGGGACTTGATCATGTCAGGGGGCTTCAAGCCAAAATAGAGAAGGCTTTGTCGAAGCTACATGAGGATTTTGATCTCTCCAGATCTAAAAGTAGCCAACATCCCCACTTCCGGAATCTTTCAACTAGGACTAGAATACCATTGAGGTCCTTTCTTTTTGGTACCAAACCTAAAAGGACATCAATATTTTCATGCATGAATCCAGGATTTCATAAACAGTACAGTGATCTTAGACCTGGCTTTCCTAGGTAGACCGAACAGAGGTTGTTCCTTCTTTCCCTGATAGTTTCATGACTTCAAAGAAGTTTTTGTTCTTCTGTGTATTATGAGATAATTTATAAGACTTACTTTGAACAGATTTCTTCTTAAGTGGGGAGGTGGTAGCTTCATCCTGCCATCTGTTGGTAGTGGGCTTTGAGTTCATGAAGTGCTCGGCATGTTGCCACTGTATCTGATCCTATCACTGACATTCTCTATTATCAGCTGTTATTCTAGTACAAGGCTTGCATCTGGTTTCATGGGTGGGCCTTGGCTCCTTAGAGGAAACTGGAAGGTGTGTGAGGTTCACATTTTGCCCTCCATTAACTTACCAAACTTGGTGTATTTTAAACTGCGAGCTCATTTGCTTTCTTGGTTTGAAGCTTGTATATTTTTGTGATATGAAAATGTAGTTTGGCATTTATTTCTCTGTTTATATTTATCTTCATTAGGTTGCTTATATATTCTTTTGAATTATTAGGCAAATGCTTAATCAATCATCAGTAAGATGATCAAAATTCTGATACTGGTCCCAAGAAGATGTGGAATAAATACTCCTTATTATTGGCTGTAAGGTAATGAAAGTATATTTATGATTTTGGACGAAAACACTTTACAAAGCTAAATTAATTTCTTTAAAAAAAAAAAAGCAAGGGCAAAATGTGAGAAGAAAAAATTAAATGCCACCAAAGAAGCCTTTTGTGGCATGAATATATGTTAACCGAGCCTGTGAATGGCAACTGGATGCAGGAAATTTTCTTCAAAAAAACTTCTTTATATCACAGTTGCCCTAATAAAATACTAGATGCAATCCTACCTCAAAACTTTCTGTCCTAATTTTATTAGGTATAACTCAAGACCCAGCTTATTAAGTGAAGGCAAGTTGGTCGTGCAATTTGTGATGGTGAACCTAGTACATACAGTTGACCTAGCTATCTTTCAGATGCGTGCATTAAGATTAAGCAGATAAAACTCAGTAGATTCTAATATGTAGTGGTGATGAAAAGAAGATTAACCTTCAGGACACTACACATTAGATCCACCAGCATGTAAAAAGACCATGAATTATCGTACGCTTTCTTAAAATTAAAATGATTTTGGGATGTTTTTGATTTACATCCATTGTTCATACTAACTGACAATGAGCATAATACAACAAGTTTCGAACCCCAAACTTGACTGAACTTAGTTAATTGCAGAGTTAATCTCATGCCGAGCTAAGTAAAGCAAGGCCAAGTAAAAGGATGCAAAATATGAAGTAAATGGATTTGGTATGAGTCCAAATTTTAGCTCAAAACTATTTTTTGTTGCTCCTGTAATAGAATTGACCTCGATTCAATCCGAGTTGCTATCTCCACATATTGCCCACAAGAAGGAGGAAAGGAACAAGGGACCGCAGCTCCCTTTTAGCAAGTGGGCTATGAAGCACAATGAAAAGATATAAAGGATATTGATTCCCTCCAATAAAATCTTCTGAATTTTTAAGAGAAAAAATTTATGATATGCCTTCTTTTTTCCTTTGGTAGAATTGATTCGCTGGGCTAATGACAAGCCTGTGTTAATATAAACATATTATACATTTGATGGATGTTTAAAGTTTATAAGATCTGCATTAGGAATCATTATCTAGGATGAAAAAGAAAAAGTTTGATTCCCTTTAATAGAGGTCATGGGAATATCAAGATGGCACAAATTATTTGCATCCAACATTTTTCATTTATGTACTATAAATGTCATGCAAACGTTAATGGATGCGGCAGTTATGGGAATCTCACTCCTCATTTGAATCGTGGTTATTATATTCGAACAAAAATCATATGGGTCAGGGCATCCCAGAAAAAAAATGTGGGCCAGGTTTTCCATTTTGCTATGTTTCTTTTAGTATACATCTTAAAGAAGAAATCCAAAAGTCATAAATCGTTTCTACTAACGGGTTCGTTAGTTCCCATGATTTAAAAAAAAAATTATAGTACATACTAATAATCAAGTAATACATACCAAGCAAATTAGTTATTTAACAAGTTAACAGACACATCAAAGTATATTGATATACAATTTTTAGAACATGATGTTCACTAGTATATAATACACGGTCAGATGATACATACCTAGCAAATTAGTTATCTAGCACCCCAATACACACTTCAAAGTAAATAATATATAGTTTTAGAATATCATATTTACCAATACATACTATATAGCTGATGATACATATTCGTTGACTTTTTAATACATACTGAAAGCTTATCTGATATACACTTAGCAATGATCCAATACATACTATCAAATAAATCGATATACAATTTTTAAAACATTTTTTTATCAATATATACTGCATGGTAAGATTATACATACTAAGTAATTAATTTTTTGTATTTATTTTTTTTAAAGTTACAAAGTTGACCAACTCTGTTTTTAGTAGCACAGGTCTCATTTTTTTTTGACTTTTAATTTCTTGTTTTAAGATAGGTGCTAAAAAAAAAAAAATTGGCAAAGTAAGCGTCCAGCCAACTTCTCTATATAATTTTTGCATTATTATCTTCTATTTTGGCCTGGAGTGCATCCAAAGAACGGTCCGCATGCCTTATTTTACGTCCGCGTGCCCTTCGATTTCAAAATCCAAGCGGATGGTCCGCGGGGCCCATTATTAATTGCGCACGCGGCAACTCCATGGGGAATCCTGCTTCCGCTTGTCCTCCACCAGCTACACTCAGGGTTACGCAATACGTGGCGGATATCTCGGTTCCCTTCGGTTTTTTTTTTTTTTTTTTTGGTTGAAAACGGCATTCATATAGAGGTTCCCTTCGGTTCGGGACCGCGTCTCTCACGCGTTTTGAAGGGCTGAGCCGCCAGCTCCAGCTCGTGGGTATTAATAGGAAGTCGCATTTCTAGGTGGGAAACGTGGGTACTTCTAAGAGAAGCTATGATAACGCGGGGTTCGGGTTGTATCTCACGCGAAAGAACGATCGGTCTTATTTCGGAACACCAACCGTTGGATCTCTCTCCCCACAGTTCTTAAAGCACTTCGAACTCTTCTTCTACCGCCTGCACAGATCTCGAAGTGGATATCTCACTATCCAACGGTAGAGTCGGGCGAAGGAAGGCGAATCCTTCCTTCTCGCGTAAGGTACAACCCGTTGCAATAACGCGTAGCGGAAGAGCCTATAAAGATGGAGGGTGCGACGCTTCTCGGCCTCGATCGCCGAGTGGTTCGGATCTCTTCTCGTTCTTGGTGAGCCTCCTGTTCTTCATCTGTTCTCGTTTTTGTTTCGTTAGTTGTTTCTCTTATTATCGATACCCTATTCTGTTGATCGACTAGATTCTAGGTCAAATATTGATCGGTATATTGCGACATTTCCCCCTTTTTTTGGGGGGGAAGATTGCTTCAATCTTCATTCAGAAAAGGATAAGTTCTAGTAGTTGATGGATTTCTTATTGGTATTTGGAAGGGTGGGATTTATACAGTAAATCTTGCTCGAGTGTTTTAGAAATCCCAATTGATTCCTCCTTGTGATGCTATTAACATGAATTCGTCAAGAGGCAAACAAGATCGCTTAGGTACCCTACTTTTGTGATTGGTTTGATTAATACAAAATTTGTTAATAAAACCAATCTGCAGGAATTTAAGTTTATCTATCATGATGTCATATCAATGATCCAATAAGAGTGTTTGCTATACGTACTAGAATTATTAGATAGAAGGGGTATTGTGTCACTTTTTAAGGTATGACTAGGGTATGTAATTTTGTTTTGTTCTCTTCACTTGCTGATTGTTCTAGAATTTATTAGATTGCAGGGGACCGGATCATTCTTTTTATGTATGTTTGGGTAAAATGGAGGCAGAGCTATTGATCACTTTTTGCACTGCTAGTTGAGGACAAGATGGAAATTTGATACAAGTCGCGTCAATCTGTATAATAGTAACCCATGAGCCAGTGGTTGTTTGAATGATTTATTAGGGATTGGCATAAATTTTGGGGATGGATGCTAATTCCTTGTAAAATAACTGAAACCATAAAGATATAACTGATTGTTATATTAGATAGAAGGTATCCGGCACAAATTTTTATTGGATGTACATTTGAAGATACAGCTTACATTGTCCTAAATTATGGAAATCCAAAGTGTTTGTTTATTATGCAGGGTTATTGTTTAATTATAGAGCGATAGCGTTTTTTGTTGGGATATATTATGCATATGAATTGAGTCATAGAACATATTTTCTGCATGTAAGCAGAAAGTGGAGAAGAATTCTTTAGCTGGATGATCGAGTTTCTCAGGTTTCAAAATTTCTAAGAATGTCAAAAATAAAAAAAGATGAAGAAGTAATGACACGAAGATCTTTGGAATTATGAATATGAATGTACTTAAGAAACCTGTGAAATCAGCATTTATAATTTCCTACTAGCGTCTTGGTGGGTTTTATGCATGCTAATTTGTAAGGTACTTGTTTATGAATTTTACTAATTTATAGGGTCTATATTCTTTTGAACCTTGAAACCAGTGATCCGATACAGATCATGTATAAAGTAATGCTTAGGATTAAGATATAATGGGTCGAAGCTTTTATGAGTTTTGATTCCTACTTTCTTGAAATATAGACTCGGGATAGTTGTTAACAACATGTCGGTTGGTTTGGAGAATTAAGATGGAGAATGCTAGAGTTTGGAGATTAAACACAAAACTGAAGAATTTTGGTGAAGTACTTGAAGGATTAAGGTTTTGAGAAGGATTTTGAAGCTATTTCATGTGATAGGAGCAGTAAGTCTTATGTCAAGGGAACAATATGGAGGGTATAATGTTCAATTTAATGGTATAAATAGAAATAAGCTATAAAGCAAAATTATGGTGAAGGCGGTTCATGTGGATGTCATTTAGAGAAAATGACGAGAAAGAAAGGTAGAAGGGGTGAGGGAGAGGAGTACAGGGAGAGCTATGTTATACTTTCTAGGACCACATAAACAACTTGCCTCTCTTTTGTGAGAATAAGAATTATAGGATAGTTGTAGACCTATGAATTTATGGGGTCAAGTTCGAGCCAACTTATCTCCAATGAAAAAGGGCATATTGGTGCACGAGGCTCCCATCACTGTAGGATCTGGGAATGGTCAAATATATGCAAGCCCTACTCCCATGTGCTGAAAGGTTGTTTCTATGCTTGGAACCTGTGGCACTAAAGTTACAATGAAATAACCATATTGTTGCGCCAAGCTTCACCCTCTATTTGACCACTTATCTAGACCTGAGCAAAAAATAGCCTCGCTTGCTTGGCCCAAGCCAGGCAAAGGCCTGAGTTACAAATCTTGGTCTTAAAGCCATGTTAGGTTGGGCTCTTGCCAGCTTTTTTTTTGTTGTTGTTGCTATTGGAGATAGGTTGGGGGTGCAGGCTTTAGCACATCGATATGGTTGCTCCATTGTGACATGGGAGTCACAGATTCGAAATATGGATATAAACTCTCTGCACACAGGGGTACAGTAGCAGGAGCCTTGTGCACTGGACATCTTTTTCTAGATAGGTGGTCAAATAAGTATGCAAATAGAGTCTTTCAGAATTCTTACAAGAAAAGCGGTGGATAATCCATACAAAAAACTATTACCTAGCATCCTAAACAAGATAAAACTGAAACCAAAAAAACTAAAGAATAAAAAAAGGCTACTTGAACAGCTGGTACATCCTTGATTGTTTATCAACAAAAATATGTGGCAATTGACAGCTCTGCCACAGTAAGCTGTTTATTCCGAACAATAAACAAACAGGCTTGTATCTTTTAATTGGAAACCTATTTAGGTCCCATATAAGCCCTGACTCAAGTTTTTGTTGTTTCTCCTAGTAGCCAATTGCATTGATTGGTTACAAACATATCTGCTAATAGTCCTAAAATTTATGCCTCTTATCTACAGCAAAAAATGTGCTGAAATATTATGCAATTTGAAGCTGCCATAGTTAATCTCACTCAACCTCAGTTACATGCTTAAAATCTCATGCATAAATTTGTGAATACTGAAACTTGTTGTGGTTCTTAACAAATTTCATTGAATGGCTATGGTGGTCTTAGTCATTAGAGAACGAAAGGTTAGTTGTGCAAGGGGAAGGATATCACTTGTTAGGAAGGATTCTGTTGCCAGTGCTCATTGGCTGTACCATCTCTGCCAATAAGGTATCTGTATCAATATTCTCCTTGGTGAGGTACCGTACTAACACATGGTATGCACTTTACTTTTGCTGTGCCAGCACCCCTAGGCATAGCAGCATACCATGTCTGTACAGTACCATACCAGTCCATACCACATTGGTACCTACCATAGCAGTCATGACTGGTAGGGGGACTTATAGCATTACTTCAACACTTGCTTGTTAAAGTCCAAAGATAAAAATACCAGATTCTGCTTCTACTCGTCAAAGGCCAATGTGGTACTTATCAATACCTTTATGATTTACCACATAACACACACACCAGCAAGCAACGATAGGCAAGATTGCTGAAATGTATCGGCTGAAACACTTGCATGCTACAATTCTGCTTTTTCTTTTTATTGCATCAATGCCGTTTTTGGTATCTGATGATGGAGAGTAGATGTGTCGGACGTATTTCTTGCTCACTCTAAATTTGCATGGATCAATAATGTGTGATTTTGAATAGATACTACCAAAGAAAGGAAGCTTTCATAATATTTTGGAGGTTTGGAAGAGCAGAAACAAAGGAAACCGAACCTGCCTTAGTGATGTTTTCATTTCACGTAGCTCTGGGCATGCTGCTATACTCTGGACTGGATAACGTGAGAACTCAAATTGGCCTCTGTCATGCATTTCATTATTGTGCACTGTATCAAACAAATATGAATCAGAACATATTGATATAAGTCAGTACCAATAAGCACCCATTTCAAAGTGCTAGTAACTATGTGGCACAGTATGACATGGACACACTTTGTTGGTGACCACTAATGATTTGGTTATGGGATTTAGGGGTTTCGATGAAGGTCACTGGTCATAGAATATAGGGTTTCAGTTTCTATCAGGTGTCTTAGAAGTTACTATAATGAAATTAGAAGACCTTTGCATACCAACAACTTGAGTTTCAGTTTTTATACAACACAAAGAATTGCATATTTAGAAATGCTAATTGCCTCCTTGCATGTGTACTTCAATTGGAAACATCTGCTTAACCACCAAGGTTTTTGCCTTTTGATTTACTCAACTTTGACAATCGCATGGCAACATGGAAGAAATGTAAATTAATTTAAATTTTATAAAGGACAATAACCCCTTAAATTGCACATGAGATGTATGCATGAGATATATGCATATCTGTACTTCCCAATATGAGAATGCCGCTGTATGCATGGTGAAATTAAGAATTGATCTACTAGAGAATGCTTGCATGTTGCATGAATAGAAAATAATGGAAACAAAAATCACAAGAAAGGAATGAGGATTTGTTTATCTTGGAGTGGACTCTAAGAAATCCTCGATTAAGTTACAAGATAGTGGTCGAACAGGAGTTATAACATGTCTGTTGTTTGTGCCTGCAACTTTATAGGAAATAAAGACGATTAAAGGCAAGTAGACGGAAGCATATATATATATTGATTATGGCATCGACCTTCAATTTTTCACTTTTATTGATGTTGGTTGTTATATCTAATTTTTTTAATTTAAAATCCACTTTCTGCGGTTAGTTTACTAACTGTTTGGTTTTCATAATGCATATACTTTTATCAGGAAGAGTTCATTTACAAGGTAATTTACATGATTGCAAGGCAACGTGTTTCCATTCATTAACTTTCCAGAGGGGCCAATCATATGAAAAGGTTTGGTGTAAGACCTCCTAAGGTATCGATTTTAGTGAAAATATCTAGCATTGGCTGGCAAATTTCGTGTGCCCTTCATTGGGCTTAATTTATTAACCAAAAAAAAAGAGATGCTGATTCTTTCCTCATAGTTGGCACTATTTTTCAGTACCTTATATCGACAAATATAAGCGATAAAGAAGTCAACCATGCTTTTCCTCCTCTCCGTAGTTGCTTATTAACTAGTTGTTTGTCTTGGACGATGTGGCAGTATTTTGGTCAATATTTATCGAGTGAAAGCCTGTAGTAGAAATTTTGTATATAGTTATACTTTTGACTAATATGACAGGTTTTATCAATTATTTTGTGCACGATCCATTTCAGTGAGGAAAATGGGAGGTGGGAAGGACAAGCATGATGGGAAAGACAGCAGTGACAGAGGATTCTTATCAGACATGGCACATGGACTTTATCCATCAGGACACCACTCTGGATACCCTCCAGCACCTGGGGCATACCCTCCTCAAGGTTACCCCCCAGCACCTGGGGGATACCCTCCCCAAGGTTACCCCTCAGCACCTGGGGGATACCCTCCTCAAGGTTACCCCTCAGCACCTGGGGGATACCCTCCTCAAGGGTATCCTCCACAGGGATACCCTCCACATGGGTACCCACCCGGTGGATACCCACCAGCAGCTTATCCTGGTCCATCTGCTCCACATCAAGGTATGTATCATTTCTACAAAACTACAGATAGCATATTGGAGAGTGGAGACCTTTCTTATGATCCATCCTCCATGTTGGTATAGTGTTTTAAGTGGTAGAAACCCATGGAACCATCAGTGCTGCTCTATTGCTACTATAGATCATCTAATCCTTACTGATCTGAGAAGGAAATTGATGAAGGCTAAGTTCTCCACCGAGATCATTATTGCTATTCACTTATTAGCAGCACCACGATTATTTAACCATCCTTATCATTATTAACGAGCACAGTTGTACAATTAGAAGCTGTTATTTCATTTTTGATTGTTCTTGTTCTTTGTTTAATTGTATAAATCATTACACACAACATGTAGGATCATCTCCATTCATCTAACAACAAAGGGTTCCTTCCACTTGTATTCCTGGTTCTTTGTAGTTCATAATATGAGCCCCACCAACCTTGTTACTTGGACGGACATTGATCCTTGATATCTTTAATTTCTTCGACAATCACCGGGTCAAAAACTTTTCACAGGACATGGATCTCACATGGGAACGATGCTAGCTGGGGGTGCAGCCGCTGCAGCGGCCGCCTATGGGGTGCACCATATTGCACATGGTTCTCATCATGGTGCCACCCCTGGGGCCTACTATGGTCATATGCCTGGTCACCATGGCAAGTTCAAGCACCACGGGAAGTTCAAGCATGGGAAGTTTGGCAAGCATAAGCATGGGAAGCATGGCATGTTTGGAGGAAAGTTCAAGAAATGGAAGTAATTGCTACTAGTGTTTTATTGCTGACTGAGCCAGTGAACTTCTTTCTTTATAGTGCCAGTCAAATATCTGCTGATGCTATTGCAAACTTTATGCTTTTTGTCTTCTCGTGGTTGCGACTTTGTTCTCTACCTATAAATGCATTTAGCGCTTGATAGTTTGTAGAAATAAATGTTCTTCCTTCTTTTCTACTGGTTGTTTACAGCTGGCCTGGGTCTTGTTCTGGATTCCTTTTTTTTTTAAATTGGTTTGTCCTAAACTTCTAATTTTGATGCTTTAGTTTCTTTCCATTCGCAATACTGGCCTGTTCTGCATGGGAGCCAGCCGAGATGGAGAAGTTTTGGGATTACTTTATTTGTTAGTGTTATGGTAGGTGTTAAGTGGTTTCAGAAATACGGCACTGATTGGAGATTTTTGGTGGACAACTGAAGATTACTTATTCCATGTTGAGTGGAAAAGAATAAACTACAAAGCCTTAGAACAGGCACGAGAGTTCTCCAAAGCGATGGGGGAGAACAAGGATGCGGTTTGTGTACGTCCATGGTTTCTATAAGATATGAAAAAAAACATATACATGTCAAGCCCTTTGTACGTAAAAAATTGGTGGACATGTTGAAGGCCGTAGTCAGCAGGGCGTTGAGATATTGTGGTCATTTCGATATTCATTTGAGTCGTTATTATAGGCCTCCAGGACAACGCGTTTGTTCATGATTAGTTAATGGGGATTTAAAAGGAGTAGTTAAGGGCTGATGTATCAAAACACCAAAAGTGAGCAGCTTTAAGGTTCCGTCTCATGGTTACTGTATGTGAGGGACCTCAGACCCAATATATATTCCAAAACAGAAGGCAACTAAGTCGCAGAACAAACGGCATAAGAATTGAAGTATTGAATTCCATTTTGCACCTTTTCTGGTATAGCCAACAATTTGGAATGTTGGATGCTCGATCACTGAAAATATTTACGAAGGCTTTACAATTGAATTAGATAGAAGGTTTGGTTATCCCATAAGGTTACTTTACCCTATACCCAATTCATCTCCAAGACATCACTTTTCTTTTTTTTTTTAATGAAATGGATGATTCATACAATTCTAGTATTGATACATTCAAAAAGGTGAAAAGATAATAAATTCTGAAACGTTCTAAGTTGCTCCCTCTCTCCGATCCAAAGGACATCTCTAGAATGGTTGGTCACATACGAGGCTATCCAATCTGCAGCCTCCGTTGGCGTCTCTGTATACGTACTTAGCCTGGAAGGTCACCTCGCTATAGATCATAGCCCAGATATCTCGAAGCAACGGGTGGCATCCATTCATACTGGCAACGCCTCTCGGATCCAGCCAATAATTGCAGCCGAATCACCCTCAAGCAATATCGCTCAATCCTCTTCAAAGAGTTTGAGAAATGGTGACTGATCTTGCTCCTTTCTTTTCTGCCGGTATCTATATGTGACCACAAGTCCAATGACAGATACAGCATATATTGAACTTTTTGGCCCTACCTCATTATCAAATGCTGCCCCGAGGAGTTCCTTCCAACAGAGGGAGCGTCAAATCTAGGCTGCATTGGAGATTCTTCCTACTTGAACGTCTCAAAGTTTTTTTCCACAAATTCAGTATATATAAGTTGCAAAATTAAATAGATAAAGTCCAGAGGCCCTAAGGCCACCAATACATGCTTACGGTAAAACTGATAAGAAATATAAAAATAAGACTCATATCCAGCTAGGTGCAGTGTTCAGAGGGTGAACAAAGAATATTGTAGCGTGCTTCTTATTATTTGGATGAATATAAAAAAGTTGAGTGTATCGAACAAACAATGTTGCATTGATTCTTTTTATCTGTCTGTGATGCGATGAAGGGAGACTTTAGACCCTATTGGGGAGCGGATGGAAAATCAGAACTTTAGTCCCACATCGGTTGAGTAGCGGAAATGATTGTGCTTTATAAGGAGAGGCAAAACCCCTTCCGGTGCCTTTTTAAAGGACAAAGCCGTGAGGAGAGCGTAGACCCATAAGAATAGACACCGCCCAAGGGAGTCCATCTCCAAAGCGGACAATACCTCTCGAGAAGATGCGATCTATTTTTCTGCTCTAATAGATGGCGCTAGAGGAAGGACCCCGCTGTAACTTCCCCGCACGAATTCTTTCCGCTAGGGGGACTAGTGTTGGGAAGCGGATGGAGATCCAAAACTTTAATCCCACATCGGTTGAGTAGCGAAAAAGATTGTACTTTATAAGGAGGGGCAAAATCTCTTCCCTTCATGTCTTTTTAAAGGATAAAGCTGTGAGGGAAGTGTGGACCCATAAAAGCGGACACAGTTCAAGAGAGTCCATCTCCAAAGCGGACGATACCCTCTTGAGGGGACGTGCTCTAAGAGACCCATCTCATATACTTTCACTTGCAAACTAGATTGATGTACAGGTTCACTCCAATAAAATCAACAATCATATTTCCAAACAAAAAGCCGGTAAATGTCACTTAACACCGGTGACTAACGAACCGGATCGATTCCGTTCATTTGTACCCCTCGATTTCATTTCATGCGGCAAAATCCAAAAGAACGATTTGAGCTTTTGCCCCTGGGCCAAGATCCTGTCCAACTAGGGTGCCGAAGTCCAAATTCTTAAACTGTTCCGCCGGGACATTCTTTCCGAAGCCCAAACGCTAGGGCTCGCCAAGCCAAACCAAACCATCGCCGAACTACTCAACCAAGCGCCGACGCAAGGTTACCAGCAAGGAGGGACCTTTGGAGCCCTCGGCTCGCAGTTGCTTCGAGAAAAAAAAATGTCGAAGCTGAGACTCCTAGGAAGCGCCCTCAAGCCGAGGGTTTTAACCCTGAATCCCATCCCAAGGTTTCCACCGAGGAGGAGCCTCTCCACCACCGAGGGGGAACCCCAGGATTCTTCCAACGATTCATTTCTCCAGCCTCCCAACGAAGGTATCTTCTCCGATCCATCTTTTTCCCCTTCTTCTCCTCCGCCTAGGGTTGGGGTTTTCTATGATGCTGTTTTTATTTAGGGATTTGGTTTCCCGAATCCGGGCCCTTTAGATCGACGCGTTTCTGTTCTTTATTCTTTCCGAAGGAGTTCATGCGGTGCGCATTATTGAATAAAAATCTATGTTTTTCAATCTATTTTTGTACTTATTTTCTATTATTAATGCCAAACATTATCTGAAATCTCTCAGCTATTAAAATGACAGTTGATAGGGTGTAACTAAAAACCTAGTTTTGTTTATATGCTGTAGAGATGATTGTTTTCGGGAATTCAGGCTGCTTTCGTTAAACATTTGTTGGTGAAGTCAAATGGCCTGACTTATACCTTGTAGATGAGTGATTAGCCTATCAGTATAAAAAGTTTGCATTTTGTTGACTATGGAATTTTGATCAGGTTCCCCCATTTTTTTAACTGCCCCGAACTTCTTGTCGCCTTAAATAATCCATCTCCCACTTTAACCTACTAAATTGACTTGATAAATTTTTCATTACTGTTTTTTTCATTAGCTGTTTGTATCAAGCACACATAATGACTTAGCATATTTCTATGCATTTTGCAACTAGGTCTGGTCTTTGGAAGGGTGACTGGTATTGGGAGGAATACGCTGAAGACTGATGTCATTCATTTCTTTGAAGGATGCAATTTGTCTGCCGATGATGTAAAAGTTGAATACAACAGAGCGTATAATCCAGTTGGGGTGTATGATCACTTTATCCTTCTCATTTTTGGCATGCCTTTGACTGATTTTAAGCTCCACTTGCTCATTAGCTAGGTACCAAATGTCTGGTAGAGTTATAGAGACTGATACGATCAATGCATACTTAACTTTTTTACTTTACCTTTCGTAAGTTAAAGGTCACAGTTTTCAGCCTTCTAAATGCTCGAACCACTTTGGTGTTAGGAGTTAGGTATAATGTCACTGTCATTATATAAAAGCTTGATCACCTTTACTTTGTTATTAATCTACAAGTGAACCTTCCACTTTGCACATATTAGGTGATTGCTAGTTTTATACTCAATGGATTTAGACTTATTGTCATGACTAGGAATGGAAATGCAGAGTTATGCTGCTCTTTGTACAATTTGTTTCCCCCTGCTTCCACTCTTCGTTATTGCCTATTGTATATTTTCATTCTTCTTAAAAATGTAAACACTGAGTTTGCATCCATGAAGATGATAATACTGAGTGTCATTGATGAACTTTACTTGTACCCGTTTTGAATTAATGAATAGAAGGTAACTGTTAGCTTAAATGTAGAAACATTATATGCTAATATTTAGACTTATTATCTACCAGTGCATCCACTAATGTGCCGAGTTCCCTATAAATGTAGAAACATTATGTACTAATATTTGCAGCTTGGATTAGAAACCGATCAAGCTAAACTAGATTGCAGTGGTACTGGCTTCAAATTTCTCATAATATAATTACAAGAGTTGAGAAACTTAGTGAACCTGCTGAGGTGAAAGATAATGAGTAGTTGGTTAAGACAAATATGGATGTGACAAGCTTGAGCTACATTGAGCTTTAGGTGGTGAGAGCTCCCCCTTGCAAGTGCATCTAGAGTTCAGGGTAGTACTTGATGTGCTTTGCCATAGGAAACTTGGTTCAAAGTTTCATGCTACCATCATTTACTCGGATGGATGGTGCTTAGGCTAGTTTGGATGGCTTCTATCGAAATTCTGTGCCTTCCTGGTTAAAGATGAAAGATGATTTGATGGTGGTCCTTCAGAAATTGCACTGCTGACTATCAATGAGGCCTTTGTTGTCTTTATCCTGATCTAAGTACTAGGAGGGAAGGGGATTCTGGAAAGGAATTTGAGAGCCTAAAACCTATTAATTGATAGGAGCATCTAAGAATTTTTTGAAGAAGGCTTTTATCATTCATTTTATTTATGTTTCTGCTGAAGCTAAGGTCGGTAACAAGCTAAAGACAAAGAACAGAACCCCTTTGATTATAATTATGATGATGAAGATGAAGACATGAAACTACTTTCTATCCAACCTGGATGCATTGTAACAATTAGGTATTTTTCTTGTTTCTTTCTTCCCCTCCCCTTCTTCATTTTCTTGTTCTTCTCAGTCTTCTTTTGCTTTTTTACTCTACCTCTCCCAAGTCTGAAATCAATGTGCATTTATGATGCACCATGTGAATTTGTACCTTTTGCCTAAGGATCCTTTTTTTAAAAAAAGAATATTTCCCTTTCTCTCCTTTGGCCCTTTATGAAATACATGACATATTCCTAGCTTCTTGACGAATTCTGCTTTTCAAGCTATCAATATTGCAGGCTAATCCTAAATCCCTGTTGGGATGCGAGCAAAGCATCCAATATATGATAGCTTTGTATTTTTGTCAGTTGTTGTGATTTGATATTTAAATGGTTTTTTAATGTCAATATAAAGTACATGTGACATTTAGTTGTGTCTAGGCCCATTTTTTTCCAAGCATTTGTATATTTTCATTTGTATTTAGTTACAAAATTCTTCCTATGTATATGTTTATTGATTTATCGACAATGATGAAATTTAAAATTATTTTTTTTATCAAAAATAGGTTGTTGCAATTCCCTTCTCGGTCTTCGTTTGACATGGCAGTGAGGCAAACTATACGAAAGGGTCGTTTATATAAGATGGAAAAGGTAATGCTACCTTCCCTGTTTGCGAAAATTCTGTGGTATATTTTCATAAGTTTTGCAGACATTGTCTATAACTCTATATTATGCCGTTAACCTTTACATTACAGGTGAACCGTTCCCAGTGGGACCTTATGACATCATATGATGGAAAAGCTGTAAGTAGCCTTTTTAAGGTTTCTAAAGTATGAATCTTTGTATATTTATGTAAATTCACGTTGGTATTGATGCCTCTAATCATGAACTTTAGAATGATAAAAAAAATGAGCAGGATAATATGCAGATAATGTTCACGCATAAATGATAACTATCTGCATTGTATATAATCTTCAAGCAGTTTTTTTTTTTGTATACTTATTAAAGTCAGAAAGCAATAGCTTGTTTGGGACAAATCAATTAGTCTTCATTTGTGCTTACATTTGTAGGGTGCATTAGTATTTGTGTTTCCAAATACATTTGATTTTAATAAAATCAGAAGTAGGGAAGGAAGCTTAATTTATGTACTTGAATGTCCATTGTTGACTTGATTTGAAGTTTAAATGAGTATGGACAAGGATTCCAAGTTTCGTACATAAGTTCTTGACTTGCATTGAAGTTTAAATGAGTTCTTGAATGCAATTGTAGCATGTTCTAAGTGCTCGAGACTTTTCATAGTCTAATAATGTGGTGTAAACTACTCTCTTAACTGATTTTTGTATTCATTTCTTTTCGGGTTACAATATTCAATTTACTTGAATTAGAGTTTCCAGTTTCCTTTTGGGGAAGATAACTTGCTAATGAGCTGCGAGGGAGCATGGGATCATACTAGCTACCCGTCCTTTTTAGCTTCTGTTTCAAATGTAGTATTAACCATTGTTTTTGGACTCCAAACAATTGAGATGCAGTACAGACTTGATCTGCTTTACTTCAACTTAATGGATGTTGTGCAATCCCTTTGTATGCTTTATTCTGTCCACAGACCCAGCTAAAACCCAACGAACCTTGGCATGATAATTTATTCAGACAGATGCTGCTAGAGACCTTGTTTTCGAGTGATTACATAAGTTTTTTATATTTTTTGAAATCCATGTCATTATAAATTCCAAATTTCATGACATCTGATTTATCATGGTCCATGTTATTCTTGATGCTGCTGGTATTTGGTGGGTTGTGAAGTTCACCCTCTGAGCATCCCTACTTTTGTCTTCGAAAATATCTGCTGGCATCAACTACATGATTTTTGGATTTATAGAATAATCATCTGCACTGGCATGGATTGTTAATGTTATAGAATGCTTGTGAACTTGATTGATTAGCAGCTGGCAGCTGGCTGTGATTGTTGTTCATAAGTTGCTGTAAATGGATCATAAATGTGTTATGTACTTGGTTAACTTTGAGGCGAGATTAAATTCTTTATCTCATTAGTCTTGGGGCCTTTAATCAGGTTTTGTTGCAAGGAATTCCTCGTAATGCTCTTCAGGAGGATGTGGAGCGTTTTCTGCATGGTTGTAATTATGATCCTTCTACATTCCAAACCTTTGTCAGGTGTGCTTTGCAGTTTTACTCTATATTTGTATTATAAGCTTTAGATTCATCCGGACATTTTCTTACTTTCTTTGGATATATTACAGGCCAGGGTTCCCTGATCCTATAAGGCTTGCACTTATCCACTTTCCAACACGGAATGATGCGATGAACGCCTTCTGCATAAAGAATAGGAGTTTCTGTCTTAACAATTCTATCACAATGCGAGTTCTCCAGTAAATCAAGTCCACCATTATGGTTATTTGGTATAGATGGATTTCTGGTTACAGATCATGCATGAGGGCCGCAAACTTTATTTTAGTTGCAAGGCATTTTGTTCTGTGTCATTCTGCCTGTTCCGGGATCTAGATCCAATTTTACTATTTCATAACCAAGATATTATGAACTGAACTGCCCATTTCAATTATGAAATGTTCTTAATCTGTCGCTGGTCATTTTTATTTGCACTCGAACTGCTGACTTTATTTATTTGCATTGAGTTGATCTGTTTTGCCGACTTCTATTTTAATACTGAAGTCGGCAAACGTGTGCAGGCCTTATAATTGAAAATATTAATTTTATACGCAGGGGGAAGAGCCCAAAAAGCGGATGGTGGAAAACTCATTGAGGTTTTAGCTTGCAAACTGTTGCAGTTTGTTAAGATGATTTATTTACTAGCAATTTTGTGGTAGATAATAACTCACAACAGTAAAATGAAGGCATTGCTGGTGTTCTAAAAATATATTTTTTCTTTCTATTTTGAATACGATTTAGAACAAAATTTATATATATCATTGATGCTAAATTTTTATATATCATTGGCATCAGGACCATTATATGATTTGGTTATAATGCTAATATTTCTAGCTGGTTAAACAAGCTGTCCTCAGACTCGTTCCACTCTTGAAGGTTCCTTTCTCGCCGACTCTGGAATGGGCGACGCCGAGGTTGCTCCATTTGGCAGCGAACATAAATCCAAATTAGTGTAAGATTGATAACCTATATCGTCTAATGTATGCCTTATGATGCGTTATTAAGCAGAACAAGTTGAATTGTTGTAGTAAAGTAATGTAGATATTAGGTTTCATGAATTATCAATAGCAAGCATCAGATTATGAGTCTTTCATCTAGCTGATTGCCCTACAAGACTTTGAGATCCATGCAACCGATGCAATGTTATTAGTTTTGTCATGAATTGCTTTGAAATATAATCCACAAACCTCTGAAAGCATTGGCTGTGTTGACCCCAATTTGATGTGGAATTTTAATCATTTCAAAATCAGGGTTAGTTTCTACTCTTCATTCTAATGGTTCCCAAAAATAATAATGCAATTTGACTAGAGCGAACTCAATGGTCCCAACATAAATGTATTTGAGGGCCTCAATACATGAATAAGGAAAGAGATAAATTCTTTTAGGTAAGAGATAGGTCCCAACATAAATGCATTTGGGGGCCTTAGTGAATTTATAGCTACAAAGATACGTAGCATTTGAGGTCTCCAAATGCATTGAGGGTCTCAATGTATTTGGACACTCACCTTGGAACTCACTATAATAAATGCATTTGGGAGCTGGAGCCTTAGTCGCCTAAGGGTTAATAAGTCGGCCCTGCTTGCCTAGCAACAAGCACGTACCTAGTGAGATAAGGCTTAGGCCCTGTTTGGGGGAGCTGCTAGTAATAGAGCTGTTGGAAGTAGATCTTCCTGAATTAGAGCTTTTATAAAAAGCTATTTCCTGTTTGGTAACTATATTTCTAAAGTGCTGTGGCACTTTAACATATGTTTGGTAAACAAACTGAGAAAGTACTTTTGTATGACAAAATGACCATAAAGGACATTACATATTATTATACAACAAAGCATAATAAAATATAATATATATTAATACATAAATATATGATATAGTACAATATTATTATAATGTAATATAATATTAAATTATTTAACATAACATATCAATGTATTATGATATAATATAACATAATATTATATTTATAGTATAATACAATAATAAAGATATAAAATATTATAATTATTAGCATAAATTAATTTTTCATAATATAACATGATATTAAATTATTTAACATAATATATTAATATATTATGATATAATGTAATATAATATTATATTTATATTATAATACAATAATAAAGGTATAAAATATTATAATTATTAGCGTAAATTAATTTTTCATAATATAACATAAAAGGCAAAGTCATTTGGAGTGTGAATTTCGCTTGTATGGTGTTGAAAATTGCAGTTAATTTTTGTGTGTTCAAATACTATCGATATTTGAAAACTATAGCTAGAAATTTTTAGGTTATGACATACTGATAGAACAGTCATTTTTATTGTAAATAACGTTTCTTGAAACTTAGAGACAATATGCTTTCAGGTTTCTTGAACCATTTCTTTTTTTCATGTCCTTGTCCCTTATGCCTTTCAGGAGCCTTCCAAATATGATATATATGCAAGATCTGTGCACCTTTGTTTGGATGTTCGAGATGTTGTTAATCGAGGACTGACCTTTCTTTTCAAGATAAAAGAGAAAGGACTGGTTTATGGCTACAATGAATGGATTTAATTTGCTTTATTTCTGATTTCCAAATTCTGAAAATGTCCACACTTAGCAAGCATGTTCAAGATATTAGAAGTAAGATCTGTGGTTACATATGTGTTGTAAATCCTGTAGGCTTTACATTTGTGATATGGTCTGCTTTATGGGGTACGGCTGCACATTTATGTATGCTTTTGTTAAAGCCTTGGCCTGGTAGCATTCCAGTTCTCTAATATTCTAGCATAGCTCAGCCAGATCAGAATGCCGCATAAAAAGTTCAGAAGATTCATCAACCGGAAGAAGTCCTTTCATCAGAAGAGAGGTTTCTCAAGTTCCTTCAACAAGAATAAAGGTAAGGAAAGAGAAAGTGAGGGAATCAGATGCTATGAATGCAAGAAGCTGGACCAAACTTCTGCTTCAATTCAATACTTCAGAGCACTTGATCCTTGAAATTTTGAATACACAACCACCTTTTTAAGAAACTAATTTGGTTAAAAGATTGATAGCTGAAAATTACTTGTAATTACTTGCAAGTGAATATACATCCCAAGGATTTTCCAGAAAACACTGAATTAAATGCTCATATAGCAGAAACTATGTAAAACATATGTCCAAATATTAAAAAAAAAAAAATTGCATCAGTTCTTGCTACATAGCATTCTGCACTGAAACCTTTGCAAAGAATGAAGCTGAAACAAATGATAAATAAAAATTAAAAAATTAGACTGCAAAATTAAATCAAATGCCAAGATGTAATGGGCATTACAATGGTTCTCTGCATAGATTCAAGATTGCGGGATCGTCTGGCTCATCCCTTCCAAAAGACGCCCAATTCAGGATGCTCCACCCCTGAATTAAGGCACGTACTCATCCTCAAGCTCCCCTGGCCGAGTCCTCATCCCAATCGCCACCGGCGCTCAGGCACTCCCGACCTGTGCCATCTCCAATGCCTCCCCCACCTCGGCGTCCCTTTCCATTCATTCCACCTTCCTCCTCCGCCTGTAACTCTCCACCAATGCCACAAAGAAAGCCAGCGAAACCAACCCCATGAAACCTCCCATCACTGCTCCAATAATCTTCCATGCCACAGATTCATCACTCTTACCTCCCATCACTGCTCCAATAATCTTTGTTAGGCTCCACTGAAGCAATGCTTTGGAGGAATTGGACTCAGATCTATGTTGAGGGGATGGGTGGGAAAGAAAGAGACGGCGGGATGGAGTATTTTGAGAAGAAAAAGGACTTTTAAATAGAAGTATTTTGGTTAAAAAAATAACTTTCCGACAAAGCTCAAAACAGCTTTTATGGAAAGATCCAAAACGAAACTTCTTCCAAAAAAACTATTTTTAGCTTTCTGAAAAAGCTAAAATAGCTTTTCAAAATTTTTATCAAATATCTTTTTTCATCCAAAAATACTTTTGGAGGGCCAAGGGTGCTTTTTGGTCCTCCAAAAACTCCTCAAAGAGGGCTTAGAAAGAGCAGAAGGAATGGTGAGGGAGAGGATGGGAGGGAGAGAGAGAGAGAGAGGAAGTTTGCATGCCAAAGATATATGAATAGATATAGTATCATTTATTCCTATCTGGAACGGTTCCATCAAAATCCAGATGGCTCTAATAATTCGTGGTGCATGATTCAGGGAATCATTTGAGTTATTACCCACTGTACCAGATCTACATTGGGATGGGGTGTTTGATGCCTAGTCAAGTAGTAATCTACTGAGTTCGGTGAGTGTTCATGAACATGGTTCCATTTGTTGTCCCCTGCCAGATTCAACAGCAAAAAGAGGGTTAGCCTTGTTTGACAGCAGGAGACATATCTATATATAAGTTCTAAATTAATATCAAATTTTAAGAGAATTTATGTACTTTGACCACTCCGGCAGATATTAATTATGCTAATCAAGGAGTCGCTTTATATCATATTAAAGGATTTTAATAATTTCCCTCATAAAGTTTTTTTTGTCATCATTAATGCAGAGTAATTCTCCACATTCCACACAGCAAAATAAAGCCCCACATATGGCTCATCATTATTGAACTGAATTATGTTAATTAAGGGGCCAGTTTGCTATAAATTCAGAATAAATGAAGTTAAATGTTTCCTGATTCAAATATTCTTCTCATCAATATATATAGGGAGAAAGAGTAAATGCTCCTCACACCAAAACGAAACCCCCTGAGATGGCCTCATGGTTTTACTCTAAAATGAAGCTTGAAAGGAATCCTGAAAGGATGCGACACGCACGCCTGCTGGTTCCTCTAATCACCTGCTACCTCACTCGGCTTGCATTGCACTTAGTGGCCTTTTCCTTCCTCTATTTTAACATGCCTTTTCTCCAGCACCAGCTCTTGATCACCATAAATGGAGTCAATTCTAATTGCTTAACATGTAGCATCCAAGGTTGCACTTGTGCCTGAGTTAACCTACTCGTGACAGGAGGGTAAAATAGAGGAGGGAGATGATTAGTTTATAGAGTTGGATCATAGATATCTGTAAATAGAGTAACATTTAGGTGTGATCGAGATGACAAATTGTATCATATACCATGTGCACCAAACCAATCTTAAGCACTTGTTACTGTGGATCCCATTCATCAAGCACTTATCTCAGTAATTGATCCACAAAAACAAGCATTTATGATTAGTACGGTGCACCGCCATGTGGTGCATATGGTGTAGAATATAATTTCTCGGTTAAAATAGTAATACCATATTGTTACACCCATTGAATCAGTAGCACGCGTATGGGCTTACGCACATATTTTCATCATGCTCAGGATTACTTCTGCTGGATTCACTCCCAAATTATTGCTCATCTTGGCTAGACAAAGCACAACATAGAGTTGCTCATCATGTACCACAAAAATATTGGTGGCATTTTCATTAAATTTTCACATATTTTTAGAAATATATTTAAAAATCATTGCTATTTGCTTATTTTCAAATGGATGTAATCTCGATATGCAAAGCAAGATAAAAAAAAGAAATAAATAGAAATTCAAAAAATCTACAAATTTTTGTACCAATAAAGAAGAAACTAGGATTTATCAAAAGAGTTTGCAAGTGAACAAAGAGTCGAGGATCGATCAAGAGGACAAAGATAAACCCTTATTTTTTATTTAAGTCTCATTTTTTTTTATTTTATAAGCTCAGCGACCCATGCATGTAATTTTCTGACACAATTATCATCGGATCACATCTTAGCCTGTTGGGCTCCTCCTTCGTTTCCACTCTTTTTTTATGTACCTTTTGCAGTAGAAAAAGGCTGCCGTTCCGATCGAAATCCAAAACAGAAAGGGGCTGCTCCAGCGCCCGGTCTTGTCATTTGGCCTCAGCTCCGACCCCGCTCTCTTCTCGCTCTCTCTACAGAAATAGAGGGAGGGAAAGAAGGGGTGGGGGCCTAGTGTTTTGCGTCTCATTGACTGGTCTTAAAACCAATATAAAGGCCGATATCAACAAGTCTTCCAAGGAGCATGGCAGCTTTTAGAAACAAGAGGCAGATATGAGAGCAGAAAATCCAAAGCAAACCGGGAATTGGAAAGAGAAATCCACCCAATACTGCCATGGACTCCAATTTGGAAAAGAAAAACAAAAGAGGAACAGTGCCTGCAGGTTGGCGTACTGAGTCGCACAAGGAGCTCCTTTTATTCTACAGTGGCCATACAACAGTACCTTAGCATCACCAGTGGAAGGGAAGAAGAGGAAAAGGATTCATTGATACGTAATAGATAGGCCCAGGCGGATAGACATCGATCTAGCCAGTTAGAGAGGCTATCAGTTATGGAGATAAGTTGGTGGACGTCGAGCGTGAGGAGGACTTGCTGGTGCTGCACTCATCCTTGAGCCCGGTGCTCTTGGTGGGGAAGAGATCCAGAGTCCTGAGAGGCCGGCAAAGCAGTGGAACGGCCGAGCCCGCATCCATCTTCACCATCCACTCGTACCCATACTCCATGTTGCTTGCCATCGCTGGTGTTTCTTCTCGTCCGACGGTCTCCAATTTGGGCAGCAAATTTAGTCCTCTGGTTGCCTCTTGGCAGCATCCTCCCTGTACCACAAGATGCACCAAGAAGAACAACCATCAACCTGTCTTGTCGATCAGAACTCCACAAACTATCTTTACTTCAACTTCAAGTCATGAAGAGTACCATCTTCTAGTATCTAAATAAAGAAAATACTAGACTCCAACGGAAAAACAATACATTGGAATGGTAAAGATGCAAACTAATTAATTCCATACCCATATCCAACGAGTCATACATATAAACTAACCATAACCATAGAAAGGTATCAACAAAAATGTACGTACCGAGAAACAATGACAAAGTGGGAGGGAGGAGGAAGAGGTGAGGGGGACCCGGTGGAGGAAGTGAGGTAGGATCTGGTGTAGAATGGAAGAGGAGGAGGTGGTGGTGGAGAATGGAAGGTTTCCTCCGAGAAGTGAAGAGAGTGTGGGTGGGAGCAGGAGTGGAGAAGGTGGTGGTGCCTGCTGAGTCTCCTCCGGAGCTTCTGCCGGTCTCTGGCCTTGTGGTTCTGGAACCAATAGAACACATTCTTTCCCTCAATCCTTCCATAATGGGAGAGGTAGGCCGTTATCTGCTGTATCTGAGAAGCAGTGGGAGTCCGAACTCCACTCCTATACATCTCTTCAAGAATCATCAGTTGCTTTGGTGTTGGGCACCACCTTGTCGAAGGAGCCTGAGGCATCTCTCGCTCTTATCGATCTCTCTTAGCTTTGTCTCTTGCTGAATGTCTTACTATCTTTTGGGTGCATCGGGGAGGAAGGCAAACTGAAGGGAGAGAGAAAAGAAGACGAGAGACAAAAGGGATGTGCGAGGGAGAGCTAAGCGGGCAGTATATAAAATGTTGGAGAGAAAGGAAGTGCAGTCATGCCGATGTAGTTCTGAGAAGGGCAGTGAATGGGGGTGCATGTCAATGGTTTTGCGGAATTTTTTTTTTGTTGAGAGAGGTGATCAGAGATGGGAAGTGGAGGGATAACCTCTTTCTTTCTTTCTTTTCTTTTTTTTTTTAAAAAACAAAGAAAGAATCGGGGTTGGACCACATCTATTCTGGAGTTTTTCTGATAAAATGAACTAAGGGGATATGACATCTATTCAAGAGTGTTTTGGTTGGTGGAAGTGTCATTGAATAGGGCGAATGACACGTAGGTTGTCACACGCCTTTACGTCTACCATTTTACGCGTGAAGTAAATTATATGCTGATGACGCCCTGCATCATTGGACCAGTCCAACCCAGCGCTCTTGTCTCTCCCTCTCTCACTCTTAGTGAAAATGGGATGAAGCCAGCCCGAGCACTGGTACGGAGCATGTATACCATATCATTTCAGTGATGACGTCAAAAAAATTCTGTACCATATCATACCGATACTATATTAATACCAAGATGGCGAATCTTAGCTGTTAGGATAGCAATGCTAAGCTTAATTATATTACAAGCTGTCAGGTGAACTAATGACACATGAACTTTTTTTTCTCTCAAAAATAAGACAAGAAATTTTGTCAACAAAATTTGAAACTTTGGGCAAAAAGAGAATATTATTTGTATTAGCAGGACTTTAAAGTTATTTGGGTCCACCAATATCATATTTTTTTTTTTTCGTGTTTTGTTGATTTAAACTTGCTAATTTATTGATTGTGATAATCAATTAGCATATTTTAAATGCACAGTGTATCCTTTGGTGTCAAACTAGTCGAGCCGGCCCATTTTGCACTCCAATGATGCAGTGAAATAACAAAGAAAACTATATGAGTAAACTATACTTTGTTTGCTATTCTTTCACTCGAACTTGCCAAATTATGAGAATATATGATAAATTTTTATACCTCACTGAATACTTGTTGGCAAACTTTCACATGTTGCATAAAAAAACAACAATTCAAATTCTTGAGGAAATAGCTAGATGTAATTTCTCCTACATCCTGCTCCATGAGGTGCCCGTCCATCAGACCCTAGGATCGAATAGACTCTCTTCCGGAAAAGAAAAGCAATCATGAAATTAAGCATAATAATCTTGAGATTCACATGGCATGCTCGCAATTCCATTAGAAAAAAAGGAAGGTTAATAGAAAACGAAGAAATTAATTGACTTGAAATCATACACAACCTATCTATTTGTGAATTTGTTGCTATACGGTAATCTCTGATGACTAATTGTAGCTCCCAATGACCAAGTCCTTTTCAAGGCACCTGGGGAGGCAGGTGTTGTAATATTACAATGCAACTATGTATTACTTTGGTAATATGAGTCTAGTATAAATGTTCAAAATTTATCTGGCTAGATGAAAAGTTCCATGCATGCTGCACCACCAAGGTTATAGAGACTGAGCAATCTGTGTGGTTGAAACGGATGGGCCATCTGTTCATCATCTCATAAATCTTTCCTACAAGCCAACCTTGTTTATGTCTAGAAACTAGCACAAGTTGAAGAAGAAGATATGGTTATGAACAAGCCAACCTTGTTTATGTCTAGAAAACTAGCACAAGTTGAAGAAGAAGACATAGTTATGTTAGGGACGTGTGGGTTGCAAACTCCCAAGAAGAACAGAAGAATAGGGAAGACCCAAGTGGAATTTAACATAAACTAGGCAAGGGGTAGGGCTTCAAGCCTGAGACTTGAAGGTAGCAAGCAATATGAGCATCTAATCGTTTAGTCACGTAATATATTAAGCCAAAAAGAGTAGGGCTAGGTGGTAAGAGGAGAACTTTGTCCTTCAATTTGCCCGGTTATGAATTAATTATGCCATTTATGATGAATTTCCTTCTCTGTCTCGGTGCTCTTCACTGCACACCACCTATCCTTCTCTTTTAGTGCATTTAGTGCAAGAGTTATTAGTAATGGCAGGTAGCCATTGTGCGAGAAGCTTTAGTTTTCTTTCTTTCTTTCTTTCTTTTTGGGCAGTTGAGGAAGCTTTTGCTTTGTAAAGGATTTCCAAATGATTTCTTTGGAAGTAGGTTTCTAAACTATAAATATTCTCATGTCTCATGATTAATAATGGACTTTGATTTGCTTTCCAGTGGTTATTGCTGTCCAGCTCACCCATGAGTTATATCTCTCCAGCGTTTTACAAGTGCAGGTCAATATACAGGGAAAAATTGAATCGAGGTAGCATTATCTCAAATGCTGTTTCTTCACTATGCCAATCTAATAATGCCACCATAGGTTATGTTTGACATAAGAATTGGTCCTACCATCTAAGTCAGATGCTGTACATGCAATTTATAATGGCATTTTTATTGACCTAGATCCTTGGGTTATGGGTGCTTCCATTGGTCTCCAAGAGTATAGGCTTACACAGAGATGAGTGCAAGTCAACTTACTTTGAAATATGTGCACTCCCATCAGCCAAATTATCTATTGCCAATGCACATCTTGAGAACATGATACTATTTCCCTAGTAATTGCCCAAACCTGATTCGCATTAAGGTTTCTTTAGCAATAATTTTTGGCTTTAGATGTAATTTGAAAGTTTGCCGCATGTAACTTTCAAAATTCAACTTGGATCAGGGAGTTGAATGGAAGATACTTATTTTAATTTCATCATACGTCGAGAGACACACGGCGTCTTGCTCTGCATGCATGAAAGCACCCCATTACATAGATTAGAGCTCAGGTGAACGCAGAAGAAAGAACGTTCAGAGATGCTGCCCTCTCTCTCTCTCTCTCTCTCTCTCTCTCACACACACACACACACCACACACACAGCTAAGTTACTCATCATCACTTTGTCTTTAGCGATAACATTCCAAGTGCTCCTATCTCCCCCTTCCTTACAAAATACATACAATATTAATATATATACTACAAATAAGAAGACAGAAGCGAACCAAATGGAGAAATATGTTACACATCACCATGTATTACAGTTGAAGCCTCACTGAAGTCGAACTAAATTCTATTGTCTGAGGTCTGAAATTGGCCAACTGCTCCCAAAGTCCCTTCAAACGGGTAAAGTAAGTGATTACACTCCCATTACTCTGAAAAAGGGATGAAATAGCTTTATGCAAATGGTAAATTCTTGGTCCGTTGCTTTGGCTAAATGTTTCCTTTAAATCGAGCCAAATCTCTCTTGCTGTCTCCATGTAGATTACACTAGTATTCATTTCTTTAGGGATTGAGTTTAAAATCCATACTGAAACAACCATGTTGCACCTTATCTAGGCTATATGATACAGATCATTCGATGGGGTTGAGGAATGCTTCCATCGATGAATCTTTCCTTGTTTTTAACACTTAGAGCCATGATCATAGATCTGCTCTAAGTTGAATAGTTTTCTTCATTTAAAATTAAAGATATAAGATGCGAATCTGTGCTGTCGCCATGATGTAAAAAATAAAGACTCATGGGATCTTCAAATATGCTCTAAAGCGGTGAAGAAATAGAATCCGCATTGCTGTTGGCAAAGGCAGCCATAGAAGAAAGCTCTTAATGCTCTGATACCATGTAAATTTTCATATGAAGAAGGGAATGAAAAGAGTATTTAGAAGAGAATAATCTTGGAAGAAAGAAACAGAGTAAGCCGAGTAGGCTACCTAGCTTTATCTCTTACTTCTGTACTTATACAAGCTGAGGATATAAGATATATATATATATATATATATATATAGGGATCTTATAACTGTTCTAAATGAATGGATAATTACAATAACAAAAACTAACTGAGTAACTGAATAACATAATTTAGTTTGACTTCAGTTAGGCTTCAACTGTAATACATAGTGATGTGTAACAAAATATAAAGAAAGAAAGGAATGAAAAGAGACTAGAGCAGCGGCAGAGCATCATAATAACATCCTAGAAATCCAAAACGCCTGCCAAATCCCCAGTCTCTTGCTTCCCAAAAGCATCACAGCTTCATACCATATAGAGAACAAGAATAAAAAAAAGAAATTTAGACGTCATACATGGCAAGACGTCCATTTTTTTTTTTTCTTTTTTGGTAAATAAGATGTCTATTTCAGATTTATATCATACGAGAGAAAAAAAATAGGCTACCTCAGCCTCATGACGATGAGTTCACAATCTTTAGCTGATTCCAGGTTGAATCTTTCGCATCTAAGACTGATCGTTGTTTTTTTCACAATGTTGACCATTGGATCATAGTCAATATAGACCTCAAAGCATCTTAAACTTGTTGCTTTATTTATCTGCACAGCGCTTAAAGCAATCATCGTGTAATCTAATGGTAGAGTCATACTAAGAAAGCCGAATCTTTTCTGTACGAAAGATACATTTTTTTTTTTTTTGTGGTAAAATGGATAAATAAAATCAAAAGACTATAACTAAACCTAAAAGAATTGGAAAACAAAATATTTAATAAGATAGAAAGACATATCTTAGAATTCTATAAAGCTAACTCTATATAGTTGACCATATAAAATGCTATCTAGTCAACTACACTATTAAAACCTCTATCCTCTTCAGTTGCCCTAGTTGTATCGGTATTAGTATTCCTATTATTATAGGCCCATGAAATGCTACTTCGGCTGAGACTACCAAGATGGTAGTCATCATGAGCCCATGTATTCCAGGAGATGAACCAAATACGTGCTTCCACATGATGAAGCTTTTGGTCATAAAAACAAGCATATATACATACATGTATATACACACAATATATATATATAGATGAGTGAAATGAGAAGGAAATAAACCACTGTGTGCAGGACCTGCATGCGACTGTTCGTCTTGTGATCATTTCTGCTGATTTTTTTTTTCTTGTTAGGAGTCCAGTAGTGTTTTAGGACATGGTGCATTTACATTGGGTGTCAGATTTGGCATTATGATGCTCGGCTGGCGTTGCTCCATCGTTCATTGAGGAGCTATCGATTTGTGAAGTAATGGCAGGTTAGATTAGATGAGCTGCCTTGGACGACAATCAACTAGTTTTATATATCAATGTACACCTTGATAAGTTGAATCTTCTTCAAGTCGCTGTACCATTACAACAAATTACCTGCACAATTTCATGCAACAATTATAACATCCAGCTGGCCTGACTTTGGGTTCATGTACCAGAACTAAATAGAGTGAGAGATTGCAGATCGCAAGATGATAAATTTTCAATCAAGATATAGAAGAGAATAATGATATCCGTCCAAGGTATCAATAACAAATCTATGGAATATGCTATTCCGATCGGCATTTGTCGTTCGGTCAAATGCAACCATTTCTTTTCCTTTTTTTTCTTCCCTAATTTGTGTACGTATATATCACCGATCCCTCACCCCTTGTTCAATGGACATGATCTTGATTTCAAATGAAACAAACCTCCCAAAGATAGGGTAAGCATGGAATGAAAGGCTAAAGGTTGATAGAGGAGAAGAACAGACTGTTCATGGTGAATATTTTTGCATAAGTGGTGGTTGAATTAGCCTTCTTCTTTTTTTTTTGATAAATCGGCTAATCACACAGCTCTGGCATGAGTATAGCCAGCTACATCACTAGCAAGAAGACTGCATAAAGTAGAAGGAAAAGTCTATTGGGTTTATAGAAAATCTTCTGAATGATAAGCAGCAAGTGACGCGACCCAATCCGCTGAGTCCATAGGAATTAGCCTTCTTTCAAGATGAAGTTATCAATGGAAAGAATCTAATAAAGGGCGAGAGCAGCTGTTCTATTGCCGGGTCAGTGGCCACCTAACTTTCAAACGAACCTTTCAAATTTTTGGACCATTTATTTCATTTCTCCATAGCATGCGGACTTTCTATATTTTTCCCTTGACTTCATGTTACCTACGTTGCTTTCGTTGCCTAGTCTACCTGTCTCTGTCCCAAGCACTTGTAATGGGCCTTGCTTATCATGGGCCGGGAGCTAGTGGGTCGTCAGATCCATAGGCTCGAGCTCCAGACTCTCTTCCGGGTTGAAATGTTGAAGTGCCAAGTTATAATATTGTGCGTGTAGCATTTCATAGGTCTGGCTAAACCCTACATATACTAAAGTCTTGATCTCTTAACTCTTAAGCTGCATGCCTCAGGGCATGATACCTACTATGAGGCTGTTTGGATCCCTGTAGTTTAACCTGCCTGCAGGTCAACCTGCAAGCGGGGTCAAGCCCACCTATTGGGTTGCCTATGCCCAAACTATATGCTGCAAGTTGAGTTGCAAATGAGCTACAACTCAAGGCTGAAATGTTGCAAGTATACTGTCACGTTTTAAATCCGGGACATAACACGGCCATGCTACCGAGAAATACAATCCACGATAACATGAAGCCAACCATTTCATCTAGCTTCCAATCCACGTCAAGCAAAATATAATAAATAGAAATCCAAATTCTTCATTTATTAAACAACAAAGTAAACATCGGTTCAAAGCATCTAAATCTAAACATAAAAGCTAAACCTATAATTCTCAATATTTAGAAAATTATTAATCTACAAATTTGTAATTAACTAAAGACTTAAAGTTATATTATGTAGATTGCCAAGCTTGCTAGCATGAACTCCGATTGGACCATCCTTCGTTCCTACAGATCCTACTTGCCTGAAAAGAGAAAATAGAAATATGTGAGCGACACAGCTCAATAAGTAAAACTCACACTATCTTATCAGATCAAGTATAAGTTTTTTCATGTCAATGCATTATTTAAAGAAAATAACACCTATTGCAAAATTAAATCATTTTATAGTATGATATATTAAACAAGTCATAAAGTCACTCATGGATGGATAAGCCACAAATAATTCATAAACATGGTTTCAAGTTTATATTGCAAATAAATTCATAAATCATTCTTTTGCTATTTAGCTACATTATAGTTCAAAACATAGCTCGCAGATATTCATGCTACGATCATTTTATACTTGTGATAGAGCTATATTTTGTAATCAACAAAGATTCATGTTTTGTATGCCAACTTTATCCTGCTAATATGGTTATATTTTGTATGGATGTTAGCTCAGAGTGTCGATCTTCCACAAGTCTAGAGGGTCGTACATAGCTATCTGAGAGCCTTTAAAGTATTTATATCTTTTTCTTAAAACATACACATAAGTAGATTGAAAATACTAAATGACATGATTATATTCATATTTCATAGACAAACCATCTTCATTAAAAATTATTAATAGAACTATTTTTTTATAATAAAGCATGATTTTCATAATATATATGCTGATCTATAAGTTTAAGAAAAATATAATATCTACACAAGCAAATTTTATGCATGAAAAATATAATAATTTGAAAAATAATAAGAAGTGTAAGATCTATTTATCTCATTCGCCTTAGATCATCAAACGTTATTTGGCAAATCTGCTAAACCTATTTAAAAAATATTAAAAGCAAAATTAATTTTTATTAGATGACTTTAGTAGAATCAAAAATAATAAGAGAAGACTTAACCGAGCGAACAATAGTTCTGGATGAGTCAGGTCTAAATAAATTTTTTAATGAATTATAAGGCAGAGATTTGATCAAGGCTAAGATCGTTCAACAAGGTTCATCAATAATGCTTTTAGGGATACTCAATAGGGCCGGATGGTCAGAAAAAGAGGGCAGAAGGCGGAACATAACAAAATAGTGGATTCTTTTCTCTAAGCAATTTTTTGCCGATTTTTCGGCCAAAGGCCGTGATTCCAAATCATGGAAAGAAGAACAAGGAAAGGTGAAGAAGGTCAAAGGGTTACCTTAGTTTCGGAGGCGTTGGCAACCTCGATTTTGGTGAGGATAGTGACAGACAACTATGAACTCAAAGGGAGAAAGCAGAAGAAGGAGAAAGAAAGAAGAGATGTTGTTTAAGGTGGAAGGCTATGGAGGTTGGGGCTCTCTCTTATAGAGGAGCCTAGGGTTCCTGCAATTCTAAGATTCCTCATCCTGGCCGAAACTGCAGGAGAGGATTAAGACTTTTTGGGAGTCTTCCTCAGCCAGCGCACGGGGTGGATGCATGGTCAGCCTCTTTTTTTAGGCCGGTCAACTGGTCCGGACCAGGCCTTCACATATACACTATAGCCATGGGAGGAGGGGCGTATTCATGGAATAATAAAAAAAAATTACTCCTCGGCGAACCATCCACGTGGCAGGATGCACGTGCTTAAATAGTATTTTACTGTAAGCCTATTCGTATTTCCCGGCGGTTACGAGTTTCCCGCGTGAGCTCAAACCCAAGCCGCGAGGAGGCCAGAACCCGCACCACCAACGGTGGTGATCTAACATCACTCCCGCTGTTAAAACCACCCGATCTCCAAATCCAACGGCTAGGTTTCCCTAATAACCGCCATAGACCAAACCCCACCCGCTACTGAATCCGAAACGTTATATTATTTGTCCGTCTCCGTTTCGGTGCTGGGTCGCCGTCCCACGGCCCCCACTCTGCCCCCCCTCCTTTCCCTTCGCCCGCGAACACGCCTTCCACCCCACCTCTCTTCCCCACTTCTCTCTCACCCTCTCTATTTGCCCCTTTCCTCTCTCTCTTTATATTTATTTCCCACCCCTATCCCCCTCCCCCACCCCATCCTCCCCTCTCTCTCTCCTCCTCGTTTTATTTATCCATCTGGGAACCTTCTCCTACGCTCCATCCGACGACCCACAGGCGCCCACGTCCTCGTCGTCTTCTTCGCCCGCCCCCCACGCCCCGTCACCCCCTTTCTATAAATACCCGCCCCGCCCTTATCCCCGTCTCCGCTTTGGCTTTCTAGGGTTTCCACTAATACGGCGAGACCTGGTGGAATTCTTCGATTTGGACGGCGGAATCCCTCGCGTTCGCGCCCTTTCGGTACGTCTCGCCGCTCCCAATCCCATCCTTCTTTCTCCCGATCGAAGCTAGGGTTTCTTTGTTTGATCTTCTTTTTCGGGTTTTGTGTTTGTTTTTTCGTCTTTTTAAGGTCTTTCTTGATGGGGAAAGATTGAGGAATCTGTGGTCGGTTGGTGTTTTCTTGGGGTGCCATGGCGATTATGAAGAATAGCCTTAGGGTTTCGAGGCTGGACGGTGATTCCTCGCCGGGGAGTCGGGGCAGTGTGTCGAGTGAGGAGGACGAAGAGGAGGTCCGGACTCGGAGTTCGGCGTCGGAGACTGATGGTGCCGATGTCTCGGATGTCGACTCTGGGATGGGATCCGACGAGTTCGATATTTCCGAGCTTGCTGAGGCCGGGACTGAGTTATGCCAAGTGGGGAACCAGAGCTGCAGCATCCCGCTGGAGCTCTATGATCTTCCTGACTTGGGGACGGTCCTCTCGCTGGAGACCTGGAACGACTGCCTCTCTGAGGAGGAGCGGTTTGCCTTGGCTGAGTACCTCCCTGATATGGACCAGGAGACGTTTGGCCGGACTCTGAAGGAGCTGTTCTCGGCGCAAAACGTCCACTTTGGGAGCCCGCTTGTCGAGCTGTTCAATCGGCTGAAAGCCGGGCTTTGTGACCCGAGGATTGTTCTTTACCGCCGGGGAGTGAACTTCTTTCAGAGGCGCCAGCACTACCATTACCTGTGCAAGTATCAGAATGCTATGGTGGGAAGCCTTTTCCGGATAAGGGATGCTTGGCAGAATTGTGCAGGGTATGGCATCGAAGAAAGGCTTCGGCTGTTGAATATTCTGAGGAGCCAGAGGCCTTTGTGTTATGAGAGGGATGGAGACATGGAGTCTGAGACGGATTCAGAGAGTGGGGATTCAGGTGATCGTTACTGGAATAAAAGGTTTAAAATGGATCGGCGGGCAGTGCAGTCATCAAGGCTTTCCTTTGATATCATGTCTCGTGGGAGTGGTATGCCTATGGAGCAGATGAAGATTGGGAAAGAAAACTCAAAGGGGGTGCTGAAGGTTGCCGCTCCCAAAGTCTCTGCCCAAAAGGAGTACTTGGGAGCAGCAGGTCAGTATCCCTCTGCTGCTAAGCATAGTGCGGAGGCAAAGACTAGAATGCCCATGTCGCTGTTATCTCTTCCCTGGCAGGATCAAGTTGCAGACTATGATTTGGGGAATTCTCAAAGGCCTAGACATCAGATGAGTGATGATCAGGATGATTTTGAGGAGAAGGGTTATGAGATGGGCTTGCAGGGAGGCTGGAATGCACTTTGTGGAAATGCGGCAACCAGGGCTAACTTGCTGAAACTAGGAAAGAAGAATGAATTGCGAAAAAGAGATGGCAGAGGTATATTTGGCGATGACGGCCCTGATGGTTATGATAGGTTGCCTCATTATCAAGGTAGGAGTAGGAATTCTGATCAGGCGGTCACTATAGCTTCTTATGATCATCGATCCCTTGATACCCTGAAGAAGTATTCTGAGGAGAGGACATATCCGGCCAGAGAGCGGCCTCAGCATCAACCTCTGAAAGGAAGTCAGGTGGACCAGTCAGCTGGCAGTCACCCCTTTCAGCATAACAAAATGCTTGAAGAAGCCATTTCCATGGACAGAGGCAAGAAATGGAAGGTTAGGGATGGGAATAAAACTGGCAAAAGTAGAGTTGGACACTATTCCAAGATCAAGTCTTATAAAACTACCCCAGCACAGATGGATGATTCATACTTCCACTCTGATCTTAGAGCCAAAACATTACAAGGAAAGATCAAGAATAAGTCTCCTCAGTATGAGGGAATGGGTATGAACGATGCAAGGGGCTCTACGATGTACTCCCAAAGTGAGGAGACGGAATCCGATTCATCAGACCAGGTTGAGGAAGATGGAGGTACTAATCATTCAGTGAGGAAGTTGGGGCATTTAAGTGGTGACCTGGAGGTCTATCACTTAGGAGTTGCTAAATCATTGTCTGATTCTAAAAAGGTCAACAAGCTCACGAAGATGGATCAAAAAGTGTATTCCCATTTTGCTGACAGAGCCACAAGCATTTGCACAAAAGAAGTAGAACCTTATGCTACAAAAGGGAAGCACAAGGGCAAAACGAATGAGCCCAATTACTTGTCTGATGTTAAATTGAAGAAGAAGGGCCAAATTCCAAAGTCCAATGAGAAGTTACAGCCATCATTACTCAAGATGTATAATACAGAGAAGAAGCGTAAGGGAATGATTGATCTGGAAACTTCTTCACAGAAGCCAGTTTATTTGCGTGATTATGGCAGGGGCATGTTGGCTGAGCATAAGGAGAATTTGGATGGAAGTTCCAGGTTACTGGGTAACCAGATGCGAGTTTACAAATCAGGGAAAGGAAAGCAACCTTCTGATGCTCTTACAATTGAGGCCAATCATTATGAAAGACCAAACATGTCCCTGTTAGAATGCAACTCTGTGAAGAAGAAAACAAAAGTGAAGGCTGAAGGTATGTGTGTTGACGAGCCAGATGAACCTCTTTACCAACAGTCTAGTCCAAAGCAGCAAATTGATGACCACAATGTCAAGAAGAAGAAGGGAAAAAGAAAAGCAGATGCTGCATCTGATTCTTTGATTGTGGCAACTTCTGAGCCGGTCATTCCAGAAAAAGGAACAGCAGACATAGAGCCAGAGGGAGAGTTGCAAAAGAAACCATTTACCCTGATCACACCTACAATTCACACTGGTTTTTCATTTTCCATCATACATCTTCTTTCAGCTGTCCGAAAAGCAATGGTTACTCCTCATGCAGAAGATTTGACAGTTATTGGAAATCATCATGAAAAGAATGTCGGTAGACTGATGAGAGAAGAGCAGAACAATTTGCTTCAAGTGGCCAATGGCACACAGGTGCTCCATTCTCATGAAAACATGGACGGATATACTTCAGAGCATGCTGGTCAGAATAAGTTACCTTCTCTTACAGTTCAAGAGATTGTCAATCATGTTAGATCGAATCCAGGAGATCCATGCATTCTCGAAACACAGGAACCACTTCAGGATTTAGTCCGTGGTGTACTGAAAATATTTTCCTCTAAGACAGCACCTCTAGGAGCAAAGGGTTGGAAGGCGCTTGTATTCTATGAGAAATCAAACAAAAGTTGGATGTGGATTAGTCCGGTTACTACTAGTTCATCTGATAATGATACTGTTGAAGAGACCTCTGCCGAAGCTTGGGGCATTCCCCACAAGATGCTGGTGAAGTTGGTTGATGCATTTGCTAATTGGCTAAAATCTGGGCAGAAGACCCTTCAGCAGATAGGAAGTCTTCCAGCGCCTCCAATATCAATGTTGTCAAACTTGGATGAGAAGGAGAGGTTCAAAGATTTAAGAGCCCAGAAGAGTCTAAATACTATTAGCCCGAGCTCTGATGAAGTGAGGGCATATTTCCGTAAAGAGGAACTTCTAAGATATTCTATTCCAGATCGGGCCTTCTCTTACACTGCTGCTGATGGGAAAAAATCTATTGTTGCTCCACTAAGAAGGGGTGGTGGCAAGCCAACATCAAAAGCTCGGGATCATTTTATGCTTAAGCATGATCGCCCACCTCATGTTACTATTCTTTGTCTTGTACGTGATGCAGCTGCCAGATTGCCTGGGAGTATTGGAACTAGAGCAGATGTTTGTACTCTTATCAGGGATTCACAATATATTGTTGAAGATGTCTCTGATGCACAGGTCAACCAAGTTGTTAGCGGGGCTTTAGACCGGCTGCATTATGAACGTGATCCTTGTGTGCAGTTTGACGGGGATAGAAAATTGTGGGTTTATCTGCATAGAGACAGGGAGGAGGAAGAATTTGAGGACGATGGTACCTCTTCCACTAAGAAATGGAAAAGGCCAAGAAAAGATGCTACAGATCAGTCAGACATGGGAACAGTTAATGATGGGAGCTATCATGCATCTGGAGATCCAGCTATGGGTGGTTCTACTGCCAGATATCATTATGATCCTGATCTTAATAATATTAAGTCATCATCCATCAAAGCAGGGGAGAAACCTGAACTTTATAATGATTTGAGGCCCGATGTGGAGAATATCCAGTCTTTTGTTGATTCTAAACCAGGTACCAGGAACCAAAGCAATTCACTGAGTTGGGAGGCTCCTGGGTTGAATCTCCTAGAGGAAAACAAAATGGTATGTCAAGAGAACTCCATGAATGAAGATTTTGATGATGAAGCTTTTAGCAGAGAAAAGCCAGTTGGGCTCATGAGTACAAGCTTGTTATGAAGAATGGATGTTCCATACTCAACATTTTCATGTTCCTTGCAGGATAAATCTAGGTAAAGTCCTTGAACCTACATGTGTTAGTACATCTCTGGCATGTTCCCTGTTCGTTACATCACCTGGTTATTCTGCTATAACTTTAAAATCATAATTTTGTAAAAAGACTAGTAGTGACTGATTTAAATGGGTGGTCCTATGGTTTTCTTCCTTGTTACTGTATTTATGGATCTGTCTTTATCATCTGAAAGACGGTATTGGCCCTAGTGTAGTTAATTTACAGCTGGCAATCTCTCTTTGAAATTCTTTTTTCTCATATTTGGACAACAGAGTGTGATGGCTAAGATTGTGATGTTTGTATGATGTTTGCTGTGTCGAATATATAAAAAAAGTAAATCAAGCTCACGAAATTAGGAAAAAAAAGATGCATAGGACCTTTAGTAAAAAGATAGCAAAAGGCAGCAGAAATTGCCAAGGCAATTATTGTTAAATAGACATACTGCTACTCAACAACATGTTCCTGCTTGATGCTTTGCATGCTGGAGTAAAGCTCATCTAACTTGAATATTTTCTTTTGTTTCTCTCAATATGCAACTTCTTGTAGATTTAGCAGAGACATTTATAAGTAATATATGAACATCTGATACATTTGTTCTTTCATTGCGAGGAACTAAACTTGTATATACTACGTAAACTCTTAGCTTATGCCATCATTAAGGGAATATTTTAATTATTCAATTCCTGTCCAGTCTTACCATATCAGAGCTTCTAAGTTCCAACTGAATAGTTTTTGGTTGCCATGATTGGATGGAGTTGGAAAGGTGGATGGGAATGAGATAATATAAAAAATTGAGATAAAAATTTTATGTATTTTTCACATAACAAATTGATTTTTGGGAATTGCCTTGTGCATTTCACTGCGCAGAGTCGCAGACCAACATTTTCACGCTCGAAGATTGTGAAAATTATTGTGATCGTTATAGAAAATAGTAGAGCATTTAAATGCCATAAACATGATCCCTGCCATAGCGAAGATGAAATTGGCATTTAATGAAGTTTTCTTTGCATACATCTTACTGCCCTGGTCAACCTGCTGTTCTTGCGACCCATGATATCATATCTACTTTCATACTAGTACTATTGACAAAAGTAACTCTGGCGTCCAAGACCTTTTGTGAAGGTGATAAATGGCTAGGAGGGGTATAATGGAGACTACAGACCCCTCAGGATTCAAAGGTAGATAAGCCAGCTGGGTGCAGGACAAAGTTACAAAACTATATTAGCTCATAGGCCTTAATCATTGTATTATCTGCTGCCATTGGCATCTTTCTAGTATTTTGAGAAGCCTATGAACCCCTTAGGTATCATTAAAGATAAGCTTAGGAAACTACTAGAGACACTAATGTGCCTTAGATATTGTCCCCGCTGCTAACCTATTGTTGACATCTATACTCTTTGGTCTTACCACCTGCAAATCAATGGTGATTTTGGAGTTGCTGAAATCTCTCACATCTTCACTTTGACATATATAACTATGTCTACTAAGGCTATGTTCATTAGGGTTAAAATATCTTGGGAAAGTTGGTCAACTATCCCATTGACCAACTTACCCATGTTCTCATGCTCTAGTCAAAAAAGTGAGGTTGCTAAGTTAAGTTTCCATGGCCAGCATTTACCATGAAATGGATGGAAATACTTACCCAACTAGGAGCTGAGTAAGTTGGCTTCCCATCAGTCGGGTAAAGTGGCCCTATTTTTTGATTTTAAAATGTCCCTCTTATGTTGATGCATTAACAAACCCTAACCTCTCACTTCCTCTCTTAGTCTGTAACAAACCCTAACCCAAGTAGCACCGTTGCAATTCCCAGCCAATTTTCTGCCAAAAGATCAGCAGATTCCGGTGAGTCTTTCATATTTCTCACTTAAAATCTCCTTCTTTTTCTTTTAACCGGCGAGATTTATGTTTTTTCTTGCCAGCGATTATGGGTGTTCTCGGTTTGTTTTTCTCAAGTTACATTTCACATTGTCTTGGGGTACTAAAATTTTCATTTTTTTTGTTTTCATCAAATTTGACTGTGTAAATCTTGTATTGATCTCCAGATTTGTTGTTGTGGTTCATACTAATTTGGGTAATGTAATTTTTTCTTCTAACTTTTCAGTCATCAAAATTTAGCTGTATCAGTTTGGGTATGTATTTGATATTGTTGCCTCTTATGCAATGGTACCGTTCTTCGAATAGTTTGGAGTCTGGGGGCCTTGCTAGCTAGGGATGAATTCAGTCAATTTTTTCCTTTCTTTTTCTTATCCGTGTTTAATTGAATGCATTTTTGACTGTTTTGTTGTGCTCTTGTTCCATCTAGCCTCTCCAATTTTGTATGGGCCGAAAACTTTTTTTGGTGCGAGGAAATTGGGCTTCAATCACGAAGGGGCATTGCATAATACTGTGCAAATTGGGCCTAGAAGTATAGATACTATAGGAAAGATGAATAGATCTTAGCAACTTACCTGGAAAGTTGTAATGTAAAAGAACATGGGTAACAAATTCCGGAGCCACTTTCCAATATATAAAAGAACGTGGATAAATTATTTTACCGTCTAAGTGTTGCTTGGGTAATAGTTATTCAAGAAAATGCTGATTCTTGGTTAAGTTTCATGCCCCCAAAGAGCGAGCCTTAATGGTAAATTAAGATGGCAAATGCTTGTAGAATAATGGAACTGGGGCAACACTTCATGATCATCAAAATTAATGTTCCATGTTTTTCTTTTCTTTTTTTAATTACAGAAATTAAAGAGTTGTCAATCGACACGAGCAAATTTTATTGACCTGTTAGAATTTCACAATCACAATGGATCTTCTCTACATGCTACGACTGTGATCTCATTATTGTTCTTTTCTTCTTCCAAATGACAATCTCTTCATATATGCTTCTGAAGATCAAAACCTAATTTTACAGTTGTTGTCTTCTGTGTCCCATTCCAACTTGTATGTGACCTAACATTTTGTCTTCTTCAACCTATTTCAACTTTTATTTTACTTATCATTTTGGTCTTAGATTTTTGTAGGTGTTGGAGGACATTACTATTTTGCTGTATTAGTGATTGCATGATTGTGTTGGTTTCTTTAACATTTCACTTATCATTTCGGTCTTAGCTTTTTGTAAGTGTTGGAGGATGTACTATTTTTCTGTATTAGTGAATGTATGATTGTGGTGGTTTCTTTAGCATTTCTGATTAATAATTTGTTTGTGGACAAGCAGGTATTAGTAACTTAATGCTGTCAAACGTTTTTGCAATATTGCTGATTTTTCCTTCCATTCCTCTTTTATGGATGGTTTCAAACCTTCTGTTATTGAAAATTTGTATGTGTTCACTTTTCATGCCATCGTAGTCTCCTGCAAGATCAAGGAAAAAGCTTACCTTGCTAAATTCATTGAACAATTTTATCGCTTGCCTCCTTAAATCCAATCTCATAGCAACTTTGTTTCTTATTTGAAAGAATTATAAGTATCATATGAAAATTTAGGTCCTATAAAAATAATGAAACATAACTAATCATACTTATTTAAATCATATTTTTATTTTTCTCGGTTGCTAATGTGTTTTGCATTTTCAAATTCTGTGTTAGTTTCTTTTGGTTTGAAAATGAATTAGATTTTTGGAGTATGCCATGTTAATTCTGAAACCTTGCATTTTGAGCAGGCCTATTTATCCAAGGTTTATTTCATCCAAAACTAATGCTTATTACAAAGTTCCAATCTACTTAAACCTATATTGAAAAGCAAGAATATATGTCAGAGCAGATTTCCTTGATTTTGTTTTTGACTTTTTTTTATAATCCATAGAATATGACAATAACTACTTAAATTCTGATTTCTTCCAGATTTTAAGTCTACTTTCCAATAAAGTTCATTATAGAAAGATGATATCATTTGATGGGTTGGGAGGGAGGATATCATTTGATGAGTTGGGAGGCTCTGCTGGGACAGCAAGGGTTATGAAAGTCCTAGTTTTAGTGGTTATAAATTAGACAAAAACGTTACACAAGTGTTGTCAAAATGTTCAAGTAGAGGCTAATCTGGACCTGTGTAAGATGGTCTAAGTGATCAAAATGTTTGCAATTTGTACATTAGAGTTTTCTCTTTTTTATGGATGTTATCCTGTGAAATCAAAATAAGGTATCGAGATAATAAAATGTATGCGTTTGTTTGCTTAGGCTAATAGCACTATTCAAAATCTGCTTCTATTACCCTTGCAGAATTGTTGTGGACTTGTAAGTCTAACAAAGGAGAATTCCGATATAATTGGACTTTGTGCTTCATTTTCTCTATTTACCTTTTTGTTTAGGAAAGGAAGGTAGGTACTAACCTGTCTGAACTTCTGACTTTGTTTCCTTCACATCTCTATGAACAAAGCGAACTTCCTACATGGATTCCTCGTATTGTTGCTTTCTCCAAATGTAGCAAGCGAGATTATATTGTGGTTTGTCAACAGCGATCATGCTTTCGTTCCGTCCTTTTGTAATTTCATATACCAGGGCTGGTAGCATAATTAACTCGCGTATACCGATCTTCATCAATTGTCTGACACATATTAAATGAAATAATGACCTCAAAAATGTCCATTACAATAAATGGTAGTTCTCTTGGTGTCATTCAACTGATTAACCTTTAGAATCTGAACTGGGGGATTTGGAAATGGATGAGGTGGTATTCAACTCAAGGATTTTTCTTCCCCTCCCCCCTAGGGGTACCCAATCTAGTTTTGTGATAGGAGTATGAGAATTAACATTCAATCTACCATAAATGGTGAAGTGGATAGACCTTGTGGTGTTAATTTTTACATAAATCTTCATGTGAGAAGCTTCTTTCATCTTTGTCTTTGGCCATGAGGTTGATTTTGGATTAGCAACTGCAAATCCAGGTAGTTCTTCAACCTCAATTACATAAAGCACTTTATATTCAAATATTCCTTTGTTTTTGAGTAATGTGCTCATCGAAGCTTCCAACACTTGTGCCTGGCAATTTCATATGGCATCCAATAACTTTTGAATTTATGCTTGTATGTTTCTTCCCTTACTTCTGCTTGTATTTTCTCCTCTTTGCTCTCCTCTTTTCAATGTTTTCTTTATCTTCACTAGCAATTTATATCATGCTGATTGTGCTGACAATGTTAACTTGATCAGCTTCAACTCCCTACTGGTATTCTTATGTGCTAGCATATGTATTTTATTAAGATAGTGATCTGTTAATGGAAGTTCCCATTAGTGATGGTATTTTCTGCAATCTAGCAGGTAATCCTGAATTGTGGATATGAACTTTGGATGGAAAATTGCCACGAGATTTAATTCTTTCTTATTGTGCTACCTTTTTGTTGGAAATAGTTGAGACATTGTGGTTAAAAATGTGGAAATGTCATAGAATGGAATGTTGTTTGATACTTACTGACTTCGAAAAATAATATCATACAATATTTTTATAACTATAGAGAGTATGTAGGTCTCTAGCTGATATAGCCAATCAAAGCCAAGATATGTGGTTGGCAAGTGACATAACTTCTTGTTTGATGATGAGAAAGGAAAAATTGGGTTAATGTGTGACCATCTATATGCAGAATATGATTCTATGAAACAGGAAACCATCACGAACATGTTGTTGTTTTGCCTTGTGATTAAGGGGACTCACCCTCATACTTATCTACAAATCATTGTTAATACTCCCATATCTGTTGGAGTGATACAGGAGATGGTGTTCAAGTTGGTCCCGTTTACAAGCTGATGGAAAATACAGCAGGGAGTAATTTTGATTGGTGGATGCTATCATTGGAGACATGGAGAGCTTGCTAATTATAAGTCCATCATTCCCTTTGCTTTTGTGTCACCTTAAATTTATCTTCAATAAATATGAGATAAGAAGTCTGGAAAGGGGAGACCATAATTAGAACAGATATTACAAGAATATACAGAAGGGTGCCTGGATAATATCCTTTTAACACTGCATGAACTCTCCATGAGTTTCTGTTAACTATATCTTTTATGGTGTCCATAGCCCTCTTTTAACTAGCATTAGGTGCCTCTTGGTAAAATTTAATCATAGCCAACATGCTTCCTTGCATCCATATATCATCATCTTAACATATGAGTATATGGTCCTTGGAAGTTAAGAATGCTTTATCATTCACCTCTTAACATATGTGAACCCTATGTTAAATTTTTGGCTAAGACAACTTTGGAGAGAGAAGGCCTCTCATGTAACTGAGGAGGGTAGTTTCAAGAATGAGTGACCTACCACTGCTTCCAAAATAGGAAGCAGCCTTTAAAGTCCCAGACTTGGAAAGTATCTAATAGGAAGAGGGAAGATTATACAGTTTGGAGAGAGAAGGCCTCTCATGTAACTAAGGAGGGTAGTTTCAAGCAGGGTCAGAGGAACCGATACCGGGCACTGTACCGGTTCTCCAGCAGAACGAGTTGGTATGGGCCGTCCCAGGCCCGTACCGAGAGAGAGCACCTGCCGGAGATGGAGGAGAAAAGAAAGAGAGAGCGAGCGAGGTAGGGAGGGAAAAGGAGCAACGGCGGACGTCGGTGGAGGGCCGCGGGGGGCAACGGAGGCCATGGCAGCTGAGGCCGCAGTTTCAAAATAGGGGAATTGGCTGCGGCTAAAAAATTTGAAGATTTTTAAGTGAAGGCATTTTTTTTAAAAATCTCAAATTTTTTTAATTTTCGGATTTTAAGTGAAGTCAGTAAACAATTTGCCGACTTCACTTAAAAATTTTCAAATCTTTTAGCTGCGGTCGGTTTTCCTATTTCGAAAGAAATAGAGGACTTGGCCGCGGCCTCCGCTGGCATCCGCTGCCGTTCTCTTCTCCTTCTCTAACACTGGCAGCGTGCTGGTTTTAAAGCCGAAACCGTACCGGTGAGCCATTGGTATGGATCGGAATCGGCGGAACCGTCCGGTTCGGGACCGTTCCGCAATCCATGGTTTCAAGAATAAGTGACCTACCTCTGCTTCCAAAATTTGAGCTCGTGCAATGGTGCAACCTTCAAAGTCCCAAACTTGGAAAGTATCTAATAGAAAAAGGGAAGTATATACAGTTTGACATATGGGACTAAATTCCAAGGCAAAAAATAATTAGTTAAAGAGTTAAATGGACACAATATTTGTGTCTGTATACTACAATAGGAAATTAGACTTTCAAATTTTGAAATCCTTTATCGAGATTTATTTTTCAATTCTCCTAAAATTCACTTGAGCCCCCCACCCCTCACACACATGCAAAAAAAAAAAATCTTATAGTTTCTTTCTCTTCATTTCATCGACATTCAAAATTAGAAGAAAACAGAATATAGGGTGCCCAAATATAAATGTTTAATCAAGATTCTGTTAATAAAATTATATCTCATCAAACCATAATATGGGCACCTTGTGTCTGTTCTATTCAAATTAGGATTCTGGCCACTTATTGTACATTTCTTCTTTTATGGTCTGTTGTACTGCCCTGTACCGTCCTGTACAGGGTGTATCATACCGTACCGGAGGAAAATTGGTACAAAACATACTTTCAAGTCGGTACAAGCTCCATACTGCCCGTACCGAGGCATACCACCCTATACTGAGGTGTACTAACCTGTACTGAGATGTATCGAGGTGCGTACCGGTCCGTACCTAGGCGTACTGAGATAAAAATTGAGAAAAATGGTTAGAAAGTTATTTTGGTATAGAGGTGTACTATACTATACTATAACGAACCGATAAGGTATCGATGCAATACCCGGTACCGAGATTGCGGACCTTGCCTTCTATATGCATTCTTTTTTTTTTTAATTTAAGAAAGTAGGGGCGAAAGTGGATCGGATAATATCCGTCGGGATCTATTTTTGTATCCGAAACTATCAGGATATGGATCGAAATTTGAGCATCCGATTAATATCCGGTCCGTATCCATATTCGTCAAAGAAAAATGGATATGGATATGGATAGACAACTATCCGGTCCGTATCCGAATATCCGATTTCATTTGTAACCCTTTTTAATTTTATGTAGTACTCATGAACTTTTAAGAAAAATAAATAACCACATTAATATGCTATTAACTTGATTTATCATCCACTTAGTAATATCTTTGATTCTGTGATCATAAAGTTTAATTATTTGATTTATATCCATACTTTCGGTATCCAATTTGTATCCATATCTGTTTAAAACAAATATGGACATAAATTTTTTCATCCGACTAACATTCATATCCGTATCTATATTCGTCAAACAAAACAAATATGGATATGAATATACTAGTATCCGATTCTTATCCGATCTGATTTCAGCCCTAGAAGAAAAAGATGTGGAAAAGTAAGTCAATAAAAAAACAAAAGCGTAATGATTAATTCCAAATACACGATTGCTTGATGGGATAACATCGAGCCATCTTGTCTCCTTTCTGTTTTATTTTTTTTTATTTTCTCATTTTTGTTTTTATGTATTTTTCTCAGTGTATTTAATATCATTTTTGTTTTTATATTATTTTATTTTTATGCTTATATTCAATTATCTTTATGCTTTTGGTTTTCTATATTCAGTGTTTTGCTTTGAAATCCTCTCCTTTGACATGCATTGCATATGCCAGCTTCCCAGCATTCATTAACAGAATGAGTTATGTAATGAATCCGTGCATGCACCTTGGTTATAAACTAAGAGCTCAGAAATGCTGTCATGTGGAATTATTGGTTGAAACCTGGTTGTAACAACACTATTGACTGTTCTCATGCAGGGCTGGATTCTGAATCAGACAATGGAGAACAGACCTGCAGTAAAGGTTTTTGAACTTGGGATTGGTAGTTTCAGTTGAGATTAGTTGTGTACAGAGGAGGATGACTAAGATAGCTAGATATTTCCATACGATTTTTAACCTGCGAAATTTGGAGATTGTTGTGGAAAGTTTTCTAAGGGGTTGTTGGATAAATTTCTAATAATTCGATTTACTTAGAAATCATATACCCTGGTAAAAGTTCTTTAATTTGTGCATGATCTCAGGCCATTATTCCTCAGCTTAGTTGTCCGATGCAACTGTAACTCATTTTACTGTAACATGCCCAGCATATGTTAGTTCAGGGGATGTAGCTAAGCTAAGAGCAGTATGTATGTCCATATTCATGTGCCGCATTATGTTGAATAGTATGTTATGATTATGGTACCCCATGGTTACTAAAACTTTACAGCTCAGAGTCTGACATATAAGGAGACAAAAGCTCATTGGTTATGGTTGCATAATCAAGTACAGTTGCTGGCTCTAATAACTTTTGATAGATCCAGGTTGCTTTATGCGCTTCAGCAAATATTATGCTCGGAAGAGGAACTGACAAGAGAGCTTTGTCTATAGGAAAGTAATAACATGGTCATAAAGTCAAATAAATTTCTCACCACCTTTTTCACTACCAAGTCTCACAAGTTGCCTCATGGAAAACTGGTTCTAACACACACACACACAAAAAAAAAGAAGAAAAATCTAGTTTAATTTAGAAAAGTGTCATTGTCATTCTTTAGTATCGCGTTGACCTCCTTCAGGAAATGATAAAGATTGCTTTTCTCATTCTTTTAATTCATTTTCTCATGTTACTGAGATAATGCACTCAGCTCCTTCTTTCCTCACTGCTCGTAGGTAGAGTTTATCCTGTTTATGCTTCTCTACATATTTCCACGCGACTTTTAACAGTGTGGATCATCAGTTATTTTTCACAGGGTGAGAATGCCATCAAGTGTACTTTGCACTACTGGCTTGCTTCAAGTTTCAAGTGTGGGTTTAATATGCTCACAAAATATAAATTTTCGCTATTTGGCCCATTGCAAGACATGGAGATTCAAGGTGTGGCTCTCTACATGTATATTCCTTTACGACACTGTAACATACATACTGCAATTGTTGAGGCTTGGAGGTTTTCTACATGTCTCAACAAATGCTTCATGCTTCAAAAAAAATATTTATCCCATCAGAAAACACCTACATTCTTTCAACTTGAAGAGGAATGCTATAGACTTCAATGCTGCGAAAGGTTGTGAACTTTGTCAAGCCATCGCGACACCCAAAACGGCTCAATGAAAAATGATAAGCATCTTCAGATTTTTCCCCTCTTCTTATATGTTTGTCAAAGTTCCCACTTTTAAATGGTATATGACGAAGCAGTATTACGTTCCATGGTTTATATGTTTGAAATTAATTGAGCGTTTACTGCCTGCTGAGTTGCCTCACAATGACCGTTTGATTGGTGTTAGCTATTAAAGATTATAAATGCTTCTGTTATATTGTTCCTTATTATTTTCTCTTTATTAATTTTTCTTGCAAGGAAAAAGGGTGCATGTGAACTTAAAAAGAGGCAATTTGTTTCTTGGATTTGTCATACTTGTCAGACAGACTGCTGGAAAGACCATAGCTTTGATTCTCTTCAACATTATCTATTTTTTTTGTGGTACTGCAGGATCAGCAGGTTTTTGGATTTCTTTTATGCATCCTCTTCTTCATATAACTGAAAAAACCATCATATGCAGAGGGACATTAAGCTGATTGCTAATGCTTTGCTCCATCTGGAAAAAAAGATCCTGTGTTAGAGTAAGGTCTTGACAATAGCTTAATTAGAGAAGGGGCCTAAAGTCGATCACCATTCCTGTTTCCAAAACTTGTGGTTCCTGAGGGTCATACAACAGTTGCTGCCAAAATGGGGATCGTTGGACTACTATTTCCAGGATAGCAGCTGTTATACAAGTTTCTGGGTTCATCAGGATGGTGTTTATGGGAGCATGCTTCGAAAGATAGCTGCTGTCAGTGTATGGAAACATTCTTTTCGATCACCTGCTGGAAAGATGGATCTTGGATAACGGTGGGAAGGTGGAACATGAATGTTGGAGCTGTGCCTTTTTTTTTTTTTGGAGAAAAAGGGAAGGGCACCGCATATGTTTCCCCAGGAAAGAGCACAAGGGGCAAAAACTAGTGCCTATGGAATTAGCATTGACAAGTATCTGTAAGGGAGATGGGAAGCTGGAGAACCATGCGCAGGAGTCAGTGAAGCATGGCCCCCGGAGGGCAAGGAGGTTGGCGTAAACGTGGGAGGCAGTGAAAGAGGAGGAAGCCTTAGCAGTGGCCTTGATCTGACCTAAATTGGGGTGCTGTGAATCTGAGACCCATCGATCCATGCAAATATCATGGACAAATCTCCCTCCAACCAAATCCTCGTAGCCTTTAGTTGTTGAGCAGCCATTTTCAGTCAGCGCGCAAGCAGCTGTTAACTCTGCCAATGGAACTGAGTTGGTGTATATATGCAGGTGATCTGCTGCCATCAACTTTCCTTAATGATTCCGGTTGACAAATAAAGCACCGGCATCTTAGTCGGCCCCTGGGCGAAATTAATACTTTACACAGCATAGTTGTGGGATGACCGAACAACAGAAATGGTCGAGGTTGCAGCGGCGGACTCATACAAAGGAGTAACAATCACCCCAGATGCCGGATTCAGAAGGGTGGGTTTGGCTGTGGGCATCACGGAATTCAAGAGGCCAGATCATTGCATGGTGAAAGAGGGGGTTAGCATCTTGCCTAAAATTCTCGTCGTTCTTGTTCCTCCACGACCACCTTGATAAATATTCAAGTTCCGATTGGAGGTGAACCATTTGTTTGCTGCTAGCCGTCCTTTACCAAAAATCTGTAGCACGTGTCCAGCATTGTATATCATTGAATTTGCCTGATTGCCAGGCTAATTGCCATACCTCCTGAAAGTTGGGACGGAAGAAGAGGTGATCGATTCTTTCATCAGCCAATCCACACCAGGGGCATATGCCGTTGTTTGTACCAACCGCTAGATATATGCAAGCATTCCTAAGTAAGGTTTAGGAGGGTTAGATTTACGCAATCTTACCTATGAATAACTATTTTCATGTTTCTAACCTGTGATTTTCAGATTACTATGGAGCGATTTTATTATTTTGGAAAAGTTCCCCTTATAAAGATTGAGGATGAGGAGTATCGGTCTGACCTAATTAGCAGCAGTAGTCATATCTGACCTTCTTAATGATGAATTGATTTCTCCTTTGGGCTTAAATAACGGCCTATGTCATCAACAAAAACTAGGGCTCATTTGGGTCGCCGGAAAAGAAGGGGGAAAAGTGTGATCAACGGGAAAGTAATGAAATGCCTCTTATTTGGTTGAAGTTTTCAAAGAAGAGATGGAAAAATTGTATTTTTATAGGAATATAGTTTCCACATTTTATGGAAAAGTCTTTCCCACGAGAAACATGGAAAAGTTACTTTTTCATGAGGCGGGAATCACTCCATTTTTATTTTTTTACAAAAAGATCCTTCAGCATTAAAGAAGCATTAAAGGTCTAATTTTTATTAAGGGTATAATAAAAATTATACATAACTTTTCCAGAAAAGTGGATGGTCAACCAAATATAAGCACTTTGGAAATCTGCCACTTTCCATGGTCAACCAAACATGCCAAAAGTACTTTTCTAGGCATTCTCTTCCTGAGAATCTGCTTCCCAAGAATCATATTCTTAGGAGGGAGGAAAAATATTTCCCATAAACCAAACGAGCCCTAGGAGTGATCGAATACCCTCTACATTTTGGATTATGGCCCACCAAGTTAACTCCGATGTTAGTGCCTCCGTCCACATTTCAGCCTTATTTAAGCCCCGACGGAAAGATCAAATCATCATTAAGAGTACCGTTTGAGAGCCAGCCGTCCGCCAATTGTCTTTTATTTTATTTTATTTTATTTATTTTTTATTTTTTGAGTGGACCATCCACCAATTGTTGCAAATGTTACAGCTTGAGTTACATCCACCACAACCCGTTACCATTGGCCTAGCCGAGGCGGACTCCAGTGATCGCTGATGGTTGCTGCTCGCGCTCCCCCATATTCTGCTGCTTGTTCCGGTTTACGCTGCTCCTGCTGGGAATATTTGGTGCTCAACCCTCTCTACAAATACAGTCACCATCATAATCAAGAGTGGCAGATGGCCAAATTGCAACACTCCCAGAACTCTACCTCGAAGCTTCGCCCAGTTGGAGCGGTGCTAATTTTACATCGGAACGCACGTGTGATCTGTGACAATGTAACGTAGTTACTTCTGCACGGACAAATCGATGCTCCTACATGACTCACCAATCTGATTATCAAAATGCAGATGGCACTCTTATCTTTCGTTTACGGTTCCAAGACACTTTATGCATATCGGATGAATTAAAAAAAAAAAAAAAAACTCAAACTGTTACAGGTATATAAATCATGCAATAGATCTTCTTTCCCGATCTTTGCAAGCCAATTCAGTCCGGGAGAACAAATCCCTCAACAAATAGGATATATGAATGAAATAAAAATGCTTACATACCTAACGACTAGAAAATTTATAATTCTGTACATGGCTTTAGCATCGGGCAGTATTATTACATCGAGTGGGACAAGCATGCCCCAAATTTATTGCGGTGAGAGGAACTCTTGCATCTCTAAAGGTCTGTGCTTGAGACTCATATGCCCCGGAATGAGTTTTTTAATTCTCCATCTGCCTGCTTGGAAGTAGACCTTGCCTCCCAGAATGACTTCAGAAGCTCTTCAAAAGCTGGAGTTCTTAGCTCCTCAATGGATGCAATGCTAGGCAGGTTAATTGACCGTCTCCTCGGTGTTGAACAAGATGCTTCATCCACCTAGTCAAATATGACAAATAGTGAGCAATGAACATCAAGGTGGAACTAAAATATCGCACTTCACAAAGGCAAATGGACTAGCTCAGCCAAAAGAAAAAAAGAAAAAAGGAAAGAAGAGGTAGATGGAAGTAAGCTCACCGTATATTCTTCTTCCAGGCACTTCCCTGCATTCTCTGTTATCTCTACCGTCCTATGGTAGTGTCTACTTCTCAATTCCCTAAGCTCCCCACAGCAAGGAACGAGCAATGAATCAATGTTTGCACATGCATCGTGATCGAGTTTTAATGAACCTGAAATTTGAATATTCTCATGAATTATTCATCCAAAACATAAGTAACTTCTTTGCATTAAATAGTTCATAAATATTTCATCAAATAAAAGAAAACACCCCCATAAATTAAAAAAAAACATTAAAGCTTACAGCCGATGGAGGAAAGTAGAGCCTTATTTGCAACATCAACATCTTCAAGAGTAGTTGAGGCAGCAGAGGACAACCTGGCACGTAAAAGCTGATTGGCTTCCAATCCGCTCCTATATGACAGATCAAGGAATGCACTTACTTAGATATTGATGAATAACATTCTGTTACTTGAATTTATGACTAGTTTTGTCCTGATAAGCTCGCATCATCGGCAACTCGGATTACCTGACAAGTGAATCTATTGATGCTACATTTCCTTTTCCAAGGCTCAGCAGGGAATTTTGAGCATTTTTCCACTGTTGGGAACCCAGTTTTGCTTTCTCCATGCTGCACATTTTATAGGTACATGGTCAGAAATAAGAATATGATAAGGCTTTCCAAAGTCGTGCAAAAATATTGGTTAATGGTTTATCAAGCAGCGATGGCAGTTGTACAGTCAGCCTTACCATTGTTGAAAACCTTCGTGCAAGCAACTTCTACCACTTTCAACTGCAGCAGTATCCACAAGATAGTGCTTTTCAGTTTCTTCCATGTAAACTTTCCATTGTTCTTTAACTGAAAGGGTGAAATCATGAGCAGTTGACATTTCCTTCTGCAGACTACTGGTTCTATCAGCAGCACTTGCCCGGAGATTATCAACTGCTGTTTGAACCTAAACAAGTACATCTGTCAAACTTTAGATGATGATGTCTTTCTTGGAGTTTCGGCAAAAAGTTTGCTGCTGTGGAAATTAAATTTGGCGGTCTAGCTTCTAGATACTATTCGGTGCTCTCGAAAGGAAATCATGAGAAATTAGTGACAACATCTAAAAGCGACGTAAGAAATGCAATTGTTTTGAAACAGAAACAAAGGAAAGGAGGAAAAATGTGCACCTACACAGTTGAGTAGCCAAAATCAAATAGTCCATTCAGGAATAGAAATTCATTTCATACAATTGAACCTTTTCAAACTGTTTCTTTTTAAGAACCAAAAAAACTAGTGCCAAAATAACAGATGCCAAGAAGAACAAAAGGCCTTGGACACGTAATGGATCTTGAAGCACTATTTCTGCATCTCCCTGACCAAACCCTCCTACATTGGGATTGCTTGTTAATGGTTGATCAAGTTTGATGGATTCACCCTCTGAAATCTTTACCCAACTCAAGAATGACACCAAGATATTTTATTGCATTATAACAAACATGAAGGAAAAATGCCACAAATAAAAACCTCAATATTGCAGCTCATTTTCAAAGATGCAAAAGAATCTCATCAACAGTTGATAAAACAAAATAAATGTGGATACCACTTTTGGTTAAGGTTGAAGCTACAAAAAAATTGCTATTATGTTTTTAAATAAAGCATGTCTTCCGTTAAAGGTGATGCTTAAGCAGGTAAACATAAAGGTCACTCCAATTAGAGAGCAGGTATCAACCAGAAAATGGAGACAACAACAAACAGGAGAATTTCATATAAAGATTATTTGGGTTTGTTTGGAAAAATTATCCAGCAGGCTTCAAGGGAAAATCACTTAATGAGGATCCAAGGATCCCATAAAAATATTCGTAACTCTCCCTCAAGTGAAGGAAATAATCTCAACGAAAATCATAAATGAGCGCACGAAGCAAATTTCAGTGCTGTGTAAGAACATCTTTAAACAGTTGAAATATGATGAGAATGAAGTAGTTAATGGTAGGTTGCCGTTATCCCTTGTCATGTATGTTCCAAGGGAAGGAATACCAAGTCAGGTTCTTTTGGTAATACCAAGAAGGGTTGATCCACATAATCTTAACTTGGTTCAGCTTCCCCTCTTTTTTTCAGTATTACAAAGTCAGGTTCTTCTACAACCAATATCAAAAAGAGTATACTTGCATGGGGCAACATGCAGGTGCTTGTGTGTCCATATATCTAGAATTTTTAGGATCATGTCATCAACTTTCTTGTCTTCTATACTGCCATTCATGTTGTTCTAATTCCTTCGGGCTGATAACATGCAATACTTTTGCAATTTCCACAATTTAAAGAAATGCTGATAAGATGCTATTACCTGTATACATATTTTTTCAGGTTGACGCAATAAAAATGAGAATCCCACTAAGTTTTGTTATAATATTCTCAAATGAAACAAGTTTGAGGTTCAATGTGAACAATGAACAGCACATTACTAATTTTCTGCAATATGCAAAGTCATCTTTTCGTGTTTTCTATGTTTTAGTGAAGCACTCACCTTTTGAATGTGCACATGTATTATGCCATAATGTTTTGTTGACTCCACTTCTATTATACACATCTATTATGGGGAATAGGACCGATGTTTTTAAAACCAGACCGGACAGTGTACTAGCAAGCTGTCCGGTTCCTGAGTTGATCAGTCGGACTGGTCTAACCATTGACGATCCATGGAATAGACAACTCAATTCTTATTCTCACTGCTGGCGCATTGCACCATACCCCTTCCCTTATCGGTTAAGTCTCCACCGCCATCCCCTCTAGAACCCCAAATCTTTTCAACCAAATAATCGTTTAGAATCAGATGATAAGTCCAGAGACCCACCCTGGGTTTGGATCACCGCCCTTGGAGAAGATGGAAAGATTTGTCCGCTCCGACGCTCCCCTTTGACTATTGCAGCGCCATGTTCTCTTCCCTCTCAACCGCCATTCATGACAAATCTAGAACCCCAAATCTTTTCAACCAAATAATCGTTTAGAATCAGATGATAAGTCCAGAGACCCACCCTGGGTTTGGATCACCGCCCTTGGAGAAGATGGAAAGATTTGTCCGCTCCGACGCTCCCCTTTGACTATTGCAGCGCCATGTTCTCTTCCCTCTCAACCGCCATTCATGACAGCAATCCCCTCTTCTCTCCCCCTCCCTCCCCTCTCTCCCCCTCCTCCTCCTTCCTCGATTCCCCCTCTTACACCGATGTCATCTTCAGCCCCCTCAACAACCACAATGATACTGCCCCCGACCGCCCTTCTCACCGTCTCGACTCATCTTCCTCCAGATGCAACTGCACTGATGCCTCCGAATACGCCACGTCGTCTCCGACTCCCGAAAGGAGTAGGATGTTGTCAACTCCGTCATCCCCAAGGGTGGCACTATGTGACCTACCTTATCACCTCATTACTCATGCTGGTGGTGTGGTGTTCCACATCCAACGGCGGTTCTGTGATGTGGTGACCCTTGCCGATCATGGTGGAACATGGGGAGGGTCTATAGGTAGACCAGCTTGACCGACACTTGCCCCTGGAGGAAGATAATGAGGCTGCCAAGGAAGGCACCACGGTAGCTATACACCACACCCTTCATGGACGTGTAGTTGAGAGTGATCACATCCCTCTCGTTCTCGAGCCAACTTCGGCTGGAGAAAAAAAAGTCCTACCCAACCGGACTAGACCAATTTCAAATCTTAAAAAAAATTGAGTTAGAAAAATGTCAAACTAGACCGGACTAGTTGGTCTGACCAGTTTGTCCAGTTCTCCCCAATTTGATTGAAGTTTTGACCACTCCTAAAATATATTTTGAATTGGACTAGATAGACGACCAGTTCCTGATCAAACCGGTTGAACCAGCCAGTCTAGTCCAGTTTTAAAAACATTGAATAGGACTTATCATTTCATGGTTGGGATCATTCCGGAAGAAATAAACTAGTGGAAACTGTAGATTGATGGACCATTTTAAAGTGGGTTGACAACTTTGCAAGATATATAATCAAGCGATAGAAGAAAACTAAGTAATCATGTTTTTGGTATTCAGATGAAAGGAGTGCATACCAGCCTTTTCTTCCTAGCACTTGAACTTGCTAGCATTTCTGCCACCTTTTCTAGTAGTTGCTTCTCTTCATTAGCAGAACATTCCTGGAGGTACAACATGAATTAGATAGAGAAGATGATATGAAGACACTTTAGTAGTTGTAACCAACATAAGAATTGAACATGAAGCCAAAGAATGACCTCAAACTTTTTCTCAAGCTCATGAAGCTGTTGATCCTGTACAGTTTGTGTTTCTTCCAGAATCCTGCTCAATTTTGATGCATGAACATCTAGGGTGTGAAAAAAATTACAAGAGATAATTGAAATAGAACGTGTAGTTTCCACAGCTCTGAGATGTCCCTGTTGGTGGTCAAAAATAAAAATATTTAATTAGAAGGATATAATTTCAAGCACAGAGCGCAACATGTAGAATATTACAGGCCCAGATAGATAACAACCTCACGCTGCTGCTGTGCAAATGCAGCTAATTTATCCTCCTGTGTGGAAAGACTACTTTGAAGTTCATTAAGCAGCTGATCTGCCTCTAAAGCAATTCCCTTAAAACACTGTATAAAAGGAAAAAAAATTACCAAAAACTTACAGGAGGCTATATTGGGATAAAAAAAGTCACTTAGAAAGTAAAAATACAACTTACATCCTCAAGAGCAGAAGAGTGCATCAGTACTTGTGAGTTCAATTTTCCAAAGGTTGATTGAGAATTCTTGTCAAGTTCGCCTGCTAAATCATCTAATGCTCCAATTCGAGATCCATACATGAGTTTTAATTTTTCAACCCGAGTTCTAAGTTCTTCAGTGGCCTACGGATTTAAAAAATGGAAAAAAAAGAGGCGCGTCTGAATATTGCTTTCATTCATATGCTTGCATCAAATTTTTTTGAGCCCAGGTGTAAACAACGCCAATTTTAAAGAACGGGTAAGCTGTAACAGATTTTATCAAGCATGTATTTACCTCAGCCTTTGTGGAGACAAATGATTGCATATCTTCTTCCATTTCTTTTAGTTGGTTCTCTTGTTGCATTACAGAAGTTGAGATGGTTTTATGCAAGATATCAAGCTGCCGAGTCAATTGAGACTGGAATTTCTGCACAAGAATTCTGTTTGCATCCTCTATCTTATCTTTACGTTCTGTAAGCCAATTGTACAGATGTCAAAGTTAGCAATAGAACTTTCAACTTTTATTTGTTATTATGCAATTAAAGCAGTCAGGACAAATAGAACTCCTGAAAAAGTCGTTTTTTTTTTTAAGAAGAAGAAAGGCACCAACCAATTTTAGAAAACAAGCCAGAAATATCTGCAGCTGCATTCTCTAGCTCTGATCGAAGCTCATATACGTGCTCAACAAGTGCTTTCTCTGTATGAAGAGAAGGCAGTCAAATGCATCGCTTACTAAGTGCTTCCACTGGAAAAATAAGAGATGCTTCCAATGCAACATGGTTTCCAACTAGGTAAGACATGCATTGACATGTTGTGGAAATATGGCTAAATTTAGAAGAATGCAACTCATTGAGGAACTCACATAAGACTCATCAAATAAACACCCACAACCACATGGTTCATCAGAAAGAGAAATATGCCTATAAATAGCAAGTATGATAAGCCTAGGGACAACACTGTGTGACATGCAATACAGAGAGTTGAGAGTGTGTATGGATTGTTATTAGAATAGAGAGCAAAAGTATTAAGTCATATAAGCTCTCAGTTGGCATTGAAGATGCATAGACATTCTTACTTTTTTTTTTGCCCAAAAAAAGTGGCAGGATCCTCCTTTAGTTAAAAAGTGCATAGAGAATGTACGTGGCTTAGGCTGCAGGAGAGAATGTCATGGAACATTCCTCACCTGATTTGAGAAGATTAGATATCAAATATTCCTTTTCTTTTATCGTGGCATTTGCCTGCCTATATCTTTCTTCCAGGTCTAGTAATGCTTGTTCAGTGTCCTCCAGCTTTTTCTGTTGTGAAAACACAAATATATACAGTTGATCTATTTCCAGGAGAGAGAGGTGTTTGTCACAAAAGTAAGTTGGAAGGTTCCATGCCTGGGTCTTCTCAAGTTTATCACTTAATTCTGCACTCAGTATTTGTTGAGAATTGTAAAGCTCCTGGAGCCCAATTAATTGCTGCATCCACAGCATATAATAACTGAATCAAACAACCACCAAAATTTAGTTCTAGGGCAACACAAGGTCAAGTTAGATAAAACACCTTATCCTTCGAGTCCAACTCAAGTTCCAGACGCTCCATTTTCTCCGTCATGTCCTGAATGAAGACGTGACAATGGCTTGTCCATTTTATCAAGATAATCATACAATAGGATTCAAAAGAGAAATTGCACAGCTAAAATATAACATATTGAAATATAAGGGAGACTGAATAATCAAAGAGCAACCTTCTTCTCAGCTTCTTCATGCAGGTAGCGATCCCGTGGAATGTATATCCCATTCTTCTCTCTTGCAGCATATACCTCTGGTCCAAGAAAAGAAATCAGGCATTTCATCCATCAGTAAGACCAGTATTGTAAAATGATTAAAAAAAGAACTGTAAAAGCAACATTTTGTTGGTTTGGAACTTGAGAGTCTCAAGTGGATGATCCCCAAAATTATTTTTCTGAAAAAAGTAGCCGCTGAACTTATGCGGCTGCATTGCCATAGGCAGTCCTTCAACTGCACCACTTAGAGCTAACTGCCTAGGTGGACTATGTGAGCTGATCGACAAATAAAGCATAAAAGCAGCTTACCTAGGCCTAGGCAGTCCAAATCAGCTGTATTTAGACTATATTTTTGGATGGCTGAGGATTCTATGCGTGTCACAGTCAGAATATATCCCCTATTGTCCTCATTGATGCTCAGATGCCTTAGTTAATACTTACAAGCTTCGCTGATTCTTGATTATTTATTTACTTTTGATTTTGTGTTGATTACTCATCATTGGCCTTTTCTTTTAACTCACTTGAATTGGTCGCTTTTTCCTTTTATGTTCACTTAATTATTGCATGTTTGTAAGAGGAAATTTGTTAATTTACTAGTGAACATTCTGCACTAAAATATGACCCAAAATTAATGGGAAAATGTTTCCATAATTCATCCCTTCCTCTTTTGATATCTATACTTCTGATTTTTTTCTATTTTTCTATTTACTAAGCAGCTATTTTTTCAACCTAAGTACTGGGGTATCTGCAGACCGCTCACATAATGCAACCAGCTCTTAATGCACTGGTACCTCTATCAAAAAAACTGTGCAATCAGCAAGCTGTATTGGTATTAAACATATGGCATCAAGAGTGATCTGGAGATTAATGTACCTAACTAAGCAGCTCAGCTACCATACTACCTCATTTCCCAAGTTTTTCTTAGCGAAAACCAATACCAGAATAATGTAGTTTACGAATTACTGAGGGACACTCAGCATTTTGGCCTAGCTGGCTAAATGATATTCAGAATTTGGAATCAAATCTTTAGCTTAATAAAACATTGACAAGGAGATCAGTTGTTCACCAAGCTAAGGACATAAGAGTTTGAAATGGAGATAACTAACAGACAGTTATATACAAAAATAAATTTAGTAGCAGACCTTGTTTAAGGCGGTCAATTTCAGAGTATAAATCCTTGATCATTGCAGACTTCATCATCTTCTGATTGACCTGGAAAACAGTGAACGCATGTTGGAGCTAATCATTGTTGTCTGAGGACATAAGTTGCATATAGCACACACAAAGCCAAAATTGTAAATGACCTCAGGCTTATTCTTGATATTTTTCGCACGGTGTGCATAGTCTAAGGTGCTCAGTGTCTCTTCCAAGCAGTGGATGGAAGGTGATATGGTGGCAATAATGCAAGTCTTTGTTTTCCCTCCCAAGGAATCCCTAAGCAATCTTGTCAACTTGCTATCTCTGAAAAAAAGAGAAGAGGAAAAAACAAAACCTCAGCTGACATTAAAAGGAAATCATAGTACTGCAATCAGGATTACCTGTATGGAACATGGCCAGAGTGGTCAACAAGGGCATTAATAACACGACCAAGCGTAAGCAAACTTTTATTAATCTCCCCAGCTTCCCTTGCTCTTCCCTGCAATAGCACATATCTTCATTGTCATTCCCCATATTATCATATTGGTAAAATTTCATCAAAGGAATTATGCTATCGAGCCTGAGCTCTCTATTTATATTTTCTGGGATATGCAATAAATTAGTTCAAAAGATGATACTTGATTGCATGTATGAATTAAAAAACAAAATTCCTATTTGCAGAGGATAAAAAATTTACACACCTCTCTAGCACCCGATCGTGAAATATTTTCCGACCCAGCAAGATCCACTAGATTAAGCTTTCCACATTTGATCATCTCTTCTCCCTCTGGAGTACACTCCTTGATGTGAATTGTGATAGAAAATATGGAATGAGATCGGCTGCTCTGCTTGTTAAGTAAGGTCTCTGCAGTACGCCTCTTTGCAGACCCTTTATCCAAGATTTTGTAAATTTCACCAGCAGTGTACACTATCTCCTCTTCCAGTCCTCTCACAAAAACACCCCCCTTCCCATCTTCCATGAGAGCTATAGGCTTTTTGGACTTGTCATCTGAGAATTTTGACTCATCTGGAGCCAAAAGATCTGTTATTTCCTCATTATACAATTCAAGAAATGTGACTTTCATACTGTACTCAGCACACTGCGCCTCAAGTATGTCAAAGATTCGCCGGACAGCCCTTGGAATAACTCCAGCATCACTTGGAAATTCTCCATTCTACAAAAGAAATTCTAGTTAATTCAGAAACTAGAGGAAAAATCATTGGCTTCCGCTAATCTATATTTATCCTCAAAACTTACCCTAGTCTTTCTTCCTCCTCCTTCCATTGTGTAAGTTTTACCAGTGCCTGTCTGACCATAGGCAAAAATGGTGCAGTTATAACCCTCAAGAACCTCATTTACTATGGGAGAGACAGCTTGATCAAATAAATCCTTTTGCTTGGATGTCGGGCCAAAGACCTACATAGACTTATCGAAGTTACTGACACTTCAATCTAAATTTCCATTTCAAACAAGAAGAATAAAAAAAAAACAAGTTGCATTGAACAAATAAATGAAAGGTAAAGATCTTAGACCTTGTCAAAGACAAAGGTTCTGTCAATCTGCTTGTTGGCAATATTCTGAACAGCAGTCACTTCTCGCCGATGCTCAATGCAAGATATCACCACAGGCGTGTTAACCCTCATCTCCTCATCACACAAAGGTCTGATGCAACCCAGATCTCAGCAAAAGAATTGAGAGATAAAGACATAAAAATATCACTTTTTTTTCTCATATATGATCTGTTTACCTGCAGCGGAGAATGACTTGAACATTGACCCCCTTGTCCTTATCATACTTGCTGTTGGAATTCCCATTGCCATCAATGTATCGGAAATCCCTTCCAAGCTTCTCGCTCGACCTTGGCGTCTGAGAGGGAGACATCGGGATCATACCCACTTTCCTCTGCGAGCTATCCATTCCCCCAGAACTCAAAGAGCAATCAAACAGCCAAAACTACCTGCAATACCCAATAAACCAAAACAGTCAAAATTCACACTCCAATCTCCAAACAAAAAACCCCAGAATTCTTGAACCCTAGACTTCGAGACACTCAATTAAGAAACCCAACTTGGATCTAGCAATCGAAGAACAATTCAAACACCAAGATCCCCAATCACAGCTCGAATCTACCAACCAAAAAAAGACACGCAAAAGGGAGAACCATCTGAACGAAAAAAAGAGATTTTTCTTCAAGAAACAGTGATCACACGCGCGCCCACAAAAAAAAAAAAAATCGAATCAAGAAATCAAGAACCCAGAAGAGAGATAGAAGAAGGTGAAGAGCAGTTAAAACTCAAAAGGAAGGGAGAAGAGAATGTGGAAGCGACGAAGACCGGGAGAGCCAAGAAGATGAACGTAACGAAAGAATCGACGCCCGGCGATCGATGAAAGATCCAAATCCCCGTTCTTCTTGGGAGCCGGCGGTGACTTCTAGTACAAGAGGTCCTTTTGTTGGTTACTTTATAGAGTTCGTTTAATGGCGCTTTCCATTTTCATCAATAAAAAAAATAAAAATAAAACATATTTTTGAGAGAGTGTGCGCAGGGAGAAAGGCTGGAGATACGACAGAGGGGAGGGAAGGGAGCCGCCGCTGCTTAAAAAAGTACCGTGCCGTTAGAATTGAGGGAGATGGCGTTCAAAACATGACGGCGTTAGGGAGCCGTATCCGACCGTTGGAGCTTTTTGGAAATCCGACCGTAGCAGTGGAACAGCCGAGCCAAAATCCAAATTCTTTTCCAGCTTCGCTGTATTAATTAAGGATTAATTTCAGGAAAGAGGTTGAAAGGAAAAAGTTTAGGATAAAAGGGGTCGGTTGTGATTTGAATACTGAAAAGTGACATTATTATTTCAAGAAGGGAATTGGTCTTGTTGAATCTTAGTAGTGACACTCTATCTTTTTCTTCTTTTTTTTTTTCAAATTTCTAAGAGACATGTTGATTTAGAGGAATGAGTATCAAACACCACCTGCTTGATCCTTGTGTTATATCTCAACAGAGAAACGCTAACTGTTTTAATCTTGCAAGTGAACAAACAATATTAATGAATCATAAGGAATTCATAAAAACATGGATCTGCTAAGACCAACCTTTACTCCATTAGCCATTCAATTTTCTCCTTGATACTAGTTAATCAATCTACTTTTATAATGCCTCCATAATAGCAACAAACTTTCTATATTTTCAAATAATAATAATAATAATAATAATATAAGAGAAAACAATTTGAACCATCCACTTATTAAATATGAAAATGCTTTTGGACCTATGATGCTGCCCTTATGATAATAAATTTAGCCATGCCACAGTAAATCTCATAAATCATAAAGAAATCAATCCCTTCTTGTCATATGACTAGCTGAACATTTTGTATGCACGGAACCAACGCCACGTAGCCACGCTCCTTATGTAAATCCATTAGCATACTTTTTAGTTTATGTACTTGTATTATAATTTGTCTACATTGCATCCAAATATCAATTTTGAAGATAAAGATATATCTCCGATACTTTTGTCATTAAAGCTGTGGGAGGGCATCTTCTATGTAAGACATGCTTTGAGTACGGTCTGCATTCACCTTGAAGAGGATTCAATTCGGCTACGATAATCAAGTGGATTCTAGATCGGCATAGCGATGCAGGCAGGTAGTCGTACGACACACGAAGACTAAAAAGGGAGTGTGGTTCGTTTCGAGCCACCCCATGTTTATCAGAAGGCGGCGAACAGTACAGCCGAATGGGTTGCCATCTTTATGGCTCATATATTGGAGGGTTTTTTTGGGAGAACTAAGCTTTTTTTTTCTCTTTTTTTTATTTCTGACATACATATTTTGTATGAGGCGCTGCGGTAACAAAAAATTAAAAAATAAAAATATATCCTAGTAAGTAGAAAGCGTTTTCTCATTCTACTCCTCCCTTTGTGCACAATCAAAGGTGCCATCAGTTCTCACCAAAAAAAAAAAAATATTCTTGTAGATATGATTACGTCATATGCTATTAGTAGATCCTAATTTATATTTTTTGAATTGAACGTACTTAAACATCAGAAAAAAGCCTACCACCAGACACTTTATTTGTGCAAAATTAAAGGTGCCGTCAGTTCTCATATAAAAATAATAATAATAAAAAAAATCTGTGGGTATGTTTAAGTCATATGCTATTAGTATATTCTAATTTATGTTTTTTGAATTGAGCACATTTAAACGTCTAAAAAGAAGCCTACCGGCTACCGCCAGACACTTTATTTGAAGAGATGAAAAACTTGGACTACTGCACAGATCCTCTCTCTATAGAAAGTAGATTAATTTTTGCACCAATAAGGAATAACAAAATTACACTTAAGGCAAAATGAGTATTGATGGGTAAAATTGAGTCCAAAAGAATCTTATTCTCCCAATGATAGGATTTGATAAATTCCACTTTGCAAATCTAAATTTCCACAATTCCATCCTAGTTATTTGTTCCAAGGCAACTAAAGTCCCTTTGAATGTTCGATATGGAAATGATTAACTTTATAGTATAATAGAAAGTATTCCATCCTCATCCATATCAAGTCCTAAAATTTTATAGCCAAATAAAATTTTAAACTACAGCTCACCAACATTGCTTAAGAGTTCCACTGCACAAATCATTCAGCGACCAGCACACAATCGACCAAGCATAATGAGTGTATGCATGAAGGCCATTTCATCAATAACAATTACAATCTTTAATTCAAGTTGTATTTAAATATGTTTGGGCTAGATAAAGTCGTTATATTTCCACTCATTACCATGCAAACCCCATAAACTTTGCATCATGCTTATGAAAAGATGATAAAAAAGGATGCGAGCCCAATTCCTTAGTATAACTAACCAGCAAATTGGTTAGCTAGGAAGGGAGCCGATGTGGAAGAGAGCTAGATTTTTTTTTTTTTTGATAAAGCAGGCGCATCATACTACACGAGTACGGATACATCCAATAAAATCTGAAAACAAAACATCACGGAGAGTCCTAAACAGTTTCCCTTCATGAGTTTAAAGAGTACCGTCCGAATGGCTAGCCACGTAAGCAGCCATCCAATCCGTGACCCCGTTGGCCTGCTTGAATACATGTCGAGCCTGGGCATCAAATTACCCTATGCTACAAACATGCCCAGTGTTACTTGGGAGACAAACACCTGAGTTTAAGTCCCTTGGCCTCCATCCCCATCAATTATGACATTACATGGGAAGATAACACCCCCCATCCAGTGATTATGCGAGCATTTGTCACCAGATGGGAAGGTAGAAGCTTATGGATGACCAAAGTTTGCAAGAAATACAGCAAGACGGCTGGTGCTTATTCGCTTGAGTTGGAAGACAAGAACTCACAAAAGAGCCTTTACCTACTTCAACGCAAGCTTTTAATGACAACGTCATTTCTAAATAGTAGACTCCCTCAAGGTCCTCATTTATCCGGCCTCGCTGAGAATGGATATATTGGAAAATAAAAATTTTCTCCCACCTGCAAATGTTGATGTGGCTAGACTTGACCCTTGAGCTCTGCCTCGCCACTCCTATTATGAAGCAGGTATTAAAGAGGTCTTTTATCATATTCCTTGCAGATTCCATCATTTCTTGCGAGCCTTCTAATGAGAACACACATTCATGGAGATATACTTTTATCAGATTTGGCAAATATTATTAGTTAATAATTGGAAAAGCAAATAAATTATCTATTCAAACGACTTTTCATCGCATTCATTCATACATACATTATATATGTATTAGCTAGCCTAATATTTGAAATAATTAAATTTATTATTACATTCAAAGGTATAATAAATATGTCAAATAATTTTTTATTATAATTAATTATTTGCAAGATACAATTTTTTTCTATTTTTGGTGGACAATAAGAGCGCAATTGATTTGCGTGATTGGAATCAGAATCAGAATGGACTGGAAGAAAAATCGGAATAGCCATACAGCCCAACTCATTTGGTTGGTGACTGAAATTAAAATCTAAATTAGAATAGAATTTGAATACCGAGGAAGAGTCGAATTAGGTTCCAAATAATTAGGGCATTCTTTTTTAAAAAAAATTAGAATGAAAATAAAACTTTTCCTAAACAAACAGCTACAACGAAGTCATTCATTTCTATTTCTATTTCAAACCAGGACTCCTCCGGGATGCCGGCGTTTTTAACATTACAGGGGGCGTCGAAAACCGCTAAAACTTTTTCGTGCAATGGATAGGAGAGAGAGCGTGGCGTGTCCGAGATTTTGGGAGCAGACAAGAGGTGGGCAGGCCAAGTAGGAGGGGAGATTGTCGCGGCCTCAAAGTGATTTCACGTGAAGGAAGGATAAGGGAAGGGACTGGGCCCGGAGCACATGCTCTTGGGGAAACATCACTGTACGAGCCCAAAGCGGCCCCGAATCCGGGTCCCACAGCCATCCAACATCACGAGCCCAGTGCTCTCCTTTTGTCCACTTTTTTATTTTTTGACCTGTGCTTTTATTATAAGAAATGAGAGGCCTGGAACAAACACCTAATATAGCCGTCCAATTAAGACTGAGTTTCCAATCTAAATTAATGAGGGCAAGGAAGGTTGTTTTGATACTATTGCAAGTGTTGCCTTGAGTGCTTTGATGCAAAAAATAATAAATTATGTGCATTTTGATAACGGGTGAAATGAGGCTAGGAGCCCATGTCCAAGATTTTTTTTTCCAGCTATGAGAAGCTTTCCATGGTGAATTTTTTGAAATTTTAAGTGTTTTTGCCTTTGAACAGGTGAAAACTCTATCCACCTCCATCATGGACTGGTGTCTTGCCTCAATACTAGAGCTATAGACTGGTTGGTCTAGAGGTGACATTTAATGAATTTGAAGGATGGACTCAAAGAGATACTACAAGCATGAATTAGATATGTTACATATACATTCATTCCAATGTCATGTAAGAACGTACTACTGGTGCCAAACTGCGTTGGCGCCCAATCAGTCAGCCAGATCACCAATCGATCTCCCCCAAGAAAGGTCTCCACATATGACGAGCCTACGGGCGAATGCCTCCTGCCACGCTCGCGATGTCACTTGTGACATAAAAACAGCAAGGTGCGTCAATATAGGAAAGAAGACTAGATGTAAGGATCCGTCCGGATATGTGTTTAATCTCATATCGGTTATTTGCTGGATAGATTTTCGATACTTATACAGGATTAAGAAACCCAAATAATATCTTCTAGCTAGCCATTTTGGATGAGGTCATGGGCTATTACAAATGGTATTAGAATGAAACTAGCCCATCACCTATGTGGACTAGGGAACACTGCAGTACGGATCTATTAGGGCTGACCACGGGCCAGTTGTGGTATTTGTAATTAGATTTGAATAAATTTGAACCCTTAGCCTGACGAGGACATCAGGGCTTGAACGGAAGGATTATGTAAGAATCCGTGCGGGCGTATGTTTAATCTCACATCGGTTATTTGCTGAGTAGATTTTGGATACTTATACAGGATCAAGGAACCCAAATAATATCTTCTGACTAGCCATTTTAGGTAAAGTCCTAGGTTGTTACACTAGAGGAATACGATGGAAACTGGGAAAACCCGTGGAGGTTTAGGTTTGGAGGGGGAAGATATGGTGGGGAGTTTGGCTTGGGTCGCACTCAAGGTGGAGATGCTGCTTGAGCTTCACTTCTACTGCATCTGGAAATGGTTGTCCCCTTGGGCGCACCGTGGATAAGGATAAAAGAGAGAGTGATACTGCTCAAATCCTGTCTTCCGTTTTGCCTGTATTTTTTTCCTGCGTCTGTGGGTTGGGTAGGCTGCCTGTATTGGCTGCATTACTCTATAAGATCAGAAATATGGACCTTAATAGAGAATTTAATGTAGATTCCTAGCAAAGTTGAAGTCAATCCTATCTCATACCATCTAGGTCCTCATGTGTTGCATTGTCTTATATGAGCTATTGTCGAGCATCGCGTAAAATAAATATAAAAGAGACAAGTTTCATATATTTTTTTTTATTTTGATTCTATCTTATATGGTGTAGACATAGGGTTTTCTTATATAAACTAAATTATTTAGCTTTTTCTCAGTTTCCCTATATTCGATCTCTATACTTTATAAAATAAAAAAAATTATTATAATATAAAAAATAAAAAAGTTTGAAATTTTTTTAAAAAAATATAGAGGGATTGAAGGATTGGAATAGACATAATGCATTTTAAACCCAGTACAAATAAAATTTAACTCTCTTTTATTTTAGAATTTCGTTTTTTCTTTTATATCTAATCTATTTCTTCACATTTGCTTATATTTCTTTTTGAGGTTTGTCTAAATGATGTTCGCATCAATTGCCAATTCTTGGTTACTGAGGTTCATGGATAACTCAAATTCATACTTAGGGATAGATTTTATCCATCTTTTTATCCCCTCAAAGAAACCGAAATGATTGAAATTTTTTTATTTGGAACTCGGAAGAAAAAACGGAAACTCGAAACCTTTTCAAAGAGGAAAACACATTTTATGAACTTGATTTTCAAAAGAAACAACAGATACAAGTAGATTGGGTTTTGTCTGAGTCAAAATAAGTCTCATACATGAGCAGATCTGGCACCTAAGGAGGTCAATCTTTAGAGCTACTGCTGAGGTACTCCTCGTCTCTATTGCCGTGGATCTACGCTCTCTCAATTGTCTATCCTTAATAGAATAAAAGATGGCTTGCATTGTAATCTACTTGGTTAGGATACACGGCTCTCACCCGAGAGACCCGGGTAAAAAGGAATATTTAGAGTATTCCTTTTTCTGTATTCCAAAGTCTGTTCCCAAATCTGGAACCCATTAAATGGTAGCCCACGTCGCTCAGGCCCAGTCCTGAATCTCGTACTACAATAAAAGCCCACGTTGAGGCGATTGCAAATGCAACAACACTGTCGACTTTTTTATTTTAAAAATATTGCTTATATTGCATAAATTTTATGATGCATGTACCTAGGGAAATCTAAGGCCATTAATGACCAATATTTATTTATTTTATAATACAACGGTAGCTCAAATAGCTCTAGTATGAGTACAATCAGTAGAACAATGACCAATTCTTAAATTAAACTTCAGATAGTGTGGATGTTTTGGTTCTTCCCATGCTTATTCTCAATGGGGCTCGTTATAACATTGGATCTACTTGAGCTAAGATTTTACTTGCGTTGATGTTCTACGCTGAATTTTTGTACTGAAATGTAATGAGTTAGAAGTTCAAAATCAATGTAATTGTATACATATGAAGAAGTAGGATCAATCTCGAACCAAGACAAGGCCAGCCAAATCCAACCATCAATAAGGATGATATCATAGATCTCATTACTTGCAAAGCCAATTTTTGGTATAAATAATTTTGATTAGGTAACAAATATAAAGGTTACCGGTAGATCACCATAGATCATGGAGCAGGCGATTGTGCTCTCCTCATGCTCCTATGATTACTAGGCTAAAGTTGACGAGGGCCTTGATCAACCGCCTGACAACCAGGGTTACTAGAGAGAAACAGCGAGAAGGTCAAGATCGAGGAAAAAAGTAACAGTAGTCTTCAAGTGCGGAATCGGCAAAAATATTTTCCTAGTGCAAAATTGATATCATGGAACTATTTTAGGATATATTTTCCCAAAAAAAGATATGAGACTAATGTCTTTGTGATGCATTTATCCACAAAAAAAAACATGATGAGATTTAGTGTTTGCTTCATTGAATAGAATATTAATAAATGTTTCAAATTTTAGTCTAAGATTTGAAGACTACAAGAAAAGTTATGAAATATACAGCAACAAGTATATAAATGGGGGCAAATAATAAGAGAGGGGATTGCTGGGTTAAGCCATTGGAAAGCTTTCTCCTCTTAAAACTTAATTAAGGAAAGCCAACTAGCAAAGGGTTCAATAAATTTAGATTCGAGGACAAAAGACTAAAAATAAGAGAACGTGGGAAAAATTTCTCTCAACTTAAAAGTCGAGAGAAGAAACCAGTTAAAAAAGATTTGAGAGGGTCCAAATTAGAGGAGAAAAGAATAAGAAGGGAAAGAAGAAGAAGCAAGGCTGGTTGTTCAGCTTTTTTTTTCTCAATAGGTTTTCTTATCTTTTGAATTTTTCTCTATGTTTTGGGTTTAGATGAGGAATATTTATAAACAGAGAAGGTTATGATGGATGGATGAGATTGGGGTTCTAGAAAACTCGATTGATCAAGAGATATAGTGAAGCAATTGAGGATGAATATCAATGAATATAATTGGTTGAAGGAAAGAGAGGCTAGGATCATCAAATTAGTTTTCTTTTGTCTTCCTAACTTGTGCTTGGGTTTAGACTAGAACTAATTATATATAGGAAAGGATCGGATGGATGGGTAAGATTGGGTTCTAGAAAACTCCACAAATTAAATGGTATAGAGAAGCGAGGATGAATATGAATGGATATAAGTTGAGTTGATCGTGGGCCAGACCTTGGGTCTAAATTATATGAATTTTTAGTAGGGCTTCGCATCAAGCCTATTTAAAATTGATATTTTTTATGCCTAGGCCCAATCTATAATCAATTTCAGATACATGGGAGAGAGGCTAGGATCATCAAATTAGAGGTTGGGCTTAGTGTAATATATGTCACTATATTATTCTTATTCAGACTTCAGAAGGAGGGAGAGGCCAGGCCTTTTCAGGGCATGCGGAAAATTTTGGATCCATAACCGGATCCTGACGAGAGGGAAAAAGAAAGCTCTCCTTTCTGAAACCCCGAAAACCAACCCGCCGCTCTTCACTACTCTCTCTCTCTCTCTCTCTCTCCATGGAGCCTCAGATACCCGAGGGCAAGGAGCCCCAGAAAAAAACGGGCAAGAAACCCCTAGATACGCCTCCTCCTGCTCCGGCGGTGGTAGCGTCCTCCAACAAGCCCCTCGAAGACCCTACTCCTCCCCATACCTCGACCTCCCTCGCGGAGCAGCCCGCCGACCATGGGAACGCCGGGGAGCAGCGCAAGGAGGGAGGAGGGGAAGGGGTAGAGCAAAAGGGGCCCAAGATCCAGGCCTCTGGGACCACCTCGGTGGGGCCCTCCTCGGCGACGGCAGTTGCTGCGGCGGCCGGCGCCGCCACCGATCTCCAGAAGAAGCTCCGTCGAGCGGAGCGTTTCGGGATGCCCGTGCTGCTGACCGAGGAGGAGAAGCGCAACTCTCGAGCCGAGCGGTAGGTTCCTGATGCAGTAGAATTGAAGTCAAGACGTAATATTTTTTTTTTAGTTCTTTTTCCCCTATCTTTTATATGTATTTCGTCGATATGCGAGAATTCTAGGGTTTGTTCTGTTCTTCAATCTCATCCTCAACCTCCGCCTTTAATGGAACGGAAACCCCCTTGAAATGCATTCCATGATTTCCGGTATTATGTTATGTGCCGTTTATCTGATCTCTTGGGTCCTTCTTTTTCTGGGAATCAGGATAGTTGGACATCGAGTGCATATCAAGAATTCTAGGAAACATCGTGTCCTGCTTGGATGCTGCGTCTTGTATGTTAAGGAAAGGGGGGAATCTGATGCTGTATTATTGCCGTAAGATTAGGAAACGTTTGGTTTTATAGCACAATGGGTCTAAGATGAACCGATTACCCATCAAATTTACTGGTATGAGTGGTTTGGGGGACATTGGCAATTGAAGTATGGATCAGAAGGCTTTGGGCTTGATATGATTCGTCTCAGTTTGCAGCCTTGAGCATATTAGGAATTAGAAGCATAGGTATAGTCGTCTCGATTAAAGATTATAATGCAGCTGGATTGAAAGGAGATACAAACGCATAAAGGAAAATATTCGAGGTGATGTGCGCATTTCTCATATGTGTTTGGTCTGGGAAATTCAATTTGCAGACCATTGGATTTGTCAAATCTCAAGTTGTAGCAATCAATAATGGTGTCTTGGGGTAAGTTTTCTGTGAGCCTTCTACCTAAGAGAATGGGAGCAGTGGTGTTTTAGTAGGCTTGGTGGAGATTACACATATTTAAAGAAAAATATTATTTTTTCATCTGAAAGATACATATCAAGGAAACAAGGGGATTTTTACTACTAAGAGATGAAAGGTCCTGATAATCATGCTTGTCAAGCTGAAACCTGGAGATTGCTTGAATTAAGAAGTGATCTTAACTGTATCAGCATGTCAGGCAGTTTGGCTGGTAGGGAAAAGTGAAAACAGGTTTTGGAGTGTTGAAAGAGCCCCATGATGATGAATCTTATAATGGAAATACCTGTCAGGGTTCGATGATTCAGCCAAAGAATAGATTTGATTAATGGTGAGAATATAGATACGTAATTCTATGGCTATACATCTTTAGGCAAAAGTTAGCAAAATTTTTGGGTGATTATGCTTTGTGCTTAGAATTTTTGGACATCATTGACGGTATTGGTGATATCGTCAGGTAGATATTTGGATGTTGTTGAATATTTAAAAGTAATAGATTGAGGGCAAACCTGCCATCTGGGGGATGGTTATTTCTAAGGAAATCATAAATGACCATGTGAGACGTAAATGAATGAGCGGTCTGTGAATTATGACTGTCAAATATGTTTTCCCATCCTCTAATTGTTGATTGTCTTTGTTTGAATCTGGTTGTTGAATTCTCCTTTTAAAGGTTGCCCTTTTTTTTGAATTTAAGCAAGTTTTCCATCACCACTCATGACATAAAAGACCCTAGACCATAAAATCAGTTATTTTTAAATTATTTGATGCTAGGTCATAATGATTTGGCTTTCGGTGTTAATATATGTAGTTGAGTTTGGACAGTTTTATTTCATGAGCACGAAGTCAATGTTACTAAAAAAGAAAAAATATTTTAATATGCCTAAAAGCCAATTATACTGCATTTTATAAAATGATTAAGATCCAGGGATGTGGTTGCTTATTTTCCTACCTAATAAGCGAACTTGGTGTTTGTATGGCTGGAAAAGGGACTTGTACCTGAATATGGATGAAGATAAATGATGAGTAATCTCATGGTAATTGAACTATCTTGTCCTTTAATATCTTTTTACGGTGGCTAGCTACTGCAGTAGTCATCATAAGTATTTTTTGTACTATTTGATGACTATTGCTTAGTTTGTATAATTGTTGTGCTACAATGTTTATGTTTAGGCACCATCCAGTAATCATTGTTGTAGTAAGTAATAAGCAGTCTTAATCTTTATATGATCTGTGCATTTGCTTCTGTTGATTGATATTTTAGTTGAAATTAATCTTCGATGGGTTTGGACAAAATCTAAATTCAACAGTAGTTTCCTTAAGCTAGAGCTGGTGTGGGTGGATTCATGGTAGTTTTCTGTGAGATTGAGAAGTGGGTGCAGCACCCTAGATAAATGTTTCCTGCTACTTAAGTTCAGTATAGGCAGAAACTATCATTGCATTATAACAGAATCGTTTTAAAAGCTCTTTCTAGAGGATAGATGTAGATCAAACATCAATATTGCTGACTGTATTAGCTAGAAGATGATGGATGATGGTAAGGCTAGTCCAGAGAAGGCCTGTCATGCTCTAGCAAGGAAATCTAACTACAAAGACCTTTATATATTTCTATTGGTTTAGCAAGGCAGCTAGATCTTCTAGGAATGTGTATCATGTTTGCCAATTAGAAGCCAGTGGTTCAAGGCAGTGAGAGGAGTTATACAGTATGGCTAGACACTAGAATCTGTTCTTGCCACAAGAAGTTATTGGATTGCTATGCATGAAAAGAGAGGTTGCTACCTGGGTTGTGCTCGACTTGCCTCAATTGTGGCTATGATTCAATGAGCTCCAATTGGGAATTGTAATGCTTGACTTCAAGTATTAATAAGGATCAATTGAGGTACGGGATAAGCAAGGGACAAAGAACAAAAGGAGAAGGTGAATGGGTGGGGGAAAATAATGGATGAACTGTACCACCTGCATGCAGCTATACTTTGGTCATCTAGGCTTTGAGAACAATTGTATTATATCAACCACTGGCTGAAATAGGAGAGGAGAGTGTGAAAATGGAGGGAAAAGCAGAGAGGAGAAAGAGGAGTGCTGCTCTACACCTCTATCCACATGAAGAAACTGATTTGGTTTGGATTTATTAGGTTACCTATGCCTCAGTATAGAAATTATTTGCTTCACATGCCTAGTTAGCTTAACCAGCACCGATGGCAAGGAAATTTGTAGATGTTGGTGTCATAACTGAATAACAAGAAGAGTTTGGGGATTTAGAGGTGTCGTGCAAATTTTCTTATTCTCTTTCACAAACAAACTTTTGATGTTCTATGCAAAGTCAAAAGATGCATAAACAGTTTTGATACAGAAATACTTTACTTTCTAAATTGAGTGGCATATGAAACTAAGGAGGGGAGTTTATAAATGAACTTCAATGACATGAGAAGAATCATCTCCTAAGTGTCAATAGCAGCATGTAGACAGCAATGGTGGTATTTGGAAGTGCGTCTTGAAGGGAAAGGTGCTATAGGGAAAGGTGCAAATGTGATGGCACAATGACTTTGCTTTATGCTATCTGGAGCGAGGTTTTAATCAACTGGGGGTCAGCATGTGCATGAAGAATCATTGGGGTTGTCATGTGAGTATTTGGAACTAAGGTGTGAAAAAGGGTAACCACTGAACATTTTTCATAATTCGTTCTTGAGCATAGTGCTTTGTGTCATCCTTTGGAGGATGCACAAGATTATAGCTAAAAGAAAGTGCTCCAACATTTTTGTTTCAGACTCATGCTAGTTTTGAAATGTTTCAGCTTGAGTTTTCGTTGCAGATTATGCAGGTGTTTGATCAATAGAAAGGTACTGGACGAATAGTGATACCAGTTTGCCAGCTGGCTTCCCTGGTTGGCCCCTGCATCTTATGACTAAAGATGCAGCCAAACCTTTCTCCAGGTTTAGTTAAAACAAGTGTTTCGTCAGTTGTCCTGCTTAGTAACTGAGAAACCAAATATCTGTAGTGATTTCGTTATTGATTCACCATGAGTTTGGAAGAGGGAGAAGTGGGCCGCTGTTAACTGCAACATTTCTAGGTAACTCCTGGTTTTTAACTAGTATGTAGTTATTTAAAGTTTTTTCAAGTTCACTTAGTGGACGACACTTCCGTGCTTCTGTTCGCTTTTTATGTTTTCAACCATGCTGTAAATATGCACTTGTTAGTGTATCATCCTTTAGATATCTTTGTGGTGCTCATAGTTCTTCTGGCTTGTTCATCAAGCTCTAAATAACTTCCAATTCAATGCCAAAGTCTAAATCCCCCCTTTTTTTCAAAACCTTGTATTGTTATTGTTTTGAGTGAGCCCATATTGTTGGCAGGTTTGGAACTGGGTCTACCTTGCATGGAATACAGAATGCCGGACAACTGGAAGAGCAGAAAAGAAAAGCCCGAGTGGAGAAGTACCATCTTGCACATTCTTACTGCAGCATCTAGCATGTTTTGACTGCATACTTATGCTTATTGTCAGATCTTTGATAGCATTCTAGATTTGCTTTGAGGCTTTCTTTTTTTAATGTTATTTCTCAGATTTGGGCTTAAAGTACACGCCCCAGTTGATGAGGAAGCAAAGAAGAAGGCTCGGTTAGAAAGATTTGCTCCAGACTCCAAAACTGGGACTACAGAAGAAGAAAAAAGACAGGCAAGAGCAATCAGGTGAGTGACCATTTTGTCTTTTTGCATTCATCTTCTCATTGTATGATGATGTGACAAATTTAACTGCCATTCTCGCACTAACACTTCATTGATTCTTTTCCATTATTTTATTTTCAGATTTTCGCAAACATCCGGCACCTCTCAAGCCCATGGCAAGGCCAACTCTGAGCTGGTAGGTCTTTATCATTGGGGATTATTGAGGAGATACAACAATAGTCTTGTTTGGGTTCTGACCCTCTTTTTCTCCTTTTTCCTGTTGTGATTTAAACCAGAAGATGGCTTCTGTAGCTAACACCAGATGAGAGGCCAGAGGAGTAAGGACTCTTTGTGGTAAGACAATGTGGCACCCCCGCCACACCTACACCGATTCATAGTTACAATATCACCTTTATTTTCTGACTCCATCCTTTTTGGTCATATGAATCTCATGTTTGGAAGGCCTTTATGTTTTTTGTACGCTTTGTTGCCTTCCTCTTCTCCTAATTGCTGTTTTTGCACGGTGTAGCATATGGAGATACCCATTGCAGAAAGTGTAATGACAAATGGAGATTTTATCCCCTGGTGCCGTTGCATGTGTATTGATTGTTCTTAGGATTATAAAGGGCTGCTGGTCGACATGGCTGCACGGTTGTTCTTAAATTAACTCTAATTTCAGAGATGGTTGTTTTAACATCTTTCTTATTCCACTGAAGTATTGAATTAATGTCTTGTTCCGGTGGACAATTAGAAGCTTATTTTGGCTTGTGGTGGGTGGTTCTCTGATGATAGCTCTTTGGACATGTTTTTACCGGATTTCTGTTCTGAACCAATGGGCTTGTGTAACAATTGATGCCCTTGTGCCCTCATGCTTCATGATGGAATAGATAATTAGTTGCATACCCCCGCTGAAAATGGGATCCAGCAACACTCGGATTCTGTTGATTTGGTTATTTTTTTTTCGGTCTTAAAGAGGTTTTGTCAGGTTGTTTGCTGTTAATGTATCTCATTACGTTGAAAGATGATCAACAAGGGATCCTTGGAAGCATGAAGCTCGTAAAAGACCACATTGCTGAAAGTGATGTGGAACCACCACTGGGGAAAATCCTCTTCAAATTTCTCTTTAATGAGATATTTCAGGTGGAATTGAAACCTTTAATCGAAACCAAACTGCCCGTGAATGAAACCAAGCTGAGCCAAACTGCGTTCCCTGGAGCAACTTTGAAATGCCGCTAAGTGACTATTAATAGAATGGAGTTGGGACACCGGTTCTGAGTTCTGAACCCAATATCATGATACATAACAGATACCCTGACATTAATGCCCGCCATGGCAGATTTTAACCCAACTGGATACACTGAGGACAGGCGACGTCAAGTAGATTCGCATCGATAATCATTGATGGTGAAACTCGAGACATTCGTAAGTTTCACATTTGGCCGGGCTGCCAATATGGATGAGCAAAGCCTCCTTATCACAAAAAGGATGGCCTTGAACTGTATTAGTTATATCTCAACACTTCTCTGTGTGGTTTCACCGTATTCAAATTGGGATTGTCACTGCTCGGCACGTGTGCGGGGGCGGGTTCAAGACTCCCAGGTTCCAATCCAAAGGCCGCATTTCGACCATATTTCTCAGAAAAGTAAAAAGAAAGGAAAAGAGAAGGAAGCAAACAATTTTAAGCTGTAAAGAGCTAAGTTTATAAGTACATAAACAAGCTTACTTTGGTTACTTGTTCCTGAAAGTGGGTTACAAGCAGAACAATTTAGAAGAAAATGCGGGTAGCTGGTGTTTCTTCGGCTTATCTCAAAATTGGGAATTTCTTTACAAAGTTCTTGCAGAAATTACATTGCACCAGAAGAGAATAAGAGTAATAATAAAAAAAATTGTAAATGATACCATTATAGTCTTTAAGAGTACTAAGGAAGTTACAAGCTTTAAAATGAAACTCATCAAAACAACTGCATCCAGATTCTTGGTCTCACCTCCAAACTAACATTCCCCATGAGTATAGATATCGCAAGCTGAACACAGCCACGCTGCAAAATCAAAGAGCAACAAGAGATGGGTTGCCAGTCATGATTTCCTGCAGCTGCACTCTTAGAGTACAAGGACAATTGTTAATAGCAGGAAATCCATTTACTGACCAGTTAATCCTTGATACCTGCATCAAGAGGCCACCATTTTCAGTCAGTTTGTAAGAACTGAACCCAGGCCTCCACCATAAGGTGCGACTGCTAACTGCATCTATTTCCAGTTCAAAAATACGAATTTTCAGGCAGACTTTAAGTGTAATAAATTTTCTTCCTATAATGCTTAAATTCTCATCTTAATCACCAGCTGTCTCTGGTATAGCCTGAAGAAAGAATATCTGATTCCAAGCTAGTAGATATAAGCAAATATTCAGCTTCATGCATGGGGATAGATTTCAGACGAAGCATCTAGAACTCATGATTGCAGGATACGCTTAAACTGGAACTGGATTCCCACCTCCCCTTAGGGAAAGTACAGGGCCATGATAGAAGTTCTTACTTATCTGAGTATGGTCCAGAAATATAACTATTACAGTGATATCATCATGAAAATGTCTTCTGATCCCACGATCAATCTTTTTCAGGTCTGAGTATCTCAATTCTCTTTTTTTTGCAGCCTCTTGCATAGCAGCTTTTATAAGTTTCCTTGCGATTCCCTGCACAGTTATGGATAGTTCAGTGATATCCTGTCAGACACTAATTAATATAATGGAACAGAGCAGAATATCAAGCATGGAGTTTGTAAATTTCGAACAATAAATGTTGAATGTGAATAACATGTTAGCGCTTGCCAACTATTAACAAGTAAATTCTGTAGTTGTAATGAATTAAAAATGCTACTAGGATCAACCAAACCCTTGCACCTAGTATCCATCTTATGACTACAATCAGTCTTATAATTAAAACACCTCCACATCTCACTGTTCGACATCTATAAATCTACCCAATCAACTAAATAAATTTCATATTGGCAAGAAAAAGAAAATAGAAGCAGATAATGCCTTTTAAGTTTTAAGATCTAGCAGTGACGCATGTAAGTAGTTAGGGTATTTCTTAAACAACCGTTCATCCTATATGAGTACTTCAAGCAATGGCTTGATAAATGGAAACGTCTTATGTACAAGAAGCATAAAGGTATAACGCAAATGAGAGAACCGGGAACACAAAAGACATCTTACACTACGAGGTGAGTTGTGAACCATTTCAACCGCTTCTTGATTGCTCAAGTGTTCCCATAAACCATCTGATGCAAATATTAAAAACTGATCTTTTGGACAGAGTTTATGCGTCACTATTGTTGGCTCAGCACTGAGGATTGATTTACAAAAGGGCTCAGGCAACCGGAACCTTGATAGCAGAGGCTCACGGTTGAACTCTGCATCCTTCAAATAAGCATCCCCAATAGATCTTGAAACCTGCAGAAAATGATTTAGAAAGAAAACAAATAATTAAAACATATTTGCGGTCTAATATTATCTACACACCAATCTTTTTTGGGGTGTTGAATAAAGTAACAGATGGAAGAAACTGCAGACACCATGAATAATTATACGAAGAATATTTTTAGCAGACCATGTTGCACGTTAGAGACAGAATACATTCAGGATGTGAGTTCCAGGGTCTGCAGTTCTACCACAAACTGCTAAATTTTTTTGATGAAGGTACAGAAATGGCTAGACCTACAAGATGTTAATGTTCAGCATACACCATGTGACATGATGAGTCCAAATGGCGACAGATACATGGAACAGGGTGGTTCGTTGATACAACATATAATTCATAAAAAATGCTAGAATGCTAGATGTACGTGGTCACAAAATTGAAAATATGTGTGCAAGTTTCAAGCAACATGTACATTTCAGCATGGTCTTAATTCCTATGGGAGGGGGGCGTCCTGGTTCCCACTGAACGTGTTGTAACATATTTCATAAGACTCCACCAATCTCAGGAAGAAATAAAGATATAACAATGTAACCATCAGTCCAATTTATGACATGTTTGGTAGCCAAATTTATGAAAATTTCTTACAAATGGATACTGTGCGGACATTATGTAGATGTGGATGCTTTTACAAGACCTTTCCTTTATCAGATTACCACCAAGCCTAATTAGTCAATCAACCCAACTGATGGCAATACTTGTTAAATTATGCTGAGTAGTTATCCTCTGGATACTCACATATTTTCTAACAAAGGACCTAAAGTCACTCAATGTAAGTGCCAGATTTGGAGAGTGGTGCTTGCATGTCAGAGTTTATGTCACAGACCTAATAAAACAATGATGATCGACCATGGCCAATGTAAAATTTTCAATAATTATAACATTTGAATTTAAAATATATAGGATTAATTAAAAGTAGTAAGAAGATCTAGAGCAATGATACAAGATTTTTAGGCACGCTAAAAGGTGTGGGGAATCATTCCAGTGAAAGCTATTCTGTTCTACAGCAGGAAGGTCCAAGATGGTTGGTGCCATCATCTTCATTCAGCAATTGATGTAACGATCTCGATACAAAGGAAAGAACCTATCTATAGATAAGTTTTATCTACTAGGATGATAAAATACCAAGAGAGGTAATTATATTAGGCATTTAGGAAGAAGATGTTCATATATGTTAAGCTGAAATTGCTAAAGACATGTATGGTGGGGCAGCAGCAAGTGTTTGGAGAACTTGCCAAGAGACAAGTACTTCCCTGTCAGAGTGGGCTTACAACAACTGCCATATGATATTTTCTGTTTCAGGCACTCTAAATATTGTACATCAATATTATTCATGTGGATCTTCAATTTAGATGGCCTGTATTTGATTTTTGCACAGATAATGTTCAAACTAGAATCTTCCCACAATGGCCATACCAATGGCAGTATCAGAGTGGTACTGGGATATGCCAAAGCTAGTATAGCATAAATTTCAACAAAAAATAATTGGAGCAAGGCCAACTAGCACTCTTATAAATCCTAAAGCTATATTAGCAAGGAAATAATGGAGAAACAAGATTGTTTTTACAGTATTTTAAGTATAACAGAGAGAAAAAGAACAACTATTACGATTTAATTTCAGCCAGAGTATTCCAGCCATATCAGCATCTGGTTTCTATTTGTATGTCTCCCATATGAGCAGCCCATCCCCCATGCGTACATTCTTTTGCAAATTCCTGATTTCTTATTCTCAATATATTTTTCATGAATCATCTGAAATGATAGTCACATAGCACCCAGTCCATTGGATATTATATTAAATTAAAGTACATCCCTATGTCATCGTGGAAATAATTCTACTTTCTTAAGTAAATATTTAGGTTTAAAACCTTATTTTCACTTGTTTATCAGGAAAAATGCTTATGACATAATAAGGTAAGAGGCTTAGTTCTTCTCTTTTCTGTGCTGCACAGCTCTCTGTTTCTTTGTTTCTTTGTTTGTTTTTTTTCTAATACTAGACATGATAGCATTTGCTATTTAGATAATAAAAGAATATTATAAGCATGTGTAACTGACTGTGTAGTATACCAGATACTGTCCACTAGATCTGTCCTCCTATCTTTTTTGTGGGTAAAGAAATAAGAATAACAAGGATAGAGCAACAGAAAGGCATGAATATATTGCAGTACAGTGTTAAGCTGCACAATTAGCCAAAAAGAATTACCTGAATAAGGCCCTTCACACGCCAGACCTTATGCTTTAAAACCACAATCTGTGAATCATCTGGATGCATTGAACGCAATTCCTCCCTGATAGATTCAAAGCTCGCATTGTGCTCTGTTGACAGCTGCACAGCTTTCACCTCTCTAATATCACTCTCCAATCTCCCTAACACTGCTCGAGAATCTCCAAGATTCGCGACATAAAGCACCCCACCACATATAACACCGATCAAACAGCAGGAACCAACGGACGCAAGCTGGGGCTTAGTGAGCCATTGCTTTCTTACAAGAGAGATAAAGCCTTCTTCTGTAGCGGAAAAAGCTTTTCGTATTACATCTACCGACATGCCTTTCTGTTCCAATGCATACTCTGCACAGCATATACGCTCTATAGTTATGAAAAGCACTGGCTACAAAAAGAATAGCATTCAGATCATAGTAATACAAATAATTAAAAGAATCCGAAAAAGAATTGAAGTTGAACCAATCATGTGACAGGATATGATCGGCGATCCACATCTAAAGTATTAAGAGAATCGATGCAGTATCTCATGCAAGAATGAAATCATAATTACAAGCTAATTGCATAAGAGATAACAGAAAGGTCTGGCCATCATGGATACACGCAAATATAACAAATTCAAATATCAGTTCACGTATCTGTAAAATCACATTTTGCACAGGAATTCTGCGAATTTGTGACGGATACCTAAACTCTCACCAATCCGACAAGCCAGACCATGAAAAAAAAGATCCGATTGGTTATTTTTCTGGTAAATAAGAGCAAATTCCACTATAGATCTTTGCAATTTCTATATCCTCGTAGAAGAAACTTGTCGAACCAATATCCGATATAAAATACACGACAGCCATGGAAGAGGTTCATCGAATTATAGCCAAAAAGGGCATACTTTTTAGGTTCCAAAATAGATTGTTGGTGATGTATTTCGAGGTTTCGGGTCCGCCGTGCCCGTCATAGACCCCTACGAACGTCCCGTGCGGCGGGCTCGATTCGTACAAGCTCAGCGGCCCCGACTCGATCTGACTGCCGTCCTCCAGCAAGTTATTGGCCTGCACCACCGCCATGGAGAACTCCCCGCCGGCGTGGCGCCCGAGGTCCTTGTACCACAGGAGCCCATCGGCGCGGCCGGCGCCGAAGCGGCCGGAGCTGTCGTCGCCTCGGCTCTCCGGCGACAGCTTCCAACAAGGGCTAACAATCTTCATCAGCGTAAAGGATCTGACCATCCCCTCATCCAAACCACCCGGCGATCGCATCGGCCGCCACCAGGCCGTATCTGGCTTCCAGCTTTCTCTTGGTCTCCGACCCAATCTCCAGCGGAGCGACGAGATCTACTGGAATCGGGAGAGAATGAATGAGAGGGAGAGATGGGTTCGAGAAGGAAACGAGGGTGTTTAATTTGTTCTTTTCCTCTCTTTCTTCCCTTCCAATTTTTGAGAGATGGTTTCTTTGGTTTGAACTTCGGTGCAAAGGGAGGTGCCGGAATCTTTAGCAAAAAAAAAAAAAAAAAAAAAAAGGAGGTGCAGGAATAACTACTACATTTTGTCGTTACGTTTCTTTTGCTTTCCTTTAATTTTTATTTTTTTATTATTTTTTTAAAAAAAAAGTCATGGTTTTGTGGGGTGGTGGGTATGGTCTGAAAAGAACGCTGGAGGTTTGACCGAGGGGGTGGCGAGGTGGGCAACCAACAGCCCACTTTTGTAGCCTAGTTTTGCGGTTTTATTATTATTATTTTTATTAAAACGAGCATTTCATACGCCATAAAATTAGCTCATATCCTTCAAAGTGACAGGCTATATAAAAAGCCACTCTAAATATATATTTAGCTTGAAAGACCACTTTATCTTTCACCATCGTCCAAATATCTCGGGGATGTCTCCTCCACTACTGCACGGCCTTCTGGATCCAGCTGATCACCATGGCATTGTCCTAGTTTTGCTCTCCTCTCCATGTTCTCTTTTTGTCTCCCTCAATAGGCGGCTATTCGGACACACTGGAGGGGCCTTACTTATATATGGGCCTAGTTCTCCTCTCCATGTTCTCTTTTTGTCTCCCTCAAGGCTAGGGGCAGCTATTCTGACACACTGGAGGGGCCTTACATATATATGGGCCTAGTTAGACTTGACTCGAATTAGCAGGATGTGGGCCTCACTAAGTCTAGCGCAGCCACGAAAGAGGATCAACTTGATAAAAGAGGTGCGCCATGAGCATAATTTCTATGGGCGCACATATCCTTCTAGATATTGGTCTGGAACTTCTAGACAACAGAAGGAAAAAGTCGGACTTTTAGATCCACGGGAATCTACCTTGTCGATGGAGAAATGATTCTCTTCTGTAGATAAAAGACTATCGAGATTCTAGAGGGAGAGTTCTTTAAATGGTAGACTCGGTCATTTCTTCCACAAGTATAAAAGAATATTTGAACCTATTTAGGGCAAGCTTTGAAATAATGGCTATTATGGCAGTTTAAGAGGCTAATGTGGTGTTATATAAGTATGCATACATGCGGCAAAAATATAAATAATAGAGAATATGTTATCGTGATAATTGTTAAAATCTTAGTATTTTGTGATTTTCAATAGCTATTTTCGAACATCTCCTTTCAACCAAAATGAGCAGCAATATGTGAAACTGGCTCATTGTGAAGGACACGGAAAAAAGAGAACAACGAATGACATCTGCTGAGCAATTGCAGATTATAATGCTTTTAATCAAACCTTCTGCCATTTTTATGCATCGGAAAACCACCACTTTCAGAGAGGATGAGTCTTGAATATTGATGCATTATTAGTAGTATATGATATCAACTATCCAAGACAAAAACCCTACGAGAAACTGCTTCAGCTGGCCTTCCATTTACTTTTCCGCAATACCTACTGAAAATGTAATAGATCGGTGGAATTGAAAAGGCCCTTATAATATCCTCACCGGCCATACAGCTCTTGGGAAGAGAAGACACCAGTTCTCCCCATGGAGTATTGCAATTGCTCTTTGACATGTCTTAGGGCAAGAAGAACACTTTGAACATTATTGCTGTCCACTGGTTTGCAGCCCTCCAGGTTGGGCTGCATGCTTCCTGAAACTAGAGCCAGTGCATTGTCTACCTCTTCAACCTGATGCTCAACAGTGCCCAGCTTGTTGTCATCTACAGGAGATTGCCTGGTCCAAGAAATGAAAATGTGTTGAATTTATGATAAGCAACATCACAGAGAGAGAGAGAGAGAGAGAGAGAGAGATGGGGAAAGTAATAAACCTTAAGTTTGAAGTTTATGGATTCAGCATCTTGGTAATATTCATGAATTATTCTCAATTCCTGTATGTGTATAAAGAAGAAGTGCCATAGTTTCTTTTTTTCAAAAAAGGTTTTCTACACTCATTCTAACTTGCTTAGACAAGTTTCATTTATTCCAGGTTGATACTCTCTCCAAGAAAGTAAATTTACCTTGCTTAACAGACCCATAATACTAATTTATATTCACTGAAAACTGGTTTCTTCATTTAAATTAATATATTGATATTGTTTTAGTTGTTATCAAATATAGATATAGACATACCCATAAAAGATAAACTTGATTGTGTCATCAGCTTGGGTTGGCTATTGCACAATAAATACTTATTTTTCAAAAGCCAACTCATTGACCTGGTCCCTACAAGACAAGCACCGTGCATGATGCATGCGTGCGTGGGTGTCATATATGTTTATGATTCAATTGACTTGTTTCATGGGAAGACGTTGTATATGTGATATGTATAAGTTCTTCACATTGTTATGGGCCTGGCATGTATCCTGTATAATAAGAAATCATATGGCAGCAATTTGGAGTTGATTCATAACAAATGTCATTGAAATCTGATTCTTGTTTGACGTTGTTGTAGTAGGTCTTCAGTTATATCTGCTTTTCTCAATATTACATTATGTATTAACATGTGATCTGAATCGATTTGACAAGAGCAAAGGATGATAAATTGTGTCTAGTTCAATATGATGCAACTTGGAAAGCCAGTTACAGGTGATCATATTTTGAAGTCAGTCATACATTATCTAAGCACTTATCCCTATGCTGAATGTTGTAGCTGAGAAGATTGAAAAAAATAGAGACCTTGTACAGGACAAGCAACATTTTCCGAGAGGAATAAACACAGGTTTTCTGGAGGTTGTTCTTGGATGTATTCGTAGCATGACAGATCCTAATACATTTGGGATGAAAGTGTTTTTACTGCTTTTCTGTATAAACTGCCATTGCACATTAGTTTCAATCTTATTTTATAAACTGCAATCGCACTATTGAGGTTCTGTATGGTTTGTTCAAATTCTGTATCCAACAGGTTGATCTTAGATTCTTCAGTTATGAAGCATACTTTTCTTAGGTACCCTTCAAAAGACACAATAGTTTCGATTTGCCCCTTGTAAATAGTTAATTTCCATGAATGTTAAATATTTTCAGTTAGTTCAAACTTTCTATATTGTTGGTCATATCTCTTTTGACGATCCCATATTTGGAAAATTTTCACGAACATAGATGTGAATTTTTTCCCCCTCAGTTGGTTCCCTTTTCCATGCAGCTAATCATATATTTCTCAGGAAAATAAGTGAGGAAGAAAGTTCTGCTGTTTCTCTCCTCCAATAACTGTGAGCTTAATGATACTTGTAGGCTTTTTGAGGTTGTGAAGGATAAAATATGGAATGCGACATTACAGAATAAAGACAAATACCATCAATTAAATGCATATGATACATGATATGTTAGCATATTTACATTCATCAGACTATTGTTTGCATACTCAATACATGGCAAAACTATAATATCATCGCTCCAAGTTGCAAGTGGAAAAAGGCTGGACAACAATCTAGTAGCTTCGAGATTTCTCAAAAAGCACACAGTTTATAAATGCAGAATAAAACGGGCGACCCCACTGCAGGATGGCCTCTTCATGGTTTATATATAGATCAGTTAGTAATGACAGAGGGATTCTTTCATTCATCATATGTGAGAAGTGGAAGGAGAAATGACCAAATGATGATTAGAAGAAACAACTCAAGGATATTTCCGAATACTAGGAGTAAGTTGTGGAATCAGATAACAACTAAGGCACAACTAAAGGAATATTTCTTAGTATACATTGGGCTACTGTCAGCTGCCCTCCTGCACTTTGGAAAAGTTCAAGAGTTTTTATGCAGAAAGCAAGATAAAAAATGCTTTGCTGGACAAGTAATGCTGCATTCGATGGCAGCTCCACTTTAATCTTGTGGTTTTCCCGATCTTCTTCGCTCCTCCTTATATCCTTTTGATACTTGTGGTTAGCTGACTTTTTCTTTTCCATCAACATCTATTTGATTGTTATCCATTTTGGAAACAGAGCTTCACTTGTAACAGGCAGTCACATAGGTGTCAACTGTCAAGGTAGTCCCACCTGTGTGCCAGGCAAACTCATTTCCCTGCATCCACCACATGTTAGCATACCAGGCAGTGTAACAACTCACATGCCAGGTCCTAAAGGCCTAACGATAGCATAGCACTCGCGCTAGTGGCTTAACAGATGCTCATAACCTATAGTTTTATTAGTAAGTTGTAGTATAGCTATAACTTACAAACAAATCAAGGGAAACCACAAATACTCTTCTATTCCAATGAATGGTCTCCCTGGAACTCTTGCTCAAAGTTGTAGTATAGCATCACCAACCGCAGATCATAATCTTGGATGAGCATCTAGTTATTCAAAGCATTTCCTTTCTTAGGTTCATAAATCATTGCAACTTGCACTTTTCAGATCAGCAAATGCTGAAGTTATTTTAATCAAGGAAATTTGGCATTTTGCTTTCACAGGAGGAGGTGACTTAACATATACAATTTAGCGAGCGAAGAGGATGGAGAGACCATGACCTTAGATGATAAAATCAAAATAGCTGCAGAATCCTAAACAGATAGATGGTCATCAAATGCAATCCAGTCAAATAGAGGTGGAGATTAACCTTCATACTCCACCACCAAACAAAAATGCAGCACTAAGGCAATTTCTAATTCTGATCCGGTGCTTCTACTAAGCGACTCTCAGCCTTATGTTACCTTTTCTGAACTCATAGGTATATTCTGAATACTCTCGTATTTTTTCCCTCCCTGAATACTCTTGCTTCAGTTCTATATCTAACAATCACCTGTTCCCCATCATGTCCGATACAATCAGCTAGTATACAGTCCTTAAAGCTTTATAACTTTGGTAAGGACAAGCTAACTTGCCTCAAGTATCATGCAATTATTTGTTAACGTGGTCTTTTCAAAGCTCCTCAAGTATGTCCAATTTGAGAATCATGTCATCCGTGACCATAACACTTCTAAAGAATCAATGAGCAGGAAAGTACTTTAGGTTCCTAGGAGAAAATATCTGAAATTACAGTCGTCGTCGTCGCCATCCAGTGTTACTGATTGAAGTAAAGTAGTTCAATGCCAAGAAGCATGTTTTTTTAATTAAAAAAAAAAGCGTTCTAATGATCAAAACTATCAGAAAATTCGGTGGAATCTCCAATGCGCATTAACATACCTTGCAGCATCCGCAGTCCAGTGTTGGGGGCTGCCACCTTTGCTGCTCTCATCCCCATGAGACTCTCCTTTGTTACGAGATTGTGCCGTCCTAACCGAACTCCAGCTCCCATCATAATGATGAGGCGAATCAACCAACGAACTACCAGAGACATCATCTCTGAGAAGATCCTCCGAACCTAAAGGACTCGGCGCCCCTTTCACCTCCTCCTGCGAATCGCATCGCTCCGAATCCACCGCCGGCGAACCGGGCCCCCAACCTTCCGTTTTCCCATGATCCGAGAAGCAATGCGAGGACGAAGAACTCAGCAAACTCATGGGGAGATCCAGTTGGCCTGCGAGTTCCAAAATTTTCAAGGATTCCAACTTCTTCAAAGCATGCTTGAGCCTCTTTTCAGCCATGTTCCTGCGCTTGATCTCCTCAGCAAGTATTCTTTCTAGCTCTTCCAACTGTCCAAAAACAATAGAAAGAATCCAAACACTGAAAAAAGAGGAGGGAACCTAAACTATAAAAAGAGAAATATGAATAAAATTCCAGTTAAGAATGAATGATGATGGCTACCTTTTTGGCCATGCTGTCTGCTCGCTCCTTGGCAGCCTTGGAGGCCACTCTCTCTGCCAGCAGCCTCCCCCTCAAGCAATCCACAGTCCTCAGCCCATCATCCCCTCCTTTCCCCATCATGTCCCCTCCTCTAATACCACCACACCACCCTCATTGGTGTCATGACAATAGCCACCAAAACAAAACACTGAAACTCTGAGGTGTTAGCTGCTTACCTGCATTGGCTGTTGTCAGTTCCAAGACCCTTCTTTACCCCCCCTGGTTTGCATCTCAGTTTCAGACGTTTCGAGTGGTGTACTTCAGGGACTCTACCGATGCTTCTGCTTCCAACCGTGGGAAGAGGAAGCTAAAGGCCAGAAGCAAACAAGACCAGGCAATGAATTCAGAGTAATTCGAGGCCTTTTCAGTTTTCCTTGAGGCTTTTAGCGCCCTTTGGCGTCTTTTCCTCTTCCCTTTTGGACTCATCTAGTGCTTGGACCGGCACCGGGGAATGAACGGACCCGGCTCGTGGGTTAGAAAAAGCAGAAAGGACGGGGAAAGGGTTATTATATGCTGTGCCGGAGGAGCACCGGAACTTAATGGGACCGGATGGCTGGATCTTGGTATGCGGGAATTTCAAACGATATATTCGAAGTCAGGGTTTGTGGTGGAGCGTGCTCATCACGTGAACACAGTGCAGTTGTTTGGTGTCTCAACATGCAATGTGTGTGCGGTGTCTTTACCTTCGTGGGTTTTAGCACGCGTTATTAATGGATGGCAGGGACCAAAGTTACACGTGCGGCCCGTCCGTGGTTTACAAAGTTGGCGGATCACCTGGGCACCCATCTATGAACCATAAGCTTATCGAAGGACCTGTTAGTTTGATTGGATGTGTGGGGGGGGGGGGGGGGGGGGGGGGGGGGGGGGGCGGAATAAAGTTTCCCCCCAAATGACATAAATGCCCCTAAGAAGCCGTACAACCTCCGACCCCGGACAGCCGAAGTCAGCGTCCGACCTCGGAACGCTCGGCCACAAGACGACCGACCCCGAAACCTCCGACCTAAGAGAAACCCCGATGTCCGAGGACCGTACTCTAACACCCCTCCGGCATTTATTGCGCATGGCCGCTGTAATCTTCCGGCACACTCAACAATAAATACGGATCTCCGGCTTACTCCACCATTAATGCGGATCTCCGGCTTACTCCATAATAAATGCGGATCTCCGACTTACTCCACAATAAATGCGCATGGCTCCTGACATCTACGGATCCCCAGCTCTCCACGGCAAATTGACCCAGCAGGGTCTAGTCGACTATGATAAGTCTCTGATCTCGGCCATGCCGCCGACATCAGTGCAATGATTCGCCTGACCGAGCGCCGACCTGAACAACATGCCAAGCCGTACTACGGCCTCGCCCTGTTACATCACAGGTAAACCGACCCCCGCATATAAAAGGGAGCCTTGGCCTCTCAAGAGGGGATTGGAACATTCATACACCCAAAAATCACTGTTTATCTCCTTCTCCCCACTATTTGCCCCCTCCCTGACTTGAGCGTCGGAGGGCCGGCGCCGGAGAACCCGGCCACCGGTTCGTGTGCAGGCACCGGACGGAGGACGCCGCCAGCCAACGGATCGCCGCCCCGCTGCGAGGACCTGCTGTTCCTTCTCTCCGACCGCCCCGGACGGAGGACGCCGCCCGCCGACAGACCGCCGCCCCGCCGTGAGGACTAACAGTCGCTCCCTCTCCTCGACCGAAGATTGCCCCCGGGTCCAATTTCCAGCAACAGTTGGCGCTAGAGGAAGGGACCGAGTAGCAGTCATGAAGTTGAGAAGTAAGGGAGCCTCTAACGTCTCCCGGCGTCCCCCGCAAAGTCCTGGACACTCCGTCCAGAATTCTCCAACTCCGGCTGACCCAGCTCCTCAGGTCCAGCCGGAACAGTTCAATGCCCTGGTACAGCAAGTCCAGGCCCTGGCCGCCGCCGTTCAGGGCCTGCGGCGCGTGGAGGCTTTACCGGCACTTCCCCCGCAGGCCCAGGCCCCGCCGGAGTGTCTCCCCAACGGCCCGGTTCTCCCCAGCCAAAATTTGCATGGCTCCTCCAGAGCCAACAATGGAGAACGAGCTTCTCCCCGGAGAGAGTTACCGGGAGAAGGTTTCGACCGGAGACCCCAACTTTCTGAGGCGGAGTCAGCCCCGGATCACCGTGAGCTGGCGCAAACCACAGCGACAATCCCACGGGTGGGGGAGCTCGACCGAAAAGTCGAGCATCTGGAGCGCCAGATTGCGGCACTCCACAGCAAGAAGGCAAGACAGGAAGGGGACTTTGAGTTCACTACCAAGTCCCCCTTCTCCCGCCGGATCGAGGACGAGCCAGTTCCCGCGAGGTTCAAAATGCCTCAGGTGGAGCCCTACAGCGGAATCACCGACCCCCTCGACCACTTGGAGAGTTATCGGGCCCTCATGGCCCTACAAGGGTCCTCGGAGGCCATACTCTGCAAGGCCTTCCCAGCAACCCTCCGAGGGACCGCTCGGCTTTGGTTCTCTGGTCTGAAGCCGAACACGGTGTCCTCTTTTGAGCAGCTCGGCAGGCAGTTCGCCACCAACTTTGCTGCCAGCCGGCGCCAGCGACGGACATCAGACTCCCTCCTAGACATCAAGCAGAAGGAGGGGGAGTCCCTCAAAGAGTACCTGGACCGCTTTACCGCCGCCACATGGGAGGTTCGCGAGCTAGACCAGTCGATAGCCATGTCGGCTCTGAAGACTGGGGTCCGCTCCTACCGATTCCTCTTCTCCATCGAGAAGAGCTTCCCGGCCGACTTCACCGAAATGCTGGCCCGAGCCCGGAAGTACGCCAAGGCCGAGGAGGCAGTCGCCTCCAGGCGGGGGGCAATCGAGCCCACCTCGAAGAAGCGGAAGAAGCGCCGCGAGGAGCGCGGTCGACAAAGGAGCCGGTCTCCCCGCCGAGAGAAGAATCTCCCCAGACTGAGGAGCCCGCCCCGTCAGCAGGGGCGACCTCAGCAGAAGACACCTCCTCGTCCGAGGTCTCCACCACGGCCCCGGACGTACCAGGCGAGGTACGAGAACTATACGCCCGTCAATGCTCCTCGGGCCGAGATCCTGATGGAAATTGAGGGTCGGGACTTCTTCCGACCCCCGCCTCCTATGCGAGACACGGGATTTTCCCGAAATTCCAGGAAGTACTGCCGCTTCCACCGAGATCGCGGGCACGACACGGAGGACTGCTTCCAACTCCGGGACGAGATAGAAGCGCTCATCAGACGGGGAGTACTCAACCGGTTCGTGAGGAACCGACATGAGGAAAGGAGGCCGGCGGAGAATGTCGCACCAACCGAAAATCCTGGCGGCAACAGGCCTATCGCCGGCACCATCAACATGATTGGGCGGACCTCGGCAGGAACAGCCGCCCAGGGAGCACCCCCGAAGCGCCCACGCACTGATGAAGTCATCTCGTTCTCGGACGAGGACTTAGAAGGGGTCGAGACCCCTCACGATGATGCTGTGGTCATCTCAATGATTGTAAATAGGTTTGATGTAAAGCGTATCCTAGTTGACAATGGAAGCTCAGCCAACATTTTGTACTACCATGCCTACCAAAAAATGGGGTTGACAGAAGGACACCTCCGGAGAATCAATGCCCCGCTGGTCGGGTTTACCGGAGATGCGGTCCCGGTTGAAGGTGAGGCTAGCTTCCTTGTCACAGTTGGCCTCGCCCCCCGGGAGAGCACTGTGAGGATGGACTTCCTGGTGGTCCGTCTGCCCTCGGTCTACAACGCCATCCTTGGGCGCCCAGGGTTAAACGCCCTTCGAGCCGTGGTTTCAACTCGCCATTTGCTCATGCGGTTCCCCACCGGCCAAGGAGTGGGCGAGGTCCGCGGAGACAAACTGGTCGCTAAGCAATGCTACATGGCGGCCCACACAGTAAAGCAACCAGCCGAGGCACCAGACCGCCCGATGGGCCCTTCACTGCCCATAGAAACCCTCGATGCGAGGGACACTCTCTGGAAGAAGCAAGTAGAGCCCGATGAGCTCCTCATTCAAATTCCACTACAAGAAAATTTTCCCGAGCTAACCGTGCAGGTTGGCTCCGGCCTCGGCGCCCATGAGAGGAATCGCCTCGTCAGCTTCCTGCGGGACAACGCTGACGTCTTCGCCTGGTCGCCCGCGGACGTGCCAGGAATTGACCCCGAGGTCATGGTCCACCGACTCCAGGTGAGGCCAACCAGCAGGCCTGTAAAGCAGAAGAAAAGAGGCTCCGCCCCTGAGCGACAACGAGCTGCGGCCGAGGAGGTGGACAAACTCCTCGGAGCCGGCTTCATCCGAGAGGTCTCCTACCCGGATTGGCTCGCCAACGTAGTCCTCGTAAAGAAGGCCAACGGAAAATGGCGTATGTGCGTGGACTACACCGACCTGAACAAGGCCTGCCCAAAAGACAGCTTCCCTCTCCCGAGCATCGACCAGCTCGTCGACTCCACTTCAGGACACCAACTGCTAACTTTTATGGACGCCTTTTCAGGATACAACCAAATCCGAATGGCGCCAGAAGACGAGGAGAAGACGGCCTTCATCACCGACAAGGGCACCTACTGCTACAAGGTGATGCCCTTTGGCCTGAAAAACGCTGGGGCCACCTATCAGAGACTGGTCAGCCAAATCTTTAAATACCAGATCGGCCGGAACATGGAAGTCTATGTGGACGACATGCTGGTAAAGAGCCAAGCGGCGGAACACCACATAGCCGATCTCAACGAGACATTCGCCAAGCTCAGAAAATACCAAATAAAACTCAATCCGGCGAAGTGCGCGTTCGGGGTCACCTCGGGCAAGTTCCTGGGTTTCATAGTGACCCAACGCGGAATTGAAGCCAACCCGGAGAAAATCCGGGCACTGCAAGAGATGTCGCCTCCAAAGACAGTTAAGGAGGTGCAGCGGCTCGCGGGGCGGGTAGCCGCCCTGGGAAGGTTTGTTTCTCGATCAGCCGAGCGTTGCCTCCCCTTCTTCAAGAGCCTCAAACGGCCGAAAGACTTCCGGTGGACAGAAGAATGCCAGCAAGCCTTTGAAGAGCTTCGGAGCCTTCTGGCCTCTCCCCCGCTGCTCACCAAGCCCCAGAAGGGCGAAATTCTTTACTTATATCTGGCCGTCTCCCCAGCTGCAGTAAGCTCGGTCCTCGTTCGGGAAGAAGACAAGCTCCAAAAGCCGGTCTATTACACCAGCCGGGTTCTCAGGGATGCTGAGACTCGATATTCTAAACTTGAGAAGACCATCTTCGCTCTCATCATCTCGGCTCGGAGACTCAGGCCTTACTTCCAAGCCCACATGATAGCTATATTAACCGACCAGCCTATGAAGCAGATATTGCAGAGGTCGGATCGTGCGGGGAGGATCGCCAAATGGGCGGTCGAGCTCGGGGAATTCGACCTAGAATATCGGCCCAGGCCGGCTATCAAAGCTCAGATACTCGCCGACTTCATCGTGGAGTGCACCCTTCCGGACGACCCCGAGCCGCCATCTGAGTCCGTGGAGGAGACTCCGAAGCAGCCATGGGTCCTGCACTCGGATGGGTCTTCGACCCCGGGGGCAGCGGGGCCGGACTTATCCTCACCAGTCCAGATGGAGTGGTGGCCGAGCAAGCTCTGTGCCTTGAGTTTCCGGCCTCGAACAATGAGGCCGAGTATGAGGCTCTCATCGCCGGGCTCAAGCTGGCGAAAGAACTAAAAGTGGGAGACCTGACGGCCTTCAGCGACTCCCAGCTGGTGGTGAATCAGGTCCAAGGAGATTTTGAAGCTAAAGAGCCATCCATGCAAAAGTATCTCCAAAAGGTGCGGGAACTCACATCTGCCCTGAATTCTTTCAATATTCAGTATATTCCCAGAGCGGAAAACCTCAGGGCAGACCAGCTATCCAAACTGGCCACCTCCCGCATGAGCGAGCTTCCCAAGGGAAAAGCGCTCGAGTATCTTCGGGTCCCCAGCACGGAGGAACCCGAGCCCACTATGTGCGTCGACTCCGAGCCAAGCTGGATCGACGGGCTCGTCTGCTATCTTCAGGACGGAACTCTACCTCGTGACGAGACGGAGGCTCGCCGAATCAAGCGCCAGACTCCCCGGTATGTCTTGTACGAGAATAAACTCTATCGACGATCATTTACTTCTCCCCTTCTCAGATGCCTCCGCCCCTCCGAGGCGGACTACGCCCTCCGAGAGGTCCATGAAGGGATCTGCGGAAATCACCTGGGGGGTCGAGCCTTGGCCCATAAGATCCTGCGGCAGGGATACTACTGGCCCACACTCCAGAAGGACGCAACAGATTTCGTCCGCAAGTGCGATCGGTGCCAACGAAACGCCAATATCCAGCGCCGACCTTCAGCTCTGCTGACCTCCATCATCGCCCCCTGGCCGTTTGCCCAATGGGGGATCGACATCCTGGGGCCCTTTCCCCTGGCCACCGGACAGAGAAAGTTCCTGGTCGTCTCCATCGACTACTTCACCAAATGGGTCGAGGCCGAACCTGTTGCCCGGATCACCGAGCAAAAGATGCGGGACTTCGTGTGGAAGTCTATAATCTGCCGATTCGGACTACCCCGTATCCTTATATCTGACAATGGTCGACAATTTGACAATGTTCATTTCAGGGAGTTTTGCTCTGAGCTCGGCATTGATCATCGCTTCACCTCGGTTGCCCATCCCCAGACAAACGGGGAAACTGAGGTAACTAACCGAACTATTTTGCAGGGACTCAAAGCTAGGCTTGATCGGTCCAAAGGACAGTGGGTCGAGGACTTGTACAATGTCCTTTGGGCGTACCGGACCACGTTCCGACTGCCCACGGGAGAGACCCCCTTCAACCTAGCATACGGCACTGAGGCCGTCATCCCATTGGAGATCGGCTTGCCTTCTCCGAGGGTGGAGCATTACGACCCCGATACCAATTCCTCCCAGCTCAGGAGCAATTTGGACCTCGTCGAAGAGACAAGAGAGGTCGCCCGGGTGCGCATGGCGAGATATCAACAGCGAACGGCCCAATACTACAACTCCAGAGTTAAGCCCAAGCTCTTCAAAGTAGGAGACCTCGTCCTCAGGAAAGCCGAGGCTTCTCAACCGACCGAGCAAGGAAAGCTCGCCCCAAACTGGGAAGGACCGTATCAAATCGCCCGGGTACAACGGCCAGGGGCGTACAAATTGAAGTCCCTGGAAGGGACTCTGATCCCACGAAGCTGGAACTCCGAGAATTTACGAATGTACTACCAGTGAAACCCCAAGGGGTTCAAGATAATCAGGATAATGGACTCAGCTCCTTTTTCTGCAAATATTTCTCTCGTTTTGATGACTGTAATCCTCTTCTAATATTGGGTCGCCTGTGATCCTCAGATTCCCCGGCCAAAATCGGGATGCCTCGAGGCTCGACCGTAGAGTCCCAAACTCCCTCGACCTCGGGAAGAATCGCAGGACGGTGAAACGTCGACTGGTGCAAGATTCCTCGACTAAGGTCGAGATGCCCCGAGTGTCGACAGTGCGTGCCCAGACCCCTCGACACTTCGGGAAGACGGGGTAGTACCTTCGCAGTCCCCCGTGGCGCTCAACACCAACAACGGGGTAGTACCTTCGCGGCCCCCCGTAGCGCCTCCTCGACTAAGGTCGGGATGCCCCGAGGGTCGACCGTAGAGAACCAGACTCTCTCGACCTCGGGAAGGCGCCGTGAGGGGTGGAAAGGGTGGCTCCACCCGGGGCGCCACAAAGTGGACCCCCGGGAGCGGTCGACGATCCCCGATCCCCGAAGCGAGCGATCCCTCGACTAAGGTCGGGATGCCCCGAGGGTCGACCGTAGAGAACCAGACTCCCTCGACCTCGGGAAGCGTCGCCGGTCGGTAGAGCGTGCCCAGACCAGCCGACCTGACGAACGATCCCTCGACTAAGGTCGGGATGCCCCGAGGGTCGACCATAGAGAACCAGACTCCCTCGACCTCGGGAAGGCGCCGTGAGGGGTGGAAAGGGTGGCTCCACCCGGGGCGCCACAAAGTGGACCCCCGGGAGCGGTCGACGATCCCCGATCTCCGAAGCGAGCGATCCCTCGACTAAGGTCGGGATGCCCCGAGGGTCGACCGTAGAGAACCAGACTCCCTCGACCTCGGGAAGCGTCGCCGGTCGGTAGAGTGTGTCCAGACCAGCCGACCTGACGAACGATCCCTCGACTAAGGTCGGGATGCCCCGAGGGTCGACCGTAGAGAACCAGACTCCCTCGACCTCGGAAAGGCGCCGTGAGGGGTGGAAAGGGTGGCTCCACCCGGGGCGCCGCAAAGTGGACCCCCGGGAGCGGTCGACGATCCCCGATCCCCGAAGCGAACGATCCCTCGACTAAGGTCGGGATGCCCCGAGGGTCGACCGTAGAGAACCAGACTCCCTCAATCTCGGGAAGCATCGCCGGTCGGTAGAGCGTGCCCAGACCAGCCGACCTGACGAACGATCCCTCGACTAAGGTCGGGATGCCCCGAGGGTCGACCGTAGAGAGCCAGACTCCCTCGACCTCGGGAGGTATCACAGGTCAGCAAAGCGTCCACGAACCCGCCGACCTGACGTGAGATCCCTCGACCAAGGTTGAGGCGCTCCGAGGTCCGACCATAGGGTCTTAAGCCCCCTCGATCTCAAAAAGGGCTACAAATCAACAGAGCCTCCCCAGATCCTCTCAACTCCGGCAGGAGTCGCCAGGTCCATGGGAAGCCCGAGCCCCTTTTACAAGTCAAAAATGACTCCGGAGGTCGACGAGGAAGGGAAGCGACCTACTCCACCATGCGAAGCATGACCCCGAGAATGCAAGAGGTACACCCAACTAGACGCCCTCCTTGTCAAATTTTATCTACATATTGCCGAGCGGGATCTCGTCCAATGTTGGAGTCTCATTTTGCCCCAAAGCCGGGCTTCTTCGCTGGGTCGGCTTAAGACCGACCTCCCAACTTCATTATGCCTGCTCTGTTCGTCAAGTCTCCGCAATCCGTACTAAGGCTTCATAAAGTAGGGCCCAACTCGGCTCTTCTAAGTAAACTCCGACGTCCAGCTGAGAAAGTGGTCCCGGCCACGAATGTACCAGCCAAGCACAGGTACCAAGGCAATCTTTGGGAATCCCAGCCTTGTTCACCGAAATCTCGGCAGGGTCCGAGAATGATAACTATGAAAACCTTCGGCAATAACTTGTTTATTAGCCCGCGCTCCCTATGAGAGGTTCGGAGTTGAGTTCGGAAACCCGACTAAACTCCCCGAATAGCGGCACGAATAGACCTATTCCGGTCCCACTTGAAGGGCTAAGGCCCGACCTCGGTGCCTTAAGATTTTTCTAAAGGCCAAACGTGGCAACTCCCACGACTCTAAGATCCGAGTTATAGGACTTAGAGAAATTTTCTAGAAACCTAAGCTCGGAGCTCCCTTTGGTCGAGACGACTGGAATCCGAGAAGGCTAAGATATAGCCAGGGAAAAGGGCAGATTCGTTAAGCAGCCCAAAGATTAAAATACGAAGTTAGAGGTCGTCGAGGCGGTTAGCTAAGGTTCTAGCCTCATCCACGACAACAGAGGGAAAGATGAACACAGAATGACAAAAACATTTCTTCATTAACAAAGGGCCGGAAGGCCAATTACAAAATTGGAAGTCGGCCACTCAAGGGCCGACCCCGGATACAATGAAAAAGAAAAGAAAAATATGCTAAGTCCTAAGCGGCGGGAGCCACATCCGGGGGGTCATTCGGCACATTGATGACCTCATGATCTTCCTCCGGAACAGGCTCGGGGCCGGGAGCAGGAGCTTCGGGCGCCGCCTCCGGGACAGCATCGATCTCGGCCGCCGGAGCCGCCTCCATGACACCGTCCGCCTCGGCTACCCCCGTCGAAGGCTCGGCGGGGTCCTGCTCGTATATTCCCGCCTCGGACGTCAGGATGGCAGGAAGGGCTTGCACGTCGGACCCCCAGCCCCGGTGCTCCCTCGGACGGACCGTCGAGAAGTCGTACTGAGGGCAGTACCGGCGCACCTGCTCCCGGAAGTTCTCGAAGCCTCGAAGGAAACCGTCGACCGTCTCCTCCTCCAACATGTCGCGGAACTCTTGCGACTCTTTGAAGAGTTCCACAGCATGCTCGGCTCGTTCGAGGGCCCTCCTCTCCCGGGCCTCAAGTTGCCCGAGTCGGAGGCAGAAGACCCCCTCCTCATACTCGAGGGCCGCGACCCTGGCCTGAACCTCCCCTAAGCGCGCCTCCGTGCCGCGCATGGTTGCCCTGGTCAGGGCATGAGCCGCCTTCTCCTCCTCGAGCGCCCCCACCATGGCAAGGCGCTCAGCCTCGGTGGCTGTCCACCGAGCCTCGGCCGCGGCCAACGCCGCCTCCAGCTCGGCGACTCTTTTCTTGGCCGGCTCCAGTTGCTGGCCGAGCTGTTGAACTTCTTTCCGATACCCATGGGCGATGAACGCCATGGTGTCGAGCTCGAGAATATGCTGAAAAGAAAGAAACGAGGGTATTGTGAGTTGAAAAGCACATATGTACGCTAAAAACTCGGGAAAATTAAGAAGGAAGCTTACCCGGGCGGTGTTGCAGTAAGCACTGCCGACGACCTCCTCCAGCGAAATACCCCGGAACACGGCCCGGTCCGCTGGAAGTACCGCACGCCGCAACATGGAGCGTGCGACCTCGGCATCTTGAAAGGCCGAGCGCCCCTCGGGAATAGAAGAGTTCGGCTCGACCGACTCTTCTCGGAAAGCCCGGGAAGAGCTCGGCACGATCGAACCCGAGGTCCCGGAGCCGCTCGCCTCGGTGCCTCGGGTAAGCCCGGGTCCTGGCTGCTGCGGCCGGACCACGGACGGCTCCCCCCGCTGGGCAAGGGGGGTAGGGCAAGGAGGGGCCGACGGGCCCGCATCACCAACAACCCGCTCCCGCCTCGGGTCGGCTGCAGGGGCCCCCGCCTCGGGGCCACTCGTCCCGGCCGACGAAGAAGCGCCGTCCGTCCTCGCCCTCTTCCGAGGCTGGGGCGCAGCACCCCCGGCCTCGGCCTCTCGCCTTCTCAGGCGAGAGAAAAGTGATGTGTTGCTGGTCGGCATGCGTGGAATATCTGAAATCAAGAATTTTGTTAAGAGTCAGACCAGTGACCGTAAAGACGGAGAACAAGAAATAAATAAATAGAATAATGCAACCGCCCTTACCCTCGGGGCGCGCCGAGCTCAGACCCACGCTCGCCAGGGCGTCCTCCCGCAGGAGCTCGGTCAGGTCGTTGCCCCTCCCGAGGGCTCGCAAAGAGTCCAGGGTCCTCAGCTCCCTCCCAGTGGGCTCGGAGAGTTTGTTGAGGGCCTTCAGCCGAGGGTGTCCCCACCTTGGCTCGAACCCCCAAGGCGCCGCAGACGCCAGAAAGAAAAACTTCCTCTTCCACTCGTGAATCGAGGAAGGGGCGCCCCGAAAGGCGAAATATAACCACCCTACGTCCGCCGGGTTTTTCTTTAACAGAAAACACCGGCGAAAAAGGCCTACCGAAATCGGGATCCCGTGCCCGAGGCACAGGGATAAAAACCCGATTATGGTCCTCCATGAGTTCGGAGCCAACTGCGCCGGGACGAGCTGGTACTCGGCCAGCAAGTTGCTCACGAACTCATGGGCGGGAAAACGCAGGCCCGCCCAAAGTGTCTCACGGTAAACCGCGATCCGACCTGGGGGCGGCTGCGTCACCCTGTCTTCCGGTCCTGCGGTTTCAAGGCGAAACCCGGGCTGGAAGAAGAAACGGGAGCGGATTAACTCCAGCTCCTCTTCCGACAGACTCGACCCAACCTCTTCGGGACCGGAACCCATTCTCACGGAAGAGTGGAGCAAAAGTTAAGAGTAGAAAATGAAAGTTGACGAGGAGGAGAAAAGAGGAAACCCTAGTGAAAACAGGAAGAAAACCTACTGGACATTGCCGGAAATCGCTCCGGGCACCACCAGCAAGATTCAGCTGAGGGAGGAAGCAGGGGGGAAAGACGACGAAAATAAGAGGCAGCCAAACAAGACCTTTAGGGCAGACTCGTGGGGTTTATATAGACCCCCCTGACGGCCCAGATCGACGGGGTCGGTTCCCATTCCCCCGACCGGGTTGCGCCGCGTGTCGACCTCGGAAGCCGAGGCACCGTATTCACTCCGGTTTAATAAATCGGATACGAAATCGAAGCGTTGTCCCATCGGATCTCGGGGCCTCATCATGGGTCCACAGAATCAAATCGTCTTGAGGAACGAGCGGACGTAACCCCCGCTCCCCTCGTTTAATAAGATCTGGGACACGTGGAGCTCCGATGAGGCCTCCACTTCTTCGGAATTATGATCCAGTAACATGAAATCGAAAGCGTCCGACCTCGGGTCGCGCCGCGTGTCCGTTTCAAACCCCGTAACGGCACACTCATTAATGAGCCAGAAACGTCGATTACGGAATCGAGACACCGCCTCGACGAGCTCGAGGTCCCCCATCATTAATCCGCCGTAAAATGATCCTGGCGATTCAAGAAGCATGATGATACGAGCTCCATCATTAGCTCACCGAATAAAGCAGCCTCGAGACGCCAAAGGGCGCATATCTCACCATGAAAGCTCCGGAAAGCACAAGGGGGCGGGCGAGACCTTCCCCCCAACCTTAGTGACAGACTTTACTTCCCACGTCCGAGCCCCACAAGCCGCTCGAACTCGGAAGTCGGGGGGTAGTGTTGGGGGGAATAAAGTTTCCCCCCAAATGACATAAATGCCCCTAAGAAGCCGTACAACCTCCGACCCCGTACAGTCGAAGTCAGCGTCCGACCTCGGAACGCTCGGCCACAAGACGACCGACCCCGAAACCTCCGACCTAAGAGAAATCCCGATGTCCGAGGACCGTACTCTAACACCCCTCCGGCATTTATTGCGCATGGCCGCTGTAATCTTCCGGCACACTCAACAATAAATGCGGATCTCCGGCTTACTCCACCATTAATGCGGATCTCCGGCTTACTCCATAATAAATGCGGATCTCCGACTTACTCCACAATAAATGCGCATGGCTCCTGACATCTACGGATCCCCAGCTCTCCACGGCAAATCGACCCAGCAGGGTCTAGTCGACTATGATAAGTCTCTGATCTCGGCCATGCCGCCGACATCAGTGCAATGATTCGCCTGACCGAGCGCCGACCTGAACAACATGCCAAGCCGTACTACGGCCTCGCCCTGTTACATCACAGGTAAACCGACCCCCGCATATAAAAGGGAGCCTTGGCCTCTCAGGAGGGGATTGGAACATTCATACACCCAAAAATCACTGTTTATCTCCTTCTCCCCACTATTTGCCCCCTCCCTGACTTGAGCGTCGGAGGGCCGGCGCCGGAGAACCCGGCCACCGGTTCGTGTGCAGGCACCCGGACGGAGGACGCCGCCAGCCAACGGATCGCCGCCCCGCTGCGAGGACCTGCTGTTCCTTCTCTCCGACCGTCCCGGACGGAGGACGCCGCCCGCCGACAGACCGCCGCCCCGCCGTGAGGACTAACAGTCGCCCCCTCTCCTCGACCGAAGATTGCCCCCGGGTCCAATTTCCAGCAACAGATGTATCAAATCAAGAGGGGTAAAACCATATGACTCCTCTTAGCATTGGAGGACCTCAGGCCTAAACTATATTTATTTTTAGTCAGATGTTGAATTAGGTCTATTTAAAATTTGATATTTTCTATGCTCGAATCTGGCCTATGATAAAGCAACAAGTATAACTAAAATAGAGTTTTGGAAAGAAAATCTTTAGGAAATCTCCTCGCCCACTAAGAATTCTACTCAAATGAGGGCCTCGATTTCAGGCATGTTGCTCTTCTCTGCTAATGCGGATAACTTTAAGATCATTACCGGATTGTGAGATTGCCCTAAGTTTGTATCATGAATTATTCATGTAAATTTCTCTTGAGATTCCACAGAGTCCATCTGTGTCATGTTCACCGAGACATCCCTTCTTGGAAGATCTACAAAAGTTAGGTAGTTTGATTGGCACCGCGGAATTAAAATAACCTAGTATGATTCTTAGGGAACAAAGATGATTACTCTCATCCTCTCATTCTTCTGTTCCAATTTCTATTCATGCTAAATGCCACTGTTTCCCCTGCTAGCCTGGATGACTGAAAAAAAATTGTTGGATGAGGTGTTAGTTGGTTTAGCTTGCACTCTAAGCGTGCTGGCCACTAACCAGAGAGTGATGTAAATAATGTTCACTCATTACACTCCCAGGGCCTCGCTGAGACCTTTGAGCCTGATGGTGGGTTCTGGACTTCACCACGGAATTATAAGATCAGTTGATCCAACGCTCATGCGAGTCGCCTGAACTGAGAGACTGGGAGGATAGATAGGACAATGGAGGTTGGAAGTGACACGTAACTTTTGTTCCCTTTTGTTCACGTAACTCGTGGGTTGTTCCCTTTTGTTCACGGACTGAGGGAAGACAGGAGCATGTGAGCCTCGCCAAATATACTATGCATTCATCAAATTGTGGCACTTGGAACCAAGTATCAAGCCATATAAAACATCATAGACCGTAATTCCGTCACAGTTTTCAGAAGCCCGTTTGGCTTTATTTCAGATCAAACATAGAAGTAGGAGATATTTTCTCCTTATTATTTCTTGCATGATGCGGTCGTGATCATAAATAAATTTAGAGACAATATGAAGCTTTTAATTTGACAGGGCCTCCAATTTTCATACTTCATAATGGTAATAGACTGGAGGAAGGAACCCTCAAGTTGTTACCATATTGTACTTGGATTTTATATATAGAAGAGGACACAAGGTAAATGCTAGCTTATCTTTGATGTTCAGGATACGAATGATGTTTAGAAATAGATCCGCCTATGACCCAAATAGAAGGAAAAAAACATATATAGTTTCATATTGCTGAATTTTTCTTAACAAAAAAATGCAGCATATTTGCATAAGCTATTATTATCAAAACATCAACTTTTCCCCCTATCTCCTTTAAAGTTACTTGAGCCTGCACCCTACCAGCCAAGAAATTACGGCCAAAATTGCAGGCCTAGTGCATGGGCAACAAGTATTTGTCCAACAACATTTTCACCCACTGCTGCCAAATCCATGCTGAACTAGATAAATTAAACCATTTGAGCGTAGATACATCCATGAGAATCAGCAAATAAAATATTAAATAACGGACCATGAAGATTTGTCGTAGAATCCCATAACATAGATCTGGTATGATTGGCTACATAAGATAGCATCCAGTCAGTGGCATTATTAGTTTCAATTTAGATATAAGAAATCCCCTAATGTGCTTCAATGATGCTTGTATCCACGCTATCATCTACCAGCTAACACCCAAAGAAAGGTCAATAAACCCCAGAATCTCCCAGTGAGTCAGAAAACAGGACCTACCGAGCAGGCATAGAAGTTTTACCAAATCCCTTTATAAGCTGCTGAAAATAATCGATATATACAATTCAAGGACTTTCTCATTTCTCATGCTTCAACCTTGTTCATCCATATGATACCCTCTGTTTTCAGAGGTTTTACTGTCCAGTAAAACATAAAAACTAATCTTTTTAACTTTTGCCAGCCACCAGTATCCTTCGATTACCATTACGACTCCAAGGGTTTCTCATTGTTTAGGGAAGCAATGAGATTGATCCTTCAAAGATTACCAGGACCTATAGACCGAGGACATAGACTAGTCAAATAGCTAAATCTAGCATGCATGCAGTCCAGAACAAGTTCAGCCAGTTCAGGGCTTCAAAGTGATGAAGATAATAGCAATTCCATAAGCAGTGCTTTGAGAAAAAGATGAGAGTCCTCTGATGCTCAACTGCAGTCCAATGGCTTTCAACAATCACTCTCCTCATCCAATGCACAACTTGAAACGTAACCCTCTTCTGTCATTAATCTAACCAGTCCTTCAAGCACAACATAGATTTCTTCAGAGCACCTATTTGATGTACCTCGAGCTACAAAGACCTGCAACCCATCGCTCATTTCAATCCAACTACAACCTGGAATCTTTGCCAGACCAGTTCCCCTCATCTTATCCCTCACCATGTCGGCTTCCTCCCATTTCCCAGCCTTCGAATACAAATTAGCCATGACAATGTAATTCCCTGTGTTCTCTGGCTCGATCTCAAATAACCGGTCAAACACAAACCGCCCAAGCTCGACATCGCCAAACATCGCTGCTCCATTGAGCAATGGACCCCATACCTTCGCATTTGGCTCAAAGGGCATCTTATCAATAAACTCCACAGCTTCTTTAAGCATCCCTTTGCGGCTAAGGACTCCAACCATGCAAGCATAATGCTCAACTGCTGGAGAAATTCCATGTTCCAGCAACATAGCATCAAAAATTTGGCGAGCCTTGTCTACCACCCCGGCATGAGCACAAGCAGAGAGCACTGCAGTGAAAGTCACAGAGTCTGGCTTAATCCCAGCATCGAGCATCCCAACAAACAGAGAGAGTGCAGCATCAGCGCCTCCATGAGCTGCATGGGCCGATATGATTGCAGTCCAAACAATGACACTTCTAACCTTGGTTCCCTCGAAGAGCCTTTGAGCTCCCTCGAGGAACCCAGCCTTGGCATACAGGTCAATGAGCGCAGTTGCCACATAGACGTTCTGATCACATTCATTCCTGATGCAGTAGCCGTGGACCTCCTTCCCTCCCAGGAGGTTCGAAAAGAAGGAAAGAGAGGGAAGAACACTTGAAAGAGTTACTGAATTAGGCCTAAAACCAGAAGCCTGCATCTCGCGCAATAAATCCAAGACATCGTTGTGACGGTTGTTTTGGAAGAGACCGGATATCACAGCATTCCATGTACTCAGAACAGGATTCACCACTCGCCAAAAGAGCTCCATTGCCCGATCCACAAACCCATAGCTCATATACCCAGTTATCATCACGCTGTAGCTGACGCCATCCTTCTCGGCCATCTCTTCGAACAATCTCCGAGCATAATCTAAGCTCCCACACTTGGCATACAACCCGATGATCGAATTCCACAACGCCGTATCCATTTCAATCCCATTCTCCACTGCCATCCGGTGAACTCTGATACCAAAAACAAGGTCCTTGAGTTCAGCACAAGCGTGCAACACGCTAACCACCGTGACCCCGTTAGGGACCACGCCGTCCCGCCCCTGTTCCATCTCCTGGTATAGTCGCAGGCACGCGTCGTAGTTTCCACCCTGAGAATACCCAGATATCATGGAGTTCCAGGAGATGATATCTCTTTTGGGCATCGCGTCGAACAACTTCCTTGCGGAGGTCAAATCGTCCGTCCGAGCGTAGAGCGTTGTCAGTCCATTGGAGACGAAGAGGTCGGCGTCGAGCCCAGCGCGGAGGGAGAAGGCGTGGACCTCCCTTCCGGCCAGGCGGGGGAGCGAGGAGGTGGGGAGGGAGGAGAGGGACTTGAGGAGTGCGGAGAGGGTGAAGGCGTCGGGGGCGAGGGAGGAGGGGAGGGACGCGAAGAGGCGGATGGCGTCGAAGGGGCAGCCGTGGAGGGCGTAGGCGAGGAGCATGGCGTTCCAGGAGAAGAGGTTCTTGCGAGGGACGGCATCGAATAAGCGGCGGGCCTCGGGGAGGCGGGCGGAGCGGGAGTAGAGGGAGAGGAGCTTGGAGGCGAGGAAGTTGTCAGGGAGGACGGAGAGGAAGAGGAGGCGGGCGTGGAGCTGGCGGCCCTGGCGGAAGAGGCCGTGGTCGGCGCAGTGCTGGATGAGGAGCCCGTAGGCGCGGTAGTCCGGGCCGGGTGAGGAAGCGACGGCGGCCAGGGCGCGTCGGAGGGCTTGGTTTTGTTGGAGGGGCGCGGAAAGCCTCATCCATCCAAGCCAAACTGGGATTGGAGTTGGCGGGAATGCCCGGTGATAAAGATTGATTTCCGCAGAACGTTTCGTGTTTCATACTACGGCGTGAGATACACGTAAGATAACGTGTACATGGCACCCCAGTGAGAGTTGAGGCTTTGAGAGGGAAGACATCATAGCCGGACACAATCCTGATGACTGTAATTTTCTTTTTTTGATAAGCAATCCTGATGACTGCATCAAGAAACCTAATGTTCAGATACCGTATGTACCACCGTGCATAAAAGAACATTATCATGTGCATAAAATGATATCTATATTCTGCTGGACGAGTCCTTCAAGCGACATTGTGGAGAGAAAAAGCGAAAGCTGGTTCGAAACGCACTTAACCCTAACCCTCAAAAGTGAAGATGCAAAGCGAAAAAGCGAAAGCTTGATCTGTATCTGAATTCTCCTGCAAAGTTTCGCCTGAACCAAAACCACTATCTGCAAAAGATAAGGACAAGAATATACAGCTTAATGAAGAAGCCATACCCCAAAGCCTACTGCACCAACACCGAATTTCTATCAAATTAAAACCAGCGACCAATCCCAACATGGAAGTATTGGAAAAACTCATATAGGCGATAATGTCCCATAAAAGCAACGATCACCATTCACTAATATCATTGTTCTGAGGAGCTCTTGGCTACAAGTTGCCCTACAGCAGATCCTACCTGACCAGTCGGAGTAAAAACTTATAAATGACCAAGTTAATACACAAAGGACTTCATATTCAACAGAGATCCACCATCTGTCCCACCAGAAAATAAATCACAGGCTGTAAGCTTGAAAGCAATTACAACAAACAGAACAATCCCAAATTGCAGGAATCATACCTACCATGCTTCTCTAGGATATATGCACCATAAAGATTGCGCTCCACTATCTATACTTTAGACTGCTTGGTATTTTTTTTTAAACAAAAAGGCAACTCCATTCTGAACGATATTAATTAACAGATAAAAATATCAATATGCAATGATACGCTTTCAATTATAATGGAATAGATCTTTCTGCAAAAAATGTGGAGCCTGTGCCTGATCACTGACGTCTTTGATTCATGTAACAAACATCCTATAATCAAAATCTTTTGTTTTCCAAACAACCATAAAATGTTTCCAACTACTCTCATGGCCCACCAAGGTTTTTGTCCAGGGAAATTTGACAAAACAGCAGTAATTGTGATAAGATGTAAAAACATCCACTGATTCTTATGAGAAAATTGCTAACCAAACAAATGATGCAGTATACAATGAATGAAATGTTTGTGCACCAGCCTCCACGCTGTAGAATGATCGCATCACATCCACCAACCAGTCAGCTTGCTTTGATCAATAAGAAAAAGGTCCCATTAGGCCTGGAGAAACCTGCTAGATTAGGAGCCTACTGCCGACTGACAAGTTGATGACACTCGGACATCCCAAATGTTTATGAATGTAGTCCTATAGCATTGAGGCTTGTATCCATCATGAAGTATTGCACAATTACTTAAGCAAAACTCTCCATATCTTCCTCATGTAGACAGCTAATGACCATACGGCAAGCCCAGCAGATACGTAAAGCAAAACTATACCAGAAGCAACCAGAACACCCGGCCCTGTTAGACTGCAGAGTCATTGAAATTATGTTTAGTGAAGTATTCTGCAATTAATGCAATAAAGTAAAAAGATCCTAAAACATAATTAATCATTTGGAGGGACAACCTGGAATCTCTGGTGGCAAGGAGGATGGTGAGAGCAGTCATTTGTGTTGCTGTTTTCCATTTCCCCAGATTGTTTACTGCTACAGCCTGCTATTAGGCAACACAGGTCAATATCAAAAGTTTACATATGTTGGAATGATGAGTGAAAATAGACAGGCAGTTGAAGTGAGAAAACAACCTCAAGAACTTTACTATTCTGAGATGCAGCCCACTCTCTGACAGCTGACATTGTTATCTGCAGAAAAGGATAATAAATGCTTGAGTTAGCACATAATAATACTTCTGCTAATGCCACAGTTACATACCGAATCCTCTCCCTCAACATCACAATCTAAGCACATAACAATCCAGCATTGCTTTGTATTTTTTATATAGAACCCTTGTATAAGTTAAAGTTTGGATAATTTTATTCTGTAATATAAAATGGTAACCCTACCAAAGAATCCAACTTTTAGTTTTTATATTCCAAAAGAGAGGAAAAGAAAACATCTTAATTAAGCGTTGCAGAATATAAGCTCGAACTTCTTTTGTCACTGGTCAACTCTAATATAGTTGTTATCTAAATATAGTTAATCGCTCCTTGAAATCCTAGGCATGGTATTGATCCAAATTCTACATTCTGAGAAGAGAATAAAGCGGGCCGTCCCTGGATTTCATATATGTTAATTTTATTATGATCAGTAAGAGATAAAATAATCAACTTCTCTTCACTACCAAATAACTGATGAGATCCAGCAGTAACTTTACCAATAACTGGATGTTAAGCAAGGCACGAGATGTCAAAGTGATTAAACTTCATTTACTGTTGCTGTATATGCACATTCACGTGATTTCCATTTCTTTATCCCTCAGTCCAACAGAGGGTTTAGTAATCAGCAAAGACCTTAAGAAACCGATGTAAGGCCTTATAGGCTTATGAAGGAAGAGAGGAAAGAAATTCAGTTGTTGCTCATACGCTGTGTGAAAGTAGAAGCTATTTACTGCACATAAATGCATTGGCAAGTGGAGGTAATCTGTCTACTTTATGAAATTATCATGAATAATTACGTGTGCCGTAAGTATGGGAAGCTTTGACGGTAGAGGAATATTCAGGTAGGAAGATAAAAGGTAAGACCATAAGCTTAAATGAAATAACTTAGTAACCAGCAGAGTTGTGAAAGTATTGGTTTGATTTGGTCAAGTAATCTCCTCAATGAAATCCTAGATATTAGTACAGTGATATATAAAAGGAAGAATGTAATAGAAATAACAGTCTGTAAGCAGAATTAAAATGCATGTTATCCCACAAAGGTGAATTAAAGTTAAAATGTACAATGAAGATCAGGAAGATGCTAGTTGAAAAGAAATTTTAAAAGGTCACAAAAAGCTTAAAGCTGACACCGAAGGGTTTTGTACCTACTCAGGCAGTTGTTCAATTCATTTAAAGCAAAACAAAGGAGACCTGACATAGTTTCTATTAATATACAATAGGCAGGAGGCACAGTGCCACGTGGTTTTATGGTGCATATTGGGAGAGGAACATTCATTGAATGTGCATACAGAATGTTATAAGCATGAGGGAGAGTAATGGCAGGTACTAATAGCAATAAAATGCTATTTTAGTTTTCAAAGAGCAAGTTGCTTGTCTGGTTTCAGTGGGAACTCTAATAACAACAAGGTTATTGCTTTTTGAAACCAACAATTTCATGAAACTTAAACAAGGATATTAATTCTTCATTCCTGCTCCTCCAGCAGATATTGATAGAATTCGTGATCTGGTGCTATTATTCCTCTTCATAGTGACAAAATGTCATTGGGGATTAGAAAGTAGTTCTATTTTACAGGGTTGGATAATCTGTGTTTGATCCAATAAGAAAAAAACTTACCTTGGCAGGGCTAAATTCACCAGATGTTAGAAAGATCCATTTTCAGAAAGCAGTATTTTGCTAGAGGATATCCCGCAAAATCACCTGCAATACAATTCTAAAATTTTGTATGCTTACTAGGATGAGGCGTGGGATGGGATGATACAAATAAACTTAGATGAGTGTAGGCTTACAAAAAACTTTATAATAGATATTCATTTTGGTATAAAATATAAGATGACTATTTAGCAAAAATCTAACATGCTCTTTTATGGAACTTTCAGATCCCAAATTGATCATGATCAAGATTTTAAATGCCAATGGGACGGCGGGGCGTCCCACTGTCCCGAGTGCTGGGATGACACGTCATCCCAAGTTTCAAGATAGAATGAGTCGGGAAATAGACCGGGACAAGCCGGGACATTCACCATCCTCAATGTTAGGGTGTCCCGTTCCACGAAAAAACTAGGACAGGCCCAACACATGGTATTTAAGACCTAGGGTTTTGGTTAAACTGAAGTCACATTCAGAGTTTACTGCTTAACATTCACAACTGTACCACTGCATTCTTTTATAATAAATGTCTTTTAGCCATCAGATAAGTCAGCTGTAATTTGGCAGGAAAAGATACAGTATAGTCATTTACAACAGTCATTCTAAAACCAAGTATCCATATCAATCGCACTATAAATAACAATATGGTAAACTTAACAGGATAGCATGGATGATTTACAAACAGTGCAATACCAAGGTGAAGAGATGAAGGCACCAATGACCTGGAACACAAAACAGAGAAAGCTAGCAGTTTATTAACACAACAAATGAAGTTATAAATTGGTGATCACCTCTCTACCAATAATGGCAATTGAAGGTACTGTCAGAAGCCATGGTACTTCTCCAAATGCAGCGACTTCCAAAGGTCTGGTACACAATAATACTAGTGTGGCAGCAACCATAAGCTGCACTCAATGAGCAAAATAAATTAATAGGATTCTTAAACTGTCATTGAAAAAACATAAAAAGGTACTTAATGTCATCTTCTTAATTGATCTATAAAATTCAAGCTATCCAAGATTCAATAATGACAGTGCAAGCAAAAGAAGGCACAGAAGAAAAGGAGAAACCTTATCGGCTACAGGATCCAAAAATGCACCGAAAGGTGTCCCTAAGTGCATCTGATAAACAGAAAAAATGTTACAGCAAGCAAACATTCTGTCAAAGCATAAACAAGTATAACTGGGTTAACATCCTATATATGAGACATTAAGTGATACAGGGTACAAACCTTGCGAGCAATATAACCATCTAGCCAGTCTGTGACAGCCGCAGCAATAAATATGCATGTTGTTGCAGTTGTTGCCCACCAACCATTCATGTAAAAGGCTAGTGAGGAAATGAAGATGTTAGTCTCATCAAATGCAATACATACATAAATCGGAAAAAAAATCCCCCATGCAGCATAGCAGTAGGAAAAAAGGGACATGCATAGATACAACTGATACTTATATGTTCTAAGAAAACAGAATTACAGAACATACATTCTTCAATCTGGAATGTACACTTATATTCGACCATATCTGGTCCATGACCAATAAACCTTACTCCCAGAGATCAATATGTCACGTTCCGAACAGATTTTACTTACACAAAGTGTATAATCACAATAGTTGGACGAGGACAAAAGAACCCACATGGTGCTAGGATTCGAGGATTCATATTCCACTATAGTTAGTCAGGTTTGAAATCGGATTTCACTCTTGATTTTCAGCATATCCAAATCTGAAATCTTAGTTACGCATCTCTTGTTCTTCTAAAGAGATAGATAAGCTCCCATTAACCCAATTTTTTGCTGCCTCATCCAAGTCCAATTTTTTATTCTGACGCATCCTATAAACCCTTAGAAATGACAATCCTGCATGTCATGGCAATGGCTTTACTAAGAATGATCGCAATTTTATGTTGGTCATCCTACCTATCTGAGGTTGAGATGAAAAAAATTGTAAGAAATAAAATCACTTTTGCCTAATTTCTACATGCATTTAGCAAACCCTCAATTCCAAAAACTTTCTCTCTTTTTCCTCAGGACTACAGAGATCAGTTGTAGTGCAAACCTCCCCCCCCCCAAAAAAAAAAAAACAAAACAAAACAAAAAAAAAAATTGGGAATTATTCTTTTTTTAAATTCCAAAGCCAAGCGAACAATGGTGGTATATATTTGCCTCTTCTCAATGAATAAAAGCTTCAGCAACCTATGGTTAAAAATAATGGAAGAATATATGAGAAATTATGAGAATTGCAGATTTATTCCAAGATTCTATAGATGCATGAGTTGTCCAACAATCATGCTTGTTTCTAAGGATGCAAATTTTGATATCAATCTTTTGAAATTAAGAACAGATCCTTCCTTTGTATGGAAGAACGCAGATTCAAATCACATATTATGTTAACAAATTAACAAATTTGTATCATCTCCTGGTTTTAATGTTCAAATATTGCGGAATCAACAAAAGAATAGGGGATCGGGTAAACATGGCTTGAATCCCAGAAGAAAATTCGAAAAACAAGCATCGCCAGCCAGCTAAAGGTTATGAATCAATTCCGCAAGGGAAAAAAAAATATCACGGTGAACACCAAAATATCATCTTTTCTTGTGAATCAGCAACCAAACAAGCAAACATGAAAGAAACGTATATAGATGTAGACAAATTAAAAGGAAAGAAGAGAAAGACAAAGTAGACCTACTGCTTACGAGAAGAGGAACGGCAGCAACACGACCGATTGTAAGAACGGTGGGCAGCGTCAACAATCTTGGTGAACCTTGTTGCCCTTCCTGCCTATAACCCCCATTACTCCCCACCTCTCTTCCATCAATTGGGTGCTGATGAAGGGAACTCATCACGTTCCCTTGGGTCACCTTGCCCTCGCCACCGTTTCCTCCGTACGTACCGCCGGCGGTCCACTTCCTCGCACCGAGCGAGCCCTCCCCGGCGGCGAGCGTCGCGCGCCCAGATCCGGACCTCATCCACCACCAGCCGCCCTGCCCCGCGGATCGCGGAGCCGCACCGATCCCCCCTCTCCCCGATAGGGCGACGAAGAGCCTCCTCCTCGTGGCGCTCGACCTATTGATTATGGCGCCAGCGTTGGGGCGCACGAATCCTGGGGAGCGGGGGACAAGGGGCAGGGGCCTCTTCCGCTGCCGCTTTCCATAGGTTAAGGAGGGCGGATGGTGGCGGGGGGCCGGGAAGGGGGCGACGGCTTTAAGGAGGCTCGCAGGGAGGGGCGGAGGCATGGATTTGGAAAGAAAAAAAGTGGAGAGGGGGGCAATTTTATTTGAGGTTGGGGACTTTATTTGGGGATTTGAGGGGTTGGGGGATTCTTTGTCCCCCTTGGCCTTTCTTTCCTCCTACGCTGGAGAGAGAGAGAGAGAAAGGCGGGAGCGGCAGCGTGATGGTGAGTTCTGATCCAATGCCAGACTACCACGAGTTTGGCTCAGCCCTTACCGCATCCGAAGGAAGCTCAGAACCATTCCGGAAATCCCGATGAATTCCCCTGCTGCTTGCCACCCAATCAGCCGCAGCATCGGCCTCCCAGTATATATATGTTCAGCCTTAAACACCTCCAATTTGGAAATAGAGTGGTATTTATCAATGAGCTGAGGATTGGTGCAAGGTGGGATAATACGGTCATTAATCCAAGTAATAATAGCAGTGGTCAAGTCCCGCTCTCAAATAAGTTTTGTACAATTGAAGGTTATGAAAGCTACGTTGAACCCTTTCCAGGTGCACTAGAAGATGGAGCACTCGCTTCTGAGTGATATTTGCCGGATGCTACGAGAGTGTCGGGTTCTTCAGGTTGGGCATGTCTTTCAGAAGGCGAACCAGACGGATGATTAGATCGTCTCTTTCGCTTTACACCACTCCAAAGAGTTTTTTTGGATTCAACAGTTTTTTTTTCCTTTTACTTTACATTGTTTGCTTGATGCTGATATAACTAGCAGTGCTTATGCTAGGATAGTGTGAGCTGCCGATTCAAAAAAAAAAAAAATCATTTTTCGAGCAGTCCTCAGCTATGTTACAGAAACTGAGACTACTGAGAGAGTTTTTGAGCTAGTCATATTTCACCTTACAAGTTGTTTGCATCGAGGTTGGCTCCGCTTCACAAGGCTATGGTAAATGATTGAAGTGGATGGAGGAGGCAACAAAAAAAAAAAGCCTATCTTGGAGCAGGATTTTTGATATTACATAATAGCATGCCTATCTTGGTCCATATTTGCACGGAGAAAATTATTGAGCCAATAAATAAATGGCAGGGTATGAAAAATTTGATTATCAAACCAATAGATGGAGAACATAACATCACGAGAAAAGGAATAAACTGTGAGAGAAATCATGATTATCTACCAGCTAATTTTAGAAAAAAACTCATATTATCAAGCTTGGGTAAAAAGGAATTGTATATTTTTGGCTTCAACAAGATGGTAATGGCAACACAATTGAGAGATGATATGCCTCGAAACCAACCACTGCTTATGCGGCAGACGCACTAGTGAGAGCTTGCCATGAAGCTTTCGATCGACTAATCAAAGTCTACCACACGGCTAACTCTAGAAACACACGGAGAATCTGTCAAATTTCAATCTTTTTCTTTAACTCGTGAGAGCTCGGCCATGATTGCAAACGGTTTCTATAGTTGCATGATGAATGAGCTAGATGCGCGAATGAAACACTCGCACACGATCTTCAAGACGTACAATCAGTTACTAGAAACGGTTGATTCGTGGGCTCAATTCTCTCGGCGACAAGTGTCGTCGACCTTTGTCTATATAAACAACTTCCGAAAGATCTTTTAGGTAAATGCTCTTAAACTCCTTTATTCCTTTACACTGTTGCTCTACTATTCTCGTAACACCTCTACTGTCTTCTGGGAGATATTATGACTTAGGCATTAGAGAATTCTCTATCGGACACTCTTCAGCAAAAGAACTTTTCTATTTTTGCTATTTCAAGTTGGATCCCAAATCAGAACGAAGGTTCGAACAATGCCTTCATTATTTAATATGGCCTCGAAAGTAACTAATATCAGAACCATAGTCATTCGAGTGTAGCAGCCACCTAACCATCGTCGTGGAGATGAGTTATGATCTTCGGCAGATCTTCATGATTTGAGCAGCCAATAGTCCGAGCACTCCAGCAGCCTAGCCAGGTTGAGCAATTTCCAGTGGCAACAAAAGAAGGTCCCTAACTAGGGTACAACGAGGACCTTGTGAGGAAGCATGGAAACAGGGAAGGTGGGGCTCAGAGCTAGAAAGTGATGCTTTTGGCCACAAGGAGGCTACCAGGGCAAATTGAGCAAAGGACACTAGTGATGAGGGGACCTGTCAAGACAGCGAACAACCCAAGAATAGCAATCAACTACAAGGTAAGACATACACACTGGACCAACCTAGACTAGCTCGCCGGTCATGATCAAAGCCGATTTATAGAGATTGGGAGGAGTTAGAGGACTAGATGAAGGAAAGATAGGAGGAGGAGGAGGTGTAGGCTAAGGGGGAGTGGGAAGAAAAACCATACCGAATTAATAAAATGCCTCGTGGCAATTCATTATTGGGTGGAACATCTTTTTTGTGCAGTAACACAAAATAATCCTATCCAACCCTCTCCCTCCTTATGACACAAGTGGAAGAGATCCTTTCAGGCATCGCAACGAAGGAATAGCTCTATTCCGTCTCGCAAAGAACATACCGGAATAGAGAGATATCCTATCACCTACTCTCCATATAGACATTATATATGTATCTTTGTATACTTATTAAAGCCAAGTACATGCTATTTAAGACAAGTGACTGCCACCAGCAATCAAGCTTCATCACTTACTGATTTTTTCACGTTTATCAAATCATTTTCAAATCAATTATAGGAGCTAAAATGATTGATTCCAATAACCTAGGTACACTAAATGAGTCATGGTCGATCTTTGTTGCAGAGGCTCAGCAATCTCACCATCAGAACGTCTTATATCAGCAAAGGAGCATTGCATCCGGCGTGGATGACGGGTGAGTTTTGTAGTTTCTCTTTGCTCAGTCACAGATTCAGAGTCCTAGTGCCAGCAGAATTACCTTTTGCTTGGTAGGCCCCAGGAACAGGATTAAAAAAAACGAAAGCCGGTGATTCAAAGCCAGTTTGCTTTGGAGCGTCATGGATTTATGGGCTAAAATCACGCCTGCCCGCGCTTGCGGCCGGCAGTGTGCGTCGATGGACCTTACAACCTAATTTTAACGTGAACTGTCTAGATAGTATCCGTTCCCAAGAGTCGCCCCAATTTTATTATCCTCGTAACCAATTCCTCCCTCCTTTATTCCACGTAACTCCCCCTCTGATCTTCCTCTTCAGGTCGCTGTCCATCAAGCTGACAGTTCTTGAATTAGTGCAGGCAAATCTAAGAACGAGACGCGGCCGCGGCCAGCGGCAGGAGCAGCGCCATCTCAAGATATCTTCGCGGCGAGCGCGCGGGGCGGAGCCATGCGGAGGAAGAGCCTCCCCGTCGTCTCTTTGGAGCACAAGCGGTGAGTGATCGCCCATTTCTCTCCACGTGTCGTGTGCTCTACGCCTTCTCCCGCCGAGATGTCCGCGGATTTCTTTTCTTTTCTCACATCTTAATCCTTTTTTCTTCCCCTCTCCATTCCTTCCTCGCGTTCTTATCTCTATATTATTCTTTTTTTCCTGGCATTCCGTAAATCGTAATTCGGGCGACGCGGCCTGTGATCTTGGATTTCTTTCTCATATATAGCCTCGGTACCCTCAGGACTTTTAGTAGAGCGCACGTTTGAGGAGATGGGATTCAGTTGTACTGTCGCTGATGTAGGGATCTTTACGGATTCTAGGGTTTTACTTGCGATGGCAAATGCGTTCTTCTAAAGCCAGTGCGATGGACGATCTAATCGGAATTCTATTATGGTGTTTTGATTGATTTGTATTTCCATGGACGTTGAGTCTAGGTATAGGGTTCTTGATTCTTGATTCTTGATTCTTGAGTTACAGCCTTAACTTCAGTTATAAGGGACTCGTTCCTGGTAACCGGTTGATGGTATGAAATCTAAACAGGGACGCCTATGGGTTCGCGGTTCGGCCTCAACACTTGCAGAGATACCGGGAGTATGCAAAAATATACAAGGCAATCGATCTAATTCCTCTTCTTTTGTGCTCCTTAATTTAATATATCATGGTTCGGGTTGCTGATTGCTTAGATTTTTGAACTCATAATGGTCCAGGAGGAAGAAGAAGAGAGATCGGAACAATGGAAGAACTTCCTCGAAAGGCTGGCCGAGTCTGCCCAAGTGTCATCCAACGGCTCATCGGCACAGGATTTTGGTGCGGAAGCACCAAATGTCTCAGGAAATGACAGCGACCGGAGTGGAATTGACAAACGTGATGGATCGGAGGAAGTTGGTGCAGAGAAGGAGCCGGTTGAGAAAGAAAAAGCAAAACTCCATAGAATCCATACATGGAGTCAGATAAGACCATCTCTCGCTGCCATCGAGCAGTTGATGAGTCAGCGGGTGGAGAAGAGGAAGAGCCCATCCAGTGATGAGCAAGAGCCTGGGAGAAGTGGGAACTGCTTGGCACCAATTGAAGAGGTCGCAAGACCTTCTAAAGAAGGAGAGTCTGAGGAAGAGTTCTATGATGCGGACAGATCAAACGCGGTCAAGCAGGAGGCGCCTTCAGGTGATGGTGAGAATGCCGATTCTGCAGCAAAGCAGGAGCCTTTCTTTCCTTGGAAAGAAGAGCTGAATTTCCTGGTTCGTGGAGGAGTGCCAATGGCTCTCAGAGGAGAGGTGCAGTCAGTACTGTACTATTGCACTCATGATTAGTCTTCGGTAATCTGGTGCTTGTCTTTTCTCAATCTATCTTCCACTCTGATCGCAGCTATGGCAAGCTTTTGTGGGTGTGAAGGCACGCAGGGTGGAGGGATACTATGACGACTTGCTAGTTCTAGATGCTAACACTGATAATATTAAGGAATCTGATGCCTCCCTTCCAAATGACACCATTAGAATGCCAAAAAAACCTCAGGGAGGATGTGCACCTGAGAAATGGAAGACGCAGATCGAGAAGGTCATTAGATTAAAGGATTATGAAGTCCAATATCCAGCCTTTGTTATTTCATAGAAGCTTGGGTTGTTGAAACTGCTATGAAATGAATGATTCTCATCAGCATAACTTGTATGCTCTCTTTCAGGATTTGCCTCGAACATTTCCAGGTCATCCCGCGTTAGATGAGGATGGGAGAAATGCACTAAGGCGTTTGCTTACAGCATATGCTCGCCATAATCCATCAGTCGGGTACTGCCAGGTGCTTAGGACTGAACTCTATAGTACTTATTATTGTTTTTTTAATGCATTTTGGTGACTTTTTTCTCGGGCAAAGATATGAAGGTTTTCATTTGATGGAATCTGATACTCAATATTCTTGCTTTTTTTTAATGGCGTTAACTTCCATTTATGTCGAAGAGAATAATGAAGGGCAGATATCTCCTCAAAACTTTTACCCTACAGCTGGACATGTTAAAATTGAGGAAGCAATTCTCACACTTCTTTGTGTGGATTTGTTAGAAATTTTCATCACTAGCGTGTATTCTCATGAACAAACCATTATGTGTATAATGAGGTGTGATCCAAATTTGAGGCTTTGCAGTACTCAAAAACGATATGATCTGTTATTCTAACTATAATTTATTATACAACTTTGTATGCAAAGATATCAGACTTTTATTATAAGAGTAAAACAAGAACTAGTTTGTAAGGCATCTCGATTGTTTTGTATTCATGAACATAAGCTACAGTACTTCTGAAATCAGTAACTTGTAATGCAAAGAAACTTCCTGGTATTGAAGTGGGAACTCTGAATGAATTGCTTAAACAGAAGAAGCATATAAATAGAAATGGATATTAAGGTATACACCAGGGGAAAAGAAAAAAGCTGGCATTTGTAAGCAGCCCTTCTATTCTATGGCCAAACAAATGTGTGTACTTTATAAGCCAAATGATGGATCAATACAAGAAGATCTCTGGAAGCTACAGATCCCCAAACAAAACAAACTCTTATTTTGAGGTTAACAATCTTACATGTTTGAAGAACAGTCAGTAGTTCAGCTAGGTCCATGTTTGAAGAACAGTCAGTAGTTCAGCTAGGTCCATGTTTGAAGAACAATCTTACATGAAAGAGAAGAATAATAATGTACCCCATCCCACCCCCCGCCCCCCAGCCCCCCACAAAGAAGAAGAAGAATAGGAGATGATGTAGATGGTGAAGGAAAGAGAAAGAGAGAGTAGGGGAGGAGGGTGATGAGCTCACCTGAATGTAGGTGTGGAGTAATGGACATCTCATATTGTGTTGTTCAGTGTGGCTTGAACTCCCATATGTCATGGCATATTTGGAGGGATAGTTCTAATCTGGCAATTTGCATGAGTCACATTGAATCAATGCCCATGTGTGGCTATACTATAATTCTGCTTCTAATGGTATAGCTATACATAATCAAACAAATTCTGATTGTCTCTTCAGGTGTTTGGCACCTACACAAAAGTTGCATGTAGTTAGCGTACTTGAACTTTCACTAGATTTGTTACGACCTATAAAGCTTCGCATCGGCAATTATGGCATCCATCTGAGTGGTACCGTCACTCCCTCTCAACCTTGTTTATGCACTTATTCCCGGTTCTGATCATGGTTCAAAATGCCGTAACTAACATTAAAGGCTGATATGACTAATTAAAAGAACAAATTTGGGAATGGCAAATTTACAGGACATCAGGTGTGTTAGAAATGTGAGTAGGAAGCCAGCATGGCTTGGTCATTCGTTACTTGATTACATTATGCTGATCATGTCCATGGGTTGTGAACCACATAATTCATTATCAGATTCGAAACAATTTTCATATGAAACTTCTTTCCTTGGTTATATTATTCTGGTTACATCATTCCCCTTCACCTTGTTTGCTTTCTGCATGGTAGTAAATCACGAAGAGATGAAAGTTCTTTCCTCTTCTTTGCTTTCCATTAACGTGCTGGCACGGCTCGCTTCGCTTTTCAACACTCTGCTTGCAGCTGGCCCTTAATAAATTACAATATGAGTGGAGATTTGATCCCTCAATTTATCTGAAGAGATAATCATCCCATCATTTTGAAGATTTTTGAGGAAGTAAGTTCATTTAGAATGGGTTGAATATCCTTTTTCTTCTTTCCTGGTCATGTTACTAGCCAAAAGCTAGCTTCCTTATTTTCCTCCTTTTATGATGAAGATGGACAATCAATTTCCTTATTCTGCTGTTTAATCACCACATGGCACTGCCTGTTATTTATAACCATGGAATGGTTAAAAAAGTTTTAACTTGTGTAACTTTGTGGATCTGAGAAATTGATTACAAAAGCTTAGCAGAAGCTCAAGGGTGAGCTTGGACTGATGCATGTGGCACACTAGGTGGTGATCACCGGCTAGTAAGATGAGATCCAGCTCTATTAATTTATTTGGGTTTTACATCGCTTGGTTGTTCTGTAATATGAGCCTTTGTGTTTGGGCTGGTCTAAAGCTTATTTTGAGCAGAAGTGGTCCAATAAAGTCATATTTTAAGTATCTCTTTATCAGACAATTTGTGTTAACATGCCTTTGTATTGTGATTTATTCTAGGAGATGATTCTAAGAATTTGATTATTGTGCTACTGTTTACTTTATTTTCACATATTTTATGGAATCCTTAGACTTTTGTGTTAGTTGGTGTCTGGGCTGCATCAAGGACCTTGAGCTAGAGAAAGCGCTTGACAATATCATGTTTTATCCTGTCTACTTAAAAATTTGAGGCTTTGGCTTATTTTAGATTAGCATTTTTATGTGGTTTTGGTGTACCAGTCAAAATCATTATGAGTTTCCATAAAATTCGAAGCACGCGTATGTTTTTTCCCCTTTTTTTCTTTTTGCCAAAATATGCAGACAATCCTACTTTACTTGCAAGATATCTGGTGAATTATGTAGTGGGATGATTGTACTCAATGTTATGCTGGGAAATAGATGAAGCAAACATTATATTACCAAAGAAGCTAATTGTTGATGATTTATTTTTCCCTACAATATATTATATATTCCCTGCAGAGGTAAATCTTTATATATCTTATTCAGTATGAATCCACATATTGATTTTCCAGTTAGTATTCTGTTTTTTTAATCTATCTTCGAGTTAATAATTTTTATTCCTTACTATTAGTTTCTATATTGAATTTCCAGTTATATGCCCTATTCTCTATATGATAGAATTGTGCCTTCTAATACTAAGGTGCATCTTATGTTCTTCATATTGTCCCTGCAGGCTATGAATTTCTTTGCTGGCTTGTTACTGTTGCTGATGCCCGAGGAAAATGCATTTTGGTAGGTTTGCATAACTATTTTTGAGAAAGTGGTAGGTTTGCATGATTAATTCCGACTCTGAGCTGGCACAAGAAAAATTACATGATTTCTGATGATGAAAGTCGACTTTTTTGATCAAACATATTTATTCTAGTAACTATTCCTAGTTGCATTTCTTGTACTGTCCTAAGTTATTTCAAAATTCATCAGGACACTGTTGGGTATTATCGATGATTACTTTGATGGCTACTATTCTGAGGAAATGATTGAATCTCAGGTAATTGTTCTGTTTTAGGATCTTTTTAGCAACCACTTTTAGTTTTTCCTTTCCATGTCTATCTGAAATTGAGGAGGTGCAATCAAGGGATAATATTGCTGATGATTAATATTACACATCTTAATTTATACTCAAATGCTGTTTTGCATCAGGTGGACCAGCTTGTTTTTGAGGAGCTAGTGCGTGAGAAATTTCCAAAATTGGGTCTGTACTTCATTTTGTGTATATGTGTATTGCTGTATGTTCATATGCATGCACTTCACATGCATTGGCAAACCTGTTAAATAATTCCTTATTTTCTACTGTCTTGCAGTTCATCATTTGGATTATCTGGGCGTGCAGGTGGCATGGGTCACAGGACCTTGGTTCCTTTCCATTTTCATGAATATGCTTCCCTGGGAAAGTGGTCAGGTTTTATCAATGTCTTACTACCATTCCATTAATGCATTGATTACAAATTACTGAATATGATGCCATATGTTCTTGTTCTTTTGGAAACTCATCAAATACTTGCTCCTTGGTACAATTCAAAATTTCATGCTATAGTATCCATATCTCTGATATGCAATGGTGTTTATAATTTCAGTTCTTCGTATATGGGATGTGCTTCTGTTTGATGGAAATCGTGTAATGTTATTCCGAGCAGCACTTGCTTTGATGGAATTATATGGTACTGCATAAACCTATTTTAGCTAATGATCTCATTCAATAATATTCCTTTTAATATTTGTATTCTGTTCATTCTTTAGTACGGTAGTATATAATATATTTTTTTTAAAAAAAATCACATGTCAATTTTAGGTCCTGCGGTCGTGACTACAAAAGATGCTGGAGATGCAGTTACATTATTGCAGTCCCTTGCTGGCTCTACCTTTGACAGTAGCCAGCTTGTCTTGACAGCTTGCATGGGTTATCAAGCTATAGATGAAACAATGTTGAACGAGTTGAGGAAAAAGCATAGGCCTGCAGTTATAGCTGCCATGGAGGAAAGATCTAGAGGACTTAATGAATGGAAGGACTCTAAGGGCCTAGCATCTAAGTTATATAGTTTCAAACATGACAGAGGATCAATACTTACAGAAACCAACTTGTCAGAGGCATTAGGTGACACACAAACCAATGGGGATTTGCATAACTTGAAGTCCGGATCCACAGATATAGAGGGATATTTGAATGGTCTAACAGTTGATTCAGAGACAGATTCCATACCTGATTTTCAAGAACAGGTAATTATTTATTGGTTAAACCAGAGTTCTTTCTTAGTTCTTTTCGAGGAAGAATATAGATGACTGGTGCTATAGATGTATTACTTATGACAGTGCCCAACATGCTGCCTTCAATCACCTGATGCGTCACTGGTGGGGTGTAACTTAATTGGGTAAAACGTCTTAAAACATAAAAAACGAGAATTTTCAAAGCTAAAATCAATTTAATTATCCAATTTTTCTGAACTATAATTGGCAAGATACAATCGAGGAGAAAATTTATACTTAAAATCACGGCTGTTAATATCGATACCAAATCCTGTACCTTTTTCCTATTGAGATGGTTTGATATTTGGTACAATACCAGTACCAACATTATGTACCAAAACCGACAGCTTTCAAAAAATTGAAAAAGCATTGGTACCAACTAGTACAGTCGATACTATACCACCGGTATGCACTGGTAAGGACCGGTATAGACGGGTCCAGCTGGTACATACTGGCATGGCTATTTCGGCATCCTGATATATGTACTAGTGCGATTTTCTTGCTAGAATGGTACAGTACTTGTCCACCATCCTGCTTCTGTGATTTTTGAAATCATGCTTAAAATTTTAAGTATTCAGTATACTGAAGTGTCTTGATGATGAATAATGTATGGAATGATCATCATTCCTTATTTGTTGGTTTGAAGATGCCAGCAAGACAACTGAATATCTAACAGAAATCAAGCAATGGGAGTTATAGCTGGAAATTCTTAGTCACATTTACCACTCTATCACTATTTAGTTGCACTCAACCTACTTTGATGCAGAAACATTGTACTTTCAATTCTTATCTTCTTTTTCATCAATACCTAGGATTTGGACTCTGTTTCTGGTTTGAATTGATTATTGCATTATATTAGTAAAATTACTCTTACTATTTATGTAAGAAACCACCTCAAGGTGATATGCATGTGCCTCTCTGTTCCAAATACAAGAAATGCTTCGATGATTTGACATAGTGTAACGCTCATCAGATACTCAAGTACTCTTCTTTAATGGCAAAATGGAAGAAAACACTAGGGGAGAAATAGATGATGGAGTTATAGGATGTGTTTGATCTCCAAAATAAGGTGTAGGGGCCAAAAACAAGTGAAAAAGCAAAAAGATATTACCAGGTAGGAAGTGGTACCAGGGATAATAAGTTTGCTAGCACTACGATATAGTAGTTGAAAAACACAGCCTTGGATTTCAAAGAAGAAAAGAGTTATGCAGTATTGTGGAACATCGACGGCTGCTTGCGTGCAATTGTTTATAAGAAATCTAACAAAGGAAGAGTTATGCCCATCTTTTTGAACATGGAAGGCTGCCTATTTACAATTGTTTAAGTTTCCTTTATCTTTTGCATCAATGACGTAGATATTTGAGGAGGAGAAGACAGTGGAGGCCTCTATACTTCACTTTCTTGGTCGAGGTACTAGGTCCAATATTTGGGCTTACGAGCATGCCGATTATTTCAACTAAATGTAGATAATCACTGTTATGTAAATAAGCATTCATGCTTCCATGTTCTTGCAAACAGTGCAATAAGCGTGTACATCATAAACATTAATCAGCAAACCTTCTCCCAATTATTTGACATTGCTAATATGGACCATGAATTTTCAGATGGACATTTAGATCTCTCTCTTGGAAATTAGCCAGTGATGAACAACTTGTTTTATAGTTAATACAATATTCTCCAGATCTAAAGAATATGACATGTCTTTCCTATTGGGAAGTTTAATTGTTAGCATCAATGTGAAATACTGTTCTACCGTTTTATTCAACGCTGAAATATAATATTGATAGATCTGCTTTCCTTTTATATTATGAAACCATTAGTGTTCTTATGAGGAAACATGCAATACATCTATTGGTTAATCATTCTTGAAAGGCCTAAATGCTTGAGCAGTTCTCCTTCTCATTATTTTCATCATACTTATGTTGAAATTCGAAGGATGTTCAATTTTTATTTAGGTGACATGGTTGAAGGTTGAGTTGTGCAAATTGCTGGAGGAGAAAAGATCAGCTCTTCTCAGGTTGGTGTCCTTGCTGTATTCAGGTCGGTCAAGTGAGTCTAATGTTGTGAACTATATCACTAAAAAGCAGGGAATCTTAGATCTTTCCTTATTTTTTCTCCAAATTAGTGCATGTGCTCCTTGGATCCTGACATAATTATTCTTTCGATCCCTCTTGTCAAGTAGAATTTATGTATTATCCCTAATACGGCATCTTCATGCAAGATGTCAAAGAGGGGGGCATAGAAGTTGCTTTTAAGGCAGGGCCTGCCTGCTACATGTTTTTTTATTTTTGGATTGGTGAGAAAAAGGTTTTAAGGGGAAAATGAAATTATATTAGATAATTTGCCAAATAACAGTGTAATCTTGACGTCTGCTTTTTCAACCGTTCACACCTCCTAGCATCCACAATGAATGAAGGCTCCCACACTTGCCACTCCAAAGATGATGAAAAGAAAACAAGAAATTTACATGACCTTGATGTACCAACTTATCTAACATGACTGAATCTTCTGCATTGTCAGTGGATTCTTTCATGTAGTCTGCAGTAACTTATATTTTTCATACACCAACCTTATATGCTGTAGTTCCTTGCAATTGCACCAACTTCTTCACAGTACGTGTAGCTTTGTGGTTTAACAAGATCACTAGGAAAATTCTGCACTGACTATCAAATGACCTACTGAGCTTGGTGCACTTAGCAAGCCAATCTGTGACTAGCAGCCCTCTTTTTAAGTATTTGTCACTACTTTGACCCAAAAAATTCCTAGTGTCAACCACTAGGTTATTGTTTCTTGACAACCCCCCTTAATCCAAGAAGTGATTGCTAGAGAGGCCGCCACCACCCAACTGTTTTTCATGTTGCAGAGCCTGTGAGTGATCATGGGACCCTCTCATAGGCCTTTAACTCACCCATATTCATGTATTTGTTTTGGGGTATATCGCATCTGGCACCTTCACTGCTTCTATGATTTTTGGCCATGTTCTCTTCTTCATTATAATCAATATCCTAGCCATTGCTTTATTAATTCTTTTACTTAATTCTGACTTAACTGAATCCAAATCTGTTGGATCCTGGACACGAGACTCCGGAATATCACTTTCAAAACTTGATTACCCCATTGAAATACTTGACTGCGAATGGCACCACAAGCTTAGTGGATCATTTTGGAGTATTTTTCTGATTGTTGAAAATCTTTCTGTTCAGGTTCTTCCAAGTGACTCAAGTGACCCAAGTTGAAGTCATCAAGCCAACCACATAAGATTTGAATAAAAGAAGTTATATCTTATGTTCCTATATATTAGATTATAAAAAATCTCACGAGGACTTAGTTGATATTTATGCTCTTGTTGAATTCAAAGTTCACTCAGTTTTATGTGCCAGCTTAAATATGCAAGGATGACACTGAAAAATGTAGGCAATGTCATGTTTCAGGAAATGTTCTCCATTTGATGAAGGGTTCTTTGTGCTACTTGTTTGGCTTACATGGAATAAGCAATATGTGGAATTTTATCTTGATTTTTTAACTGCTACGCATTGACCAATGCATGCATGATTTACTCTTTTTTGACGTTGTGAGTTGAGGTTTTGTTCTGATACCCAATTGTGCAGTCACTTATCTCTTATTTTTGCATTTCTAAAACATACACTTTTGCAGCACTATAATGGTCTATCTTCCCAAATGCCATATTTCAAGTCATCTCTAACTTCAGTAAAATCCAAATTTTATTTGCTGTTGCAATTATATGCCAGAGCCGAGGAGTTGGAGACAGCGTTAATGGAGATGGTCAAGCAGGATAATAGACGCCTTTTAAGTGCCAAGGTAGATTCTAGTGATACTTATAGGACAGCTTCTGTTGCCAATGGCAGTATAATCTCATATTTTCAGCCATCTATAAATAAGAATTCTTTTCTGCAACTACTGTGATTATCATCATTTTCTATCCACACTTTTTGTAAATTACATGATCATATATGTGGACAATCTTTGGTTGGCATGTGATATATCTTTTTTTCTGCATGGAAATGCTTCTTGCTTGGTTCAGGAGTTTTCTTCTCTGTGCTTATGTATGTCATCTATGCTGGGTTCATGAGCTGTATTGGAGTTCAGGTCTACAATGGATTGTCTAAAAAACCTATTAGTAGTTTGGTAGATTAAAATAGTATCAGAAACAACAACTTCTAATTAAAATCGACAATGGACTTGATGTCTTTTATGTATGACAAGAAGGTTCTGCTTGGTTGCTGAGGATGTGAGTGAGCAAAAAAGTTCCTTTTCCTCCTTTTCTTTTGTTTGGAGGGGGGTGATAATTTGTTTCCATTGTTTGGTAATGGAAGATATATTCAGGGAGAGAACTGTAAGGAGAAAATTAAATTTAGGGAGGGATATAAGGAAAAAATTAAGGGATGAGGCTCTCTAAGATTCTTCAAAAATTTTCTTCCAATTTGAGTAGGGGTATTGAGAGAAAATAACAGAAGGCAAGTGCATCAGAGTTACACCCATATCCTAACCGCATGCTCAACAGCTTTCTCTTGTATCAACCAAAGAAGAAAATTCTTATCTTTGATTTTAGTTTCTTTGCATGAACAATTCTTCCTTTCTTTCATTTTCTCAGGAAACCACAGAAGCCTATGGGCCTCTTTATCTTTGAATATCTAATTTAGTCATAAGCAAAGATTTTGCTAATCTTCATCCCAAATTCATGTAGTAGTTGTTTTGTTCTTGTTCTTTCATTTATTTATGTCCTTTGCATACATCATTTGGACACGTATTAGTCATTTCTGCTAAACTTATAACTGACCAGCAGACCTTAATTTTTTTGCTTAAACCTTTTCAAATCTCTCTCTCTCTCTCTCTGTCTGTGTCTGTGTGTGTGTTTTCCAATTACTGTCACATTCTTGTAGATCTTTCTGTGGATATAGGGTGATGACCTAAGTGAAGCTTGGGTGCCACCAACTTGACTGTATGGCTAATTATGTGGCCTGAGAAAGAGTACAAGATATTTGAGTTTCTCCTCTCACTTGCATGTGTACTTTTCCACACAAAAGAGCATCTAGGAAGGTTGGGATGGTAGAAGGAGTGGGAGAATGGATGGTACGTAGAAAGCATGGATGCGAGAGGGTAAGAGAGGGTGTAAGAGAGGGAAAAAACAGAGTGAACATAAAGAACACTGGGCCAGGAGAGATCTCACAAGCTTTTTCAATGTTTCAATTATATCTACACTAATGAAAGGGATGAGGACTCGCGCGAGCACGTTTAATCCACATCATCTGCTATGCACTGGATTAATCTTGGATACTTATATAGGGCCAAGAAACCCAAATAACACGTTTCAGCTAGTTTTTTTAAATGAGATCCTTGGTTGTGACAAGTGTTATCAAAGCGGACCCAGGCCATGGCCCATATAGATTAGGGGACACTGTAACAGGGTTCATTTGGGTTGACAATGGGCTTTGATCATGATGTTTGTGATTAGATTTGATATATTTACGTATGGATTTGAATGGATTTGGACACTTAGCCTGGCGAGGTTACCATGGCTTAAATGGGAGGAGTATCTAAGAACCTGTACAAGCCTGTGTTTAATCCAAATCGGCTATACACTGGGTTGATCTTGGGTACTTATACAGAGTGAAAAAACCCAAATAACACCTTTTAGCTAGCCTTTTTGGATAAGGCCCTGGGTTGTGACAGGATGCTACAAAAAAAGAAGAGGAAGTTTGAACTCTATCTTACGATGAGGGATGGGAGCTCCTCACACCAGAGAACATTGATGAATTTCTTCCATTTACAGCTAGAAGCACATATCATAAAGATTCACCTCTCGATATATTCATTTTTTTTAGTTTCGGACCTCTGTATATTATTATAATATTCCATTTGATTTGCATTTATCAGCTTGATAATGGGTATACTTGCTTGCATTGAAAAAGCTCTACAACTTATTGCCCCTTCCCCCACCCTTGAAAACCGGATCCACTGCAGAGATGCTTCTAGGGGCATACTCTAATAGGCACCAGGGGAAGAATTGAGCATGAAATCATGACTTTAGCATACTCCTTGTTTTTCCTTCACTCTGTAATTAACACAGAATCTATATTAAAAGTGCCTCAAAGCTGCAAATCAAAAGACAAGGGCCCCATGTTGTAACCATTTCAGAAACAAGGAAGAATGAGGGAATAGTACAAGCTACATCAACTTTTGCCAATTGCTGAACCATAAATTGTGAGAGTAATGTCACAATTTTGTTTTTGACGTTGAAAAGCCTCAAATTTGTTGCCATTTTTTGTAGTTTTGTTTCCTTCTTTTTCAACAGTTGGTCATGAATTTTCCAAGAAACCTATGGATTGGTATAGCTGATACTTGGACTGTATCTAAACCTTTATTTACATTTATAAATATCTTTTTGTATTTTCTCTGCCACGCTTGGTATTCCTATTTCAACAAAAAGAATTGATCTCACAGGTTGAGCAGTTGGAGGAGGAGGTATCTGAATTGCGGCAGGCTCTTGCAGATAAGCAAGAACAAGAGCGTGCCATGCTTCAGGTGCTGCTTTTTTCTTACATCGTATCCATTTCTCTAGCCTTCTCACTTTCCCTCATGTGCGAGACCATTGTTTTATACATGAATTGAAGCTCTTCCACAAATAGTATAGGTCTTGATGAGGATGGAACAAGAACAGAAGGTGACAGAAGATGCTCGCTTTTCTGCTGAGCAAGATGCTGCTGCTCAGAAATATGCGGCTCATGTGCTTCAGGTGCTTTCTCACTGCTGAATTTGCTGTGCATTTTAGTGGTTTTGGGTCTTCGACATTTTTCTTTGGAACTAAGTTATTTCTCCCCACTGAAAAGGATGGAGAAAGTTCATTCACATTGAATCGTATGATTAAATATACTCGTGCTTCGGATTAGGGTTGTAGTGTTATGATTGCTTCAAGGTTCTCCAAAATCATAGTTTCTATATACAAGAGACTATAATGACTTTAAGATTGTGTTATAAAGCTGGGGCTGCTATGGAGGAATGTTATACAATCACACTTCATTTTTTCTTTTTCGTTTCATCTTTAGTGAAGTCGCACAAGGAGAATTTGTTCCAGTTTTCACTACAACTTTTGACCTTTGACATTACTAATTTACTTCTGGTAGTAAGAGATGGCTCTATAAACATGTATGGACCAGTGACTTGTGTGTCCTTCAGAATTCCTACTTTCATTGAAAAGGATGTGCATTGGGCCTCAAACTGGACTGAGAATGTGTAAACTCTAGATCTGCTCCTTGTCTTGCTATTTTGCACTTTTGATTTTTACCATGTTGTTAGCTGGTCGAGCTCTTTGTTGTCACAAAATACCTTTAAGGTTGTTCCTCTTGACAGATCAATCTAAGGAATTTTCTCCTCCGGTTGATTTTTTTCTTTTTTTTTTTGAGAGTAAATTTGTCAGAATCTGTCATTTTATTAAATAATTTGTCAGAGCAACGTCTGCTGTGCCGATATCGGGCCCCATACCGGTTGCCCGGCGGCACAGGTCGGTATGGCCCTGCGCCGTGTCGTACCGGCCTAGTACTGACACAGTAGAGGCAGGGGAGAGGGAGAATGGGAGAGAGGAAAAGAGAGAGAGGGGGAGGGAGGGAAAGGGAGAGGAAGGAAGAGAGGTGCCGGCCAACAGAGGCCGGGGAGCCTCTGCATCTCCTAGGCCGGCCGGGCCGGCCTCTCTCTTCCTTCCTCTCCCTTTCTGTCCCTCCCCGTTCTCTTTCTCTCCTCCTCTTTTTTCCTCTGCTTCTCTCCCTCCGGCGATGGGGTCTCAGTTTCAATGATGGAACCGTCCCGGTCCTATGCCGACACAGCTCGGGACGCCCCAAATCGGGCGGTTTGGGATGGTTCTGCCGACCATGGATCAGAGATTGGGCATTGTTTATCATATTTGAGCATGGTGTCTGTTTTATCTATGTTTGTAGGAATTGTATATATTGCAAAGGTACTGATAATGTTTTATTCTGAGTTCTTTTCAAATGCAAATGGAGAACACTCAGTATTTTCTGAAAAAGTTGCAGTTTATAACATAAATTGTAGAAGAGTTGTGAATCTTCTGTTTTCAATTAAGAATATGCTTCAAATGATCTCTGCTCCCAAATTGTGTAATCACAGGGTTCCTTTTCCTGGCCTATTTACGCTTTTCTTCCTAGGAGGATCATGAGTGATTGCACCATCAATTTTTTTAACTTCACATGCACTGGAACAAAATATATGTATTTATTTTGTGTTATTCTTCAGGAGCTGTATGTTTTTACCTGCTTCTACCTGACACATGCAGGAAAAATATGAAGAAGCGATGTCTGCACTTGCACAAATGGAGAAAAGGGCTGTGATGGCAGAAACGATGCTGGAGGCCACATTGCAGTACCAGTCTGGCCAGGTTAAAGCCCAACAACCTCATTCTCCAAGGTATCTCCATCTTTTTATTATTAGATACTATTTATTTTGCACGTGGTCATTGACAAGTAACTGCTATAAGATGAACTCTATTCTTGGATTGAGTCACTGTTATCAGGGCATCTTCTTCTCCTTACCATGTACAGTTGTACACTGTCCGCTTTCATATGTTTCATTAAATTGCATGGTTCTTTTATCCCACTAACACTCTAAAATGTAGATAAACATAAATGCATTTTGGTGCACAGTTTGTGATAACATGGGCCAATTCACTTTCTATAGGCATAGTGTGCATGCTGTTTACTCAAAATGATTATCAGAACCTGTATTGAGTGATTTGTTTTGCAGAACTCCACGGACCAATCAAGAGATGTCTCACGATGCACCCACCAGGAAAATGGGACTGCTCTCCAGACCATTTGGCTGGCTTGACAAGAACAAGGTAATTTTCTTAAAGTCAGCCTTTAAAATTTCATTGGTTGCAATATGCTTATGAAAACCAGTCATGTGTTTGTCCGGCAAGTGGTGTTTTGCTTGTCGAGTGGTTAATATAGGTTTTGCACATCTTGTTAGTGCCAAATTGTTTGTTCTGAAGGATTACTTATACGTGTATCTTTGTGGAATAGGCACAACCTCTTCGGGTCTAAGAAAAGGTCAAAAGCATGCTAGAAAGTAAGGAAAGACTGTTGTGCTGACCCATCATAGACTCGTCTTAACCATGAAGCTTCTAAATTTTAACTTAGCATCTTAGTTAGATAGGAGTTTTCGTTGCTTTACAATTTATATGATTGAACATATAGAATTTTTTATATATGCACACGGACATGCACATGCAACACATTAACATATATCAAAAATATCTCATTATCCTCAATCTCACTTTTAGCTATTCTGTTATACTTCTTATGACGATACTGCTTGTTATGAGATCCTTGATCTCAACCAACATGATGGTCAAACAAGTTCTGTAAAACTCGACTCATTCTGGAAAAGTCTTAAGCAGTTGTAATAATTTTGAATGTGTTAATTCTTTGACATATTTTACAATGATTATATTGAAGTGATTTCTTTTGATAGATAGACCGTAGTTTCATGGTTTGACTCATGAGAATCACTTGATTCCCTTTTCGTTTGTTATAACAAATAAATGAAATGAGTGACAAAAGGAAGTATCATGCTTCTAGGGGCATGTTTGCCGAGAGATCTGCTTGAATAAAATAACGTGCGCCATTTAACGTAAAGCATTGCTCCGCATAGCTTTCCTAGCGTCATTTGTATAATTGGAAATGCATTCATTCTGATCCTTTGCTTTTACTTCGCATAACGTGTTAATAATGTAAATAATGCCCACTGTAACAGAAAAGGTAATATTGAGGGCAGAAAGAACTCATAAACCCCATCCTAAAACCTGGGGTTATATGATTGCTTCATAAGATGTGTTATAACGTTTTGATTCTACTGATTCCGATTAAAAATTCATTTAGTTTCAGGGTAAGCCAAGCAATGCTGAAGAGTCCATTGAAGGCAAAACTTCTAGCGTGGGACAGAGCCCCAAAGCACCGAACAAAGATCTGAATGGTGATTAAGATTTGGATAAGTATATTGTCCATGGAAGCAATCGGCACATCAGCATGCTACCGCACCTCTTTTTGTATTGCTGTCATGTACTGTGTTTGTATTACCGTTACAGAAGATCCATTAAATTATAAAAGCATACGATATGATCGGTTTCCATTTCCCGTTTGTACAAAATCCAAGTCATAGCGAGTGTCTGTAGATTTGGCAATATCCTTGTAATCTTCTAAATGCCAGCTACAAGTTGGTCGGCCGTTGTTACATTAATGTAAATTAGTAGGCGTGGATGCAAGAAGAGATAAGAAATTTTTGTTTTACGTTTCATTGAAATCATGGATGCTACCTGATGGAGAGTGGGACAATTCTCTTGGTGGAACATAATTTTCAACAGACCAAGCCTGACCAGCGAAGTCGTTTCAACGAATTCAACTGGGCGGACCATATACACGTATGCATGCGAAGCTCATGGATAACGGACGGTGCTGCACCGGAGCTGCAACCCGTGAGACTCCCCCCTCTTTAAGAGTTTTTGAAATTCGAATGCTTTCTACGAGTACGACACCTTGCAGAGGGGAGCGCAACTTTCCGTCATCGCAACCGACAACTGCATCACCCATTCAACATTGAATTATGTCTTGAGATTTTTCTTCTTTTTCCGGCACTTTGCCGTGTCAGTATGCCAAGAGCTGACACGTCGAAATTATACTCTTGACCCCAGATAACATGAATGATATCAATTCGTTTTTGACTACCATCGTCTTTCTTCTTCATTGCTGAAATCAATGCTTCTCTCGTCCTCCATTTCTAGACACCTGGAGGTCAGATGCATAAAAGCATTGTGTACCGTCGCGTCGCCGGACTCTCCCAATTATCGCTTCACACATCCCCAGATTGGCCACCAGGCACGGGCCGCGTGTCCCGGAGCCACCCGACCACAGGGTCGCAAGGCTCGAGAAGGGCTACTACCTGACCAGCCAGGGTGGCGATTGGCTTTTGGCCTGCCGACAATCTTTTTGGCGTCACGCCCAGGAATCATGTTGAGCCGGGAATCGTTAGACTCCACCTTCTTGGCCTAGGAGTACAATTATTTTTTTTTATCATCAACCTCGCGGCCCACGCTGAGGTCCTCCTCGAGCGTGGACCATGAAGAAGAGCCCCTGGACCGCGGAAAATTATTTTATGAAAAATTATGAAAAATTATTATGGAAAATTATTTTATACTAATAATTATAATATTTTATATCCTTATTTTTGTATTATACTATAAATATAATATCATATTATATTATATCATAATACATTAATATGTTATGTTAAATAATTTAATATTATATTATATTATGAAAAATTAATTTATACTAATAATTATAATATTTATACCTTTATTTTTGTATTATACTATAAATATAATATCATATTATATTATATCATAATACATTAATATGTTATGTTAAATAATTTAATATTATGTTATATTATGAAAAATTAATTTATACTAATAATTATAATATTTTATACCTTTATTATTGTATTATACTATAAATATTGTATTATATTACATTACATTATAATACTTTAATATGTTATGTTAAATAATTTAATATTATGTTATATTATGAAAAATTAATTTATACTAATAATTATAATATTTTATACCTTTATTTTTATATTATACTATAAATATAATATCATATTATATTATATCATAATACATTAATATGGTATGTTAAATAATTTAATATTATGTTATATTATGGAAAATTAATTTATACTAATAATTATAATATTTTATACCTTTATTATTGTATTATACTATAAATATTGTATTATATTACATTACATTATAATACATTAATATGTTATTTTAAATAATTTAAAATTATGTTATATTATGGAAAATTAATTTATAATATTAATTATAATATTTTATACCTTTATTATTGTATTATACTATAAATATTGTATTATATTACATTACATTATAATACATTAATATGTTATTTTAAATAATTTAATATTATGTTATATTATGGAAAATTAATTTATAATATTAATTATAATATTTTATACCTTTATTATTGTATTATACTATAAATATTGTATTATATTACATTACATTATAATACATTAATATGTTATTTTAAATAATTTAATATTATGTTATATTATGAGAAATTAATTTATACTAATAATTATAATATTTTATACTTTTATTATTGTATTATATTATAAATATAATATATATTACATTATATCATAATACATTAATATGTTATGTTAAATAATTTAATATTATGTTATATTATCAAATATTAATTTACTCTAATAATTATATTACTATTATGCTATATTAACATAATATTATTTTATATTACAATAATATTATACTATATCGTATATTTATGTATTAATTTATGTTATGTTTTATTATGTTGTGTTGTATAATACTATGCAATGTCCTTTATGGTAATTTTGTCATATAAAAGTACTTTCTCAGTTTGTTTACCAAACACAAAACAAAGTACCACAGCACTTTACGAATGTAGTTACCAAACAGCTTTTTATAACAGCTCTACTTCAGACAGCTCTACTTCCAACAGCTTTACTTCCAACAGCTCTACTGCCAACAGCTCCTCCAAACAGGGCCTAAGCTTCATCTGCCCAATTTCTTACAGGCTGTCCCGAAACAGCATTCTCTCCTTTCAAATCAAGTCTCATATGCCTGGACGGCCACCCCCTCCATGGATAGAGGTCTCATTGGGGGTGCAGAGATCAGTCAAGGCAGCCTGCCCAGTGCTCGCATGACGTTGCTCTCCTTGAAACAGAATCTGTTGTGCTGAATGGCCAATCAGATCTGAAATCCTTTGGTTCATTCTGGAGAAAGACGTTGAGCTATGTCAAGTTATAATATCATCAGGGATGAAATGTTTCTGGAGTCCATGAGATCTGGCAACCGGCACTCTATATTATTTCCTGCTTGCAGGCCAATATCTAAAGATGAAGAAATGGTTAACTTGATACAATTTTTTTTTTTTTATGTCATAGATTTTGTTCTAGATTCCAGCAAAATGGTTCAGAGTTACAGCTATAATACACCATAAGTAAAAGACAGTCAAGTTTAAAGATATGGTCATGGCATGCTCATGCTCATCATCTGATTAGGTCATCTCACAGGTATCACAATTTGATTTAGAAAACCTTCACCTGCTAACACACTGGTATCTTAAGGTTTATCGGTAACGCTACCAATCTTTTCAGTCTGCAAGTATTCAATAAGTTATAAGTAATTAAAAATGGAGGCTTATATTTCACTAGTCCTGAACAATTCATATGATGAAGAATACCCACATGGCATACAATATCGACAGTAGATTCAGCAGATCAATTGGCCGGGATTCCGTCATAGAATCCACATGACATCAGTAAAGAGAGATCACAGAGTGTTCATGCCTCAACATCATCATTCGCAGAAGGAATATCGAATGATAGTAAACATATCACCATTTATCAAGCCCACTACTTGCAGGGCTGCCAAGACCTGGCAGGTTTATCAGGGGCAAGTTCACCTGGGTCACGTTTACACTGACATTCTCATCTCTACAACCTAAACTCGTCCCTTTTCCGCTGGCACGCCATGCTGAACAATGGGTCGTGGTTTAAAGTTTAGAGCACCAACACCATCTTTTTTGCGAGAAGTAGAGCATCAATACCATCATGACGCATAACATCTGAACTGCAGCGGAAAAATGAGTACTAGAATCGGGCCTTTTACCATCTTTCTTCTAATATTGTGAGGATTCCACTTCTAATCATAGCCTCAAACTGAAGTCCCAGTCTTAGAATACTTGCTTTCAAATGACATTCCACATATATCATGTCTTGATTCCTGGAAATAGAAGGAAAACTTCAGTATAACAGCTGGGAGAGAAAATGGAAAATGTTCATGGTACAAGTACAACCACCCCCCATAAATGGCAGTTTAAAAAAACCTAGTTAGTCAAAGCCATGATACATGGGTTCATCAAAGCATATAATGGTTGCCACAATTTAAATCAGATATGCCAATAATCCATCTTTTTTCCGCCGAATAGCTGAAACTTGAGCAGGTTTATTGGTAGCTATACGGATGAAAGCTAAGGAGGAACCGAGTGCAGTTAATAAAAATGGCAAATTGGCAATGCCTGCATACTACATAAACCTTTAGTCTTATGTGAATATATACTGTTGTATCTGAAACCAGATATAAAAAATAATAACATCAATAAAAGCACGTGCCGTCTAAAGAGATACATTTAAATACAGGGGCCTGAAATTACATGTACAGCAACAAAAAGAATAAGGGGGGAGGAGAAAAAGGCCACTTTCTGGAAGAATTTAGGCATGAATCAAACAGGGTGCACCTGTTTTCTGATGATACAAAATTTGATGACCAGACACCAAATAGACAGCCAAAAGAGAATAAACGCGTGGCAAAAATTTTCACTGTTCTGGCACCAGGAGATGGTAGCAAAGCAGGTAGAATTGAAGCACTTTGCTCTGACGAGCAATGGATGATTTCATTTTAGTCCTCTCAACTGGTCTCTTTCAGATCCACCACTTGGTTTCTTTTCGCTGTCCCTTCTTGTTCGAGGTGGGGTACCTGGTGCCGTCAAACGAGAAGTATTTTGATTTGATTGGGCTTCGGGGTTGTAAGTTTGGGAAGCAAGGTAAGTGATAGCAGTAACCACATCAGCTATTAAAGGCCTCATGGTGGGCTGCTCCTGAACACACATTGCAGCAACAGCAAGTGCCTGGTATAAGCCTCTCACAGGATACTGGCCCTGAAGCATTGGGTCAGCCATCTGTGGAAATTTCCTTCTGTCCTTGAAAAGGGGTCGTGCCTGAAAACAAACATACAGCACATTCACAAGTATCCATATGCATGAACATCCAAGCAAGGGCAAGCTTTCACAGAAGGAATTATCATTCAAAGTGCAAAGAATGAAATTTCTTTTCCTTTGGGAAAGAATCTGAGAGCCTTGAACCAAAAAGATCTTTCCTCAGCTAGTGAGAAGGTCTACAGATATGATTCCCCACAATAAAGAACCAACTGACAAGGGAAGGACTAACTTCCAAGCAGGAAAATTTAGCCACAGGCATTGCCTAGTCAAGATTCAAAAAGGTTCTGGCCCGACCAATCCAAGTTGCATATTCAAAATTTCAAACTTAATGTCAACAATTACATCAGGTTTTACAGCTTAGAATCCAATGTGTACTCTAGGGTAGGAAATTTTCAATTTATCTGGATGAGATCAGAGAGGCAATAAAGTTGCTCCGTGGAAGTTTATAGTAGATTAAATAATAATAATAATAATAATAATAAAGAAAAAGAAGGAACTAAAAATGACCTCCCAAACTGTTTTCTGTTGGTGGGCACATCAAGATTCATGTGCATAGTTTCCTCACTAAACTTCAGGGCTAGAGATCTGAGATCAAGTTATTTTCCAGAACACAAGTTAACTAATTAATATTCATGCTAACTAGGCTGAGATAATAATCTGTTTCTTGGAAAGAAGTATTTGAATGTATAAGAAATCTGGGATAGGAAATCTGTGTGCGTGCATGCATGCATGCACGTGTGCGTAGAAACAAAGACGAACAGGAAGGCGGAGCCCCTTACCCATGCAACGAGATTGTGCTCCCCTGCAGCTCTAGAATTGTCAATAGCCCTTCTTCCAGTAATAAGCTCCAGAAGAACGACCCCAAAGCTATAGACATCTGATTTTAGTGTCAGTTGTCCAGTCATTGCATATTCAGGTGCACAATATCCATAAGTACCCATTACCCTAGTGGAAACATGAGTTTTATCGCCGACTGGGCCAAGCTTTGCCAAGCCAAAATCAGATAACTTGGGATGATATCCCTCTCCAAGCAAAATGTTAGAGCATTTCAGATCGCGGTATATAACAGGAGGATTGGCCTTATCATGCAAATACTCTAATCCTTTAGCTGCACCAGCAGCTATTTTCATTCTTGTGTTCCAGTCAAGCCGCTTCTTGTCTGGAGAAGGGTCTGTTGCAACCAAGGTAATCAGATAAACAGGTATGCTTCAGTGTAAAAAAAAAAAAAACTGCATGTCAAGTACATGACAAATCCAATCCACTATAACAAAAAGATGCACTGTACATTAGCTTACCATGAAGATGATCTTCCAAGGATCCTAATGGCATGTACTCATAAACTAAAAGCCTTTGATCTCCATCAGCACAGTATCCGATTAGGTTAACGAGGTTAGGGTGGTGAAGTAGACTCAACATCAGAACTTCAACAAGGAATTCTCGATTACCTTGCAAGCCATTACGGTCAAGCTGCTTTATAGCCACAACCTACGCAGAACATAAGGAAATTCCATGTGAGCAACCAATAATGTTTTCTTTCAGCAAAGAAACAATTCTTCACACTCCTCTTATTCATGCAGCGCAGCAATGTCAAACCACTGTACCAGTTTCTAGATTGAGAATTCAAGGAGCAAAAGAAAAACAGGGGTGCAAGATTTCAGTGCAGATTACAAATATTTAAATTCAGTTGAATTATTGATGGAAATAAAATAGGTTTGACAACAAATGTGTCAATCTTATCTGAGAAAACTCACTTTTGGAAGCTTGGAACTAGGCAAAAGTTAACTTCCACTTTTGAAAACTGAAGAGAGAATGGGAGAGAAACTAGTTTGCAAGCAAATCGAAATACAGTGGGGAAAAAATCAAAGATTAACGGCAAAGATAACAGAGCCTGACCTGGTTAATACTATCCAACCTTCCCTTATAGACTCGGCCAAACCCTCCCTCTCCTAAAAGGCAATCAACTCTGAAATTCTTGGTTGCCGCAGCCAGTTCACGAAATGTAAATGTCTGAGCAGCAATATGTTCAGATCCATTATTTGAGGCCTCCTCCTTTGCATCCAGTGAACTCTGTTTCTTTACATCTGACGTGGAATTGGATTTTTTATCTGCTGAAGAATAAACAACGATGAATGACTAAACAAATACTTTGAGAACATGAGAACTAAATAAATACAAAATGATCAAATAACAAAGAAAGACTAAAACTTCATATTATTGACCTAAAAGACAAATATCACAGTCCCATATGTTTATTTGTTTAGTCCACAAGGAAAACTCTCTAGTTCCATTGCCTACACTTCCCTAAATGAATATCAGCGGCCATGACATGCTAAACATTAAGATTCTCTGTTTTACGTGCCTCAGTTATTTCTATGACACAGAATAAAAAGATCAAAATGAATATTGCGTGCTTAATTCACGACAGCAGGAGAGCGAGCTCAGTTGGAAGTAATGAGGCAGTATGACCCCCGACATTTAAATCTCAAATCGAATGCAGACTAATAGGAAATTTAACCAAAATTTGAATCAAAAGTTGCCATTTTGATTATCCATCCAAACTATATATATGCAGAAAGAGCATCAATAAATGCATCAAAGATTAACATATATGCGGATATTGATCGACTGAACACGGCAGAGCTAATTAAACGATCAAGTCATCGCCCGACAGAAAAAGAAAATCTCATCCTATAGAAGCAACAGGAAATTTATTTTCAAGGGAATGGCTATAAGAAACAGCAAACTCATATTAGAACATGGGAGATCGTCTCCACTCAACCCTCATCAGAGCCATCACCTTTACGCCAATCGAGCCCAGAAAAACCATCACGGAGATGAAAGGGTTCCTTCCAAACGCCAACCCCAACCCAAAATCAATTTTTTAGAGAAAAGAGTCTGGAAATCCTGACCAAAAAGAAACACCTCCAGATCGAATGATTCCCCTCGGCAAACCCTAACTTTCACCCGGAATCCGGAACCATCCGAACCAAAATCCATATCCCAGAAGACAAAAATGGAAGAATATCTCATACCAAGCCGATTCGATCGACTTAAAACCCAAAAAAATGAAGCAAAACATTCCAAAAAAACGCACAAATTTGCTACGGAATCCAAGTACCTGAGATCGGCGAGATCTGATCCTTCTCCTTGCCCTTCTTGCTCGGCTCTCCGGCGCACGGAAAGCACCCCATTTCCCCCAACCACCGATCGTTCTCGCGTCCTTCTTCCGGTCTCCCTCTTTAGCTCTCTTAAGAAGTGAGAGTCGGAGAGCGATGAAGGAAATGAGGAGGAAGGACTCAAGTAAACAGGCCAAATTTAGAAAAGAAAAATTACGGGAAAAATAACATAAAATTAGGGGAAGAAAAACTTCACTTAATTCCTAATCACATTGTATATCAGACAACAGTCGTTTCTTGGAATCCGAACCAAACGGAAAGATGGAAAGATGTCGACCGTTGGATTTAGGAATCCAACAGACCCTGTGCCCGGATCTTTGAAAGAAACGCGGTTCTAGTATTCTGTTTATTTAATTTTTCTTCGTACATCAAAGCATGGTTTCACCTAGAAACAGGGCTAATTTATTTATTTATTAATGATATCAAATACGCCGGGCCATTTTTAATTATTTCTTGTTTGATTTTTATGACCCAAAGTCGTAAACCGGACGACGGACCGGCGATCCCGTCCTCTTTCTTCATGCTTTTGTTCCATCAAAGTTTTCCAGTCTCTTACGTGTAACGTCAAAGCTAGTCGCGTCAGGGCGAAGGCGTATTAGGGTGATAGGATCGATTTGGGCTTGATGTCATGCTGTCGAGTGCCAAGAGGACTTCGGAGTCCGACCCGTCGCAATCCAATCTGGAATAGGTTTCTTGATTCATGACTCAATCCACATAATTTAATAAAAAGCACTTATTACTTTTAGGCCATTTAGCTTGTGGTTGCGATTAGAATGATCGTTGAGATTAGTAAGTCTAGAATGATGAGCGGGAGGTAAGTTGACGAATAATTGTGATGTTGAGGAAAATCTCCGCATCTTTGGCAGGGATGGAGATTAAAATGCAAAACAAAAGTTAGGAGAAGAAACATGGATTCAATGGTGATTCATTGAGGAAAGGAGAACCAGTTTAGACTATGACAGGAGCCATGGAAAATGAGAATCATTCTAAGGATTTGCAATAAAAGATTGTTCTCGTTAACAATTTTATGTTTTATGTAGAAACCAAAACCCATTGTCTTACCGTCTGGTCATGCTTGATTTCAAATTTCTATTCCGCACTAATAAATATTAATATTAGTATTAGTTATCGGTTAATTCCAACTCAATAAATATATTGAGAATATATTGTTAATGCCGAAAATCTTCGGTGGACTAGTAGTTAGATTGAAGCGGTGGCAAAGCATCATTCATTCAGCAGATCCTATACTGATTGAATATTTTTGATTTTTTATCACCCTTTTTCTGGTGAAATGGTTATACGACGGAGCTTTCTATTTTAGAGTCAACAAACAAAAGGTCTCATAGCTAACATGCAATAGAGAAGAGAGTCTTAAGGGACACCTTCCAAAAGTACCATCGTGGAAATCAAATCTGAAATTTTTGGGAGATAGAGCGTATAGGATAATTTCGTATACAACTTGTACATTACTGAAGAGGTTTACAATAAATCAACAACAATCCACCACAATAGCTTCGGTCCTCCCATTTATTTAAAATAATTTATTTTGAAAACCTTTCCCTTTTTTTATAAAGATTTTTAGAAGACTTGAAAATAACTCCAAATGTTCCACTTATTTACACAATATTTTTTTTGTGGGTACAACAGCTGCTTACTCTACTCCAGTGTAGGTGCAGTTAGTAGAATCAAGGGCTGCAATCCGGCACAACTGTAAAGAAGAGCCCCTAGTGTGGCCAAAGGACCTCTTCGGTATGCTGCGCAGCATAAAAAGCGACTCAGTCTGCGGTCCTGTTCGCCTTCCGACACACATGCACTGCCTAAATGGCGCTGTAGTCTCTCAATATTTTGATGAATGTCGTAGAGTAGGGGACTTTCACCCCTCCTTTCATATCTAGTCGGTTACTGTAACTTTTTTTTTCGAGGATGATGCGCTCAGCGCTTAGCCCCCAGCCTCCGTCCCGTTATAGCAGATGCTCTTTCATGTTGCTCTGAGCTTTGCCTCTATAGCTGTCAGCCTATCAGTGCTTCGTTCGCCTACAGTAATCATATGTGAGTCATAATTTCTGGTCACAATATTCACGCCTGCACTATCACCATCTCCGGTGCCACTACCATCAAAATTTACTTTAAGATAGCCGAAAGATAGGGGATCCCAAGAAATAAGAACAAACTTGAGCCCTGAATCAGCATTCACGCAATCTTCTTTTCCATGCAGACGGTCCCTTAATTAGGCACTAAACTCTAGTGCATGTTCTCCCATGATCAATCACCGTTGATCATCCATTCGTCACCCACCGTTCACTGGCTGGACCCACACACGGTGTAAACAGGCCGTGGGCCCACCTATTTCATTTTCCAGGAGCCGGAGGCCATCAAAGCTCGCGCAGCTATAAGTATAGCCGATTAAGCGCCTCTCCCCTCTCCAGTATTGCGGGGTTTCGCTCGTGACGCGTGAGGGAGAGGAGCGGCGAACCCTCGTTTCAATCTTCTTGACGACGCCCTGATGAGAAAGATACAACCCCGATCCCTTGACGAGGCCCTGGGCGTCGGCCACGGAGGAGCCATCGCTCCGCTTGCCGCGGTGAGGGTCGTCCTCGTCGAGGACGAGCGGCGTGTTCGTTCTCCACCACCTCCTGAAGCGCGCCCTCTCCGCCGGCGAGGGCGGCGAGCCGTGCCCTTTCTCGCCCTTGCCCAGCCCTTCTCCCACGACAATCGCGTTCCGAGGATGTTGGCAAGCAAAGATCCCGAACCCCAACCATAATCTCTACGATCGTCTCCTCCTCGTTTTCTCAAACATCGATTGCTCTTTTTCCTTTCTGTTTTAATCGCTTCTTTACATTACTGTTCGTGCGTTCGCTCATGATCCGGATAATAGTAGGATTGAAGTCGTTGGGATCGACGGGATGGGGACCTTTTCCACGCGCATTGATGGAGAGGTCCGTTCAAGATTTAACCTGGCTCAAGATCAATAGTTCTTTATCAGAGAATGCAAGCAACGGAGATATGACTTCAGCCACCGGTTGATATCAAGATGAATAGATTTACGTAATGCAGTTGTTAGGATCAACGGGATGGATTTTTTTTTTTCTTTTCCAATGGAAATCAAGTGACTAGGCATTATTTTCGTAGAAAGCATTTCTTGAACTGGATTGGGTGGTGTGAAATCTTTGTTGAAATATGGAACTGTATCAGAGGCAGCATTCTATTATTCGAGCGTGTGACTGGTTTTAACAACGTGGCTGATATTTGTTGTGATGAATCTAGGGATCGATTGATCAAGAAGGGAAGAATAACAGGGAAAAAATGGACTCAGAGCTTTCTATATTTATTGAAAAATTATAGAGGGTTTGTCAAATTAGCAAACCAGGTACATTCTATTGCCTTTTCTTATTCTCGTGCTTGTCTGGCTTGGATAATCAATTCTTGTAAGACTATTTGACTGGTGTTCTTTTACAAGTTCAGAAAGGACATATTGCTATCTAACAAGGTTCACTTAGAAACTGTAAACATGTGGTGCCTTCAGTATGATTCAAGAGCTATTGATTTTGCACCTTGCGAAATTATGATCTGAATAAAAGGTTGATTAAGTTACCTAATTATTCTGACTTCTGATTTTCTTTCAAAAGGATGATCTACCATAAAGATGCGTTTCTCTTTTAATCATCACTTGATAATTAAAGAATATATTTCATATTTGTTAAGGATTTTATGCTTATGGATGTTGAGAATGAGAAACATGATGGAGATTTTGAAATTCATATGATAAACAAGTCATTTCAACCTTTGCAAAACCTTTATGATGCTACTGTCTTGTTTTCTATGCCTTCCACTCTATAAACATGTTTTAATATTACACACGATTTACATCTGCACAAGCATCGATAGCTTCCTGTTTTCTCTTTCACACAGTAGATAATGCCCATGCCAATCAAATTATTCATGTGTATACATGTATATCATTTGCCGATATCAAAGTTTGTTACTTAATTTTACCTTGTGAGTTGTCATATGTATTTTTTTCAGGTGTTTTCTTATGTTTGGTTTTTGTTCTCTCACAGTTAATGCCTGCTTTTTTGGTGGCTCTTTCCCTTCACAGATTGTTTCAGAACATTATTACAGTAGTAATAGTATAGTACATTCTGTTTGATTCAGGGTTGCAATCTATCAGTACAAAGGAACAACAATCAATTGCACTTTCTTGAGATGCTTAAGCTAGAATTTCCAGGCAAGTATGAAGGCAAAGAAAATTGCTGCCAACCATCAATTACAGAGTCTTTATTGTTGTGTCCTTTGATCTCTACTGGTGTTTTTTCACTTTGTGAACATCATAATGATGACATTTTACTGTGATGTCTAAGTTAATTCATCATGCGGCTAAGCTAATGATTCTTGAAATATAGGTCTGACTTGGGGAAATGACATTGAAGGTGGTTTTGTTGAATCGTGTGGTAAGTTTCAGAGGGTTATAGAAGCTAGCAGGGCAAAGGAATACAGAAGAGGCTGCATCACCATCATGATTGATGACCTCTCCCTTTTTAGCTGCCCATGGTTCTGTAGACTGTATGTTGACTTTCTATACTACTGTATTGTCCTCACCTCCGAACTGGTTAGAAAAGACAATTTCAAGCCTGTATGTTGACTTTCTATACTACTGTATTGTCCTCACCTCCGAACTGGTTAGAAAAGACAATTTCAAGCCTGTCCCTCCTTTTGTTAATTCTCACTCCATTGATGGAGTTCCTTCTCATTTTTTAAACAGGATTGCTTTCTAATGATTCTGAACCATGAAGATATCTATTCAAGTGAGGAGGCCCCAAGGCTCCTTTCATAACTGGAGTACCTTGCAGATATTGTGCTAAAGACAGAACCCTTGAGTACTGGTTTAGTTGCTGATGTGCATGGACAAGTACGTTTATGATTACTCAATAACATAGGTTTATATTCTCTTCAATTTGTGGCATCATTGGAAGTCAGGTTGTTGAAAAAATTTCTACTGTTTTTTCACCATGTGATAACTTTATTTTGTCTATGTTAGGAGTCTTTTTAAAATTCTTATCATTCTTTGGACCAGAATTGTAAAAACCATCTGAACTCCAAATGATCAAACGAGGACATCCATATTGTCATTCAGAGATGATCAGGATCACCAATAGCTTGAGAAATAAGGTCAAAGTGCCTAGTTATTACACAATGAATATGATGATTCACTGATTCACCATCTCTACAACATGACACATATAAGTTTCAAGGAGCTTATGCTGCTGCTTCAATGATAGCGACATGATAAAATATTCTAGAATTCCCTTACCATCAAACTAATTCCACTCTTTCTGGGGCTGGCTCTGACAAGCACGTGCAATAGCATACTGTGGTCTCTGTCAACAATAAACTCTCTTAAAAAAAGAGTGAAGTTTAAGCTGATGAAATGAACGTTATCTTCAAACATGCATATTTTCTTCTTAGTAGGAATGTGGGCTTCTATGAGATCGATAAGAAGATCAGTACAATTGCCATCTTCATTTAGTTATTACACATCTGCAAAATTAGCTATTGGTGATTCTTGATCTTGTATGCATATCCAGACATTGTTTTTTCTAGTGCTTGCAATTAGTTGGGTTAGGTCAATTTCAGGTTGGATCAAATTTAGGTTGGTAAATAACCTCAGCCCATACCTGACCAATTAATAGCCATGTTAAAAAGACCCATGGCCGATCCATTTATTTGTAGAAACTCATACCCAACTCACGGACCTAGTTATAGCTTTACTTATTAGTTATGTGCTTTAAAAAAATGAAAGCAAAATAGAGCCAAGAAGAAGAGACTGATGGTTGGGTGCCAGAATAAAGTGAAAGAAGAAATTTAATTGGAGAAGAAAACATAGTAAATCATAAACGCGCTATTTGCTTCAATTTTATATTAACATATTTGTGTTCTTCTATCTATTAACTGCACAGTGTTCCTGATAACCTGAACCAAGCTACAACTATCCATTGATCCATCACACTATGGCCGTTGTCCTATGGGCCTAGGGGCTAGGTTTTAAGGGTTTGTCCAACACATTATGATTTATTGAGCGTGGGGGTCAAACCCAAACCTGACCATTTATCACTTGGTTGGTCTTAGCAATCCAAGCTTGATCCATTTATTGCAAACTCTCACCCAGTACCCATTTATTTTGATTCTTTTGGTGGGTTAAGGCCAGAAACTGCCACTCCTAGTTTCTGCAATATTTTTATAAGAGTCCTCAAGAGGTTCCTCTTTGTGAGCAGCCAATATCAAAAGATTTGGTGTTAGGGTTTTACAGGCTTTTCCCTGAGCTCAAGGTCATCATATTGCTTTTTAAGAGTTAAATTTAGTTGTAGAAGGGTCCTCCATCTGACAAATCTGCCTGCAAATGGCGCATAAACATACATGTTTGGTTAACATTGGTCCTTCCTCCAAATTCCAAAATTTGCCTAGTGGTAATTTCAATTAGTATTCCCAGGGATATATTGATATGCATTGATATTTTTTAAAAAATTAATTTAGCAGTCTGGCATACAAGATCAAGAATCATGAATCTTAATTAAGACTGCCCTTTCAGTCATACTTAATTATCCATTGTTGCAGCAATGCTTTGTACTAGTTGGATAAAATCAATTTCTTTCTTTTGCATTTGTTTAGATTTTGCTAACAAGTGGTTGAAACAGTATATACCCATACAGTTTTCTATTAGAGTTTGGTAGATTGAAACTAGGATGTGGGCAAAAATATCATTCTTTTAGACAAATCTTAGACTTGTCATCACTTGTAGATCTTTGAAGTGGTTTCCAACTTACCAAATTACGGTTCTTAACACTTTTGATTCCTTCCTAAATAATCTCTTTCTAGATTTTCTCCACTTTGTCAACACGCACTTGAGGCTTTAATAGACATACTACTAATGGGAAGCAAGGAAGTGTGCATTTATTATGTAGGACTGGAAATAGGCCCGGGTCAACATGAGGTTTGTCGGGTCGAGCTGGCTTCAGGTTGGGCTTTGGAATTGGCCCAAGAATGTTTGGATCGGTTGTAGGCCTAGAAATAAGGCTTGCTCGGGCCCTGCTTGGAGCTTGGGTCCAACTTGAGGCTAAGCTTAAAACTCGACCTAAACCAGGCTCAGACTATTAAGTTTGACCCGACCTGCACTTAAACCCCTAAATCTAAGCTAATTGATTAACCCAAACCCAATCTTCAAATCCAACCCAACCCCTTAGCCTTTCCCTTTCTCTCGCTTTTGCCTTATCTGCTCCTCCCCTTTTCTCCTCTTTCTTCTCTCTCTTGCCTTAGTCCCTCTCTTTCTCTCTCGTTTGTGCCCTAGTTGCTCCGTTGGGCAGATAGGAAGGCCCTCTCCCTACTCTGCCCTCTCGCCATCCTCATCCTTAATAGTGCCCCTCTTGGCAATTGGCAGGGGCTAGCGACATTGAGTGCAACACGGGCCAAGGAGGAGGCATGATGGAAGGAGGCGATGTAAAGGGTAAGGAATATCGAGATCTTTGCCCACATCAACTCTAGGAAGATGATTCTCATCAAGAGGGTCCTCTAGGAGGATTCATGAGATCCACAAGGTCTATTGGAGGGATTGGGCTGGTGCCATGATGGACTACATGGACCTTAAGAGGGACTAGGGGATCACTGTCCAGTTTGTATGCGACTACTATACCTGGAACGACTACTAGGTCAAATTGGAAAAGAGGATTAGGATTTGGAATTTGGGTCAAGTTGAGCCATTTGGCCTGGTCGAGCTCGGTTGGGTCATGCCCATCTAGGCTTTGGACTAAGCTTGGGTTTAGGCTCGAGTTGGGCATGGTCTGAGGTTTGGAAAATTTTTTTGAGCCTAAGCTCAGCTTGAAGCCCGAAAATTTTTTTGGGCCGGGCTCAGGTAAGGGTGTTGCCCGGCCTAGCCCATTTTGATTTCTATTACTATGTCTGTGTTGTACGATACCAAGCAAAACCATCCAGTTCGATCAGTAGTACTGTACCGCCTATGAACTAGGATGGTTAATGGTTTTGGTACAAAATGAAACCTGAACTGGTGCTAACTAATCCTCCTCAAGTTGAAACACTTATAATTGAACTAGCTTAGGCAGTTCAGCCCAAGAAGATCCTATTCGGGCTCAATTGAGCCCTCTCCCTCTATAATTGAGGGAGAAAAGGTCGCCTCACTTTTTTTCTCCTTTGTTGCACCTCTGATCAATGTAGGAGAGGAAAAAGAGAGAAAAAAGAAAGGGGAGAGAGAGAGAGGGGGTAAGGAGGGTAGATCCTCAGTTCACTAAAAAATCATATTAAAATTTTACATTTTGGCATGATTTTGTGATATATAGTAGATCTATGCAATACTATAAATTTTTATATTTTGATATATTTTTAATTAAATAAAAATTTGTAAAAAATAAAAGAGATCTTCAATTCCAAATATTAGTGTCATGCTCGAGTCTAGCATGTTATCTGCTATCTTTTTCACAATAATTTGATTAATTTTCTGCATATTAATTGCTTCTTGATTAAATCCCAATTTTAAAGTAATTTCTAGATCAGTTAGGCTACTAATACTTAATATAGGTTGAGAATATATGTGGTACCTGCTATAAAAGGCTATATTAGTTATAATTAAAATTTAATTTTTGATAATTTATTTAAATTAAATATTATTTTTATTCAAATAATATTTTACTTGCATGTAAAGATATTTCATACATGTTCTTTGGAGCATGTATCATATTTTTTGATACTTATGCAATTTATACATTTTTTTATGGATTTAATTTAAAAATGTTATATAAATATATCTAGAAGTAAATTTTGGGATAGCTAGCAAATTTTTAGGAATGTTTGATTTTTTTCTATTTTTGTGAAATGTTAAATTAAAAAATTAATCCATGAAAAATCATGGATAATTCATAGATACGAATTAGTGATAACCGATGCTATATTTTGTGGTTGAAAATGCATGGTTTTAAAAATTTCAGTATTAAATGGTCTGCAATGAAGCTAAAAATAAAGAAAAGTAAGAAATAATATATAGGGGCAATAGGTAAGATCAATGTTCGCCATCTCGATATCAAGCCCCATACCAGTGCCACACTAGCACAGTGTCGATACGGTACGGTATGAGATTTTTTTGGCATATCGAGTGTAGGCACGCCATCCGCACCGGATACTGGTACGGTATGGTACATCCTATACAGTCCGGTTCGGGCCGGTACAGTGTACCATGGATAAGATAGTAAGTGGCTGTCATCATTGGAGGTGCAAGTGGTATTCATTTGAGTGGAGAGGGATGGGATCATCATGTTGAATGAACACTTGGTTGGTGGATATCCTGATGTTATGGCTTGCAATGTCCCCAAAGGTTAGTCAGCTTTTCAGACATGCTTTTCGAGACTTCATAAATGGGAAAAGGTCACAAGTAAATAGGCCAAGTTGGATAGGAGGGCAACAGGGCCGCCGTTCTGTCACTGCATAGATCCAGCAGATTATGAGGTCTCCAACCCAAATGATATGGAGAATGCCCAAATTCGGGCTGCCATCTGGGCCAGTGGGGAGGAGCAATAGGGGATGGATGAGATCAACAAGCACATAACTAAATTTGGACCCCCATAGTTTGAAGGGAGGACCCAGTCAGTCAGAGTACCATGTGCTAGCTAGCTAGATGGCATCCATGATTGGGACCTTCAATGGTAGGAAAGGTAAGAAGAGTAGGGGTGTGCCAACATCTGGGGTGACAATTGTAGATTTGGATCCACATGCCTTCTCGAGTAGAAATAGAAAGCAACAACGAACTGATAACATGTTGAAGGACAAAAAGAAGGATGTGTGGAGGGCTATTGAAAGTGGTTCAACTTTAGCCACATCTTAGCAAATGCCATATACGACGCCTACTATTGCAACATGATTGATGCCATCTAAAAGGCCAGTCAGGGTGTTGATCTGCTTGGTCTGAGGGACATAAGGTGAGTTACTTGACGAGAATAGAAATGAATTGGAGGCATAGATAGCATTCTGCAAGAGCGAGTGACCCACATACGGATTGACATTAATGTGTGATGGCCCCATTCGACCAGGTGAAGCAATTAACTTCCTTACATATTGTGACTAAATCATTCTTCCACAAGTTAATACTTCAGATAGTGTGCACGACAGTGACTACATCCTTAACTTGATCGAGGAGGTTACTGATAGCATATGGGAGTAGCATGTCATGCAAGTGGTGACTGATCTTGCTGCACAATATAGAAGGGTTGGTGAGCTACGAGATTATTTTTCCCCTACAAAATTGGGGAGATTGAGTGAATCACAATTACTAAGTGCATGTGGCCTATCTAAAAGCCTCAGCATGTCTGCAACTAGTGACAGACATTCAATTTTTATCTGATCGTTGAAGTTATTTCGATGCTTTTCTTTTATCAATCTTTTCTAGTTCTTGGATATTACATGCAAGGATGTTCCCCACTTTTGCTTTTCTAGCTTCCTTTCACGTGTTGTAGTACTTCCTGGCTGTTTTGTTTGGACTTGATCTTGGTTATTTTGGTTTTTGGCCCATTGATGCATCTCATCTTTAACCTCCAAGTGCAATTAAATATTTTCAGTGCTAATTTCCCCACCTTCAGTATGTTTACTTCAAATGACTGCACTCACAAACTACATTTCTGAACCAACCCAACATAAATTGAGGGAAAACAGCGGACTTTCTACCAATTCCAGACACGGAGTTAGAATATTTTATGTGTCGGAAAAAGTTGACCCCTGATAGTGAAAAGTTCTAGATTCCTTTCTTCTCCTAAGTGTGATATGTAAGCAATAATTGGAAATTCTTACCATTAATCTTTCCTACTGAAGGCGGCTTTAGCAACTTCAAGCTTTTTAGAATCCATTTTCTCAGCTTTCCTCCATTTTAGCTCAAGGTTTCACCCTCCTTTTTCATGGTTCTTTGGGACATGGCTTCATGTCTTTATTGTGCATCCTCATACCAACTTAATCAAATAATATTTGTGGTGCAGTTTGTTTGAATTTTCTTTTTTATATACAAGTTTCTTTTATGATAATGTGGACCAGTAACTTTATGATACCATAGTGTAAAAGCTTAAAAATTGTCAGAATGTGAGGCAGGAAGGTTGACTTTGGAAAGACCTGTAATCCACTTTAGAGGAAGACAGAATTTAGTTACATTGCAAACGTTTTTGATAGTTGACTATTTTAAACAAGGGGACTTCCAGCAAACACGGGCATTTAATGAGCAAATATCATAACTTCCACATCTAGGTGAATGAAAATGGTGGTGAAGATTGCTACCCAGGAAGCCAACATTGAGGTGGCTCATAATTAATGATCTATTGAGTTTGTAAGTGCCTGTGTTTTTGACGAAATATTGTGCTATATCACATTCATTGTTTTATCTTTTTAATTATGCAAAGTAATTGAATATATGCTTGTGTTATAGTGTTATAGGTACTGAACCATCAAGTAGACAGTTTATTCCAGGTGTTTCTGTTGATCTTCTTTTATTTTTAATTTTAATTCCAGTTTTTACTTTTAACTGACTGAAAGAAGCAACTATGAAGCTAGGCAATGTTTGGCAGGAGGAACCTATAATGATACACTTTTCAGGCGGTTGTTCTCAGTACCAATGACGTTTTCTACTTCTTCATCTGTTGGAAAGACGTAATTGGGCTTTGGAACTTTTGTGAAATGCAGGTCATGCAGTATGTGGTTGGTATATATTTTTAGTGGACTTTGGGGTTTTTTGTTGAGCTTCCAAATAGAAGGAATAATTCTATAAACCTATAGTTTTTCTTTTTCTTTTGTCGAATCCCTTTACTTGTCAAGAGATGTATGACACTAGTGTAGCGAGAATAGCTGAACCACATGGAAAAAAACATTTGTCTAGCCATGTAGATCATGACAGGAGACCTGTTTAGGGGTGACCGCTACAGTTTCCTGGAGGGTGATGAATAGCAGATCTATCGCCAGTCAAAGAAAGTGGAGAAATAGTGCTTTTGATATTTTATTCAAGCTTAAATAATTATGAGAATCTAAGAACTGAAAAACATAAGAGATTTATGACGTTATTTGTCTCAAAAGTTGAATATAGCATAATATGGGGACCAAGTTGAATAATTTCTCTGTAGCGCCCGAAGGAAGGACTAACCGGACAAATCACAAAGGGCTTGTTGGACGACTTAGACCAGGCAATATATCAGATATTGGACAGGACCAACTCTTCAACGTGTTTAAAAGGAAATGGATGGTCCTAGAATCATAACGGTACACTACATCAACTCTGACTGACGGAAATCAACTGTTAAGGGGCAACCAAGCATTGGGTGACAGGCGGAGGCCTGGAGAAATTGTATAATCTTTGTACTTGAATGATAGATGTCTTGCCTACCAAAAATTGCATATGTTCCTAACACACAAGGGTGAACTGATAACAAACTCTCAAATTTTTGTATTACAGACTTAACTCAGCATTGGTGACAATCATTTATCGAGCTCATGCTAAACTTCAACAAGTTGTGTGCTCTATAGGCTAGGAGTTTTTTTTTTCCCTCTCTCTCTCTCTCTCTCTCTTATGGTAGAGAAGCAGAGCAGAGGCCCCTAAATAGGCTTGGAGTCTGACATGAACAGAATCATTAAATCATCGTTATGGCCTGCACGGTGGGATGAAACAGGATAACAATAACATGCAGAGACTTTAACAGCACATACCAGGACTGAATCAGGATAACAATAACATGCAGTCTTTTAACAGCACAGACCATAAACACAGTACTGCCAATGTGGCCTTATTGATACGGGCTGATAGATACTCTTCTTTCAAGGGTGACCAACGTCCAAACGGCAGTGATCAAAGTCATACCACACACATCTAGCCCTTTTATTTAGTATATTCTCACAAACCTGGATCCCATGTGCTACCCATCAATGAGCTGCTCTCAACCAAGAAATTTCACTTGCCACCTTGCTATGTCATCTCTCTGCTTCCTGGCCTCTTTGTTCTTGCACAGACTGTCGCACAAACTGTCCACGCACACGGGGCCGCTGCTCTGCAAGTCTCTTCCTGCTTTGGTAACGGACCTGAAAAACCAAAACAAACAAATAGCCCAATTCCATCCAAATCTTCCAACAAAAGGAAAACAAAAGCGAACAATGAAGACAATATGATTGAACACTAGAACATCAAACATAATCTTCACGAGCAGAAGGTTGTCTCCCTAAATTTTACAGAACTAAAAATAGTTGGTCATGTAGTGGCAGATGCACCGTGTACAAACCGGGACTGCTAGAAGACAATGTTTATACTGCTGTTCTGTAAAATTTTGGGAGATCTTGATATCTTCTGTATGTAAATGGCCTGGAAGGCCATGGTATTAGTTTACTGTTAATGACCAACACCATGGTCTATCTTGGGAAAATTAAGTTAGCAATATTGGACGTGTATGCTTATTTTCATGACAATGCAATGTTCATGCTTCTTGAAATGAAACAATGAATATAGACATGCGACAAAAAGCTGTCTACCTTCTTTCCAAAGTTCCTTGCTTTCCTTTTCTGCCTAAATTTCTTCAAGGCAGCCTCTCTCTGCACAAAACGGCTCTGATCTACTCCACTACCGCTCCTGCTTCCACTCCAATTGCCACCTCCAGCCCTGCTCTTGTCTGCAAAACCATTAGCAACCTCCATATTCATTCCTACAGCATTGACAGCTGTACTACTTCCATTCTGCCCATTGCTCCCATGATTGCTGCCTGAATTGCTCCCATTTAAGCTATAATTAGCAGCATTACCTTCCACTGGCCCAGCAAACATATTAGATGACCCACATTGTCGGGCAGCTGCTGCCATGTTCTTGAGAGACAAGTCATGATCTGGTGGTGTCTGCAGTTGCTGCTGCTCCTGTATGCTGCGAGTAACGTGATGATGATGATAGTGCTGATGGTGATGCTGCACTTGAACTTGACACTGGATCTCTCTTAGCTGTCCAATTGATCCAGCTGCTGTCACATTATCAACTTTCTCTTGCATAACTTGCTGAGTGCCAGAGGATTGATATTGCACAGGACGGAAAGCAGTGGCAGGTTGGATACACTTGACTGCTGATGTGGTTTCTGCTTTTTCCTTGACTGGTTTAGAAAAGACATTCTTCGTGGTGGAGCCCATGTCATTGTTGTTACTACTGACATTAGAACCCTGCTTCAGAGGAGCAGCATTTGAATGTGATATCATGTTGTATGTAGATTCCGTCTTCACTGCCTCTGAGCAGTTATCAAGCAGAGAACAGCTTCCTACATATCCAGTAAGAGCTTGATTTGAAGCAGCAGAAGTATGGTACCTTTGGACAAAAACAAAAATTGTCAGAATGCTATTCTTTCTGAAATAGTAGTAGAAAAATTAATGTTCTCATATATTTTTTTTTTCACACCTCGAGAATGCTGACAGATTTGAACGTCTTAGAACATTGCGGTCATCATGAGTGGCAGTTCCATCCTCTCCTGTTGATCTCGGCCTCTTCAAACTCAACTCAAGAGATGGTAACACCATAGACCCATCAGCAGTTATATCTTTGCCTTCCATGATCTTGGAGAAACCATTAGGTGCCTCCGTAAATCCGGTTACCAGTTGTGCATTGTTGCCATTTGCGATGGCACCAATCAGATCAACAACTTGGGTGCTTGGTTCATCAGACACATTATTGCTATCAAGTCCCAATGCACCCTCATTTTTCGGGCCGCTTTCAGGCAATTTGTCCATACTTGAGCCTGTTAACTTGGTGGAAACCTGCTCAGTTGGATATGATTCATGTTGTGTATCTGGATTCCCAGGTACTCCTATCTCCAAGTCTTTGCCCATGAAATCATCTGTAATACAGATCGTAAATTAACCAAAATGCTAGCATCTTGAATACTTAGTTAAGATGAATATTAAGATATAGTTGTCGTACCAGTAGGTTCCTTTTGTCCTTCGTACTCTCCATTGGCATTCATGGGCGCCCAATCATGATAGAATACATCAGGCTTTGGGTGAATGACCTGTGCACAGGTACTATCAGGTAGACTGGCTAACTGATCTGATGGAGACATACGTTGGGGGCTGTCCACCTCCACCGCACGTTTTGTCCAGGAACTCTGCAAGTAATCAAAATATTTTTTAGGCATGTATGAGCATTTTTAGGAAACTTATAACAAAAAACAGGTGCCAAAATGTATCTTTTCCTCGATCAATTTGAATCATCAATACGGTTATGAATTAGATTTTAGATGCATATTGTCAAATGTCTCATTTTCATTGGCATGGATATCCTCGTGAGGTTTCTATAAATATTATAATTTATCTTGTTTATACTTGAACTACCTTAAAAAAAATGTCCATGTGTATAGTTGGAATTAATATCACATAATTTAGACCAAAGTATTATTTGACAGTATAATGATCACATAATTACCTTAACTAATAATGACCATATAATCTTCATTTCAGTCTACTTAGCTACTTATTCACCATCAATCTCTCACCCAAGTTCCTTCTACAGAATTTACTGCCTGATTGAGGCTGCATTCCCAAACAACCTGACTTGCCGACAGCCATTTTTTCCATTTTTTCTGTTGTTATCAGCTATTCTCTTATGGTTATAGAGTGTATGTTAGATGCTTGTATTCTAAGTACCCACATGAAAATGAGGTTGCGGTGAAAAGTGACTATCTCTGAAATATTATATGTGAAAAAGAAGAGAGTGGGTATTCTGCTTGTGAGCCAGTTAGTTTTGAAAGGGAACTTTGAGGGGCTACATGGTTTTGTCCATGAATTTGTTCACAACTGATAATCATAAAATCTGATACTGTCCAAAATATGTTTTGCAAGGGAGACACTCATTTTAAGGTCTCATAACTTGTTAATCTCTCCAAATCTGAAAAGCAGCCAAACAGACCTTTTCATCAAACTAATTTATCCTAAGTTGGTATGAGCTCAGGCAAAGACTTGGGAGGCCCTAGAAGGGTCTTGATCATTGTCTGCTGAACCAGCCCATACCAGCCGGTTCAGCCCCTACCGAACCGGTACCGCCCCTGACCAGTCCGGTACAGCCTTAAAAAACAGTTCCGACCCCTTCGGAGCCGAAACTGAGCAGTTCCACTTTCGTACCAGTGTGAACTGGTCCGGTTCGCACCAGTCGCCGTGCCCACGCGTGCGCAAGCTAGGAACGCTCGGTTCCCCGATAGCGGTTCCCCGAGCTGGGAACCGCGCCCGCGCAGGGTTCCGCGCGCGGGGAAGAGCGCCCGCACATGAGGCAGCGCGCCCACGCGGGGCAGGCCGTGTGGGCCATTTAAGAATGGCATTTAACGCATCCGCGCCTTGATTTTTTCGCATCCGCGGACTTCGCTGCTCTATTGACCGGTTCGGTACCAGTTCCAACCGGTACCGGTGCCCACCGGTACGTCGGTACGATCGGTATAGCGGACCTTCTTTTAATTGTGTGTTAGAAAACATACATGACATCAAAGATAAAATTTTCAAATTGTAGTTGTAGTGTGCATTTGTCCTGGCCCTTGACTTATAATTGAACATGTAATAGTCTACAATTCCTAGCCCTAGCCAACAGGACTGGGGCTCCAGTGTTTTCCAATGGTTAACATCCCTCTCTTAAGGGCTTGCTCTTTAGAGAGGTTCAAAGTTGAAACCCTAGTGGTGGCATATTACCACCATATTGCCCCCCCTTCCTGACCACCCCCACCCCAAACCCCCAAAAAAGGTCTGGCCTAAGTCGAAGCACAAAGTTGTCATAAGGTCTGGCATATTACCACCATATTGCTCCTCCTTCCTGACCACCCCCACCCCAAACCCCCAAAAAAGGTCTGGCCTAAGTCGAAGCACAAAGTTGTCATAAGGTGACCAAGTGACCAGGCCAGTTTAACTTGTTCTCCCAGTAATTCCCCTTTCTTTCTCCGCACTTCTTTACTTTGAGCCTTCCTCTCATTCAATCTTTTTACTAATTTCTTTATACTTCCATCATGATCATGCATATAACTTATTCATTCTATTTTCATATTTTAGTCATTTTTCACCCTTTAAGGTGCCCTCATCATACTTTTTCTGACAGCAAGAACTGATTCTGACACAATTGAATGAGTCCTTCAGTCCAGACATGGCTTATTGGTTTTATGATGACTGAATTTCTGCATTTCCAGTTCTGGTTGTTATTAACAAAAATAACATGAGAACAAATGTATGAACTAATGGCTCGTGAAGTTCAATTGATATGCCTAATTTTTTCAGTTCACTTTGGAAAATTCCATAATCGTATCTCTTCAACTTTAGGCCTAACACCTTTCAATCAATGAGTCCAATTCATGTGCTACATAGACCAAGTTTTATCGCATGAAGGCTTTTCAGAGCCCTTGAGACCGTGAAAAGCTTGTTTTGTAGGATCAGGGTTGCACCGCTCTCTAGTCATAAGAGGAGTGTTGTTGCCCCTCGATGTAGTATCTCAATCTCCATCGCACAATCCTGCTGCTGCTTGAAGACCTTGTGATTGCCACCCAATGTTCTTTAGCTGCAGGGACACAATACTTGTGCTCGAAGAGATTGCTTGCTTGTGGACTAACCTTCATAGTCTAAGGTATATCCTCCCTAGGGGTTTGAGTTCCTAGGATAAATAGAACTGTTCAGGTATGATAACTAAATCTGAAACCAAGAACTAAAAAGGAGAAAATGTTAGTCTACTTATCCGGGAGTTTGTTGGGGAAGGAAGAGGGCGTGGGATCACCTCTCCTTCCCCTAAAACTCCTCCAAGGGAAAAGACTAGGAACCTATGCTATGCCTAAGATATATGAAACTAATGTAGAAGGAATAGGAAAAAGAAACTAGCTAGCATAAAAAAAGAAAAGAGAACTTCCCTAATATGCTGATCCCCTTGGCCAAGCCTTTGTAAGCATCGTCAAGCACTTCACACCCTACAAAATCATTGAAAAAGTTTTAACTATGGCCATCTTGGTCAGGCAAGACCTAGTCTCTTTGCAAGTGTTACTCTCTGCTAGATAACTATGAACTTCTTGTGTACTCTGTGATAGATAACTATGAGCTTCTTGCTGAGAATACTTGATGGTTCTGGTTGTAGGGGGTTGGGGGTATTTACAGTGCCTCCCAGAGGAGCCAAGTTTGTGCATATCCAATATGAGGACTAAAATCATGGAAAAATCAACTTAATTTGTGTGAAAGTTGTAAAAGGATAAACTTTTAGGACTTCGAGCTTGAGTAGAGCTTGAATTTCTTTTGACAACAAAGATGGAACTGCGAGAGCTATTCTAACGGTGCTATTCAAAGAGATGCGGTTAAGAGGCCAACTATAAGAACGATCCAGGTTCTAGAAGTGTAACAACCCAAGACCTCACCCAAAATGGCTAGCCGGAAGGTATTATTTGGGTTCTTTGATCTTGTATAAGTACCCAAGATCTACCCAGCGAATAACCGATGTAGGATTAAACACACGCCCGCACGGATCCTCACATACTCCCCCCGTTCAAGCCCTGACGTCCTCGTCAGGCTAAGGGTTCAAATCTAATCGCAAACACCACAATTGGCCCATGGTCAGCCCCAATGGATCCGTATTGCAGTGTCCCCTAGTCTACATAGGTTATAGACCGGGTTCGCTCTGATACCATTTGTAGCAACCCAGGACCTCACCCAAAATGGTTAGCCGGAAAGTATTATTTGGGTTCTTTGATCTTATATAAATACCCAAGATCTACCCAGCGAATAACTGATGTGGGACTAAACTCTCGCCCGCACGGATCCTCACAAGAAGTTTTAATGATGTGATGGCAACATAATTACCATAAGAACGATATTTGATGGCTCGGATCCTGCTATCAATTTGAGTGGGCTCTGGCCTGAGTCCTAAAAAGCATATGAAGCAATGGATGTGATGCAAGGATGCAACATTTTTAAGGCCCTATTTTGGGGTGGTAATGCTTGCAATATTGTTGCTACTGACACTTGCCTTCTTGTTGGGTGTCAAAAGCCGAAGTGCTTACATGGATGTCTAATAGGCATAGCAATAAGTGAGAAGAATTGAGCGAGCCAACTTTGCTTGCAAAATCCTGGGGGATCACTTTAGCCTCTTTCTTCCTGGCTCCTTACTGATTGCAGTGTCAAATTAGTTTGCAAAAAAATAAATGAAACTTTTTGCAAGAATTGATGGTATATCCTATCTACTATGGTCCTACTGTCAGTCAAACATTGATGTAACAAAACATAGAAAAGCTCGAAATCAGGTGACTTCCAATGATAGAATCGGAGCTTTGGATGCCCAACTGTTAGTACAGATCTAACAGTCACACCAATACCATCAACACCAAATCTGCTGGTCAGGACAATACTGTCAGTACCTCTTCTAAAAATCATGCCAATACCGTAATAAAAATCCAATACTGTTAGTTCAAAGTCACAGTCCACTCCAAGCAATCAAGTGTAGAAAACTTGAAGGCCTATTTAAGGATGTATGCACCCAAAATTTAGGCTAAAATGATGAAAACTAAAAGAAAGCATCATAAAATTCTTCTAGGCATGATGGGACAAAGAGGTCCTATTTCAGTCACCTGTTTTATAGGATTGGTTATGTCGCTTCCTAGTCAATGGTGGAGGATTGCTACGCCATTTGATATGTTGATCTTGCAGGATCCAACTGCTGCATGAAGATGCATGATCACCACTTGACACTTTTTCCGGCCGCCGAAACACCCTGATTGCCTTGCAAGAGATGTGTTGTTATAGTTTCTATCCCTCTAGAGAGGGGTATACATAGCCTAGAGTCTTGAACATGGATAGGAGAATAATTGAACGACAAATTAGAGAGATTTGGGTGCGGATTTTCAAATCTAGAAACTGAAAAAATAATTGCTATGATGCTAACTTGGGAATTTTGTGGGGAAGGGGGGGGTATTGCAAAACCCCGCCTTCCCTTAAAAGCCCAAAAAGAGCAGGAACAAAAAAAGCTAATGCATATTGTGCCTAAACCATATGAATAATGCAATAAAATCAATCTAAGTTATACTAGATTGAACTAAAAAAGAAAGTAGAAAGAAAAAGGGCCTAAGAATTCCCTAAGACAGGCAAAAACCCAGGCTAAGACCCTTTTTTGAGCACCCATTGGGTCCTCCACACCCTTCAAGATCGTTGAAAAAACTTAATTATGACTTCCCTCAATGTAGAGAAGCCTTAGTCTCTCAGAGCATGCTCTTACAATCTCCTTAGCAAGAGTTTTTGTGGAGATTCCAGTATTAATATCAGCGGTAAGAGCTTGGGGGTCTATATAGTGCCTTCGGGGAAGGCCTAGCCTTTGTGTATCCAACAAGGCTCTCTAGACCGATACTAGGGGTTGTACAGGCCAGCTACTAGTTTGGTACAGTATAGATATGTATTGTACTAACTCAAGGCATACTAGAACCATGGAGAGAGGAAGAAGGGCGGGAGACAAACAGAGGTAGAGAAAGAGAAGGAAGGAGAGAGAGCGAGGAGAGGGTGAGAGAGGAAGGGAGAGCGACAAGAGTGGGAGAGGGGTACCTATCATCGACTCGGCATCAACAATGTTGTCGGCGATAGAGAAAAGCCAAATACCTTAGTGACAAGAGTTTTGACCTCGTGAAGGACCGCAAGCAAGAAGCTCACATGAAGCTAGCAAGATGAAGTGAGAATTAAGGTGGAGAATTAGAAGATACTTGAGCCAATTGTGCCCTCAAACCAAGTTGAACTGCTTGAAATTGAGTGGAACTTGACGGTTTTGCTTGGTTCGGAGTGGTCCGGGCCAGTTTGTATTGTTTCCTGAACCTAAATATTGAACCAACTCGGTTCCGCACCATTTTGGGTTAGTATGCCCCGAACCAGGTGATTCAGATCATCAGACAGACATTAGTATCCAATGTGAAACTAACAAAAATAATCAAAAATCATGAAAAATTCAAAAAAAAATAATATAAAGAAATTCAGGTTAGAGTTAAGCTAGAGCACTTTTTGGTGATTAGGGCTAGAGAGGGGCTAGGTCGGCCCATGGCCCATTGGGTTGGGCTGACTTTGGGTTGAGCTCTAAGCTTGCTTGAGAACATTCTAGGTCAGACTTGGTCACAGATCCAAAGCCTAACTCAATTTTTGGCCAGGTTCATGTCTAGGGTTAACTTGGCTTGGGCTCGAAGCCTAGCCCGAATTAATAAGCTCGACATGGCTATGCCTAAACCCACTTATCTTAATCCATGAGTCAGACCTAGGTTTGAGACCAATTTCTTGAACCACTAACCTCTCACCTACCTTATCCTTCTAATCCATGATGCATGCCCTAATTTTCCTGAAACCTCTCCTCTTGGCCTCTAGTACAATGAAGGTGGATGGGGTAGTCAGAGCCTCTCTTCTCTCTCTTTTCATTTCTTCGACATCTTCAACATCTCGCTCCACCACATCCACTCCTTACTGATAAGTTCCTCGTCCTCCTTTTCTGCTCGCCACTTGCCTCCTCCAAGATCGTATATCCTTGAAGATTCGCTGCTCTGCTAGCCGCCTCTCCCTCCTCAGCGCCCTCGACCACTGCCAGGTTGTCCATTCTGCTAGCTACATCTCCCTCAGCCTAGACCCTCCACGCCGATGGCCCATCTCCCTTCGCCCCCCGGCCCCCTCTCCCTATGCACTACCCTCGATCGCCTTTGCCATTGAAGCCCTTAATGGTTGCCCACCAAGGCCCTCGTTGATTCCCTTCCCTTGACCTTGGCACTCACCATGACTGCCCCACCTTCGTTGCTGCGCCTTTGCTACCCTCATTGTGATCCTTTGAGGTGATCGAGCTTATTCAAGTCAAGCCATGTGGGTCTTCATGCTAAGCTTGGGTTGGGGCTCGAGCCTTATCCCAAAAACCCCTCTGATTGGCTTGATTCCCTCTTCCAATCACGAGAAGCGGTTGATCGCCACTGAAAAGCAAGTTTTTAGGCTTGGGCCCAGCCTGGAGCCCACAAATTTTCATACCAAGCTCAGGCTTAAAGAAACCCAACCTGGTCTAGTTCCAGCCCTCACGATGATAAGGATCATGTTGTTAGAAGGTATCCAACTACAATTATTATGTTGTTAGAAGGTATTTGATAGCAGTTATTATGTCGTCTGAAAGAGATCGGACAGTGGAGATGCGCCATCAGTAGGTTCCCTGTTTATAAAAGCTTGAAGCATTTGATGGTGCAACTTGCATCACTGGTTGACTTCTAATAGCGTGAATTTTACTTTCAGATATCCTTGAGTGGGGCTTCTTCTAGCTTCCCCTATAGAATCAAATGTAGCATGAATGCAATGTGGAATGTAGTGAGATTGGGCCCTTTATCCTGAAGTGCTGGATCCTGGGGCATCATCATAATGGACATTTGGTCTTTCTATGGGATGTCACAAGCCAAGGTGCCTACATGTGGATCTGAGTACTTTTAAGTGGAACCAAACACACTGATATTCATTTGGTGGAGAGCACTCTTAAGACACAATACATAAACTCTTGGCAATTAACAATTTTCTTAACTACTTAACCCGGCACTATATGAAAGTCACTACTTAGCTTTAAACAAAAAATATACAATGAAAAATAGAATTATATTTCCAGTGGAACTCAAATTTCTCTTTTTCTTACTAGGCTCTGTACTTTCAACTTCAGAAGATCTCAATGCCTAGTCAAGTCAAAATTATTATTGCTTCTTTTTAGATAATATATTATTATCTTAATAAATCAAATTACAATCTATTGCATAAATAGTGAAACCTATTTAACTCCTATAGAGTCTTCAATTCTTCTTAAGAATCCCTTTTGTAGGTAGTCACCCCTATCCAAAGGGTGATCATGAAATCTCTTCTAACACATGATATGAACTTTTGGTTCTATTCTTTAAGTTCAATTCTGAATACTGTATTGCTACTATTCATAGCATATCATCTTTATACACTGATACAAATTGACGACGCTTGATGTAGGTTGATATGCATGTCCCTCAAGAGATGCAAGGTGTTTATCATTTTGACACCCTATCATATGATACTTTGATGTATGACATGCTGAAATAGGACATTCTAATCTTTTCTATTTGTGCAAATCTTTTTGTTAACGTTACACCATGTCTGTCCGACATTTGATGAAAATGAATGGGCAAGTCTTGATATTGGAAATGAATCCATCAATGTTGCGCAGCCATGATAAATCATATGGGCAAGTCGTTTCTCCAACATATAACAACAAATATACACCAAACATAACTGGAAAAAAATCTACTAGTATCACATTACCAATTACTATATGGACAAAAAAGTTTGGAGGTAAAATTCATAGTTACTCCTTAAAGAGGCACAGAGCATACATCCATAATCTGTTTCTTATGTGTGAACTGACCTGGGGCAGTATATAGGTCAATATAGTACTATCTGCATTACATTAGGTCAAAATGATCGTCATTTAGTGCTGTCTGTCATTTACATGTAAGCAGCCTGGTCGATTATCATAATAATAAACATCACATTCTCAATTCTCATAAACTTGGTTCTAGTGATTTGGAAGTAAACTGTAGGTCAAATTAGTACACTAGAGATAGATGTATAGGCATGCATATATAAGTCAATGGTCAAGGGACTTGCTCCATTAATTTGTGAACATCTCAAGAGCCAAATAGTCTATAACTCATCTTAATTTACATTACAGTTGTAATACTAAAAGTTAGGATCCTATCAGGTGCCCTACTTCATTTGATGTATGAGAAATGTAAAAGGAGCATTTGAAGGGAGCAGCGTCGCTGAAAATGTAGACTTTGAGAGAAACTTCATATATCGTATGAAAACAACACAACAGGAAAGTAGTAGTTTCAGAGATGATGTGCAGTAGACAATATTGAGATCAGATTTAAAACTATAGGTAAATTTTAGAAATCAAGAGAAAGCTATGAAACATAACGTTAGTAAATAATCTTTTGTTGATATACTCAAGCTAGAGATAAGGGACAAGTCCAACAAAGTTCACCTTGATTAGATTGGACGATTCATAAATAATAGTCATACTTTAAAAAAAAAAATGGAAACATGACCGATAAATGAAGGAATTGTAAGCAGTGTACCTGAGTTCCACTGCCATTATCACTTCCATCCCTAACATTCAAGCCAATGCTCCCATTGTCATCATCGCCATTGCTTCCACTATAATTGTCAGAGTCAGCAGCACTCTTTGACTTAACAGATTTTTGGGTTTGGTTGCCACTTTCACTACCACTACCGCTAGACTGAGATATAGCAATAAAGTAATGCAGTTAGAAGAGGAAAGTAAAAACAAATAATCAAAACAAAAAGATAAAAGAGAATTAGAAAAAGAAGAAAACCAATAACAAAGAGATTTGATGGATGAAAAATATGACCATATCATGACTTAACCAATGGCATTTCCTGAAGACACTACTAAGAAACATGAATCCCCTTAGTCTATGCAATAGAACAGAAGACAATAAAAAAAGAATCTAAACAGTACATGATAGAAACTTACACTGTGATATCTCCTCCAGATGTGTTGCCAAAGGTTTTTTAGCTCATTCTTGCGAATAGGCTTCACTAAAAAGTCAACTGCACCTTTTGACAAACATTGAAAGACTGTACCCATAGAATCATTTGATGACATCACTGCACACAAAGCTCATCAGGTGTAGCAGCTAAATGTACCAAAGTTAAGTAATGTGAAAGAAGCATAGTTTGTGATATCATAATCTCAGTTGAAAGAAACATAATTTAATGTAGTCAAGTGATGGAGAACGAGTACTCACTAATAACAGGAATATTCTTGCAAGTTCTATGGCTCATGATCTTGCTTAGAAGACCAATGCCAGATAAACAAGGCATGACTACCTCAGTCAAGACAAGGTCAATATGATTTGTAAGATCTTGTAAGATTTTCCACGCTTGTAGGCCATTTGCAACAGCAGTTACTGCCAAAGGATGAAGAACAGTCGGGAGTGAATGTAATTATATGGAAGACATGATGCAAGAAACCTACATCGGATAGTTTCTATTTTAGTAATTATTGAAGTTCAAATATTCTACAAGCCAAAATTCTTGAAATTCATATTATTCAAGATCATGTAATAATTGAACTGATACAACATATGATAATTATTTAGTTGTTTGAATGTATTTCTTGAAACATTCATGCAATGATTATGTCTTAGAACTTTTTTTTTTTTTTGAGAATACGCCGGAGCCCCACCGAGGGAATACCACCTGTTATATAATTAACAGGGGTGCACCGCCCACTATACATGGGGTGAGATCAAGAGGAAACACTTTTTAGAACTCAAAACGAAGACCTTACCTTTTTTAAGCGGAAGAGTATGATTCCCAACCTTCCTAGATACTTGGAGATTCATTTATGAAGTTGCCATCGATAGTGACCATCAACTGGATCTCAAAATCGGGCACTAAATTGGTTTGATTACACTGTTATTATATAATGCTACTATTTTATTTGCTAGCACGAAAGAGGGTCATCTTGTACCTTCATAGCTTTGAAACAATACCAAAAAGTTCAGCCAAAATATATTAGGCTGTTTTTGAGGGACCATCTGAATCTTTAATATTGTACATTTGAATCATTCTACTGGTATAATGCATATTATTTTTCCTTGATATGAAGTATATAGAAATAATAATTCAATTGAATCTCCTTATACTATGCCATGTCACATCTCGCAATTGTTTCTCACCATGGGGAGGTTCCTTTCTATATAAATGAATAACAATAGTAGTCCTAACAGGCATATATACAAACAATAATAGTCTTAAAAAACAATCATGGTACTGGAAAAATGTTTAAAAGAAATCCTTATTAGGCTCCTCTACTGTTTAAATCAGATAGAAAGGGGCACAAAATTTATATATGATGGATTCTGATGCTGGGAGTGCAACATCTTAAGTGAGATACTAGGATACTTGAACGTGTATTGATGACACATGTAGCATGACTTGAGATTCTGCTATATGAGGGATAAACCTTAATGAAGATTCCATCTGCAGAATAACTGGGAGCTGATAGAAGAAATCACTGCTTCTACATATCTGAGATGCTACATATCAGATTCCTATTCAGGAGCACAGCATCGTGCCTTTCAGCAGTTCATTTGTTTATACCTAAAGGAGTTGGTTAGTGATGATGATAACAGGAGTTGACATAAGACCTTTACATCAAGGAAGTTGGCCAGGCAATGGTCTCTGCATTAAAAAGGGAAAAGGAACAAGAGTTCCCAAAATAAATCTTGAAACTTCTGGAGCAATAATATTGAGATACGAACCTCCACTATAATAGATAAGGATAGCGTGCAAATAATAAAGCCATCTCAAACTAGCAAAAAAATCTGTCAGCAAGAGTTTGCTTGTACACACTGCACGTGGTAGCATGAATCTTGTCTATGAAATGCTTGGTTGGTTGAATGTAAGAAATTGTTAGCACAGTGCTTGTGACACCCCCATGACCAAGAGAAGGTAATGAAGCCAATTGAATATGGCAATAACAAAGGCCATCACTTGATAATCGGCCTCAAAGCTTGAGTAGTTTTTATTTTTATTTTTTGTGGTGAGGTAGGGAATTTGGAGGAATCCAATAGGATCCATAATATTCTTCTCCTCGATGAGAAAAGGCCAGCAATTCCCATTAAATTCAGCAATAACATTTGATTGCAAGAAGAAAAGAACTCGTTTTAATTAACTCAAAAAATTAACTCAAAAACATATTAAAAGAATAAGCATTAAAATTAGTATGTATAGAACAACAAAACAAACAAGCCAAATCACCAAAAAAGCCTTATTTTGAGTACGAATCTTATCTTGAGCAGATATCGCAACTAAAACAAAGCTCTGCCCATGGACTAAAAACAAATTATCCTATGTAGAAAACATCTAGTATCTCCAAATACTGTTTCATGTTAATTTCTTTCGTAAGCATGAGACTGACGTAAAGTTCATCAAGGCCAAATGGTAAATTATTTCGTGATAGGATTTTGATGATGGACATCCACCAAAGTTCTGTGATATGGGAAGAACTCCCATTTGCCAATATCTAGGACCGTGCTCCTTACCTTGGCAAGATATAGGCAAAGGACTTGAAACAGCATAAGCAGCTAAAAGTGCATGGGTATGCTGACAACAGATCCATGCAGATGTCCACTTTATGGAGCTCAAAGCCAAAGGTCTGATCTTATGCTAGAAAAAACCACCATGGAATTATTAGGCACCACCATCTTGACATTGAAACATTTATTCATAAAACTCATGGAATACCTAGAGATTATTGTAGTCATGCACCCTAGAAAACCATTTTCAAGAGCACTTGAAGTATATACTACGAATGGTAGCTATACATCAGCACTAACATCATTAATTTAGACCGTGGCTAAACAAGAGATTAAATATGGCAACTATTTTTGCCTTTTGACACTTCGACTAAGCATCCCACCTAATAAGGTTTCATGAACCAGGCATTTCAAGTCATATTGAACTGAACCGGCTAGTCAGGATGGTATGGCCACACAAAATGAAACAGCATTAGAACTAGCCTAAACCAGACTAAATTAATTAGTATTGTCCTGTTTCAAATCATTCTAACCTCGTTCAGCATGGTTTCGGATGGTTCTAATCTGCTTCACCCAGGCTGATCCAAGCCCTTTTACAAAACCCCAACCCCTTGTGTTTGATCTCTATATCTCTCTCTCTTCTCTCCTCTTTGAAACCCTAGCCGTCATCCTCTCTCGTGCCCTCTCCCCCCTCGAGTCCTCGACCTCACCTTCCTAATCCCCTTCTTGTCTTCTAGCGATGATGCCATAGGGGACCTCGTCGACAGCTCCAGCACTGATCAACAACCTCCAACTTCTAATCAACAACCACTCCGGGCAAGCTCTACAACCCGATCGACGATCTCCAGCCCCGATTGAAAAGCTCTAGCCCTTGATCATAAAAAAGAGGCTGCATAAAAGGAACAGCAATTATCTTTGAAGACAAAATTTACAAAATTCATATTAGCCTCTATTCAACTAGTAAAAAGACAACTACTTAGCTGGATAAAAATAGAGATGAAGTTATAACAACAAAAGGACCAACAAAAAAACAGAAAAATTCATCTGAAAAATCAAAGTTTGCTACAAACATGATAACTCTTAATAAATAAGAGAGAAGACAGCACTTTCATGAATTCTCGGATAAGACTGAAAGCCAAGGAAGGCGACAAACTGAAAGCCTTGAAAATGTCAGGCTGAATACTTTAGATCACAAGGAAGAAGGCACTCAGATAAGGACTCTGTATTCCGTAGAAGAACCAAATCTTATAACAAGTTTATATAAGAATTCAAGGAAGCTTAAGAATAATGTTCCCTAGTACACTCAACAAGCCAGCTTATATCGACCTCATTCCATGCATTTATTTCCAGCTCTTGGTTTGGCATTACTACATAAGCCTTTTATTAATGAATAATAACTACAGGAGTGATATTTGCTGGCAGTGCAATATATAATCAAGTATCATTTGATTCCTTATCACCCATTAATTACAGGATTGGTGAACTTTCCTCTGACACGCCCTATATACAGTAGTATAAATGAGGATAATAAAAAAAAAAAGGATGTAAAAACTACACATGTATATGATATAGTATTTTCAACATCTACAAAAGCCGAATTCTATATAAAAATAAGATGTTTCAAATATCGAAAATCCTGTTTGTTTTTTCAGATATAGTAATGTATTCAAGTAACAATAATATATTTTATCATCAATAGTACCATGGCGAGCAATAAGACAACCAAATATCTCAATAGTCACATGCAACTATAGTTAATCTTCCTTCACCAAAACTTACTACTTACAATCTGTAAATGTGTAAGCAAAAACAACAGAAATTAACAATTAAACACCAAGAAACAGAATGAAATTAAAAAGATGACGTCTTATGCCCAACTACACTAGGAAAGCAAATTATATAAAGCATCCAACAGCAGTTAGTCCTTTTTTTTTGGTAACACAGTTAGCCCTTTTAAAACAGAGAACCCAATGTATATATAGGGGTGTCAAATAAGCAGATCAGCTTGAGCTATGCTCCGGCAAGAAAAGCTCAAATCAAGCTCGGTTTGAAGCTAAACAAACCAAGCTTGAACTAACAAGCCAGGCTCAAAATTAATTTCGGGCCAAGCCAAAAAAATCGACAACTTGATCAAACTCAGCTTGATGAGGCTCGAATATACTTAAATTATTTATATTGTATATTTCATATATAATGCATCATTAGATTAAAGTTTTAATTGATGTATTCTTTTATTCTTTGGATCAATTAAATATTAATTTAGACCCGAACCAAACTTTGAACCAAAGCTTGAAATCAAGAATCAAGATTTCATTTAAGCTGAAGCCAGGCATGATCTAAACACAAGTTGATTTCAGCTTGATTAAGGATAATCAACCTGATCAAGCAGGCTCATGTTCAGCTTGATTTGAAGTTAAGCTTGTATTGAGCTTGAAATAAAGGTAAATAAATCAAGCTTGATCTTGGAACTCAAGCACAAAATTAATTTCAAACCAATCTTGATCAAGCTCGGCTCGATTACAGTCCCATGTATATAGCAAAAACAGAACAGTAGTTAATGCTTCACAACAAAGTCAACAGTTCAGCATGCAAGTAAATGTATCAGTTGAAAGGAATATAAAATTCTGTGCAGATTTTCCATATAGGGACAATAAAAATAAAAGTTAAGCTGCTTACCTTCGTAGCTACAGTTACGGAGCAATGCACCGACCACTTGCCGGGTGGAATCATCATTCTCTACGAGCAGGACCTTCAGTGTTCTAACAGAAAGAAACCTCTCCCATTGAATCATTGGTCCTGGTGGCTGCTGCTGCTGCTGCAGTTTCTGTGGACCAGGCTGATGTGCCAGGGGGGCAGCCACATCACGTTCTTGGTTGTAGTTCAAATCTTGTGTGACCTCGTTAATCCTTGACTCATCTTCTTCTGAAAGCCCCTGGCCCTCCCCCACAAGGCCATCCCTAACTTCCTTGTGCTCATCACGGATGTGATAGTTTAGTTCCGCCGGCCCTTGGTTCTCAGCCCCATGAGGGCTTGCTTCATCAACACTTCCCATCAACCAGACTCAAAATGACCAATAATGGTGCTGGAATGAGCAGTGGAAAACGCTTCCTTGTCCAAGAAGAGAACGCACACATTCCGTTGCCTTCAAGAACACCACCTCTTGACTAACAACTCCGACCTACGAACTAGATCACATAAGCAAAGAACTGAGTCTAATGTCACGACAATATTGGAGAAAGAACCTTCTCTGATGAACCCAATGCCCTAGAAATCACTCTCTCTTAGATTTAACCGACACACAGCAGCCGTTACCCAGCTAGATCTCTAACTCACATTCAAAACCTAAAGATTCCACCAACAGAGGCAAGTTGTTAAAAGAAAAAAACGTTTCAGACGCACATGATGCCCAAGAAATCACTCTTCCCCATTGTTCAAGAAACAGGGCACTTATGTAAGATTACAACCCTAGTTCGCCTCCAAACCACATGCATCCATCGATTAAAAAGAAAAATGAAAGCACAAAATAGTCAGAAACCAAGAATCACGGAGACAAGAGATCCCAACAAACAAGGGTTTAAGCCAAAAAAAAAAAGACACGAAAAGACCCAAAGAATTCGAAATCGGTTCAAGAACGAAAAAATCTCCAGTTCCTGAAACAAATCTAGAGAGGAAAAACAAGATTCGTATACCTTCTTGCCCGATCAAAGTCCAGGCTTCTGCGAGGGGAGGAGAGCAAGAACCCGGCGGAGATCCAAGGTGCTGCGACCTCCGCCCGAGATCAAGAAGAAGAGAGGAGAAGAAGAAGAAGAAAACGATTGGGAGAAAAGAGCAAGAACTGCCTCGAGTCTTGGGGGGGTAGGAGTCCCAAATCCTACTGAACAGAGAGGAGCGCCATGGCTTGGGAGTTTTGAGGAAGATATCCCAGGCTTTGGGGGAGGGGATTGGTTGGGGGGAGAAATTAGGCTCGGTCCGAGCCGGGGGTGGTGACGTGGATCAGATGGCGGTGGACAGCGCCCGGTGGTGCGGAGGTGGGACGGGACTCGTCCGACGTGGCCATCCCCGCTGGGCAAAATCAAAAGCCAGAAGCTAACGTTCCCGTTCCGCATCGCGGAGGATCCTCCAGAGTCCAGATTGGCTAGTGACCACGTGGCGCCATTCGCAGCGCCCGCCGTCACTACCTGTTAACGGATAAATAAAGGGCCGGCACCATGCGGTTGGTCGGGATTCTCCCAGGCCCCGGCCCTACCATGATCGAGGGCGTCGTTTTCTCCAGATCGCTCTCCGGGCCCACGCGCCTGAGATAAAATCTTAACGGGCGCTTGACGGGGTTAATGAATTAAATTAAAATGACAGGAATAACCCCGTCTCGGGCGCTTGGTATAGTTTATTAATTTATTTTTTTCATGGTACACGTACGATGAAATAAATATTCGCGGTTCGAGGGCTATTGGAACGATAGGAGAGGGAGGAACGTTCTAGAGGGCGGAATGTCATGGAGAGGGCCCGCCAAGTGCAGTACTCCCATGCGTAAAAAATGCTAAGCTGTACAATAATTATGATGCCGAAGGATGATGCCATCTTCATGGTTTAGGTGGGGCTTGTTTATTGGATGGACGGTTTAGTGCTCCAAAAACCAGAACGAGGAGGACAAAAAATGGGCCCAAGTGGGTTTGGATTTTAGTCATCCAATCTCAAATTAACTTGGCTCGACACAGTCACAAAATGGGCTGAACCATGAACATTTCCTATTGTGAAATTGCAAGTCACTCCCTCTCTATCGGTAGCAATTCTCGACGACATCATCAATATAGTAACACTGATGAGTTATGGAGTTACCATGGATGCAGAGTATAAACTTTATTGCGACAAGCACGGTTAATGGGAATTTGAACTAGCTGAGAATTGAGCTTTAATTCTTGATCTTTAACCAATAAAAATCGGACAGCAGGCATAAGCAATTCAATTGTTAATTAAAGACAAGATTTCAATCCATGACAACCTCATGTGTCCTTCAGATTTAGGAACTTCTTATCGTACGCAGTATGGGCCACTAGTTGCTTTTGCCACAAAATTTGTACTATTTCATTGTTTGTTCATTATCCAAGAGATAGTATGTCTTGTTAACATCTTCGGCCAAAAATTTCTCCTTCATTGAGGATGGTGAAACATATTCATTTATAGTTTACATCAAGTAGGAAAGTTCTCTGGACATCTTGTGTGCATAATATTTCTTAATTTATATCCAAAAGCACGCACATACACACAAGTACATGTATGTGCATTTGTTTGTGTGTGTGTGTTTATATAGCCGTGTATACAAAAATCAAATAGAGGATAATTAATGGCTCGTTGGCAACAATGTCATCATATATACTTACTCAAAGAGAGTTCTATGTGATAACTTCCTCAATCTCATGAGGCTCATAGTCTTGTACGAGGCATATGGGGCCTTCCAATAGACAAGGGCGCACTTGATCATAATAATAATATTATCCATCACCTCATCCATGCATAGCATTTAATTGAATTTCTAAAGCTTTGCAATGCAAACAAAACAACCAACCTTGGACTGGAGGTAACTACCTGGTGGACGTCCCATTTTCATACTAATAATGTTTCTTCAAATGATATAGAATTCTACTATGAGGCGGAGTTGCCTAGTGCTCTCCGAAATGTACTGCTTTTTGATTTTCTTGGCCGTATACGTACTTGTGTAGTATGATACTTCCGATTCAGCAAAAAAAAAATGATATAGAATTCTACTATGATCATAGTAAGCAAAAAGCATAAGAAGTTAGGGAATAGAACTCAGTTCAAGGCATGCCATAGAAGGTACTTTCTCCAGAATAAAATTTATGCATATACTCACAAGATACAACAAAATCTCTCTTTATGCACGCCTAGTTAGATAGTAAGCCCAATATATACACACCTAACTCACTTGCACTCCAAAATCTCACAAAGACAAAGGTGGTAATCCACCCTTGTTCTTTTACTTTTGGATCTTGAGTTGAATGGGATAGAGTTTACACATACAATGTTTATAGATGGATGAGATGCAAGTGAATAGGTGTCTCAAAGTGGAGGATTACATTCCTTCATTTAATAGGTATGTTCCCTGGACAAATTGTATTTCTTTAATGCAAGCATATATCTTTTGCACTTAGCTAGCAATTTAAGAGATGTCTTCTGAGTTTAAATCAAGGGATACGCTGCCAAAAAATGTATCTTTTAGATTTATGACCCAAGAGATGTTTCTCTTAGAGACACCTCTAAGAAGATCCTAGAACATGTGTTCATTCAAAAAATATAAAATAATTATTGAATAATTTATTTTGAAACTAAAATAAAATTTATTTAGAAATCCAAATATAGTTCTGAGCTTGATGTCATTAATAAGTCTTTTTATGCAGTGACTAACCACATACATATAAATAATAATGACTTTGTATGCATGCTTGGTATATCTTGTGACATGGAAATGATAGGCCATAGGTGCTCGGTGGAGTGCCTCATTTTGGTGGATATGCGTACCACCCATCATGGATGGATCATGGAGATTAGGTTCCAAATGATAGATCATGGATGGATGCTTGGAGATTTAGTTCAGTTCATAACTCATCCATATACCTGTACCAGGGTTTAGAGATTCAGTCCAAGATTTAGCTATGGACAAGCAGGACCACTTGATGAATCTGGTCACATCCACTTGTTCTCATTGGACCTACTTTGGCGAGTTTGGGGTATACGTGCAAGGCTAGAATCATCCTCTATGGGATACGGACAAAACTCACTCTCCAATAAAATCAGTTCAGATCTAGTTTTGCATCTGAATCTATATAAATATAAATAGAAATTTGAGCACTCGGCTAATATCCATACCCATATCTGTCAAAAAAAAAAGGATAAAAATACAGATAGACACTATTAGATCTATTTCCAAATATTCGATTCTATTTGTAATTCTTTTTAATAGTATATAGCACTCATAATTTTTTTAAAAAAAATAAAATAACCATATTTATAAATTATTGATTTAATTTACCATCCACTAGATAATATCCTTGATTCTATCCTCATAAAGTTTAATTAACCGACTTATATCTATATCTATGTCCATACTTCCAATATCCAATCTGTATCAACATCCGTTTTTAAAATAAATATAGATATAAATTTTTGTATTCGACTAACATTAATATCTTTATCCGTATTCATCAAACAAAATAAATATGAACATGATGATACCGATATCCGATCGTATCTCATCCAATTTTAGCTCCATCTTTCTTATGCACAAATAAATAATAATAAATAATAAAATTAAGTTCCCTTCAAAACAGTGCTTGTATAATTCTAATGGAGGATGTTGGGTGTGATTAGACACATTCGCATGCATGCGAACCTCTCTTTCATGCATCTGAGACGCGGGTGTTGGAAGATCAATCACATTTTGACCGGTTGGTGTTGTGATAATTTACCGGCCTTATCTGAGTGGGTGCTGACGTAAGAATGTACAAATAGACCGGCCATCCACCATGATGTTAAAGTTAGTATCTAATAATCCACGTCAGCAATGAAGGACCAGCTGCGTGGGACCGGACATCATCAACGGAAAATGCTGGAGTCGTTTGTCACAGTATCATTTATCTTATTTGCGTGCGTTATCTAATGGAAGATTCATAAAAGTTAACCGACGTGACGGTCTTATCCGTTTTGGACGGCCAACCAACGCCAACATCCCTATCTTTTTTGAGAAGCGAGATCTATCCATATGGTATATGTCGATGTCGGAGGACCACCAAAGTGGCACTTGCTGAAAAATATCTTCAACCGCATGTCGAATGCTCGGTTAGAGACGAAAGGGAAGGATATGAGGGGTGGCCTTGGGATCAAGATGAGGACGGTGATTCGGAACATAGGCGATGCTTGTGAATGGTGTCATTCACTCAAGAGGAGGGCAGAGTGGTCGTAGTAGAGGAGTGGCGCTTAGGAGGAAGAGGATGCTTGGAAAAGAGTCAACACAGATGGTGCTAGCTCTCTGTGATTTACATAGGAGAGGAGGTAGTTAGGTTCCATTCACTCAAGAGAGCAATGGAGTGCTTGAATATTTCTTTTTTTCTTTTTATTTTTACACTGAGGTGGCTAGACTCCCTCATGTGGCGAAAAAGAATTGGTCTGATGTACTGTTGAGCTGGTACATCAGGCGTAGGATATAAATTTTTCATCTAATCTCATCTATATCATCGCCTTTCCTAGCATCTCCTCCGCCCTATCCCCATCTATTTCCGCTTCGCCTCAGTGTCGTTCATTACTACTGCCTCCATCAGCTCCTTCATAAACTCCTCTATGTCCATCAGCTCTTGTAGGCCCACTATATATCATCACCACCTACTGCGATAGCGCCACCAAGCTTCTCGTTCGACCTGCACTTGCTCCATTCATCCGACTGACCAGTTTGTGGACATGGTCCAAAATAATGACCTGCAAGTGATCATAAAGGATAATAATACCATAGTGTATGGGTTACATTTATGTATCCCTTTTTTTGTTAGCATAGTGTTTCTAATGGGAGTATAATGATAGGCTTGGAGGGGGTATGGTCATATCATCAAATTCTAATGTTTCTCTTCTTTATTTTATCATTTCTTCGTTATGTCAACAACTGGTGTCATATATTTGGATACTAACTTCGAATTCTCTATGGTATGTATTTTGCACAATGGACAGTTGTTTACGCTCAGAGAACTGCTTTGCTCATCTTGAAAATAGGGGGATCTAGTACAATCTCTCACCCCACATATTCAGAACACAAATACTCTCTATTGACCTCTCTAACATATGGTTGCGGGATTGCGGGAAAGCTCTTTGTTTCCGAAATGAGTCCCATGGTGGTTGTTCAAGCATGCACAACTCCATACAATGCAAAACATATATCATGAACATCCAAACTCTTGGATAGGCGTCAGGATCCTCAATGATGTTTATTTTACATTGCAGAAGACTGTACAGTCCTGGATAGTCGCTACATCTTCCATCTCGGAGTGATAGCTAGCTCTCCTTCTTTTCGCACTGAATCGTATATCACGCTGAACGTAACATGTTCAGATTTCCCGGATGAAGGAGAGCTATGCATTATCAAGATGGTTGATATAGTGGCTATATAATCCTGCGAAATACATGCCTCCGAGAACCTTTGAACCTTTGGATATTAGTTAGCAGGTGGATAACATAAAATTATCCAGCTAACCAACCAAACACCTGATTAAAAGCCTGAATAATATTATGTAGTCAACAAGCCCAAAAGATACGTAAGGGTAAAAGTAATTTTAGGGGGAGAGTGAACTAACTTAAACTACACCTGCAGCCTCAATCTTCCCTATCAATTTTATCCTTGGATATAATTTGTTTGCATCTCTTTATTACCATTTCTTCACTTTTTGCAAGATGGCAGTAATGGTGGACAGGGAGGACCAACCAAAGGAGGAATAACTTTATTCACCGCTCGCAAGGGATGAATACCAAGGACTATAAGTTATCCACGGGTGGCATCAAAAGGCAATCTTATCGTTTTACTTTGGATCTTCCTCTTTTCCTGCGCGTCTGGCCTTGGTTGTCTCTTTTCTCATCTTTCATCTTTATTTTTCTGGTTTTCAACTTACTTGGTGTGGTTCCAAGCTGAGATAAGGTCTCATCCCTTCTTCCCTGCCCTTTGCCTCTTTGGGATTCTCTTGGTCCATGCTTTTTGGGATTTTGCATAGCATCTGATCAGTTAGAACAGCTTTATGGCAAATTCTTAGGTCATCTGGACTATTTTTTTTTAAAAAAAAATCGTACACCGACTGCTACATTTTTTTCCCCTCACTTGGACTCTGGTAATATAACCAGGCTACAAATGTTCATGTGTTTACTTAGTTTTCTTCAGACAAACATGCGGTTATTAAGGCTACGTCACTGGAGAACTACATGTGTGTGTCTCGAGGGGATTCAAATACTGTCGTTTCCTTCTTAAATTAACGAATTTAGTTGTTTCGAGCTACCTTATTAGAATGCTGTGATTTTATTTGGATGATTACTGAAAAATAAAGTTATGCTCATGTCTGATGTGGGCTGGCCCAGGTCAGGTTCCTTCAGATACCCACCAAAAATTTTCCATGGTAGAATCTTCTAATTCTCCTTTTCTCTCTTGTTAATCAGTGGCTCAACGTTGGGACGAGGGGTTCGAGAAGGCTTAAACATTGCTCCCGGTTACCTGATCACGAGTTGAATGACCAAACATTAATGATTGTCCTAAAGCCAACAATAATCTTGTGATAGAACTGTAATTAATTCTAGTTCATTAGTGGCTGCATGTGACAACTCAGTACCTCATCCAAAATGGCTAGCCATAAATTTTTTTTTGAGTTTCTTAGTTCACTCAAGATTTTCTTGGCGAATAATCCATATGGAATTAAATACACGCCCGCACAGATCCTCACATACTCCCCTCATTCAAGTCTTGACGTCCTCGTCAGACTAAGAGTTCAAATCTATTCAAATCTAATCACAAGCACTACGATCGGCCCATAGTTGTCTCCATGAACTCGTGTTGCAATGTCCCATAATCCACATAGGCTATGGGCCGAGTTTACTCTAACATCATTTGTAGCAATCCAACACCTCATCTAAAATGGCTAGCTGAAAGGTAAATTTTGAGTTCTGTATAAGTACCCAAAATCTCCTCGGTGACTAGTTATTGTGGGACTAAACACGCCTTATTTTCATACTGCACCCAATCGACACCAAACATCATCAGATGAATAATCGTGCACGACGCATGCTAAGATGTAACTATGTTGAGTGCCAATATCAACAGGAGCACTTTGAACGAATACAAGCCTAACATAAAAACATGTATACGTCTTTTTTTAAGAAAGGAGATTAGCATGCATACATGAAAAGTAGAATCCTAATAATAGAGTCCGACAAATATTTTCCAGGACTCACAAAGGTGTTGATGCGCATCTCAGTCACACCCTCTACAAATGGGCGGGAGGGGCACTTGCGGCGCGAAAAAAAAGAAGAAAAAAAAATCCGAACATGTTTAAGAAGAAAACATCACGCTCTCCCAATACCAGGCAGCTGCTGTCGACGTTCTGTCCCTCTCCTAAACGAAAATTGCCATCCTACCTCCATTCCTCGTGGCTTTTTACATGTTCCTGTGGGCGCGGGCCGCGCTCCTATAAATCGCCATGCTAAGTTGCCCTATTTGGAAGGGCTGTTGGGAATAGAATTATTAAAAGTAGTATTTTTGAAAGTAAAGTTTTTATAAAAAAATTATTTGCTATTTAGTAACTATATTTCTAAAGTATTCTGATACTTGCGCTCAATAGTCCTGAATGATGAGTAGTATAGGTACAGCAGAAAAAGCAAAATCTCTCTCTCTTTTTTTTTTTCCTTTTTTATTTTTTGCAATGATAGGGAAGCAGAATCATATTTTCAAACGAAAAAAAGGAAAATGGGAAAAAATCAATACAATAAAGGGGAAATTAATCACCGATCCAGTGTTGGACCGGAGTATAACGAATAGTCCCTGTTGACCGAAAATGTAACTCCCGGTCCAGAGAGTTTTTGGCTTTCTAAATGGTGACGAAACTACCCTTTTCTCATCCGTTGGGCTTTCCGGCTTCCTTTGCTCCTCTTTCGCTCGGTCGAGTCCTCTTCCTCTTCCTCTCATTTTCTTCTTCCTCTGTACCCAGGAAGAAACCCTTCTTCGTCTTCGTTTCCCTCTCGACCGAAAGAATTTCTCTTTCGCCTTCGGAAAGAACCCCTTCTTCTTCTTCCTCTCGAACGATTCCTGTTCGTGTCGACGGAGTCCTCTTCCAGTCGACGGAGTCGTCTTCCTGCCGATCGAGTCCGCCCCGATAAGCATTCCGAATCGCAGGTAAGGTTCCGTTCGCCCAATGTGGATACCATAATGCTTGCTATTATCGAAGCTAAACCCTAATCAATATTGCTTCCCAAATATTTTTTCCGAAGAAATTTTTCTTTTGGGTTTTGAATGTTACGAAATGAAATAATGATTTGGCTTAGGGAAGATTTGTTCTTACTTTTTGAGAACCATAATGCTGGCTATAGTGGAAGGTAAACCGTAATCTCTCTTGCTTTCCGTTTTTTTTGTTCGGAATAATATTTTGATTTCGTTTTTGAATGCTATGGAATCGATTATTGATTTCGCCCAGGGAAGATTATTGGTAGGTGATATATTGGTATAGTTTCCTGCGAATACATGATATAAGGTTGCTGTTATCTTTAATTTTACCCTGCAGTGATTCTTAATTTGATCTTTATTATTTGTTTGACAATGCATTCTTGAAAGATTTGTTTTATGGATAACGTGTTTCATTAATATTTTTGATGCAGACATTTGATATGGCTCCAATTGTTGGCCCGAATAATATGGTCAATGGAAGGTGCTACTTCAGCCGCTATGTCCAATTTATTGCCACCCTTGTGCAGTCTATGTCTCGGGAGCAGAATGATAGGGTGACCGCAACTCCTTTTGGACATATGCTAAGTTTGCCGTATATCAAGCAGAGTAGGCCTGTCCTAGACACTTTGGTCTCTTTTTGGGATGATGTCGAAGAAGATTTTTGGTTTGGTAAAGTTTTAGTGCCTTTTTTAGGGAGTGAGTTTGCACTCATCCTAGGTTTGAGTGCCCCGGGTGATGAAGTAGAATTGTATAGAGAGGGGAGGGTTACTTCTGACCTTATCACCCGTTTTTTTGATGGTGACCACAAAAAGGCCGGTAGGGATGCAATAGAAAATAGATTACAAATACTAGTTGGAAAGAGAGGACGACAAGATGTAGAGGATTTTACCAAATTATGGGTTTTATACCTCTTTGTCACTATTCTGTTTCCAACTGTACACTACAATATTCCAAAGGCATTATGTTCATATATTGATGATTTAGGGCGGTTAGGTTCATATAGTTGGGGTCTTGCCGTTTTTGCTTTTATTCGGCAGCAGCTACCTACTATATCCGAGAGTGTCCGGAGAAGGAACATCAGCGGGAATGGATGTGGTGGATATATGGATGGATGCACGGTGGCTTTGGTGGAAAGCATCTTTATATTTTTTTAAATTTCATTGTTAAGATATATATTGTGTTGAAATTTGATGTTCACATTGTTTTTTGGCAGGTATGGGCTGTTGAGCATTCGAATATCATTTTAGGCAGGCACCGGCCACCGTTTATGTATCCACGTCTATTGCGTTGGAGCAATGCCAAATTTTCTCGCAAGGTGGACGTGATTGCCAAAGTTATGAAGAACTTAAAAAAATTTCAGGTTTGAATATTAATTTGTAACATCACATTTATTTTTACATGATGCAAGACTTAAGTTTTTGCTTGCGACAGGTGATCGAGAAGCTAGAGCCTAGAAAGGAGGAGTTGCACCTTCTCTCGCGAGGAAGGCCAATATTAGAAGCTCCGAAAGAGAAAAGTCAGGTAGTACACATTTACAAGTACTTGGCACAGATTTATTTCCATATGGCACGCACCTTTTATTTTGCGGCACAAACTTATAACCACTTGGTACACATTTAATTTCATTTGGTGGCACTTAGTTAAAGACATACTCTAAATTGGATAATTGTGTTGTTTTAGTTTCCATCATCCAGCCAGAGTGAAGGACCTACATTGGAAAGCTTACATACCCGCTTAAAAGTGGCTGAGAGGTATTTGTTTTTGGTTGATAAGAGGGTGTCCAGAATTGAGAAGGTCCTCCGAGATAATGGTCTCTTAGTGGATGACGAAAATGTTAAGCATGATACAGATTTTACCGAGGTAAGCAATGTTTGATGAATTATTAAGTATGTTGTCGTGGGGATCATGGTTGTTGTTATTTGTTAAATACAACTCATTATTAGGTGAGTGAAGAGCATACTGCAGTTGAAGCTAAGGACAAAGGTGTAGTGGAGAAAGATGAAATTCAGGATAGTGCAGATGAGGTGGAGGTATGTATTTATTTGATTTTGATAAAAAAATTTTTTATCATTATACTATCTTGTTTATTAGATGAAATGCATATTGTTATCAGGTTATTTGGGCCACTGATGTTGAGGGTGAGAAAGAAGTTGGACCTATCTCCTCGAAATATGTTTCCTCCTTATGCCGGCGCGTGAAGTTTGGAGCACGTGAGCGAAAGGCAACAGAGAAAGCAAAGGCCATAGCACACTTTCCAAATACTTATAGAAGGGCAAAAAAGAAACAAAAAATAGCCTCTCAAGGTGAAGGTAGTAGGGCACTAGCAATTAAAAAGGAGGATTTGCCCACTCGGCCGAGTAAATTATTGGAGCCTATCACTACTGCACTTATGGAGCTCCGCAAGTCAATTCCACTCGACAAAGAAACATCACCCCCTATAGAGGTATACAAATTTGTTCTGTTCCTTAAATATTCTGCGTACATATGCAATTTTGTTCTACCATATCATGTTCTTTGGTAAGTAAAATTGTTGTATTCTCGTTTCATTTCACTTAGCTTTTAGAAGAAACCACTAAATTCATTGATGTTGAAAGAGTGGAGACGCCAAAGAGTAAACTGAAAATGGCAAGGAAACATATGTATTACGGGAAGGGAGAAGGTGTGCTCCCTATGTACCATGAAGAAGCTATTGATTTCTTCCTTCAAGAAAATCACACGGAGTAAGTTACCTAAATTAAGTTTGCAATTTCACATTTATCACTATGTAAGTAGCTTAAATATTGGAATGAATTTTGTAGGCACACCATTTGGGAGGATGCAGATACTTTGAAACCATCATGCAACGGTGATGCTATAGAGCAGCTCCTACATGATGGGCCACTACGCAGTGATGTAGGTTAATTGAAGACATACCTCACATGTATTTCTCTTCTCAACGGTTCTATTTGATGGAGTTCTTTTAATAAATGCAGGTCGTCAACGTTTACTTTCGTGTCATGGAGCTTTGGCATCGAGAGAAGACTGAGTCTGTTGATAACCCATCTATATTCTTGCGTTGTGAAATACAGGTTTTGAATCACCCAAAATTTTTTAAGACTCTCCTACAAATTATGTGTATTCTGACATAATGAATTTTGTAGGCTGCCGTGAATCGACATCTATTGGGCATTGGTGAGGTAACTGCTGATGTTACAAAAAGTATTTTACAGTCCTTGCAGCCTAGTATTATAAAATGGTTAGGGGACATACAACTCTGCGATCTCCAAAACTATAGATATCTATTCATTCCAATGAATATGGAATGGCATTGGTATTTACTTGTTTTGGACTTGAAGCAGCAGTGTTTTCAATGCTACAATTCTATGTGGAGCTTCAATGATGCAAAGTATAATATTAAATTTGTGAGTGTCACTTTAAAGATTTGTTACATTTTTTTTAAGACTCACAGGTACATTAAAATAATATATTCTTCACATCCATGCAGGCATCATTTCTGCGATTTTGGCTAAGCGACCACGTAGGATACCATATCCCGGAAACTATCATTCATGAAATTCGAGAGTGTCCACAGCAAATGCCGGATACTCTCGACTGTGGGGTATACTTGCTCATGTATGCGGAGGAACTGATGCGGGGCACTTCGAGACCATTGCTGGAACAGTTCAAGGATCCCTCTTTATATAGAAGCTGGGTTGCGGGCAATATTTTGTTGAATGACCATTGCAGTACAAATGATAGTTTCTGGATTTGGTATGAGAAGATATGTAGAAAGAGAGATTAGAGCAGGCAACCTACTCCTACATTTTCTTTTTTTGTGTAATGTAACAATGAGACAGTTATGATGAATACATTTTTCTTTTTTTGTGTAATGTAACAATGAGACAGTTATGATGAATACATTTGTATTATTCAGATGATTGGCATTATTGTCTATCTTGTCGTGCTCTAAATTGGTTGTAATGATTTATAAAATGTCTAGTTACATATGTTAACTGTGCCATGCCGTGCCGCTATTATAGCTGATGCTATGCCTTTTTGGGTGCCTGATTTATGTGGAGAGACCTTATGATGCCTTTTTTCTTTAGGGCTAACTACAATATTTGATCTATAAAAATGGTGTGCCATGGCACACCATGCAACACAGTTTCAGATCCCCTGGCACAGCAGTGTTGCTTGGTTCATTAAGCTTGAAACATACTTAACAAAGTTAAGTTAAGGATTCCGATTTATGTAGAGTATGGCGCATAGTCGCTTAAACTGAAAACACACTTAATTAACCATCGCACACACTTAATTTATCCCGAAACACAGTTTTCTGCTTTTTGCACACAGTTTAACGATTACTGCACAGATATGTGCCATGTGGACACAGTTAAGTTAAGCATTTCCTAATACGTAGAAATAAAGAAATAATGCAATCAGTTACAAGAACGTCGTACACACTTATTATTGTAAGCCTATTGCACACAGTTTTCTACTTTTTTGCACGCAGTTAATCGACTACTGCACACAGATATGTGCCATGTGCACACAGTTAAGCCTAGAGCATGGCACAAACTCAATTAACCTGGAAACATACTTAATTAACGTTGGCACACACTAAATTTACCCCCGAACACAGTTTTGTGCTTTTTGCACATAGTTTTCTGCTTTTTGCACACAGTTAATCGACTACTGCACACAGATATGTGCCATGTGCACACAGTTAAGTTAAGCATTCTGCTCTGTGCACACAATTTATTGTTTACTGCACACAGATATGTGTCATTTGCACACACTTATTGTTGTAAGCCTAGAGCATGGCACAAACTCAATTAACCTGGAAACATACTTAATTAACGTTGGCACACACTAAATTTACCCCCGAACACAGTTTTGTGCTTTTTGCACACAGTTTTCTGCTTTTTGCACACAGTTAATCGACTACTGCACACAGATATGTGCCATGTGCACACAGTTAAGTTAAGCATTCTGCTCTGTGCACACAATTTATTGTTTACTGCACACAGATATGTGTCATTTGCACACACTTATTGTTGTAAGCCTAGAGCATGGCACAAACTCAATTAACCTGGAAACATACTTAATTAACGTTGGCACATACTAAATTTACCCCCGAACACAGTTTTGTGCTTTTTGCACACAATTTTCTGCTTTTTGCACACAGTTAATCGATTACTGCACACAGATATGTGCCATGTGCACACAGTTAAGTTAAGCATTCTGCTCCATGCACACAATTTTCCGAACACAGTTTTATGCTTTTTGCACACAGTTTTCTGCTTTTTGCACACAGTTTATCGATTACTGCACACAGATATGTGCCATGTGCACACAGTTAAGTTCAGCATTCTGCTCTGTGCACACAATTTATTGTTTACTGCACACAGATATGTGTCATTTGCACATACTTATTGTTGTAAGCCTAGAGCATGGCACAAACTCAGTTAACCTGGAAACATACTTAATTAACGTTGGCACACACTAAATTTACCCCCGAACACAGTTTTGTGCTTTTTGCACACAGTTTTCTGCTTTTTGCACACAGTTAATCGACTACTGCACACAGATATGTGCCATGTGCACACAGTTAAGTTAAGCATTCTGCTCTGTGCACACAATTTATTGTTTACTGCACACAGATATGTGTCATTTGCACACACTTATTGTTGTAAGCCTAGAGCATGGCACAAACTCAATTAACCTAGAAACATACTTAATTAACGTTGGCACACACTAAATTTATCCCTGAACACAGTTTTGTGCTTTTTGCACACAGTTTTCTGCTTTTTGCACACAGTTAATCGATTACTGCACACAGATATGTGCCATGTGCACACAGTTAAGTTAAGCATTCTGCTCCATGCACACAATTTTCCGAACACAGTTTTATGCTTTTTGCACACAGTTTTCTGCTTTTTGCACACAGTTTATCGATTACTGCACACAGATATGTGCCATGTGCACACAGTTAAGTTCAGCATTCTGCTCCGTGCATACAATTTATTGTTTACTGCACACAGATATGTGTCATTTGCACACACTTATTGTTGTAAGCCTAGAGCATGGCACAAACTCAGTTAACCTGGAAACATACTTAATTAACGTTGGCACACACTAAATTTACCCCCGAACACAGTTTTGTGCTTTTTGCACACAGTTTTCTGCTTTTTGCACACAGTTAATCGACTACTGCACACAGATATGTGCCATGTGCACACAGTTAAGTTAAGCATTCTGCTCTGTGCACACAATTTATTGTTTACTGCACACAGATATGTGTCATTTGCACACACTTATTGTTGTAAGCCTAGAGCATGGCACAAACTCAATTAACCTGGAAACATACTTAATTAACGTTGGCACACACTAAATTTATCCCTGAACACAGTTTTGTGCTTTTTGCACACAGTTTTCTGCTTTTTGCACACAGTTAATCGACTACTGCACACAGATATGTGCCATGTGCACACAGTTAAGTTAAGCATTCTGCTCCATGCACACAATTTTCCGAACACAGTTTTATGCTTTTTGCACACAGTTTATCGATTACTGCACACAGATATGTGCCATGTGCACACAGTTAAGTTCAGCATTCTGCTCTGTGCACACAATTTATTGTTTACTGCACACAGATATGTGTCATTTGCACACACTTATTGTTGTAAGCCTAGAGCATGGCACAAAGTCAATTAACCTGGAAACATACTTAATTAACCTTGGCACACACTTAATTTATCCCGAAACACAGTTTTCTGCTTTTTTTTTGCACACAGTTTTCTGCTTTTTGCACACAGTTTATCGATTACTGCACACAGATATGTGCCACTTAAGGGGTCGACTCGCCATTCACTGGAGTCGACTCCCTTATGTCCAGAGGTCGACTCCAGTCTGCCTGAGGTCGACACTTAGGCTCTGGCTATTTTTGGTTGCTCTCTGTCTTGGCTCTGTGCCACTTAAGGGGTCGACTCGCCATTCACTGGAGTCGACTCCCTTATGTCCAGAGGTCGACACTTAGGCTCTGGCTATTTTTGGGTGCTCTCTGTCTTGGCTCTGTGCCACTTAAGGGGTCGACTCGCCATTTACTGGAGTCGACTCCCTTATGTCCAGAGGTCGACTCCAGTCTGCCTGAGGTCGACACTTAGGCTCTGCCTGTTTTTGTGTGCTCTCTGTCTTGCCTCTATACCACTTAAGGGGTCGACTCGCCATTCACTGGAGTCGACTCCCTTATGTCCAGAGGTCGACTCCAGTCTGCCTGAGGTCGACACTTAGGCTCTGGCTGTTTTTGGGTGCTCTCTGTCTTGCCTCTGTGCCACTTAAGGGGTCGACTCGCCATTCACTGGAGTCGACTCTCTTATGTCCAGAGGTCAACTCCAGTATGCCTGAGGTCGACACTTAGGCGTCGCTGGCTGTTTTTGGGTGCTCTCTGTCTTGGCTCTGTGCCACTTAAGGGGTCGACTCGCCATTCACTGGGGTCGACTCCCTTAATCTAGTTAATTATTCTTTCTTTTCCCTTATTTAGCAATCTTCTGGATGTTACGAATACACAATTACCATAGAATCAAAATATCATTATACAAGCCATGTTGGTCAGAAATAGAACATTTCATTGCACTTGTAGACATTACATAAATATATTACAATGAGTCTCCTCGAGATCTATTAAACTCTTGCAGACAAAATAACCTTAGTTTCTAGGAAAAGAAGAAATCATGGGGCAGTGAAACTCGAAGAAGCTCTTGGCAGTCTCCCCAATACAAGACCCAGAACCTCTGAAACTTTCTGCAGAATGGCTGCAACTTCAGAGTTGGACTGGAGATAGGACTTGTTCAGGTCAGCTAAAGTCTGATTGATCTTATGAAGTGATTGTAGTAGTTTGTCGCATACATCCTGTGCATTTTCATTCAGATTCTCCATGTCCTTTCTGACAGATTGTTGAAGTTTTTTTGTCTCCTCTTCTATGTCCACAAATCTCTGGTACTGTCCTTGAACAAGACATCGAAGACTGACCATTTCCGCCCTCATATCAGCGACCAATTCACACACGGTTGCATTGGAAGGTACCAAGTCTGTACAAGCAACATCTCTAGAATTTCTTAGCTCTTGCACGATATCTTCCCTTAGTGCTCTGAACTGCTCAGCACTAAGTCTAACTTCAGTGGGCTGCTGAGTTTGGCCAATTGGTTCTTCAGTGGGAGGATGAAATGATTCTTCATTTTCGACAGGTTGCTGCTCTTCTCTATGGCACGCACTGCTCTTCCCTTTATCTTTTCTTATCCACTGACCATCTTTCTTACGAAAACCCATTCGATGTAGCGACCGGTCATTGTAAGTATCCCAAGGACCAAGAGTTGTAGATGGTTCCCCTTCAGTATTTACACCGAACTCCTCAAAGACTAAGGTTAAGAGCATTCCATATGGCAAGGATGCCTTAGCTCTAGAGGCAGACTCTACCATGTGTCTAATCATCAGGTGAGGTAAACTAAGGGGGCTACCATTCAGAATGTGGAACATAACAAGAATATCTCTTTCGGACACAAAATCAAACCTACCTGTTTTCGGAAAGAGGATTCGGCTAACAATATGATGTAATAGTCGATTTTCCACAGTAAGTCGGTTGGCTGAAATTTGCTCAAGTGGACTAACATTTTCTGTGCCAAGAAGATATTGAATGCCCAACACTCTATTTTCTAAAAAATCTTCGGTTGAACCAGAGGTTGGGATGTTCACAAGACTCCCTAGGGTTTCCGGGTTTAGCAGAATTGGGGTTTTGTTTACCACACTTTCAATGCTAGCAATTCCGGTTTTGAGATTGCCATAGAATTGGCGAACAAGGTTCGGGTACGTCGGAATGTTAAGGGAACATAGGGTTTCCCAACCCATGGCTTTCAGCTTCAGACCTATGGTAAAACCCTGGCCTTCTAAGAAGTCGAAATCTATTTTCCTACCGAGAGAAACACGACGAGTTACCAAGGGTACTTGCCTAGGAGGAGATGGAGCATGCGGACGAGGAGGAGGAACGTCGTTTCTTGCCTTGGACCTTCGCTCGGTTGCTTCCGGAACATTACTTCTCTTCTTTGAAGGCCGCACGACCTGCTTCCTCGGCATGGCGACGGATGGATGATAGATAGAGAGGAGGGAAGTAAGGAATTCGACGAACGAAGAGACGCAAGGAGCACGGGAAGGGAACTTAGGTCGACACCACGGAAATAGAAGGGAAGAGGGAGTCGATTGACCTCAGGTTTTATTTCCTTATTGGAGTTACGGGTCGATTCCTACGAAATGGAGTCGACTCCCTCTTGATGAGAGGTCGACTCGTAGCTTGGCTGCGTACACAGGCGCTATTTGGATACTCTGAGAGAGTTATGGGGTCGACTCCAAATATCAGTCGGGTCGACCTCAGGCAGCCCGAGTCGATTCCTACGAAATGGAGTCGACTCCCTCTTGATGAGAGGTCGACTCGTAGCTTGGCTGCGTACACAGGCGCTATTTGGATACTCTGAGAGAGTTATGGGGTCGACTCCAAATATCAGTCGGGTCGACCTCAGGCAGCCCGAGTCGATTCCTACGAAATGGAGTCGACTCCCTCTTGATGAGAGGTCGACTCGTAGCTTGGCTGCGTACACAGGCGCTATTTGGAATACTCTGAGAGAGTTATGGGGTCGACTCTCTCCACATAAATCAGCCACCCAAAAAGACATAGCATCAGCTAACATCAAAAAATTAATATGACAAAGGAACTTAATAGTATTCCACATTGATAAATTCTGAAATAATCCAAAATTTGTATTAGTTGACAACATCAACAATCAACTTCCTTTACTTCAAAAGGTCTTCCTTTACTACAACGTCACCACATCCTTCCCCATCTGCGACGACAATGGAAAAAATTACTAAATATAAGTAATGTGAACTTGCAGCATAGGCAAAGAAAAAGAAACATAAACATGAAAGGTTAGGCATACATTCTCGACTGCACCATCGATAATCATTTGGCCATTGCAATTGCACCACTTTTAAACCATCTAGAATCTGAAAGTACCAGATAAGTAAAGGGAAAAAAATCAGATTGCTTAAGTTTTAAGTGTGCACAGAAACCATATCTGAGTGCAAGTAACAGGTAACTGTGTGCAGAGAAGCAGGTAACAGGTAACTGTGTGCACAGAGGTTAAAGCGATGTTTTTTTTCTTCTACAGATTTCTATTAAAAAACATGGAGTATAATGGCATTTAAAATAAGAATACAGGGTGTGCCATGGCGTGCCATGGGATTGAAACTGTATGCAATGGTGTGCCAAAGGTGTGCCAAGGGTGTGCAAAAGGTGTGCCAAGGGTGTGCCAAAGGTGTTCGATACCTTCAATGTATAGTAGAGCACCATATTGTTTACAGTATGACCTCATTACATGTCCTTCTGTTGTGCCGAAGCTTCCCGCATCGTCCACATCTCATATCACGTACTAACTCAACTTGAGAAGGTCTTCTCTTCTTTTTAGGCCTGCCAGGACGTGTCTTTTTCATAGGGGGTAGAATGTGAATCTCTTCAGATGCACTGTGCGGCTCCTCAATATCAGGAATTGGATTAATTGCTTCGGCATATGTTGTTCTATACAATTCAGCTTGGAACCAAATGTCAGTGAATTGGTACAAGGATCTGCCGGCCTTCTCGATGCAGGCACAAGCATGCTTACATGGCATGCCGAAGATTCGCCACTCGCCACAAGAGCAGCTGCAATTCTGGAGGTCAACTTTACATGAGTAGTTTGTATCCTTTACGTCATATAACATTATGTTGGACGTAAACAAGGATAATCTCCGACCATCTTCTGCATTTTTATGTAACACTTTCTCAGCATCTGGACATAGGTGGGTTTGAATGCTATATCCTTGATTACGCCGTTCATGCATCATCTGCATAATTTGAAGCCTGATATGGTCAACCATATGAGGGATAGGCAGATGACGAGCCTCCAAGATCCAACTATTAAAACACTCAGCCACGTTAGATGTCATAGTGCCCCAGCGTGGACCCGGAAAAATTGCGTTTGCCCAATGCTCGGGGTTGGCATGTAGGAGAAAGGTGGAAGCACCAGGGACTTCTGATGTAAGCTTCCCAATTAGCTTCTGAAAAATATTAAGCCTTGGAGTATACGCAACAGCATTTACTAAATCAAGCAGCCTCTTTCTGTTAGCTGCACGATAATGGACAAGCACCTGCGATCACAATTAAATATCAGACATTCCGGATGGTATATTACTTAGATACTTTCTACTTAAAATTATTTTCAATATTATGATGCAAACCTGATTCTTGAAGTTTTCTTTCACATGACGAATACAATATGAGTGGTAGCAACCAGGAAAGTACTTCGGCACCGATTTAATAATTTCCTGATGTCTATCTGTCATAAATGTGAACTTTTGACCATGATACGCACTGCAACTATGAATAGCTTCTTTAAAAATCTGGCAAAACCATTCCCAATTCTCATCAGTTTCTGTATCTACCACACCATAAGCTATAGGAAACATATCATCATTGCCATCTTTGGTAGTGGCGCCAAGCAATACACCCCCATCCTTATGTTTTATAAATGTCCCATCCATAAAAATTAGAGGTCGACATCCTTTTATGAAACCCAATAGTGAAGCATGAAAACAAATGAACAGACGTCTGAATCGACCTTCACATGTTTCGTACTTTGTAATGCTGCCGGGGTTGGTTTGAACAATGGCGTCGCAATACCACCGAATTCGGTCATAAGATAGCGATCTATCACCATAAATCTCCTTCATAGCGACCTCCTTACCATGCCAAGCTTGATGATACGGCAATTGAACACCATATTCCCGACGAATATCTTTTACAATGTCAGTCGGCTTATATAATGGCATATCTTGAAGTTTATCTTTGACAATGTTCGAAACCCAACGTTTTGAAGCCTTCGGATGCGACCGGACTTGCATCCCTCCTCCACATGTATGGTTACCGTTCATTTTTTTAATTGCAAACTTTTCACCATTACCAAGTCGAGAAGCATGGATACGCCATTCACATTCTTCATATGCACATTCCACAGTAAGTCGCTCACGATCGTTCTTTATGAACACAAAATCTCTGCAATTTGCGATACAAAAGTTGCAAATGCTGTCACGAAGAGTTTCGACATTCCTGAACTCCTGACCAACGCCCTCTATACAACTTTTCCAAGCATCCAATGAATTTCTTTGACTTCCTTCCTCTTCAATTGCAGCTCTCGTCTCTTCAACAACTTGGACAAAATTACTTGAGCTACTCTTTGAAATATTTTTGGATCTCTAACTAATTTCAGCACCATGGGATGAGCCACTGTCCATACAAAACGATAAACATAATTTCAGCACACTTATTAATGTTCTTTTAGCTTGAAATGAACAAAATAAAATTTCAAATATGGAATACCTGGTATTGATTACCACATCACCAGCTTCGATCAAGCTTGGAGAATGAGTAACAACCATCTCAATCACTGCCGCATTTAAGTTCACATGTATTTGATGCATGTTATGAACATCTTTATCGCTCATGAGCGTAACAACCATTCTAGATTTGTTTGGAATATAAAACTTAATTTCTATCATTGTAGAAGATAAATGTCTCCACCTTTCCACTATTTCCTTGAATATTTGATCAAGAGTTGTGTCTACACATATGGAAATAATAACAGCTTCGCTACCGTAACAACAAATGGCCATCAAAACCGGGCTACTACTGTTCTTTGAAGCCATCATAATGAAAATAGGAGGGATCAGCACAAATGATTTGGCGACAATTCTTGGACCTCAGCTCTGTTATAACAAAGTCAGACGAAGAGTGCAGAATCAGAGGCACATCAGCAAAATATCTCTGTTAAAACAAAGTTAGAGGCACACCTGATCTTAATTCCCCACACCCTAAGGCAAAACGGAAGAAGATGGCACACTGGAGCAGAACAAGGCATTCATAAACAAAGAAAACAGTTAACTTAATTCCCCACAAGCTATGGCAAAATGAAACAAGATGGAAAACAGTTAAGTTAATTCCCCACACCTTCTCCCGCCTTCAAACCAAAAAGCCTTCCGTTGGCCTCCAATTCGGGTCCCCAAGGTCTTGCTCTAAAAATCCTTCCGTTGGCTGGGCCGATAAGCATACAGTCCGTTGGAACCTGACAGAATAGCACAAACTATGCTTGTGGAGCTCTAAAGAACAGAGGACATCAAACCAAAAAGCCGCCCTACAGTCCGTTCGAACCTCAAAGAACAGAGCAGAATGCTTGTGGAGCTCCAAAGTCTTCTCTGGAATTCCAACGGTCTTCCTCTCCCGCCTTCCGTTGGCCACGCGAACAGGAAATCGGTGCCGAACTCCAAACGACATTGTTCCTCCCGCCTTCAAACAGAATCTCCTCTTCCGTTGGCCAGACCGAATCGAAACTCCAAACGTCTCCATTTCCCGCCTTCAAAATACTGGATCGGGGCATATTAGGCAAATTTTCTTGGACATTTCTCCTCCCAGGGACCGAAAATTATGGTTTCCTGAGTCTCTGGACCGGGAGTTACATTTTCGGTCAACAGGGACTATTCGTTATACTCCGGTCCAACACTGGACCGGTGATTAGTTTCCCCTACAATAAACATGAAAGCAGCAATCTTCACGCAAAAGGATCATCCAAAAATTTGCAGCACTTATGAGCAGCTACAGAAAGAAAGAAAGGAAACAAGAGGACCAAACTTACAGTTGTTACTTATCGGTGGCAGCCGGGGCGGCGGCGGCTGGAGCAGCCTCGCCCTCTCCCTCGGGCTTCTCGACATCCCACTCCGGCGACTGCAGCGTGCTGACCAGCGAGATCGCCGGGGTCTGGAGGCAGCCCAGGAGGTAGGCATACGACTCCATCCGGGTGGGCATCGATCGTCTCGAGAGCCTGGAAGTCGTCGGGCCCGTAGAGCCGGCCCTCGAACACGGCGCCGGTGAAGTAGTTGAGGACGAGCTTCCGCTCCTTCTGGAAGTCTCGGTAGGGCTTGAGGGCGGGGGGGATCTCGTCGGAGTGGACGAAGAGCCAGGCGTTCATGCCCTTGATGCAGGGCTTGAGGGGGGCTCCCACTTGGTGCCCTCGACGGCATTCTCGACGAGGGTGTTCTTCGCCACCACCAGCTTGGTGGTCTCCGGGAGGACGCCGCGGAGGGCCTGGAGCTGCTTCACCGTGAGGCCATGGCACCAGATCCCGGCCACCAGGTGGCAGTTCTCCATCTCCCGCCGAACCATTTCCCGCTTCGATCGGTTGACCGCCGCGCGGATCGATGGGAGGGAGGAGGATATGGCGGAGCGCAAGGAAGTCATTGTAGTAGATTGGAGCCGGCAGCTGCGGCGGTGCCGGAGAGGGGCGGAGGCGGAGAAAGATAAGAGGGAAGGTGTTACGGGCCGAAACGAGACAGTGGAAGGTTTAAGGGCCTAAATACGATGTAAATGGGCTGAGTTCATCAGGATGTAAGAGGGTCATATGGGACCCTCTTAATGGGCTTGAAAATTTGGAGTCGGTTGTGCGATTTGCAGATGTGCAATGAAACTCTAATCGTATGAGACTGCGAGCTACTATATTGCTGGACAAACAATCTTCAATTTTTCGTAATATTAATCAGTTATCAAGCTAACATTTTAGTTATTAACTATAGCTAATTCTGCGATGAGCTCGTTTTTTTCATATTTAATGCTGGGGACTAGTCTTTGGAACTCAAACCATGTTAGTGCACAATTAAATTGCATATATTCTTGTTCTGCTAATGTAAATGAAATACTATTTTCTGCAAATTTTGTTGTCATTGTGATCATAGAGAAGTTTATGCCATGTAAAATGCTACATTTTCGGTCTCCATTGATGGACTTCACCAGCACTATTCTTCTTAATTTTTGGCCTTGGTGTCCGGCCTTATCAGCCTAGATCATAGCTTTTAATCTTTGAGGCAATGCAATAGTTGAGGCCAATTCAGAAGAAATACTAAGGCCCGTTTGGGGAAGCTTTTGAAGGGCCATTTTTTGGCCTTACAAAAATACTTTTAGATGAAATAGGGATGTTTGGTAAAAATTTTGGAAAGCTATTTTAGCTTTTTCAGAAAGCTAAAAACAGTTTTTTGGGTGAAGATTCATTTTGGAGCTTTTTAGAAAAATACTTTTAGGTCTGGTCGGAAAGCTGTTTTTTTTTACCATTATTATTATTATGTAATAATATTATATTTATATTATAGTAATATTATACTATATCATATATTTATGTATTAATACATATTATATTTTATTTTGCTGTATAATACTATTTAATGTCTTTTATGGTTATTTTGTTATATCAAAAGTACTTTCTCAGTTTGTCTACCAAACACATATTAAAGTGGTATAGCACTTTAAAAATATAGTTATCAAACAGCAAATAGATTTTTATAAAATTTCTACTTTCAAAAGTACTATTACCGGCGGTAGATCAGCAATTGCTGCACGGACAGCATAAGATTAGAATTATGAAATTTAGTCGCGTGCAGTTCACGTGATTATTTGGCCCGCGTCCCCGGCACGCGAGAGCCTTCGTCAGAAAACGTTTCAAAGATGTGGCTCTTGTAAAGCCGCAAGCGGCCCCGGGCGACGGCCTCTTCCAAACCTCCAATCCCCATGGCGATGCCGCTGCGCGCTGCTCCACCCGCTACCACCGTCTGGATAGAGGCTAGGCGCGACCGGCACGCAACTACTCTTCTTCGAAACCCTAAGCACTCTAGCCCGAACCCTCGCTTCTCATTTCAGCGCAAGAGGAGCAACGAACGCTCCCGCTCCCTCCCTCTTGTCGCCGCGACCTCCGATTCTCTTGGTAGCGTTCCCTCCTTCCTCGTTCTCCATTAGTCTCCTTGTTTTAATCGTTTCTTTTTTCTTCCGTTCGTGGAACTCATCTTACTTGAGTTCTCTTCTTCATATATAGAAGATCATAGATTTTTTAGAGAAATGATTTGCTGCATGTTTCTATTACCATATGTTTTTAAGAAAATTGTATTACACGTGTCAGTGCTTGAATTTAGATATCTATATCATTTATCCGTGTGATGTAATCATAGGTTTACAAGAAGTTGATAGGCCCTCAAGAAAGTTATGGGTATTGGACGGAAAGGTAGGAAAAGATATATGGATTGAATTCTACAACAAAGATTAACCTGGAGTCTACGAAGCAGTTAATAATATTAAAATTGATCTTTTTTCATAAATTCATAGCTCACATTCTTGGCGTTAATTAGAGTGGTGGAGGCTGTGGATGACCCTCTCTTAACTTTATGAGCTGCAAAAGAAGCTACTGATAGTGATAAATAAAGTGGCTTTTCTAGATCAATCTAATCACCTGTCAGGCGCCAAAGCCAAAAGATATTAAGTTAGACAATATAAAAACCAAAAATAACCCTTGAAATTGAGACCAAGAGATAGCTGATGGCTATAGGGATGTACATTTAAATGTTTGTATGTATATGCACACATATATGGTAATTATACTATTGTTTAACTTTTGGCGATTTTCATATTTGGGGTTTATTATTGTGCAGGCTATGCCTTCTTAACCACTTACTCCCGTTTTTTGGATGTTGCAATTTCTAACTAATGCAAGTTAAAATAGTATCGAACATGAAACACATATATCATCTGCATTGATATTTTCCATTCACATATATTTGAAGACCATAATTGAAATTTCTATTTTTGATTTGCTCCAAGGAAATCCTATCACTCAATTTAGTCATCTGATCTGGTAAATGCATGAAACAAATTCAAACATCACTAGTTCTCTACTTTGTGGTTTGAGTAGGTTTTTATGCTTTCCTTCTCTATTAAATGCCTGTGAAATCATAAGTTATAAAACTTTTACATGTAAAGATTTTGTTATTATTGCCCCTTTCAGCTTTAGAAAAATGTTTCTGTACAGGAAGCAAGTCTGCAGTTACTTCTGAAGGTCTTACAAGTTCCCTAGAAGGAGTAGATGTTTTTGATATAACTGGGAAAGCAATTCCTATAACTGATTTGTGGAAGAATAGGAAAGCTGTAGTCGCATTTGCACGCCATTTTGGGTAAGATGTTTCTATTCTTTCCCTTCTTTCCTGTGCAACATGTTGAAGAATTTTATATAAAAGTTGCTTGTAGATGAATAATTAGTTCTTTTCTGTTTATTGCAGATGTGTTCTGTGCCGTAAGCGAGCTGATCTTCTTGCTTCCAAAAAGGTATGCAGATGCACACTATACTTTGATATGAAAAATAACTTTTGGTCTTTTGAAACTTGAAAGCTAAGGATTGATCTGGTCGTGACTCATGACTAGGATTTATTCAAAGCATAGTGCCATCAATGAACAAAATGATATGCCAATGAATTATCTAACAAAATTATCAGTGGGAAGGTATCTGGTTGCTTGATGAAACTTTACCATCTATAAGGCAAGGATAAAGCTTGTGTTGCCTCTAAGTGTCAGCTAGAGCTTAATCTTAAGATTTATGGGCTCAATCAGGGTCCAACTGTCATAGGAATTCCATGAAGACGATTAAGCAACAAAATATTCAAGAAATAACTCAAGAAAGGGATCATCCTGAATTGGCAATGTGGGATTTTTCGTAGCAGTAATGGCTTTTTGAGAAAAGACAACAAATTGAATTGACAAGCCCATGGTGTGGCTTTCCTGACATGGTGTTCATCAAATACAAAAGGAGACCATTTTTAATTAGAAGACATATGTTGTCTAGGGTTAAAAAAGCCTCGGAAAAAACTCTTCTCCTGTGGTAATATTCCCCTTCTCTAAATGAGCTACACAATATTCTTCATGCTTCTGGCCTTCCATATTCACAGTAATGACCTGGCTTTATTAAGGAAGATGCATGACATAATGGCTACCAACTGATTTCACTTCTAATCAAAAATTATCATCTCCTGGTGCATACATGATGATAAAGTTTACAACAAAAGCTGTTGGTTAGAAGGAAGACTGTACCAAGTGAAATCTCTTAAAGCTATAGAAATTAATAAAAGCAGACTTGAAAAATGAAGCCATATTTTGTTCGAGCTCTATATGGTTGCACTCATGCTCTAAACACGTTAAATGAAGCTGAATACCAGGAGCTGTGTCTTTCTATTATAACAATCTTTTTTAGTTCAATGGATTTGTATATAGGACCTCCAGCAATATAAATTCTACACAGCATAACCTAGAGTATAGTATAATAATCATATCACTAGTACGGGAAGAGTTTATTCTTAACCAATCTTGAGTTAACATTATAATTCTGCATCAGTAAAGTAAATAAACACCTTTTCCTTCTATATTGTCAACATGCTTAATTTGCAAATTTGTTGGCTATAGCACATATTTAAATGCATGTATCCTATGCATATGTATGTATGTATGTATGTATGTGTATAGCTAGCTATAGAACATACATGCATGCATTTATATAGGACATATTATACTGCTAGCTATAGTACATACATGCATGCATTCATATATGTATGTACTTTATGTACTTATGTACATGTCTGTGTGTATATATTTCTCGAATAAAGTCTATTAGTCCTTGTCCTTGAGTTTCAGGAAAGTTAAGCTCATAATCTAAAGAACTGGTTTGACTTATATAGAATATTTTATCAGACATGTTTGATGCACACTATTTGTTTGCAGGAGCTCATGGATGCTGCTGGGGTTGCACTTGTTTTAATTGGACCAGGTAGCACCGATCAGGTAATTGTTAATAATGTTTCTAAATTCTAAGACTGTATAATTAATTTTTAATTGTTCAGTTGGCAAAAATTAACCCCAAATGCAATAAAACATAGGTTGGTGGTCAGCAAAATAAACATAAGTAATGTTTCTCAGTTCTTTCTTCAGATAAGTTCCTTTTACTGAAGTAGTAATCTGAGTTCAAAACAAAGATGTTTAGATACGATGACCTGAGGAAAACTGTAGCCAGATAGTGGTGATATGCATTATTCATAGAATACTTTCTGTAGTGTGTTGCTGGGAAGTAGCGCCACCTATGCAATTGCTCGTATTCAAAATATATGGTAGCATGAAAGAAACAAAGAGGAGAGCGTGATAGATGTGAGACTATGGATAATTATTGTCTATAAAATCACAATGAAATTGCATGTGGCTTGGGAGAAAACATAGTAATTAAGTGTCTTGACATGTTCTATTTCTAGCCCAAAAGATGCTTAGTGGACTTAACCTACCAACAAGCTTTTAAGCATGACATTTAAAAGAAATTCATCATGAGTCAGGTCAGCTCAACTACTTATCCTTACCCTAAAGTTGAGTTCTCAACTTTATATTATTCCTTTAATTATTTTAAAGAGGTCTATGTCATTTGACTTATGTGAATGTTTGAGCTGTCAAAATGTGCTAGTTCTTTGGTTATCATTGTTCCGATGTAGGATAGAGAAGAAAGTTCTAAGCTTCTTTTAAGATCAATTGAACAAACCATATGATATGTGGCTTATTAATTTTTTCATTGCACATTAAATTAACTCCTTTTTGTCCAACATAATCTAATTTAAGTCGGAACAAGTTTTAGCTCATTTAACAATAATTGCTAAATAAGATATCTGACTAGTTGGTCAGGGTAGAGAGTTTTTAGCTGCTGATGCTTAGAAGTTCACCTTTTAGATTATGCTAGTTGAAAAAAAATAGAGGTTGCCTTTGCCTTTTAGAATGATAGAATGAAATTGATATGGGAATTGACACTTTTTTGGAGTCACTCGAATAACTTGTATGTATTCATGATTAACTGTTATTTTTAAAATTATGGCATGCACATCATATATAACAGGTATATTTTTCACCTTTTATAGCTTTATTAGTCAATGTTTGAATTTTAATACATTTCCATTGTTTTTCCTATATACTGCTTGGCCTGTTATTCTATCTTCAGTGTGTGTTACTTCCTCAAAGTGCCCTCATTTTTTTCTGGTCCAATAAATCCTCCTCTTGCTACAATTATTGCTGAACTTTGTGATTTAAGATTTTGATTTTATAGATTCTCAAAGTCATCCACATTCTGTGATATATTGGTTTGCTTAATTGAATTTTTCTGTTGATCTACACACTTTCAAAACCTCACACATATGCCAGGAAGGGAACCAGACTGCATATTGGTTGGCTAACCATGCAACATTGACACTTTCTCAATCAATATTATAGATTCCCCCTTAGCTTCTTCGACTTAGGCGGACACATTTAGTTGTACCTATTTATGGTTCAATTAATTTGGACTTGACTCCATGGTTTTCCCAATAAAATGGAAAAAAAACTCTCACTATATGTCTGCACACGCATTCTTGAAATAATGTTTTGATTCAGACATCAGTGAATGTTTAGTTGCTTGTTCTTGGGTGATAAATTTGGCAAATCATGCTGCAAAAGTTGATCTCTGTCTTATACTGCATTAATTTCCTGAAGAATGCATTTTTCTGGAGGTTCGCCTCTTTAACACTGTAAGGATTCCATGAGAGTCATAGTTGGTGAACTTAAAAATGGATTGTATGTGCTATGTTCAAAAGTTTTATTTTTGTATTTTACATGTTGGCAAAGATATTCAATCTACAAGGTTTAATTCCTACTACATGTTGAGAATTATTTATGATTTTACTGCTTATTTATAATTCTAAATAGACTTGTTCTTGTCCTGACCTTTATGACTATTTTGGTCCAGGCGAAGGCATTTGTTCAGCAAACCAAATTCAAAGGAGGTAGGCTACCTAAATGAGTGTCATCTGAAAGTCACATGTGTTGCCATAATAATCAACAAAAATATACAAATTTAGGTAATGCATAGTGTATGTAAACCATTAGTTCTTACAATTCATGTATTCTTAAGGGACTGGTTGTTTTGTTTAGATCATCTACTGTCCAAAATTAGTCTAAACAGGGTGTGTCATGGCACTATATATCATTGCACGATCAAAAGAAGAAAAGACCTTAAAACAGAAACTTTTTCTTGTTTATATGACAATTTTGGTTTTTAGCATTTCTATGGCATATTTTAGTAGCCTTTTGGATGAAATATTGATAGCTATGAAATTATTGATTCCGACAAGTTTCTTACGTAGCTGCACAGAAAATAGGCTAAACCTTGTCTTTAACCTTGGGCAAAGGTAACCTTCGGATTGAAAGCATGAGCTGACTTTCCATGATGCTATGATATCACCAGTACTATGACCTTAATTTGCTATTCACATGTATCCGAGCAGTTGGTGTTGAACATGTTAGCACTGGCAACATAATCGCAGCTTTGTCTATATCATGGCTAGAATATGTTTGTTGAATTTTGCTTAGTAGAGAAATATCAAATGCCAAACATAGAATGCCTCCTTTTTTTTTTCTTGTCGGCCTTTCCAGATCTCATCTCCCTGCTGATCATCTTGCAAGATTTTGCTGAAGAAGCAAGAATTAAATGTTGATAATATATGAATATCCATTATTCATTATGTCATAGAGAATAACCCCAGTGTCCCACATGAATCCGATATTTTGGGAGCCAAATTTCTAACACCATTGCCATCTAGGAGAAAGTGATTTAGTACATCAAAGTTACAGTTATCCAGCTTTGATCAGTGAGGTGAATTTATTATATTATATTTCCATTGCTTTAAAGTATCAAAATTGTTGACTTTGCAAAACTACTCTTCACATACGCATGCACACACCCAACACGCATACACACCCTTTGATCAGATAGGTGAATTTATTATATTATATGCATGCACAGAGGCATGATTACTTTTCAATTTTTCTTGACTAGATATATGGTGGATTCTACGCTAATATTTGCTGCTCTGATTATTGTCCTTATGTTGTCCTATTATGACAGCTACTGCATTTTGTTGCAGAAGTTTATGCAGATCCTAGCCATTCATCATTTAATGCTCTTGATTTTGCTTATGGAGTATCAACAACATTTACTCCATTGGTACCTAACAAAAATCTTTAAGTTAATTCTGAAGAATTTCGCCTTAAAATAAATATTCTTGTTGCCTTTTATGGTTCAGGATCATACATGTAATACAGTTGATTTTGACATCTCAGGCTGGAATGAAGATTATACAGTCATACATTGAAGGTTATAGACAGGACTGGGGGCTGTCATTAAAAAAGAACACCATGAGCAGAGGTGGTTGGTATGTTGGACATCTAGAGAACTTCCACCTTAGTACCTTTTTACTTGATTGGCTACTGAATTTTACCTGCAGTGGTTTTTGCAACATTTGAAGAAAGATTTAATTATTTTGAATGAACTATAGGTTTTTTTTCTTGTTATGCATGCTTAGTTGAAAAATGATCCTTTGGAACGAGCAGAAAGCGTCTCTATAAATAGTGTTAAACAAAGAGGACTTCGACAAAATGTTAATGAGGGAGAGTCCAAAAAAATGTAAAAACAACAGGGACGAAAGCACTTACTCTTGATTCAGATATGAAGCCTTTCAGAACCATAAAGAGAACTTATATTTGACCTTTTGCCAAACTATCCTTCTTGTTCTTTCTTCTTCAGGACTTTATTAGCAATCTCTGTCCAAATCCCTTTCTCAAAATATGTGCAAGACCACCCCCATATTTTTTTTTCTTCTCTTGGTATTGGATTTTCTGGTAAGAACAATTGCTCCACATTACTTGAAGTTTCAGTTGGATACTGCACATGATCAAGAACTCAAGCCCACATAGACGAGGAAGGCATAATGCAGACCATCCAGTCAATCTGTACCAGACATGAACTGCATTTTTTTAAATACTGATACTTCTCTTTTGAAAAAGATGTTAGCCTGACCGCATCAATTTTATATGGTAAATGAGTTTGCACTTTCTTTTCTTAGCTGCATATTGCCATTCCAAAACTAGAAGAATCAAACTGATTATGATCCATTGTTCAACTTTCGTAAAATATCAATAACCCCTGTCAAAAATTGGCCAACCAACTTAATTGCTTCAATTATTTTCTCCCTTTATAGTTTCATATTCGATCAGAGCATGTTCCCATTTGCCTTTTTCTATTCATATCATAGCTATCTACCTTAAATTGATTCTTGATACTACACATGCACTCCCAACCGAGTACATGTTTCCTTGTAGCTCCAAATCTGTGGCATGTTCCTTATTCGATTATGTTAATAAATCTAAGTTTTATCTTCATTGAAATTGAGGGCATTATAAATGGCTTTTCTTATCTCTTTTTTCCCCTGCCTTTAATTTTGTTAACCCTTAGATGTCTAGCTCGTTCTTCGCTGAGCATTGGTTTTGGTTGAAATAATTGTCACATAAAACATTCAAAAATTTTAGAAACTCATGATATCCAATCATTCCATGCTTAGTGAATTTTTTGTTTGAAGATCATTCTTTCTAGTTTAGCTTCATGAGTACATTGCATTGGCTGCTTTCAGGCAACAAGGAGGAACTCTGGTAGCAGGCCCTGGAGTTAGTAACATCTCATATATCCACAAGGTTAGCATTTCCTTATCTACTGAAATGAACTACATACAAACACTGTTGGCTGTAAAGGCCATATGGCCCTGGGTTATGGCTGCTATTTTGTGAGACCTAGTTTCCATGTTCTCTGTCTACAGTCCCATCTGATATCCAGAAAGGTCATGTATCCCCAGAATATTGCCCCAAATGATTATGTCAGAAGAGACTTGCAATCATTTCGCATTTCTCTAGATTCAAGTTCGTAGATTTGTATGAATTTCTTATTCCTACTAATTTAGAAGTTTTCCTCTTTTAACAGGACAAAGAAGCTGGAGATGATCCAGATATTGAAGATGTTGTGAAAGCATGCTGTCTATAAAAAATTCAGTGGGTGTCTATCTATCGGTACCTTTGCAAGCTTGTACACATGGTATGCATGGCTAAATTTCACTGTATATATTTGTACTAATTGAGGATATGCCTTTTGGTATATTATATTTTATGTGCTTTAGAAAAATGAAAAAGGATGAAGACTATTGAAGTTTCAGTATACTGTAATTAGAAATTCAAAACTCTTTCGTCAAATATTTTATTGTCCACATGTTCCGCTCTTTTTTTGGATGGAGGGTTTGGCGAGGTGGGTTCGGTAATAAACTGAATCCTTTATATTCAGATCAGTTATTGTGGCTGAACTCTGTTGAACTGACAATATCTCAAGTCAAGTCTCAACAGAGATATAAGCTCCACATTGGGTGTTATCATGGCGTACGACATTTCCAAAATGCCACAAATATCTACATGCAAACAGCTTTTCTTTTTTATCTAAAAATATTACTCTGGTTTAATTAGGTTTTCTAAATCAGATCATATTTTTACAATGTCTCTGGGCCTCAGTTGTTAATGATATCGCTTTTACCTTTATATTTTAAAATATTTTTTTAATTACATAAAAAATGGTAAAATCAACTCTGCAACGACGATGCCCTTTAGGGGATGTTTGGTAACCCGAACAGGATCACCATGGTGATCTAAGATCTTCAGTGATCCGAATGCTGGGGTGATTTGATCCCCAGTGATCCGAATGCTGGAGTGATTTGGTAGGCCATGGTCCAGTGATTTAAGATCAATATGTTTGGTAGGTCATGGTCTAGTGATTAAAAATTTTTAGGCATTCATGAATAACTTGTTTGGTATGGTACAAAGATCAAAGATCACCGACCATATAATACCACAAATACTCCTGATATATCTTAAATGGATTTTTTTTATGTATTTTTAATTCTCATAAATCAAAAATATAAGTTAATATACTAATTTCTATAATAGCTCCATAATTTTGTCATATATTTTATTTTTAGTAGCCCTTATCATATATTTATTAATCATATAAAATATATTATCCTTCAATAATAATATTTTTTTTGGGTTAAACTTCAATAATAATATGATTAGTAATATATTATAATATAATATATAATATCAACATAATATTATATATATATATACATATAATATATTGATAGTATATTGATATATCAATTTTTCTGCTAAATTGAGAGATATTTTTATCTTTAACTTTCAATCCAGAATCACTGTTTTGGGGTAATCTTGGATTTCCGATCTCAAGAACGGATATTCCATCAGCGGGTTGGGCGGTGATTTGAGAAGTAGAGGTGATTTAGGATCACCGCTACGTAGGATCACTGTGGTGCAAGCAAACGTGGTAACCTCATCATCTCCAACCATATTATTCTTAATTATGAGACGATCACTCCATATCAAATATCCCCCTAGGCATGAAAGGTGTTTGACGGCTGGGTAATCGTTATAACGCCGTTGTCAAAACCCGGGCTCTTTAGGCAAGCCCTAGAAATTTCCCGCCTGCTGCTTGCTGTCCGATCCCCATTCGGTCCGAGATGTCGGAGAAGAAGCGGCGCCGCGCCGATCCGGGTCCCTCCGGCCCCACGGCGGCCACCAAAAAATCGCGGGCGAGGGGGAGCTCCCACGCCCACGACCTCCGGAAGCAGCTGAAACCTGATTCGGAGATCCTCGCCTCCCTCCGTCGCATGTACGACGAGGCCCAGTCCGCCGCCGCCTCCTCCTCCAAAACCCTTACCCTCTCCGACCTCAACCTCTCCTCCGCCTGCCGCGAGGTGTCCGACTGCGACGCCTCCTCTGTCAAGCTCGCCATCGAGCGAGCCATCCTCGACATCGCCCGCTCCATTCTCGCCGGCCGCGGCTTCTCCTTCGACGTGCCCTCCCGTTCCGCCTCCAACCAGCTCTACGTCCCCGAGCTCGACCGCATCGTCCTTCGCGACAAGTCCTCCTCCCGCGCCTTCGCCAACCTCTCCACGGTCCGCAAGGCCACCATCACGGCCCGCGTCCTATCCCTCGTCTACGCCGTCCTCCTCCGCGACATCCATGTCACCAAGCGTGACCTCTTCTACACCGACGTCAAGCTCTTCCAGGACCAGTCCCAATCCGACGCCGTGCTCGACGACGCATCTTGCATGCTCGGCTGCACCCGATCCTCCCTCCATGTCGTGGCATCGGAGAAGGGTGTCGTCGTCGGCCGCCTTGTCTTTACCGATGATGGTGACCGCATTGACTGCACCAAGATGGGCATCGGCGGCAAGGCCATACCGCCCAACATCGACCGTGTCGGTAACCTTGAGAGTGATGCCCTCTTCATCCTCCTGGTCGAGAAAGACGCCGCCTTTATGCGGCTGGCGGAGGACCGGTTCTACAACCGATTCCCCTGCATAATTGTCACCGCTAAAGGCCAGCCCGATGTCGCCACCAGGCTTTTCTTAAAGAGGATGAAGGCTGAGCTGAAGCTGCCGGTGCTGGCCCTTGTTGATAGCGATCCCTACGGCCTTAAGATCCTGTCGGTGTACATGTGCGGGTCGAAGAACATGTCGTATGACAGCTCGAACTTGACGACGCCGGACATCAAGTGGCTGGGGGTGCGGCCGAGCGACCTGGATAAATACCAGATTCCAGATCAGTGCCGGCTGCCCATGACCGACCAGGACGTGAAAGCTGGGAAGGACCTGCTCGAGGAGGAATTTGTGAAGAGGAATGAGGGCTGGGTGAAGGAGCTGGAGTCGATGGTGAGGACGAGGCAGAAGGCTGAGATACAGGCCCTCAGCTCGTTCGGATTCCAGTACCTCACCGAGGTCTACATGCCCCTAAAGCTGCAGCAGAAGGATTGGCTGTAAGTTACTTCTCAGGTAAAACTCATTTTGGTCTCCCCTGTCCTGTTTCATTTTCTTAGTTATTCTGATCAAGGATCTGCCCGATACTTGTTCCTCATATGTTGTAATGGCATTTTATTTCTACATCTATGAATCTTCTGGTTTTGTGAAAATTCTTTTAATGATTCAGGTATATCTGCAAGAACTTGGATTGAACTTGTGAATAAGGAGGCTCTATTGTTTGTGAGAGAGTGGGCCTTGCACTTGTGGTGCTTTAGAAAAAGAGGGCATGGGATCGAAACTATTGTCTAAGTTTTTAAGTGACCTTCAGAAATTGAAAATGATTCAGGTATACCTTTAAGAGCATGGATTGAAACTTGTAAGAAGACTTTAGTGCTTACATTATGCTATTTTGCTTTAGAGACAGAGGGTTTGGAGTCAACTATTACTTTAAGCTTTCAGATGAACCTTATGATGATGTATCTGGAATTTTTACAACCTTCATAACCAAGGCATTAGTGCATATAGAAATACATAGTTTGTGAGAAGATGGATGAGGTTATTCTCTTTCATAAGTTGGAGAATATGGCACTTTCTTTTCTGGGATTTGGTTAACTATTCCCTGAGATGGAGACTGGAAGATATTATCATTGTTCTCTGATCTAGTAAAGGAATATGAGGAAGTGATGATTGTTTATTCCACCATGTTGTCAGAGATGCATGCATAGGAAAACTATTAGACTTGTACAGGGTGCGAAGTAGAAGACTGTATAAGCACATCCAAGTTTTAGTTGTTATGGATATGATTTTGCACTAGGGTTTGGGGTTGGTGTTCTTTTAGTTGAATGTAGTATCGATGGTGGTTGAGTGGGTATCACCTTATGGTTCCTTTTGCTAATATGATGAGGCACTGCAGAAGCTTATTTACAGTAGCATGATTTTGATTGTCAATGGAAGCACATCCAATTGATTTCAGGTCAGATAATGAGTTTGTGCATTTTTCTCCAATTGGATGAAAAATGTATGAAGCATAAAGTGTGAAAGTGTACAGGTCTTCTCTCAGTCATATTAAGGTGATATGAAGCTAGGAGCCTTAAGAGAGAACCAAGTTACCAAATACTAGCAATCGAGGAAAGGATTTGATCACCTCGTCATACCTTGAGAATTATCAGATAGAAAGATGTGATGTCAAAAGCCCTGAACAAACCATTTCATAAAACATTTAGACTCAGTCTTATTTTCAAAATCTGAAGTTGCTTCCCTTCCAAAATGATCCAGCAAGTGTGTGCATCAATTGTATCAAAACAGTTTAATAGATTTCTAGGCAAACCAGAATGGCTAAATAGAAAATCTCACAAATGGCAATGCAAAATAGGTGAGGTTTCATATTCTTCTTTTCCACACAAATTGTATATGTAGTTCTATCTGGTCTCAGTTTTGTTTCTTAAAAAATGTATGTGTTCAAAATGATGTTTCAAGTGGTCAGTTTGTTAGGCTGAGACTAAGGATTGGGCTCTATACTTCTATTGCTAAAATTTCTGTTACATGATGTTTTTGAGAAGTGTCAGTCATCTGTACATTTAAAGGGTACACCCTGTTGAGGCAAGGAGGGTGGTAGCCTAAAATTATTTATGTGTTCGAACAATGGAGCATTGGCTAAATTGCAGATTTGACCTTTGATTTCGAAGGATGAGTACATATCCATATACTAGACCAAATATCTAGGATTCATGTGTATTTTGGATGCAAGCAAGTTTGTTCTAGATTATGAAAGGCATGTGCTTAATTTCTTCTTTTATTAACCTTTTTTGTCTATTATATGTGGCGTGTATGTGTGGTCATGCATAACTGTAAAAATGATATTGAAACATTATTCAACTTAAAATATGCTTTAACAATGTTGAAGAGGGGGATGCTTCTTAAGCGGTGAAAATTTATTAGGAAGAGTTTAAAGGAGGTAAATTAGACATTAGAAGTAGATCATGAAAAGTACTGCAAATAAGAGCAAGGTTCATCTTGGATTACAGTGTTAATGACCTGTAACTTAATAGAACTGAAAAAGACACTCAAGCCAGCCAACAGGGAAGCCTGCTTGTGAAAGGCAGAATTTTGTAATTTCATGCAAAATATGGGTAGGTAGATTTCTTTTCTTTCAGTATGTAGCAAGGCTGTTTTTAGTGGGAGTGGGCTTTCATGGAGATAGGCTGTCCTTGCCTTGTCTGGGACTTAGGGAGGCCTATCTCTATGAAGCTGCAATTTATGATCCTTCTTGCATTGATGAGGGCTTCATGCTGCCTCTGATGAGAAGCAGATAATCGTAGATGATGTCTTTCAATGATGAATTGGATTTCATAAAGTAATGCATCTGGGTATTCCATGACTCCATGAGAGAACGAAATAGGCTTTTCTTTTAATCTTATTTCAGATAAGTTGAAACGAAGACCAGCAAATGATCACACTCTGGTTCCTTGAGATACGTTTCTAGTTCTGAACTTGATTGGAGATTGTGGTGCCTTCATTGGACTAAGATTTTGGATTCACTCATATATGTTATAGATATGGGCCTTTTCTTTTAGTGCCTTCTGGGGTGTTAGACTAGGCCCAATATGGTAGCCATACTACTTGGACAACTTCATTGGTGATTTCTTTATTTGGGAGTTGGATAATTTTATAGCAACTTCAGAGATCTGTGATGTTCACATGGTTTTCATCTCAGCTGATATATCGGTCTGTATTATAGTGCTGTTCATGTCAATTTTTTAGTGCCTGTCAAGAACCTCATATAACCAGCTGGTTTATTATTTTCTTTACCCTAAGTAGGTGTATATTTTTGCCTGCAGAAGCCAGTGCAAGATATGGAGGCTCTTTAAGTTTGGCTGGTTGATATCATGGTGCATGATGGATGCATACACAAGCTATCTAGTCAATTGAGCCTTTCATTCTTTAATAATTTCTGCAATTTGACCCTTTAAATCAGATCCATTTGGGAACATGTGCTTACAGCATTAACGTGTTCTGTTAAATTTGATAATACCCGTTGTTAGATAGATCCATTTGTTATTCTATTCTGTTGGCTAGAACAGTGTGACTGCAGCAGTTACAAAACAGTGCAAGATAAACACCAAAAAGCTGAAGGGAAACCAGGTTTGGAAGGTATCTGTCATTAGCATCCACAAACATGGCGACAGCCTTTTAATTTGAGATTTCATGACAGCCATAAATCAATGGACGACCAAGGCAGAAAAATGACGGTTATGATGGTTGTGAAGTAGCAGATCGTTTCGAAGTTGCTTTTTTATGCTTTCAGGCAATTGGCTTCTGGATCCAAAACCGTGACTGCTGGACTTGACACTCTGCTGAGTATTGTTTCAGGTTGCCCATTTTGATCACCCTGCAATTCCCTCTCGCGAATGGCAGTCAGGGATTGGCGCGTGAAGGGGGTAGGTGCTGGCTGTAAGGGACCCTGGATACCATTCAGCCGGCTACCAACTTCCACATAGAACTGGGAACTTGGCAGGGATTGAAACAGGTGACGTTTCACATTTTTCTTCTAATTTCAAGGACTGGTTTCTGCTGGCAATTGGATACATGTTATATACCCAGAACCAAGGTCTTTGGATATAACGATAAATGAGATCTTTCAAATAAACATCCAACTCGGTGGCCGAGAAACAGGACGTCCATTATGAATGCAGCGTATAGTATCTGTGTAACTCAGCTGAAGCTGTAGGAATGTCAAATGGGACTCTGGGACTTTGATAGCTTGGCAAGGTAAACTAGCAGCCTATTATACCAGAAATGAAAATTGCAACACCCAAAATAATTTTGACCAAATTAATATGGAATGTGCAAGGACGGGTATACAAGGTTGCCCATTAAGGAACTTCAGCACCAGCCAGGACTGACCATAACTTGTGGATGTTTACCTACCAGAAGAAGATGGCCTGTTTGGGAATACCCGGCAGGATGGGCTCGAGAAAGAGAGGGGGTGGCCAATTCTAATATGCTACTGAAGCTCTCATAGATCATCAGCGGAACCGAAAGAACTAGAACATGGATCGTCCACGAGCTTCAACCTATAAATATGCGATTGAAGACTCTTAGAGGACATTGCATAAACATGTGGTTATAATGATGTGGCCAATTAAGGTACAGAAAAAAAACAAGTGCAGAGCACGGTTAGGGAAGGTACAACATATATTATTTGAGAAAGATGAGAAATCTAGCAAGGAAACCTATACAACAGGCACCAAGATATCCAACGAATTGCTCCTTCACACATCTCTTCACGCGATAGATGGCAGATCATTGTGCATCGAGTTCGAATATGCTATAATACAACTTTTACGGAGACAATGATCACTGTTAGTGCGTACACGGTGTATTGCAATAATAAAGAGAGCCGTCTATCTATAGATGATGAAAGAGCCATCTATGATAGTATTTTGGGTCCTGTGCATTAGAGTCCTGGTGCAGATAAGGTTTTATGCACCTTTCTCGGGTGCAATAATTTGCTGTTGAAGGGGGCAGGAGGACTGGTGAAAATCTCCACCATCCCCTACCTAATTGGAGAAGTGAAAGATTACCTGCCCTGGTTATCATGTGGAGGTACAGCATTTTGAATCCTTAGAGGTCAGAGGCTTCGGCTGACGCATGAGACGAGGCTATAATTGCGCGTGTGACGACCCTCAAGCACCTAATGACAGATTCTACAATTTTTCTCCATATACTTTGACCTTTTCACAATGTATTATTTTATAAACATCACTTACGGAGAATAAAGCGATAGTATATATATACTTCCTTCCGTATGCAGTTATCTATATTTCTAGAAATTTTCATTTTGCTGTTCTGGATTTTTATTTTTATTTTTTCTTCCCCCGTTATGATGTCCCGTGGTGGACCTGACTGTTTCCAGCGTTGTTTCGCAATTACAAGCGGCAAGGGGAAAGACTCCCATGCTGATAAGGCGTGGATCCTTGATTTGTTCAAACATAATATTAGTTGGGGAAAATAACATAAAAAAGACATAATCTAAATAGAAAGAACCATTTTATGGGGGCGGTCTACTAAAGTTACATAACATATAATAAGGTGGAGAAAAAAGGTTAAACAAAAAAAATGTTCCACACTTCCTCACCTTATGCCATCGTATCCCTCATCTATTCACTTGATTTTCTCCATCTATAAGCTACAACTATTGCTTCTTTGGATTTCAATTGGATTTGGTCGGAACATACAACAAAGTTAAATTGAAACAAGATTAAAAGATTTAGATATTGGATAGGATTAAAATTAACCCTCAGCTCTATCCGCATCTAGCATTGCTCGCTGTGCCAATAATAATAATAATAATAATAATAATAATAATAATAATAATAATAATAATAATAATAATAATAATAATAGTAGTGTTTTTTTTTTTTTTTTTTTTACTAATGCAAAAAGGGGTAGGGGGAGGAAGGGACAAGCCCACCCCCGCGTAGCAGCCCCCACTGGGCCCCCGCCCCGCCAGGAGAATGTTCGATGCGGGCAGAAATGGCCGTGTGTTGGGCACCCCGACCGGTTTTACTCATACCCTCCCCACCCGTAGGCCCGGCTCAGCTACTCCTCTGAGCTCTGGCTCGAGTCCCACGTGTGAGTACGTCACACCCGGCACCATCCCGGCTACTAGCGGTTCAAGAGCGGTCCTACACCATAAGTCCAAGCAGTGGCCAAAGTAGTGAGCTTCGATCCACAATTTAATCATCGCCGCAGCGATTCGAACTTGGGACCTTATGGTTAGAATTGCTGCCCAGTACCACTAGGCTACCACCTTGGTGGCTAATAAGTAGTGTTTGCGGTTGGCAGCCGAACGATGTATCGCACCTACGCTGGGCCCCATTCGTACTCCACGTCTGTTTCGGATCACTGTAGCAACGAGTCCAATCCACAAGGGAAGGAGAAGAGAGGCCGCCACTCCCAGGAGCCTCTCAAGCTGCAAAGTCCTCGCGTTCTCAAATCTCCATCCCTCTTTCCCTTTTTCTCCATTTAATTTGGGATGGATCTCGGCCTGGGGAGACTGACGGCGCGGATCCCTCTCCGACCTCGCTGTTCCCGAGACGACTCGCGCCCTCCGGAGAAAGGGAAAAACGACAAAGGTAAAGTACTTGCCCCCGAAACCAAGGTTTTCGTCAGATTAATGTTCTACTTGTCTAGTATTGTGATTGAATATTTGCAGTATATGTTTTTACTAATTTTCCGAACCAATACGGATGAGCAAGTTGATGTGTCAAGGCCGAAATCTGTGAAATAGATAGTTTCTATTTCTAAGATTGATGAAGTTGTCATCTTTTTCCTCTCTCTCGCGCGCGCGCCCGGAACGGGTGATGGTTTTGGAACGATAAATTAATGATAGTTTAAGAAGGTGATTTAAGGACAATATAGATTTGCTTTCTTATGAGAAAAGTTTGTATCTATTTTATTCTATTTTGCACGGAGATTAAAGTAACTGGCTCACTATGTAGGATTGCAGGCATCCCTAAGAATATGATTGAATGTGTTGAATTGCCAACAGTCATTAGTTCTGCTTTTTCTTTTCTTTTTAGAAAGTTTTTTCCCACTTTTTTGTGGATTGCAAGATATTCCTATCTCCATTCTCTGTTTTAATACTTATGTTCTACTACCTCTTTTTTTTCTTCTTTTTTTTCTTTTTTTTGAACCATCTCCTCGTAGTCCTACTGCTTGTAGGCTGACTTGGTCGATGTCAGTGTCGAAGCTCCTGCTAAAATTCTTGTTAAGGAGACAACAACGTTCAGTTAATATACAGGGAGTTCATATGCCAGTCAGAATGCAGTTTCTAAGACATCTCGAGCATATGTGAAGCCATAACAACAACATTTTTCAGAGAGGACAAAAGTGTCAGAATGCACAACCAATCTCTATTGCAACTGGCCTCCGGCTTAGATGAAGTCTTACAGATAATTATTGTGAAGAAAATAAATGGCTCCATAAGACGATAACTTGAACTAGAAACTTGAACCAACAATATTGGAGAGATGGTGGTCTGAGAAACAAATTTTTGATTTCTATGTCAATTCCTTACCAAGACTGATCATGCCATTCAACTGCTACAAGAATTTCCATGAACTATGTCATAACGTTGTCATGATGCATGATTGATAGGGACATTCACAATGGGAATGCAAGGCAATCAGCTTCTTATAGTGTTTACTCATGAAAAATTCTGATTAATTTAATCAGCAGGTCTCCTGCAAAGTGATCCTTTGCAGATTATGTTGCTCATTTGTTTAGTTTCCTGTGAAGAAACTCATGTGACAAAACACTAGTGAAAACATAGCTACCATAACCTGATGTGAGACTTTCTCGGAAAGACTCAGGCATTGGCTTTAATTTTTTTTTTTCTCAGAGTAACAGAGCATGATGTGTAACTTTGTTCACTAAATCCAGTAGGTTCGTAGTTTGCTTAACGGCATGATATGCTGAACCGACCCGTACTGGCTGGTTCAATCTGTACCGGACTGATCAGGATCCGGTACAGCCGTGGAAAACGGTTCCGGCCCTATTTGGGCCGAAACCGAACAATATGGAGCCCATACCGGCCGGTACAAGAGCAAACTGGATGGAATTGGACTGGTTTGGATGGTGCGAATCGACATCCTCACATCTGTGGCATTTAATGCATTAAAGCCACTCTGTGCCCCCACATGCACTGGGCAGCTCGGTTGCCCCCCCGTGGGATATGTAATGCCACAGAGTGGCATTGGCATTTAATGTGGGGCGCGTGCGTCCGCGCGCACGTAGAAAAATTGCCTTTTGGTTCGATACTGGTTTAAACCGGTCCGAACCGGTCTAAACCGGTACACCTGCCAGTACCGGTACGGCGTACTTTGCTTAAGGGTGAATTGAAGTTCACCAAAATTCACCATTGATTTTATCTCTGAATTGCAAAGACATCAAGCAGGAGATAAGTTGCATTGCATTAGTGTGCAATTTTTGTAAATCTCATTTGCTAAAGATATTTCTAACATAAGTTGCTTTTTGTTGGCAAAAGTAGCTTACCTCAATGAAACTTGACTTTACATTTTTAACCTGCACGAAAGATTTATGGTACTTTGCTACTATTTAATAGCGACTGTTCTTGCAAAGTCTACCAAGTCTGATAGCTGAAAATTAGGACACTTTGATGGTACCATGATTATAAAAAGAAAAGCGATGCATGATGATTATGATTTAATTGGAAACCTAATGCAGCTAGTAGAGTGAATCAAATGAATTGTTTGGATTTGGAAACTTGGACTAGATAAGCATATGTTGTGAATAAACAGATCTACTTTGCTGGTCATCTTTAAATTTTAGCATTTATAGTTCAATTTTGTTTTCTTTAAATCATTAAAATATAATAATCGCTAAAATTAACATCTCTTACTCTAGCAGCAAATTTACTCTGTCTTACATTAGATGTAACTATAATGTGTTTTCATATTTTTTTCCACGAGTAAAGTATAAATTGGGCCATGTATTTTGATGGTTATGATTTAATGGGAGGCCTAATTTCAAGACAGGCTAGTCAATTGGATACCAAGTAAATTTAGGAGTTTGTGTTGTGAGTAGATATTTCAACTAATTCACTTTTAGAACTAAGTTCACAGACAATAGTCTCTAATTTCTATTACTTGATTATCATTTGCGGCTGAAGTCTTACCATTTCTGATTGGTTTTGGTATGTTAAGTTTTATTATATTGGCCTTTACAATTTATTTGTAAAATGGTAAGATTTCCTAGTCTAGTCAAGAACCAAAAACAATTATCTTTTTTTTTGACTTTGTAATTAACACATTCCCATCTTCCAGCTTACTGACTGCAAGTTCAAGGATTCACGCACTAACCCCCTGCTAAAAGTTGATGGAAAATGGAATATACAAGCTTTTTCATTTGAACGGGTTGCTAGATATGCCTTGTCTTGATGAAAAAGAGAAGAATCCACATGCTTCTGTCTTTGTGCAATGTTACCATACAGGACTGAGTATAATTATGATATTCTAGCCCTATCTTGAACTACCCTGTCAAACTCATGGTAAATCATATGCCTAAAACTTTCATAGAAGGACATGATGTACCGGGTATTAGTATCATATTCTTCCTCAGAGCAGTTAGATACCTTCATTTTTTTTTTGATGAAGAGGGAGGCAAAGCCACCCGGCCTTTATTAGAAAAATGAAGTTTACAGAAACTATTTATAAAGGATTTGCAAGAAAGAAAAATATGAAAAAAACAATAAAAAGCTTTTACAAAAGGTACTGGTCTGTAAGTAGACATGTTAAACTGTTCAACAAGCTGAACAATCTCATAAGTGATTTGAAGGATCTATGTATCTTCAATGTACAACTATATAAGCTCTGCATCTAGTTAGATACCTTCATAACTTAAGCATTTAGTAATTTTGAAATGATTAGGATGGACTACAAATAAGAAGCTGCAATCTTGAATATTTTCTGAAATTACGTATAGGATTATGCAGTTTGATTTCACCTCATATTCAGATTGTTATCCAACACTCCTTTTGGAGAAGTAGCAAATTGCAACATCATCTGGAGGATTATACTTATCCCAACTGCAATATCAATTTTGTGTGACAAAATTTACTGCCTTCTCTGCATATTGCTCAGGTGATAGACTGTCTACAGATTGGGACAAAGCTTGGTCAAGCTTCCGGAAACGGGGAAAGAAATCTCTCTTCTCACGGTTTATTCCAGACAAATATGTCAGCTGGAATCCACGGCGTTCTGAATACCCATTGTCAGAGGAGGTTGATCCCATCAAAAGAACAGAGAGATCCAATCTCGAGTTATGGACAAGTCCAAAGTTCACTCTGGTAGGAGCCATAGTTGTGGTGTCGATGCTTCTAATCTATACACTGATATTCCCAACCAAGTAATTTCAACCTGTTATATTTTACACAGAAAGTGGGTGCCCACAATTATGTATGATTTTCTATCTGTATGATGACCCACAAATATTGGAGGAAGTGCAGCATGTGCACTTTGTATTTAAATGCATAAGCTTCCATCTGTCACATGAAATGCTCTTCTCAGAAAGAGTTCTTGATGCCACCATATGTTCTCATTCTTCCATTCATTTCCATGTTCAGAAATGTTTTAGGCATATCAGTTCTGTTAGTTATTCAAAATTTTGTATATTTAAGACTTCTATCTAAAAACCAATGACCATTATCATGTTTGTGTATTGCTTTTCGCTCACTTCTGAAAAAAATAAATTTATATAGATTCACATTCTGCGAGTAACAGATTAGTGAGCTGAAGAAATATTTTGAGGATATGAATCCGTAGATTGAGATTACCAGATTGGCAGATTCACAAGCTGTCCGGACTGAGTCTCATATCATTACTAATATCATTTCAGGCATTTTTTTTGGGTTTTCCATGAGTATACCATAACCAGTGTGATCTGAAATGGTACAAGCTAGTGTCTTCCACATGCTAGTCATATGAACATGTTCTTCGGACTTGGTCAAGTGCACATAATACCTTCCTCGGCCTTTTGGCTAAGATCAAGTGTAGTGTCTGTTCTTATCACTGGTCAAGTGCACATCTCTCAGTTGAATTCTGTAAGTGAACTGCTCTTCTTTAAACTTCTAATGTGCCTCTTAAGGTCTTCAGTTTTTAGGTCCATTTGAACACTAACAATTCCAGGCTTATGTTGTCTCCGAAGGATATTACTAGAAGATTTTGACTTCTTGAGGGGAATTGAACAAGTAGCATCAACCACAAGCACCTGGGATACGGCAGGGGGACAAAATTCTCCCCTCTTCTTCCCTCTGCAACCTTGAGCAAGCCTTGTTTAAGCTCTCCAATTGGTAGGAAACATGTATGTCAGTCAGACCGTTCTATTCTTGTATCATGGGTCTTGCTGCTCCGGTGCGGTCCCTCTTGCAGCTGTAAGGTGATAAGGTTTAGGCTACAGCTATCAGGAATTCCTCTCCTTGCTGCTTCTATCATCCTTCTTAAACCATAGTCAATTCAAGAAGATGCTTTTACAGAGAATCGCTAGATTTTCTGGTAAAGTGAATGGATAGATCTTGTTTCATTGACCATGTATACTTTTTGAGCATGCCGCTATGTTATATTGAACCCTATATTTTTGTATTGGTTTGATAATACGAGCCTCGCAGTTAGCAAATCATGATATAAATGTGAAGTTTATACCAAATGATGGACAGTTTCTTTTGTTTATACTTCTATTTTGTCAAAGTAGGAGCATGACATTGAAATTTAGTGTTCTTTAGATTGTGATGTGATGCAGCAAGCAGATGATGTTGAGACAACCATTTGCATTTTCCTCTAGTTAGACAAAACCCTGCTCTGTTTGGATTGAAACCTTGCAAGCTGAGGTAATCAAGTACCAGATGAGTCTTGCAGCAGTATACATGTCCAAGCAAGCCATTCTATCTGTCACCTATTCTCCTCTCTTCATACTCTACTTCTAAGAAACCAGACTAGTTTGCTTGCATCTTCATCAAGTCTATGAAGCTTGTGGCAGTGGTATGCAGTTCTACCAACTCCCTCAAGAAAGTGGAGTAGATGCCCTTTGCCAAAGCAAGGCCAGGTTAAAGCTAAGACAGTTCTAGTTCTGTTTGATTTCGCTGTCATAGTGGTCCCGAAGGCACTAGGAAAAGGGAAAAAGAAATGAGAAGATGGCACCATGACTCTTGGAGGATTTACTTGGCAAGCAATCATGCTGAAGAAGGTGTTTTTAGTCAACAACTAACCACTTCAAATGCTAATGTTAAAATTGCCCTAGTTCTCCATTTTTTTTGTCCAAGTTTTGCTTGTGGGGGCGGTTCCTATCATCTTTCTCTCTATATCATACTCTAGCGGCTTATATTCTACATTTTCTATCATCTATAAAAGGCTCTTGCAAATATTTTCGATTTCTGAGAATTTAACATTTTGTAATATTTTCCAAGACCATCATGGTAAGCCAACCATACCTCCTAGAAGTTACTGATAAGAATTACTACCGGGCGGAAAACATGCTATCAGATTCTCACCTATCCATGTGAGAGAAATTTAGAAAAAAAACAAACTTGCCATCTCCTATTGGAGCAGTGGATGGCGACCGGAATCCTTTATGGTATGTTATTTACACTACAGAATATTGTGCAGCACTCAACGATCGCCATCAAGAGATGGATAGCGATCAAATAAGATGCGTCATATATGACATATTAGACCACCAATGAGAACCCCACTCGGGCGAGCCAAATCCATGCCATCCACGACGACTCGACCGAGCACGACACCGACCTCAGGTATGATCGGAGCCAAATCATGTGCTTGAAGGCAGGCCTTCTGCTTGCTGGCCAAGCGGACCAGTTGCCAACCGAGCCACGTATGTGCCAACCACAGCACTCAATGACTGCCATCAAGAGATGGACGGCTATCAAATAAGACGCGTTGCATATGACATATTAGACCGCTTTATTTAATAACTATCCATCTCTTGATGGCAGCCATCGAGTGTTGCACAATAATTTGCAATGCAAGCCGCGCACTGCAGGGGATTTGTGCTCAATAGATAGAGTGCTGGCGTATTAAAAGAAATGTTCGATAAACACATGTGATCTTTTGTAAGTTGGTCGTCGTGAGAGTTCAGTTTTAGGAAGAAATTGTGAGATTCTTGGATGTCAAGATTGAAGAGTTGTGGGGACCAACCTATGGAAAATATATGTACTATTGGAAAAGCACCGTCAAACATCTGCCTGCCTTGTCTGAGGGAAGTTTTAGGATGGTAGCTTTCAATGTTTTCTTTGGCTTCCTCCGTGGGGCCAAAAGAAAACAAATTTACTTTGGTAGTAGGTGGCAGCGGGCATGTTTCACCTCTTTTTCTTTCATTGTTCTCAATAGTCGACCCATACTTTAGGCAAAGACAAATTGATGGGAGCAGGGTGGGTCCAATTAATTGATGGTCCGGTGCTACCTTGACCTCTTTTTCTTTCATTGTTCTCAATAGTCGACCCATACTTTAGGCAAAGACAAATTGATGGGAGCAGGGTGGGTCCAATTAATTGATGGTCCGGTGCTACCTTGACCACTTGATTTCATGTCGAAATTTCTTAAAGATGCAGTGAGATATGGTGCACGAAGTTCTTATGGATGTGCATCTCCAGATCATGCAGCTTCACGCATCTCCATGCATGGGCAGTTGATGCTGCACTGCACGATGTGGAGGATCCTTCTAAACATGCGACTCTAAATCATGCATTTCTAGGAGCGACCGTATGTCCAATGCTGCATCAGACCGTTCGATGGTCCGACGAGCATCGAACATAATCTACTCCTGCCAATTGACATGGGCTAAATGGCATCCAGAATTTACTTGAATTACCTAATCCTAGATCATAAGAACATATGTCAACTGAGAGCTGTACCTAATTGGATGGTCCTCAGCGGACTAGAAACTACCATATTATTTGACCCCACATTGATTATTGAGTTTTACTTCAACAAGTTGTCTTTTGATTGATCATGGAAGACAAAATTGTATCCACCTTAGCTTATGTAGAGTCACAAGTACCTGGCAGTAACATGCATGATAGCCTCTTCTGAAGCATCTTCTTTTCAATATCCTATGCTTCATAGTTAACTCTTACGACGCTTTAAAGCATCGTTAAAACATATATTAGTGACGCTTATTAGTGTCGTTGATTAGAAACGCAAATAAACGTCGCTGATATAAGACGCTTCATCATCGGCGCTTATAAGTGCCGGCAATTAACGACGCTTATAAGCATCGGAATTCTAAAGTTGGTTTTTGACGGTAGCATAGCTGACACTTTAAAAAGTATCGGAAATAAAACTACCAATGCTTATTCGCTTTGGTATATACATTAAAAAGCGTCGGTAATATCCAATTTTCTTGTAGTGTAAAAGCATTACATTATTATATCCTCAAGTAGCATTTCATGGGACGGTATGTGGAATCTAGTCTAGGCTAGCTGGTAACCTTAGTTGTCTTTAGTTCGCCATCAAAAACCCGAGAATCTTGGACATGGATTTACTTTTAGTACCTGGTGACAGAGCTACATCACCTTCAAAATTTCTTGTTCTGTTTGGTAGTTTATCTTGGGAATCCATGCACATGATCTGATGGGCTGAAGTAAGCATGCAATTTTAGGAGCAAAAAACCGTCAAAACTTCTATTTCAAATGCCATCTTGCGGGTAGCTTTGACTCCTTTTTAAGCTTCGCGAAGTCCAATATCTCGATTTAAGTATGGAGGTCAGAATAAATACAATAATGAAGAGGTCCAATATCTCTATATCTGTCCGAAGCAAGGGAGGGAAGAGAAGAGGTGGTGGGGAAAGCGCCGGGCAGGGGCTAAGCAATGGTTTTAAAGACCATGCGGATAAGGGAGCAGACAGCCGTCGCTGACACAGACGCACCCCAGAAGCAGACGAAAAAGAAATCCGACAAAGACAAGCCGAAGGAGAATCTTTCTTCAACTGCGCCCGAGGCTCAAGAGGCCTTGTTGGAGAAGCTGTTACTATCGAAACTATACAACAAGCCTAAAATCTAAACGGGATTTTGACCCAGGCGCCGTAGTGTTGCCTAACCGTTCGGCCGGAGATGTCGGATGCGAGATCTTTAGCTACTTGTATCGATTTGCCACAGTGTGGTTAGATACAATGCGCTGGCAGGATGGGAGTTCTCAAATGCCAACAATGGCCGGGCCTGGCTTTAATTTCCTTAGACCGTAGGAGACAGACTAAGTTACCTTTCTTATATTTTCTATTTTTGTTAAGGATGCGTATGTGTATGCATGTGCGTGATTCAACTTAATTAATGGTATTTGGTTGGAGAACTATTATTTATGAAGTTTTAGGATCCAAGATGGTTGACTCCATTCTTGCTAAATTTTGTTTAACGAGGGTTCATATTTTTCCAAGATTTGCTTGAGTAGCCCTGAATTTTGACCTGGCTGCAGGAGTTCAGGGTCCTGGGTCTCGGACTGGTCATCATATCAGCTAACTTGGAACATGATATGCCTTGGCATCAGGAATTAATCAACACATACTAGTCATCCATTCTGCATTCAATTCCTCATCTGCTTTAGATTTGACGCCTCCTTTTTGTATTCTTGTTTAGCCATGCAAGCTGTGGTTGCTCGGGTTATGCAATGTTTTAGAATCTAGTTGATTCACATACAGACATGAAACGAAGCACTAGTGTTTTGAGTAATCTAGATCCAAAAAGTTGATGAATGGCTCATGCAACGATGTTCCACTAAAAATGTTGTTCCAAGTAATGGATGTATGTACTCATTATTTGATTTCACAACACATCCAGGTCTAGTATCGCATATATTGATTTTTTTTTTCAGAATTAGGATAACAGGAAGTCCGATTTGGAATTACCAGTACCTAATCCTAATGACTCTACCAAATAATTACAATATATTTGGATGAAACATCATAATACTGTTTAAAAGAAGAATAAAACATCCATATATCTGGCCACGTAATTTGATATAGCCCTGATAAGACTTCAAAGCTGGCTGACGTGGGGGCTGACACATGTGAATGGAATTGGCACGTACAACCTGGCTTGGAGGCGAAGCCATGACCATTGGTCTCTGGTAAAAGGTTCAAACGAACTAGGCTTGTTGACTGCTGCCCAATAATTTTCGCATTATCTCCTCTCACTGTGATCCAAATACGCCTTTTGACCGTTTGATTAATTCCGTCTCCCAGCTTTCGGCTACATCCCGAGCATCTTCGGTCAGGACGCACCTCAGCATCTCATCATGTCTCACGACACTAAAAGTAAAGTGTCCGTAGTTTTGACGTATGGAGTGAGGAAATATGACATATTTTAATGGGTCTAACGGTTTTCTCTTCAAGAAAATTTAGCCTAAATTTTGGCCTCCTTTGACCTTTCAAAAGATTCTCTTACCTTGCCTCCTCCTCCGTGAATGAAGGGAAATCCTTGCCCCCCAAGGAACCCATTGCCTCGGGAGCCAACTGCCCCAACCCCAGTTCTATAAATATATCATCTCTCCAGGCTCCTCACCATCACTCTTCTCATCGCTGCCACGGAGACGATCTCCTCCTCCACCTCCTCCTAATCTTCTGAAAGATTTGCGCTGCTTTCCATTTGTAACTCTGTCGGTGATGGAGCGTCAGGTGTCCGATCTTCCAAAGAAGGGGAGGCCGCTGCCGAAGCGAGGCCAGATCAAAGCGAGGATATTTGGAACCTTGGTGCGAGCGGTCATCCCTAAAGGCTCGAAGAAAGGGGACAAGTCCCGGGAAGAAGGGTTCTCCCCGTCGACTCCATCGCCGAGCGGCTACACCTCAGAAGCCGGCTCTGAGTGTTGATCAGTATATAACTCGGCAAGGAGCGTCCCGAATCCGGCCAATACTCGGCATAGCCCTTGTAAAGAACTTGAGGTGCCTCAGAAGTCGTCTTCTTTTTTTTTAATTTCTTCTCACTGTGTTGATCACTTGGAAAGTTATTCCTTGAGCTCGGCTTGCTAGTTTCAGATAAGGAATTTATAGTCGTTTGCTTTCGTATGTAACTCTAGTGGTCTCTGCCTGCCCCTTTTGTTCACTTCTCCTTGAAGAACAGATGTGGAGCAGGGTATTGCTGTATGGGTAGAAATCCTTTCCCTCCCTAGAAGTCTTGTAAATTTTTTGGTGTAAATAAGATTTTGACTGAGATTATCTGAGCAATATTAGATGATAATTTGTTGCTGTTTCAGTTGTTGCTAAAATATATTGGATGACAATCCCATCTCAATTCCATTGGATATATTGAATGGTACAAAAGAGACCATGGAAAATTAAAATTGCAGTTATCAATGAAATGTGAGGCAGCTTGCCACCGTTTTGCTCAGAAAATAAAAATTGCACTTTCCACACAGATTGGTGCCAAAAAGGAGCATAGACTTGTGAAGATTAAGGTTTATATATTGTGCACTTGGGAATTGGAATGGATGGGTCCTGTGTTTGGACGGTCTACAGGGAGGGAACCATGCATGGGTTCTCCATCAGTCATCTATGTTGTCTTTGTGAAACAATTTCATCAAACAGATAACGCAAAGCGCAGACCTACATTTATTATGGCTCGAAAAATTCATACAAAGCGCAGAAGTCCATTTATTGTGGCTCGAAAAATTCATACAGAGCGCGGAGGGATACGAATGCGAAAGTGACGCAAGAAATAGCCTGAGATATCTGAAATCTTTGTGTGGAATAACTGGTCATCTATTAGTAAGCTATGTAGATCAAAAGCTTGGGAGAGGGGAAGTGTCACAACCTAAAGACCTCACCCAAAAATGCTAGTCCGAAGATATTATTTAGATTCTTTGGCCCTTCTTAAGTATCTAATATCTACTCATTGCATAGCTGATGTAGGGCTAAATATATGTCGGCATGGATTCTCACATACTTCCTTCGTTTAAGCTTTGACGTACTCACCAGGCTAAGGGTTCAAATACATTCAATTCTAATCGTAAGCACTATGGTTGGCCCATGGTCAGCTCTCTAAGGGGCTCGTGCTGCAGAATCTCCTGGTCCATATAGACTATAGGTCAGACTCTCTCTGATACCATTTTGTCACAATTCAGTACCTCACCTCAAAAAAGTTAGCCGAAAGGTATTATTTAGATTTCTTGGCCTTATATGAGGATCCAAAATCTATTCAATGCATAACTGATATAGAACTAAACACACATTCGCACGAATCTTCGCAAGAAGATACGATGGTTCACATGTTAGCATATGCCAAAGCGTGACATGTATGCCATGGCAAGGTGTACCTACAGAACTTCCTAGCTTATTAATCGCTTACCTATGCTTATTATGCATGCATACAGCAAAACCAAAACCTGTCCCTTCCAAACTGAGTGGGGACATATCCGCTTAAGTCAAGTCTGGCTGCTCGTGAGGCTGTGAATGACTAAGAAATTCTTGTGCAACGCCCTTTAATTTTATGAGCTCCAAGATGGTCCAGCCTCTGGGCTATATCCATGTATAAGGTAGGATTGAGATCCAGCACAGATAGCGTGTACCAAAGAACGGTTATAATGACGTGTGGTTCTGAAAATCCACTAATAAGAACTATAGTCCCCCCATGAGTATATTTCGCAAGTTTCCTTCTGCGTCACCAATTCTAATACGACATTTAATGCATGACATTATTTCTATTCACTGCGCATTGAATGATATTAAACATGTGATGAAAACTAAGCTCACTAGATTCCAAGCCGCATTCGATACAAGATCTAAGATTTCCTTCCATGCAAGATATGATAGGGCTACCTTTGTGTGGGTGCGATTGAAAAGAGCCATATCCATTGATTAAAACATATACGAGTGGCAGTAGGTAGCGTTAGACTTGTTCAGATATCAAGTTTCATTGGCCGAGGGCATGGAAAGGACTATTGTATGCAATAAAACAAATGAGGGTGAATCATATTATTCTTGATTTTTTTTTCGTTACACTTGAAGGGAATCGTTGATGGTGATTGGGTGGCTGTCAAATCTACCATTTTTTTGAAATTAATACCATCACTTGATTTAGGACAGCAGGAGAATGGCTTCTACTCTATATTTTTTTTTGAGATGGCTTATGTTTATAGAAAAATAAACAATGTTGCTCAATGATGACTTATATGGCTAATCATACAGAAACTGCATTACTGTATCAGATTTTTTTTATTTTCTAACCTAACAGTCTAGAATATTTCCTATAGCTATTTTTCCCCTCGTGTGACGCTTCATCACAACCATCTTTTTATTGTTTTTTCTCCATTATCTGGAGGGGAAAGCAGGTAGATTTGCAGCTGTATATCACTTTTATGCGCATCATACATGCCTGCTGATGTAATAAATTTTTTTCAAGTCATGAGACTATCCAAGGCTTCTTGTCTCCTGTTCTCATACAAGTCAATGAGTGGTTGAGTGCACGAAACCCAGGTCTTCTAGTGCCCCGTAGCTAAATGGGCCCATTATTCGCATTCCAACTTCCCACAAAGCCCAAAACAGAGATGCACGAGGTCCAATACGAGGAGGACTATTTTGGTGGGCCCATGTAGTGCCGGCCACAAACCACACCTTAAGGTATGCGGTAAGAGCGCCTACATGTATCCCGAGCGTAGAGCTGATCATTTGCAGACTCGGACCTAAACTCTATTTATCTTTAATGGAGCTTCAGGTCGAGACTATATAATATTTGATATTTTCTGTGCCCAAGCCCAGCTCATAATTAGATTTATTTGGCCGGCAAGGAAGGGATGCCACAAGACCCACGGTAATATATGGATCATAATCCTAACTCCAATATTGGAGGGCTTCAAGTCTTCAAATGTCAGGCACTAAAGATATAGGCAAGGATCTAGCTGCTGCATGAATGATTTGGCCCACCGGTTGCCGAATTCTTCTCAAATTCGCCCAAGTTTCACTACTCCAAGGGAGGGGGCTGCCGAGTAACCAAACAAGATTTGTATTGGACGGTCAAGGTGACCCGGACAACTCCGATGCCTTGCTGTTCCAGCGAAATCTTTCTTCTGGCTGGTAGATTAAGAACCCATTACCTGCGACTTCATCTATGGAAAAGAATAATTCGAATTTGACTTTTTTATTTTTAATTTTTAAAGATATGTGATGATGTACCTAATTTTTCGTGGCAGGGTTGCACGATCTGCAACAAAGATCGCGAGATACGTGGCGTAGCCAACTTGCTTACAACTATTTTTTTTGATAAGAACTACAGCTAATTTTTAACATAAATATTTGGGTCCAGAGGTGAGATCTATTTTAAAGCGGCGTTGGATCCTGTCGTCGTTGGATACCAGTTTGTTGTCGCCATTATTTGTCATAAATCCTATATATTTTTTATAATATCCAAAAATAATGACAGACAGCTGGTGTTTAAAACTCTCAATAAAATAAAAGGAAAGAACACAACGTCCGTGGACCTGGAGATTGACCCTTAACAAGAAAATAAAAAAAAAATACAAATCCACGTGACACAAGAAGATTAGTATAAGCAACAGTGAGAGTGCATACGCATGCAGTGACGCATTACTCCCAATAAAGAAAGCAGAGAAATCGAAGCGAGGAAACGTACGGCTTCCAAGTTGTGTAGTGTTTTGTCGAACTCAAGGAATCCCAGATCGAGGAGGCACCAAAGCCATGCCTGAGAAAGGAGCCACCAAAAATATCTTCTTTCTTGTATCAAAAAAAAATATATCTTCTTTGGCACCGCAAGCTGTGGGGTCAACTTAAACCTGATAAGCTCGAACTTGGCGTCACCTCTTTTGGTGTAGGGATGCATTTGATAGGCAGCAGGAATAATTAGGGCTATTTAAAAAAGAGAATGCTCTCAATCAGCAAACAGTGTGTAGCTAGGACCTTCTGGGATTTGACAAAAGATAAGTCAAATTGAAATTTATATAACGGCTCACTCTCATCTGGGATAATCTAAGAGAATTGACACAGTCATCACCCACCAGGGCCACCACAGTGGAGCTTTTCTTTTCTTTTTTTTTGCAAGGTTGGGGTGGGTCGGTGTGTGTCAGCATGATATATGGATTGTTTGCAGAAGGTGTGAAGTAGAATAAAAAAATGAATAGTATTACGGGGACAGTGCTTTGGCCGGAGCCTCACACAATAGCATAGCCCATATTAAGCTAGCAGAAAAAGAGAAATGCATTTCTTCCGAGGTATTGTCCGCTTTGGGCGCTCCGGCCCGCGCGTCCAACGCTGATGGAGGGAGACTTGTGCCCTCACAGTTTTGTCCCACAAAAGGGCCTTCGAGAGGAAATGATTTCCACCCCCCATTTAAGGCACAGAACCTTTCCGCTACTAGCCGATGTAGGACTATTTTCAGGTTCCCCCCGCAACATAGCCCCCCAGCGGGAAGGTACTGTGCCGGTTTAACTCGGCTTTACCAGCCTCCCAGGCAACCTGAGGGGTAGTCAACGGCAGAGGGGGCCCTTCCCACAGACGGCGCCATCTGTTGCGGGGACGACGCTTTGGCCGGAACCTCACACAACAGCATAGACTACATTAAGCTAGCAGCGAAAGAGAACTGCATTCCTCCCGAGGTATTGTCCGCTTTGGACGCTCCGGTCCACGCGTCCAGTGCTGACGGGGGGAGACTTGTGCCCTCACGGTTTTGTCCCACAAAAGGGCCCTCGAGAGGAAAGGATTTCCACCTTCCATTTAAGGTACAAAACCTTTCTGCTACTAGCCGATGTGGGACTATTCCCCCCCCAACAAATAGATACATGGATTATATTGTATGTATTCTTTTTTTTTCTTCCACAATCATACATATTCAATGACTTGCATAAATAGGTTTTCATTTTTCTTGTATTTGTTCTTTATTTGTTGAGGATGAGTTTTTTTTTTTGGTTTTATCCTATATTTCTTTACATTTTCCTGCTATTTGTTTTTTTTTAAATTTCTTGTTTATCTTTATTGTAGAAGAAAACTTATAAGAGGGGATGTGATGCCTCATGACCTTGGACCACGTATTTTAAATAATTACCGTATCCCCTCAATGCATGCAAAGGCATATCTCCTATCTGAACTTTTACTCAAACCTCCTTTGTTGTTTATTGCACAAGCGAGGCCGACTGACCTGAGAGAAAAGCTGAAACAGGCATTCTATGTTTAAATGCGACCACGCTGCATGTAATAATTATTCTGAAATTCAATCAACTCTTTGACTACGGTTGGAATTTTCACTTGGATATTGCCTGTTTGACTCGAAGATACGTAACTCGTGCGCATGGTACAGTTGCATGCACTGTCTGCTTAATTTATAGTTCTCCATTTATTGGCTTGCTTAATTTGTGACAACTGACAAGTGAAAAAATGCTACCTTAGGAAGGTAATTAATGCGAGTGATGAATTAATTATTAAGTCTAACTTGTGTTACTCTTTGAATCACTGCATAAAAAAAGAGACAGTTCTTCTTATCAGCTTTCAGGAAGAAAAATAGAGGTGCTTATCCAGCCTGTTATATTTGAAGGACATCGCTCATATGGATGAAAAACTCATCTTTGACGACTAATAATAAGGGAATACATGCATCTTTGTTATTTTAGTTGGAATTTCTTTCAAAATACAAACGTGGGATCCTGTCACCTTCTTACAAAGCCATGTTTCCCATCAGATGGGTAGTTCTTTCTGTGCATGAGATTTTTGTGTCTGGCTAGCATCACTCAACTCTTGTACACTTCTGCGAGGGTATTAATGTAGACATCTTTATTTTTCTGAAAAACATATACAGGCAACTTTATTTCTGCATGGATCCTCCAGAGGCTGCGAGGGCGTCACTGAAACAGTCAATACGATGAGGCTAATGTGCCATCTCCGCGTCTTCACAGACTTCGACTGATGTGGCGCAAGCTCTGTGGACAGATTTCAGACGATACGTACGTGGAAACGGGGGCCGTAAAAATCCCGCAGGCAAACCTGAGAGTCATCTCGGCAGTCGTGTCCCTTCATAAGTTTGCAAGTCGGGGATGCTGTTTTTGAGTCATGAACGTTGTATTCTCAAGAGCATGAATTCTTATACAAGTGAAAATTGTTACGGTGAAAATTCTTAGTTCGAAGTTACCAATCAATCCAACCATGCTTTACTTGGAGGAGCTGTTAGTCGTAGAACTTTTAAAAGTATAACTTTTATAAAAAATTATTTGATGTTTGGTAACTATATTTTTAAAGTGCTGTAGCACGTTAACATATGTTTAATAAATAAATTGAGAAAGTATTTTGGTATAACGAAATTACCATAAAGAACATTGCATAGTATTATAAAAGAGAGCATAATAAAATATAACATATATTAATACATAAATATATGATATAGTATAATATTACTATAATATAATATAACATTATTATAATATAGTAATATAACATAATAACTTAATATAATATTAAATTATTTAATAGCACGTTAACATATGTTTAATAAATAAATTGAGAAAGTATTTTTGTATAACGAAATTATCATAAAGAACATTACATAGTATTATAAAAGAGAGCATAATAAAATATAACATATATTAATACATAAATATATGATATAGTATAATATTACTATAATATAATATAATATTATTATAATATAGTAATATAACATAATAACTTAATATAATATTAAATTATTTAATATAACATATCGATATGGTATAATATAATGTAATATAATATTATATTTATAGTATAATATAATAATAAAGATAAAAATATTATAATTATTAGCATATATTAATTCCTCATAATATAACATAATATTAAATTATTTAATATAACATTATGATATAATATAATATAGTATTATATTTATAGTATAATACAATAATAAGAAACAATAATATTTTTTGTTACACGGAAGAAAGTATGATTCATGGCTAAGATTACTGTAGTAAATTTTTAAATTTATAAAGAAACAGTATTTAATTATTATATTTTATTATTAATATTTTGGTGAAAAAAATAACTTTCCGATAAAGTTCAAAACAATTTTTTCGAAAAGCTCCAAAACAAAACATCTTCCAAAAAGCTGCTCTCAGCTTTCTTAAAAAACTAAAACAATTTTTTAAAATTTTTATCAAACACTATTTTTATCTAAAAATATTTTTAAAAAATTAAAAAATATTTTTTGGCTCTCTAAATTTTTTCCCAAATAGAGCATTAAATTACAGTGGACTACCTTCTTCATCGGAAAATCTGCAGTGCGTCTGCTCACGGGGATGCAGGGAGGGGGGCTCCCCACGAAAATGAACTTGAAAATTACTGAGGGAGACGTCCACTCGCAGCTGGCCGGTACATCACATCTCATCCTTTGACATCTATATCTAATCCAACCAAAGCGCTGATATACATACAAGGCGGAACGCACCACAACCGCACCACGGATACCCCTGGCTTTTGTGTACGCCGGACCAGGCTTTTCACGTGATTTGACAAGCCTCCCAAAACACAAAGCTAGAACCCAAGAGCATTAGAATCGGCGCAGCGTACGCGCTTGGACCGAGAGTGGAAGGAGTTACGTTGCGCGTGCAGCCCAGAAGAAACAATTGTTATAACCGGCTTCAGCCGGTAACCGTTGGCTGTTTCCTGATACGAAAGACCAGCTACATTACCACCACAAAGAGACGTATCTCTACCCCCCCGCTTCCGTTTCAACTGTTTACACAGAAGTGAAACCAAAAAAAAAGTACCTTGCCAAGAATACTTCACTGAGAATATCCCATCAATCAATCCATGTAAAAAAACAAAACAAGCCCAGACAAACCATCCGGCACAGCTTCGTCAGTTTTATTGCAAGGGAACCCATCAATAATAACGGTGGCACAGCATCGCGTTTGCCAAAAGCAGGGCCCTGCTGGAATCCATTGAGATGAGAAGATAAATAAAGGAAGAGAACTCAGAACAAGCAGTCAGGAAGGATGCTTTCAGGCCAGCCAGAAGAGAGCTCGGAGCCAGAGTGGCAACTGGCCGGTCTTTCTTCTTTCGAATCCACGTACCCTCAAAAGGCAAAGAAAAAAAAAAAAAAGGCTCCATTCGAGGACACCCACAAAGTCCCAGCAGCAGGCCAAAAGCTAATCTCCAATCACGACCATCCACTCTTTAAGTTAGCTGGCGTACAACTGTTAAAAATCCGAACTCGCACCATGGGAAATTTGAAAACAAAGCACCATCCCCGTATTATTACTTGGCAGATGGCTACCCTCCGCCGCTCCCTTTAGAGATGTTGGCGTCGAGAGCATACATCATGCAGAAGTCCAAGCACATGGGTTCAGCTCTCGAAAAGAAAATTGGACGGAGCTAGTGGGTCGAACTGGGATTGCAGGGATGCCGAAGGATGGGCAGATGTGACGGCAGTAATTGAGAATCCTGATGATGCTGCAGAAGAGAGCAGCGAAAATGGAGCAGGGCCATGCATCTGCCATGCCCAGGTGGGTAGAGCTGGAGAACCAACCTCAGGCCTCTTCTCCCTTGCTCTTTCCTGTAAATCATAGGCAGCAACTAATCACATGCAGTCGACACAACTATATGCGATACATGCCGTAAACAAATGATACAGGAAAAACAGAGCATGTCAATAGCATATTATGAAAGCTCAGTATCTATGTAACTTGCGACAAATGGCTGTCAACAGAATAAGACTGCAACGTTACGAGCTAGGTGACCTCCTAGAAAAGGCTAATTATCCTTGAATGGAATATGGTTGCTCTTGTACAATTACAGGTTAGACATTAATCTTTGATTTTCGATGTGCCTACTTCTGAGGTTAATTGATACTCGCTCCCAAAAGGATAAGACCTGTTTCGCCAAAGAAGGTATTAATGAAATTATGTATGCCCCTTAGGCTACAATTAAGATACTTTAAATAAGAGACACTTTACTATTTAGGCTGAAGCCAAACTGATGAAACCTTCAAAAAGGACCGCTAAATTTTTACCATGACCAATGCTACAGATGCCCCCCCGTGCCCTGCGCCCACTCTATTATGGAAATTGACGTGGATGGTGACATATGACACCCTCCCAATGAGCGGATATGTCAAGGGAACTGGCTCTTAGGTAATAATTCATTCAGAAAATTTCAAACTGAAATCTCAGATGCGTGACATATGCATTTCACAGCTAATGGTGGATGAGACACGTCTTAACGATCTGGTTTCACCGAGATAAAAAGTTACCAGAAAACAGTAAGTCTAGTGTCACTGGGTATCCATAGCTTAACAAGTTATCCTACCTCGTAGTCAGATGCTTGCAAAGGAGAAAATTTTTGACCAATAAAAATTATAGCATTTCCACAAGCTGTTGAGCGGTTCGGAATGTCAACTACTAGATGTTCATTTCAGGGAACCGTTTCAGACGCGAGTACCACTAACTTTACTAAATTTACAAAGCCCAACCATATACAATTGTTGTGGCAAAAGACAAAGCAAAATAACTACCAGAACTTGCTGATTTCTAAAACCATATGCAATACAGTGAAACTAGAAGCTAAAATAAATGGTTGAATTTCAAAATCTAAACCACCAGCTTCTGCAAGAGTTGACAAATCAAGTTATTTTTTTTTAAAAAAAAAAGGATTAAGCTAATCTTATTTGACATTTAGCTAAGGAGAATTTGCGATAAAAAGAAAAAATTGTAAAACATTACCTCAATGGGGGCCGGGTATTGAGCAGTCCATACATGATGCGGCTGACCAGCCAACAGGGAAGAAGGGCTATCAATCTATAGTAGAAGATAAAGACAACGAGAAGTCCGTATTATTAGTTATCAAACAGCTTTCTGGTATTAAATAGGTCCATTAGCTTTTATAAATCAAAGACAGGCATTTGTAGGTATCCAACAAATAAGCTAGCGGCGAGGCACAAAAAACAGTAAGGTAATAGGACACTGGTTGTACATTACAGAGTCTCCTAACTTCTTAATCTTTGAAAATAAAAAATAACATAGCAAGATGACAATATTGGTTGAGAAAAACTGAATGCAAATGAAGTGAGGAATGAGCATCTCAATCAAATAATGTTGGAAGTCCATTTCTTATCCTTTTTGTTCGAGGATTCCATTCCTAGTTTATCTTTATTTTTTATTCTAACTCTAGTTAGAATAGTTTGTCTTTTTAGTGCTGGCTATTTTAGTTAGGTTGAGCCTTAAGCTTGATATACTTAAATTTGTTTATTAGTTGAAGCGGAATATTAATGTTTTTGTTTGCCTTGCAGTAGAAGAGAGTGTGTGGTTTCATAAATAGAGGGAGAAAGTTATGCGAAAACTTGGAGAGAATTATTTTTGGTGAGGTAAGGGAGTTGAACTCTTTGTTTCAATTTTTATTTTCTTTGGAACAAATTTATTTTTTTCTCTCCCAAATTTTTTGTTCTACTATTTTTGCTTGATTTATATGATGTTTGTTCCGGATCCTGCTTTTGGCACGGTCGATCTAACTCTAGGTAGCACGCCGTTCTACAAACACATGTTTTATGGAAGAGAGCAAAGAGATTCTCACTTTCTCCAAATGTGAGAAGAGATAACTAAATAAAAGATAAAATATGATTGTAGCAAATTAATTACCGTTGCTTTTTTGGCGTCAGAAGATTCAAGCAAGCCATAGTGGAATTGGATGCCTACTGAATTGTGATCCCTCTTTGGACTATGGGCAACAGGTTGAGAAATCCTCAAGTTCAGATCAATATCATGGCCGGTGGCTATGTCAAAAAGATCCACAATCAACAAATCAATTCACCACAGTTGATTAATTAATCTTCATGAATGAATATAACAACCTCTAACTCCAAAGCACATAAAGAAAGAGATTGCAATTTGCAGATGATACCTTCACTGTTAGCCTCAGTAAGCAGTTCTCCTTTATAGGCACCGGGCTCAAAATTGGTAACAGCATCCCTTCCATTACATTTTATAGCTGCCTTGTCATAAGCCCTGATATTTAAAAAAACAAAAAGGAATAGGAAAAAAAAGAGATTCATGTTGGAATGGAGCCCTGTTGAAGTTAACAGTAAGCAAAGAGATTCATTGTCAGCACTGGAAAAATCCCATGCTCAATAAGACCTTGCAGCTTCTATTTCGCTGTCGAATAGCCCAAGATATATGTACCTGCACCCAAGTATTGCATTCTCAATCGGTGAAGACTGGGTCTCCACGTTCTTTTTCATTTGTCTAAGAACCAGGACAGTTAACATATCTAGTCATACAGCTTAAGGTGCTTTCACCAAACAGATAGAACCATGGATCTCAAGCTTCGAGACCCAATATATTATCAGCAAGGAATCACATGCAAGAGCAAAATCTCAGGCTGATTCCAAGGAGGAAACGGAACAAACTAGAAAACAAAGCATAAAGAAAGGATTGCTCACTTCTTTCCAAGGAATTGCCCCATGCGAGCCTCCCAGCGGCCGCACTTGTGAAGGGTGACCCCTCTGTATTTTGAGCTTCCCCTCGAGAACCCGGTGCTCTGGCGACGCAGTATGTGCACGAATTCCTCCTTCGTAAGATTCCTCATCTGATCAGCAAGAAGAATCCAGAGTAGATAAGCCAGAATCCTCCTACAGGACAAACTATCTCAATAAATTTCAGGTGCTTGATCACCTGCTGTTTCAGATCTTCCTCGTAGTCACTAAGATTGAAATTTATGTCAGCGTCAACTCCTCGAAACTTAATCGCAGCTCGATCATAAGCCCTGCAATTAGAACACGATTTTTCCAAATTAAATTTTGACTAACCAGGAAAAGACGAATAGCAACAGGGCTCAACATAAACAGAACTCAGTTTCAACCTGGCTGCAGCTTGAGCAGTGTCGAAACCTCCTACAAAATCCAAGCCATTAAAAAACATATGATATCAGAGGATATCAGATGAGCAGGCAAACAAATACCCGATCATTAAAACAGAATTGCCCGAATTAACTTACCCAAATAAACCTGTTTCCCACAATCCCTGCATAATTTTCAAACAACAAATTTTTGATAAATCATAACCGGAACCAAAAAAACAAAAGAAAAAACAATCACAAAATTGAAGAAATATAGCGAATCAACCAGATGTGAGATTCCCATCTCCCGGTCCTCCGGTAGAACGTGACTCCCCGGTACTGAGAGCTCCGAGAGCGTGGCCCCCTTCTGCTCTTCTTGACATGCTGTTGCTGCCGCTGCGGCAAAACCCTGACATCCGCTGGAACGTCGGACTGGCTGAAGCGGAGATCCAACCAATGCTGCCTGGATGATGCGGACGAAGATGCCGCTACCGCCGGTAGCTGGGGCCATTCTGGAACCGCTGGTGAAGCCGGAGGAAAGAGCTGCCTGGTGAGGAAGCTGGACTCCAGCGAGACATCATTTCCACTCCCCTCGATCTCCTCTTCCACCTCGTTCCCTCTTACCGCAGACGCGGAGCGCTTCAGGATGCCGAACTGGAAGCCGGCGGCCGGCCTGGCAGAGCAGGAGTCGTCATTGCGGGCGTTGCTGGAGGCCTCAGCATTGAGAACGGAGGAGTTGGAGGTCCCAGAGTCCTCATCGGGGAGCGGCTTCTCCTTAAAAGCCGACAACTCGCCGGAAGACGCAAGGTTAAGATCCAGCATCATCATCCTTCCTCAAGAATCCGATCGCAACCAAGACTTCGATTTCTCAAGAATCCGATCAAATTCTGCCCTCTCCTCCGAAATCCTCTCTTCTCGGGTAGGGTTTCGCTTGTCGCCTACTTGCGGAAGAAGAGCCAGAGCAAGTAGAGGTAGAAGCAGGACAAGGCGGAGTCGTTCTTGCGGAACATTTGGCTTCCCACTTCACCGCCGGCGATGATTCCAGATCTTCCAACACATGCACCAGATGGTCTCCGCTCTCTCTCTCTCTCTCTCTCTCTTTGGGTCTCCTCCTTCCCTCCTTCGTTCTTTCCGGCCTCTTATCTCCCAGCTAGAGAGTAGAGATCGAGAACTAACAAAACGGACACAAAACCCTCGATATTAGATCCGAGCGGGAATCCTTAATCAGAAACAAAGCAAGAAACAAAGAGAAGCCCATGGTCATTTGGGATTCGATCTCCAAGAAAAGATAAAAGAAAATTAATAACAACGAGAGCAGAGGAGGAGAAGGAGGAGAAACCTCGGAGGAATCGCATGCTTCTTACTGATGAGTGGGCAGCGGCGGAGAGAAGGTTCCAGCGGCCGCGGGCGGCGGAGGAGAAACGAAGAGAACGGGAAGGAAAGGCACGTGATTGGACGTGCGACGAGCCGAACAGCACAGGCACCATGGATCAAATGGCCTTCCTAAAATATGAGTATATATAGAAACGAAGGCATCGGAAATAAGTTGTGCAGTACGGCTACCGCCAGTGGCCGGTATCCCGGTTTTACCGTCCGGACGGAGAAAATATCGGGGACCGTCTGATAGGTCCATTATTCCGGACCGTCTGATCGAATCGGACGGACGGGGGACGGTGTAGGTGACATCCGTGGGATGGGAGGGACTTTTTTTTTTTTCCTTCCTTCTTTTGTTGATTCGATGGGGAGTGGATTTCTTTATTGAGCGCGAGCACCTCGTGGGAACGAGAGGCCATGAGCCGTACACGTCCCGGCCATGGATTATATTTGCTCGCCTTGGGTTTTATTTTTTTTAATCTGCTGCTCACATAATCCTACCATAAGTACACTCAGCTATATCAGCATCAAATAAATAACACAGAGCAAAAAAAAAAAAAAAAAAAAAACGGAAGACTGCACAGTCTGAAAAAACTCCTTAAAATTATGCACGGCGAAAAAGACGACCCAATCAATACGCCTTCCAAAACTTGCTTTAATTTCTAGTGTTATTAGTTCAATTAATTATCCATTAATTAAAGTTCTCTGCTGTGTGTGAGAAACGAGCTTCAGTTTTCCATTTTGGGCATGAGAAAGCTACATTATTGGAATTAAAATGACCAATAATGATGATGGGGCCAATGGCGGGCCGACCACGCTATTTTATTGGTGAAATGGTATGAACATGAAGCGCCGCCTCTTCAATGAGGTGAAGAAACAAACAAACAAATTACAAATCACAAAAACTGATGGGATAGTAACATGGGATGCACCTTATTGAATTGTGAATACATATTATATTACATAAATGATAAATGGTAGCCCAAAAAGTTGTTACCAAAGAGAATTTTAATGTCGTCATGGATTCTTTTGAGAAACAAATGTGAGGAGTGTGAATATATAGTGATGTTACTTTAGCCTGCTACCATATTTAGAGTGGTTTAACTTAGAAACTAGGATGCATCAATGTGTACAATATAAGAACAAGCGGTATTGGCGTCAAAAACATATTATTTTATTGGTAAAATATATGGGAGTTTTAATTTAAAATTAATTTAATTTTTTCTTACTCTTTGTATTTTAGATGGTTTTAATATTTTAAAATAACTCTTTGCCGCACACCTTTTTTAAAAAAAACTGCGACTCTTTGGAAATAAAAAAATTGCTTTCCAAATAAAATCAGATATTTCCAAAGCATCGCATATCTTAGAAATACGGTATTTTATCGATCACTGAACAGAGTTTATAAATAAACTCCGAATTTAGCATCTTGGAATACTCGATCTCCGAATCCAGCTCTCACTCACATCACTCATTGTTTTCTCGGTTTTCTATTTCTCGGTAGAAACAGAGAATTCTTTTCTTCTTCATTGCCCAATTTTTTTTCCCAATAATTATACTCGTTAAATGAGAATCGAACTGAGCCGGATTATTGTACCGTGAAGATGAGATCACCACAAACCTCCATATAGGGAGTGAATTACATTTTTAGGGCAACATGCATCACACGCCTCGATCCAGCAAGCTTTCTACAAATTGATTCAAAAAAAATGTCATAAATATCAAGCTTTTAATTTTGATTTATTGTTTTATATCACAAATAGCAATTTCTAGGTACACCATTCTTTAGTCCAACAAATGTAGGTAGCATTTTGAGCTACCACCCTGTGATATTTTTTTGTTGATATCAATCTTTTTAGCAAAGCAAGGGTAGGCAATAATTCCAAACTTCGAGATGGGTCATAGTGGGATTGGTTAGGATAAAGGAGACTCTTAGTACTGAAGATGGAGACACTATGGGCTCGTTTGGTTCGCGGGAAAAGAAGGGGGGAAAGTATGGTCAACGAGAAAGTAATGAGATGCCTAGCTCTTATTTGGTTGGAGTTTTCAAAAAAGAGACATGGAAAAGTTGTATTCCCATGGGAATATGATTCCCACATTTCATGAAAAAATCTTTCCCATGAGAAACATGGGAAAGTTACTTTTCCATGAGGCGGAAATCACTTTATTTTTATTTTTTTCCAAAAAGACAATTCAGCATTAAAGATGCATTAAAAACCTAATTTTTATTAAGGGCATAATAGAAATTATACATAACTTTCCAAGGAAAGTGGATGGCCAACCAAACATAAGCACTTTGGAAATTTATCACTTTTCCATGGTCAACCAAACATGCCAAAAGTACTTTCCTAGGCATTCTCTTCCTATGAATTTATTTCCCAGAAATCATATTCCTACGAGGAAAAATGCTTCTGCGAACCAAACGAGCCCTATAGCTAAACTTGAGCAATTAGATGAGGAGAAGCTAGGCACTCATGAATTAGACGACTAAAAGGAAGGACGATGACAGTCACATTGTGAAGGGTTTTGGTGGTTGTGCACCAAATCAAGGAGACAGACGAGGGAGAAGCGGGAGAAGAACAAAAGGGCATGAGAGAAACTATTAAATTTGAAAGAGGCCAGAAAAGTCATTTGATAAATACTCATGGTTCCACGAATTACAACTTGACAACACCTGAAATAGGTCTCAACAGCTTTTCTAGCCGCTTGTAGCACACCAGTGGATTTTTCCTAAAATCAAATAGCATAATGAAAACATCCAAAATGGCTCCCTTCATTTCAGATTCAGCTCGAATTAATTAAGCTAACAACTAGTCTCAGTAGTTTTAGAAACCATCTAGGTCAGCATTCTTTAATTGTATCTCTTTTTGCTCGTGTAATGTTAGTAGAAGCTCCTAACGTAAATCTCTTTGAATGTTTTTATTGCAAATCAAAACTTTATAGTAAAATTTAATGATAGTGAAAGCAATAACCAAATTTTTTTGTCAAGATAGTCTAGTTGCTTGACAAACTTTTATTAGATATAATTCATAGAATGGGTGGTGCGCACGATCGATTGTGGACATGCTCCGATGAAGCGATCTACTAGGGTCCAACCTAAAAGCAAGAGAAAAACAACACTAAAAATGTAGGGTTATTTATGTTCTCCATCATCCGTCAAAAAAAAGAAATTATTTCACTAACAAGTAAAAGAAAAGAAAACTACATATGCATCTAAGTGAAAGCAACTAATTTAGACCATGCATTTTTTAAAAAAAAAAATCAAGCTGAAAAAAGAAACTATCTAAACTATTTTGTCACGGCCCAAGAAAAATCCAGTTAAAGTCGTAGCATATCTGATCAGCATCAACCTACCCAACAAAGGCAACATCCATCCTAATATAGGAAGAGAAGAATAACAAAACCGGATAGAATCCGGACCATTGCTTTGAAGACTTACCAGGGCAGTTGGGGACACGAGAAAGGAATAAAGATAAGAAGGTTTTCCAACCCCCACCCACTGCGATCAGGACCCTCCCCAACCGATCCTTTCCCCCGGCGGTACCCCATCTCAATATCGAACGCCCCTTCTCTCTCTCTCTCTCTCTCTCTCCCCCCTCGTATTACCTTTATTCCGGTTATGGCAAGAAACCCGGAATATGAGCACTATCCCGGCCCTCTGCCGACTATTTCCGCTGGCCCACACCCGTGCTTTCATCCATTCAGAAGGCTAAACGTGCAACCCACGACCCCTCCGAATCTTCCGACGTTTCTTTCCCTATCTCCGCTTCCAAAGCTGTGGATATCGCTCGCTCAGATGATTTTTTTTGTTAAAAAATTAGAGTTAGGAGTAAAAGCATCACATGATCCATGAGGGCACCTTCTGGTGCGAGTCCAGTGCATGGGATGGGTTTAACATGAGCGGCGAGAAGGGCTGTGCTTGGCCGGTGGGAGACTCACCCCGGATCAAAGCGACAGGGCAAGGAGAAGTGGCCTGGTTTTCATGCATCAAAGCAGGCGGCCGATGGGGTTAATCGCACTTTCCGGCGAGCGGCCATGGCTGCATCAAGGTATTCATCTACAATGGGGGTCGGGCGAGGATGTTCCTTTTCCTCCCCGGCTCTGTTCATTCTCTGATGGGACTCTCGCGCGCGTGCGCGTTGGAATATGCTTCCTTTTTGCACCTTCTGCGACCCACAGAGTTTGGTGTCGACGGCGAGGCGATGCCCATGCGGCCGTTGTCGGCTGACGATTAATTGCTTGGTGGCAGGGGAGCCGCGGTCTCCGACCGCCGGCAAAATTCGGCCCATGTCTCGGGGCTTGAAGACGGCAGCGACTGCTCCTGGAACTTGGTATCCCATAAGATGATAGCGCTGTTCGAGATGACTCCGAGACGCGGATCCCAACTGGTATTATTGTAGGCAACAGAGTTTTGTTGCCTTTGGAGCTTTGGACAGGAGAGCTTTTACTATTTATTGTTTGGTCATTATGCTCCGAAACCTTAACATCTATTTCATTAGAAAGTACTTTTAATTGTTTAATTATTTGTATAATAAAAAATTGTTGTTATAAAGTATTTCTAATTTATACATTATTCATTGTGATGTTTAACCTAAATAATATGATAAATAATAAGCTCGAAATTAGTTATTAGTATAGCAATATTTTTACAATATTATTATGTTATAATAATATTAGATATAATATAATAAAATGATAATATTATTTTAGTATATCATACAAGCATTCTATGATAATATGAATATTACAATATGAAAAATAGAAGCACTAGAATCTTTTAAGAATTGCATGATATTGCAGTTTCAAACATGTTTCAGGAATAAAAATATCTATATATAAACAGATATGGATATAGCATTCATACATGGGCACATGCATTGGCATTAATGAAGTAGGGGTGCATTGAACTGGTTATATTAACAACCGCAAAATATCCACTAATTGTAAATCACCTTAGAAGGACCAACTATGTTGTATCCCATGCTAGTTCTATTATTTCTTTTACCTGTTAATGCAGAATGTACTTGAAGAGTTTAATGTCATAAAATTTGATTGCGATTCGAAAAACAATAAAAGGGAAAAAAAATTACCCAAACAGCTGTAATATACCTAAAGAATCAAGACAACCCAAAGTTATACACGTAAGCAGCAGTAATCCGTTCCTAAAGGGGCATAACCCATGAGTCCCATGTCCACTTCCAATTTCTCTGAGGGTGCACAAAAGAAATTGATGTCAAGAAAGCTCATTTTCTAAATACAAAAAGATAATCACTAAGCCTAGGAATTATGGTTATCCATAAAATAAAATAAGAAAGATCTAAAAAAATATTTATTTTTTTGGGACAATATTTTTATTACAAGCTAGGTTTGTACATATAGATGAATAAAAAAAAAAAAATCTATAATACTACGACATCTATGCAGAATATGATTCAACAATTGATATCCTAAAAAAAAAAAATCAATCATTCGTTCAAGCAAAACATATAATCAGAATCTATGCATCATCTCAGTAGATACGCACAATCTTTTGCGGTGAAAAATATACACTTCCGGGCCAAGGTTGTGAGATTCTCTACCTGGCCGTATCACCTTCCGCAAAAGAACCGCAATGTCGTGGGCTACGGGAATGGGTGTACGTGCGCCTAGTCCGGCTAAGAACCCTAATCTAGAGACCGGGAATGGGCGAACGTGTCATGCCAAAGTGACATAATATAGATAGATCTTTTATAGATAAATTTAAAAGAAAGGTACACCACTATTGGATAAGGCGCCAAAAATAGACGCAAGTTGGGCGAATCTTTCCCAACCTTTTTTGTCGGTGGTAATGTTTTAGGAAAAAGTCCCATCATGGCGTACTTATTTATAGTATATGTTGTTGTATGAGCACTTTGTTGCTTTAAATATTGCGAAACCTAGGAAAGATGGCTGATCAGATTACGGCCACGTTGACAAAATTTCCTCCCTCGCCATCCTTGTGCATCTTACAACAAAAAAATATTTTTTTTAAAAACATAACCCTTGTGCATCACGTGAGCTGATCCTTGCGGCCTTGACTGGGTTGGGGGCATTTAGTCATGAGAACGACGCCGAGAGGGTAGTGGGGACAACTGTAGGCGAACTGACTGGAAGACAATAGTAGAAGTACCGTCAACTCAGCTGCAAGCCCAAAATCTTAAACCTAACCCCTTCTCGGCCTCTTCTTTTCTCTAATTACATAACGTGGGGATCGTTGGACCGCGCAGTAGCCACTTGATAATTCATACAGATAAATAAAAAAACTTCAAAAAATATATAAGTTGTGATCCAATGATCAATATTGTAAAAAAATGTTAATTATTTTATTTTACAAAAGATACAATTCAAACTTATAAAAATAATATTTTATTCTAATAATACTAAAAAAAAAGTCTTTTTCGACACTTTTTAGAGTATGTATCGATGCTTATAAGTGTCGATAATTTTGGCGTCGACGCTTTCAAAACATCACAAAAGCGTTAGCAAAAAATGAAAGTTATATAGATGCTTTAAGCGTTGGTCTATTTTGGAGTCCACCGACACTAATAAGCGTCAGCCTTTGCCGAGCAACCTCATATATAATATTCTTTCGAAAATTGAAAGTCTGTTATCGATGAAGCAGTATGATCATGCTCAGAAACTTCAAGTCCGGAAACATGTTTCTTTTTCAAACTCCATCAATGAGATGCCGCAACAAAAGAACAGATAATCTCATCTGGTGCTAATGATTTTTTTCACAAATTATAATAAATTATATATATTCGCATCAATGATTTTTTTTTTCAAGTTACAATAAACCACAAAAGATCCTCTAACCTTATCCCCAACCCCATGTGAGGTTCCATTTACAAATTACCAACAAAAAGATCCTCGATGCAATCTGAGGATGTTTCTTGTCTCCCCTATTTCTACCAACAAAAAAAGGAAAAAAGATCCCCAACCCTATATGGAGTCGAGTTGCTGAAACTCGAGCTGCTGCCGGAACCGGTTGATGAAGTTGTCGGCACAGGTGTCCACCTCCCCTCTCGCGTCGTCCTCCTCCGCCTTCGCCTTCCGCCACTCAGTCCTTGACCTCACTATCTCTGCCCGAGGAACCACCTCCGCCATCTTGGCCTCGATGTGCGCGAACAGCTTCACCGGCACCTCCCCCACCGTCGGGCGCACGTATGACTGGATCTAGATGAACTGGTGGTACTCCTTGCCGGCGGGATTGGCTTTCGGGGCATGGATCGCTCAGTCCATCCTCCTCCTTCTGCTCTCTCTCTCCCTCTCTCTCTCTCTCTCTCTTTCTGAGCGGCTAGGTTTCTATCGTTGGGATGGGTTTTTTTTATAATGGGACTAGTTGGGCGTCGTGGGGATTCCGGCGATGCTTTTAAGCGTCATCTCTTCACTCTGTTTGTTGGCCTCCGATGATGCTTTTAAAAGTATAATCTATGCCTTTTCCCTTTTTTTTTAACCTCCGACGACACTTAAAAGCATCGTCTTACGGTTTTCTTTTGACGCCTATCCAATTTAGCATCGTTTCTGCCAACGCAATTTAGAAGCTTCGACAAATTTTGACGTTGGAACTAAAATTACCGACGCTTTTATCCAGCATCGTCGTTGCCCCTTTTTTCTATAGTGTAAGGTAGTTGATTAGGAGGATGAAAAAATTATGATCTATACTGCATACACCACTTAGTTTTTGCATGCAACCAGTAATAACTATTAGCTTGTGTAGACTCCATTCATCAAATACATGTTTCGATGCATTATTATAAAAACTAGCATTATAACCGGATGCGTGCACGATTACATTGGTGCAAATAGTACAGGCAATAATTTATCCATTTGCTATTCTTTAGCGTTTCTACTGTATTACATAAGTGTGACATGAAGCACACCTAATATTCAAAACCATCTACTGTATTACGTAAGTGTGACATGAACCACAGCTATTATTCAAAACCAACTTGTCCATATTTAAATATATCCTTTTAACTTCTTTATCAAGTAAAAGCTGCTCCCAAAACTGTTTGGTTTGGCTCGAAGCTGGACCGGGTGTGGATGTGCAGTAGAGTACAAGGGAGGAGAGGACATAAAGCAGGCTGGAATCGCTGGATTTGTGGTCACATGCTTGGCTTCAAGTGGGGGCCTTCGCGCCGACGACGGATTTCTTAAAATACGGAGTGGGTTTTACCTATATTTTAAGGGGTTGATGCCGGTAGAAAGGTACGAGGTTTGGGCTTTGGGAGACGTGGCCTCTCTGTATCCATTCATGGAACGGCCTTCTCCCACACGGAACGCATCGGTCCAACCTTCATCCCATTGTTTCCTTCGCCTTTTCCACGTCATCTTGTGGTTGTCGAGTGGGTCTTGGATTCTGACGGTTGGGCAGAAAGAACCTCGCACTAATTGGCTCGCTCGACCCAGACCAAGCCAATGGTCACCTCCTCTAGATTGAAGCTCTCTTGTGAGCAAAAGTGTGCGTGTACTTAATAAAAAAAAAAAAAAACATATTTCGAACAAATGGCGAAAATAACAACTGAATCACTCCAAGTATACATTATGCAGTGACTAGCGAACAACCCAAAATCGCTGGAAAAAATAAAGAGGGAGTATGAAGAGGAAGAGAGATATATGGATATGGATTTTTCTAATGTTAATAGGGGAAGGGAGTCTCCCTGCACGTGATAATCGAGCGGGACACGTTTGGTTAACCCATTTCCAAATGGAATATGCCAATTTTGTCTTGGGCCTCCATTAGGCTCTTACACACGTGGGCTATTTTTATTTACTTCACTAGATTAAAAAAGTTGAAGATTATATAAAGACCATTTGAGTTTTATCTCTTTCCAATGTGGAACTAAAAAAAGTACACAAAAGGAAAAAAAAAGACTTCGAATTTTGAAATACTCCAACATAAATAGCTTGGGCTGAGCTGGTACACCATATGTAGGATATAATTCCTTCATCTTTTTACTGTTGCCACCTGGTGAGACATCTGGATCTACCAATGAAACTATTATTTATCCACCAACTGAACCGGCCCCTAATGGGGTTGAATAAAGAAACCTTAGCGGCCCCTTATAAAAGGCCACAAAGGTTTTAGTTGGCTAACGCTTCGTCCAGATTCAATGAACCAGAAAACTTGAGCTCTTGCTGTCGGTTGCTTGGATGGCAACCTTATTCATTTAACCAATGCAAAGATTAGATAATGCCATAATAAGGAATCACTTGATTATATTCCCTTGAGAGCACCCTGTTTCGAAGCACAGGGCCGCGAGCTATGTATATTCTAACCTTAAGCATACTTTATTATGAGTAAGAATAATACTTTAATATTGCTGAATAAACTACTAACCCGACTTGAAATGGAGAGCTAGAAAGTATTATTTATTACCCAAAAGCCATAATTCTATATTATACTTTATTTATAATATATATTATTAATGTAATTTTAAAAAATATGATGTTTAACTATGTTTTTAAAATATAATATATAAATTAGTTCTTGCCTTTTTATTTTATTTTAATTATGACCCTAGCTCGAAATCAACCTTGAATTCGATCTTAAATATGACTTTGTTAATATTCGGGTCGAACGAATCGATTTCAAATATTACTCTTTTTTTTTTTTATCAAATCGAGTATGAGCTTAGATATCAAGAATCGATCAATTTCGAATCGAATTTTGAGTTTAAATATTTTGAATTGAGTCAAACTCAAGTTTCTAGCTATTCGATTCAGCTCGGCACGATTGCACCTTGTGTCGGATGCTTGGATGTCGGCCTTGTTCATTTAACCCATGCAAAGTTTAAATAATGCCCTACTGAGTAAGGAATCACTTGATTATATTACCTTCAGAGCACCCTGTTTTGGGGCACAGAGCTGCGTGCTATGTAGATTCTAACCTTGAACATACTTTACTATGAGTAAAGAATAATACTTTATTACCGAATGAACTGCTAACCTCACTTGAAATGGAGAACTAGGACGTTTTATATTTCACTGTCCAAAAGTCACAATTCGATACGTTGTTTTACGATAATGGGGGTGCATGGGCCAAAGCCTCACAGCTCACAGATGGTGACTCTCCTCATTCCTTTTTAATCCCCAACCTAATCCTCCATGCGGGGCTCTTTTCTCAACCCCTCCCACTTGTCTTTTCTATGCTCAAGAAAACCTACACGCCTCTTATCATCATTTGATTAAAAAAATGTTTTGTTTTCAAGCGAGGCGGATCCAAATGAATGAATAATCTTCAACGGAAAAGGAAAGCAGGGAGCTGGGAGAAGTTTCAGTCCATGGATTTTGTCAAGTCACCCTGCACAACAGCTGGGATCTAAATTTTCTTTTAACTATTGACATAATATTAGTTTGCAGTTTATAATACAAAAAAAAGTAGAAAATGCTCTTAACGTTACAAGCCTTCTCAAAGCATGATGATGGCACAAGAAAGTTGTCATAGCAGGAGGGGAAAAAAATATTCAAACATGTTGATTAACTGAGTTCATGACAGAACAATACAGTAATTGCACTGCAGCATTGTTAGAACCATTATGCTAAAATTGACCTCAAATTACAAGGGCCTTTTACTCAGTCTTACTTGACTCCAAGAGAAACGACGAACAGTCCTTGAAAAAACTGAGATGATTAATTGAGTTCATGATCGAACAGTATAGTGCATTTCTATCGGTCCGCTTCTTTCTTTTGACTTTGTTGGCTATGTTCATGCGAGATTAGTGTGAGCAGCTTAAAAAAAAAAAAGACCCAAGCTCCAAAAAGACAGTTCAAGTTCATCTAGAATTGCAAGGACTTTTTACTGTTCCTTACTTGACTCCGAGGGCAATGACGCATAATTCTTGAAAAAACTGAGAAGATGCATCCGTACACAACCCCATTAACATCATCAAAGCCTAATTCAGCATGCTGAAGAGGCTTAATGGAAGAATTCTGCAGTGCTATTTTGAAAGAGGAAAAGAAGTCCTGCAGCCAGTTGGATGTCACAGTCCGTTGAACATTTCTTCTAGCCCGGCCTGAATTTCTCAGGAATTTTTCAGCTTCTCTATAGATCAGCTCCAATGAAAATCAAAACACATGCAAGACCTAAAAAGACAGAAAATCGCTGATGAAGAAAGGTCAGAGCACTTGCAACTTGGCGGTCCAAAAACCAGAATTTTGTGGCCGTAGGACAATACCATGGCCGAAGTCAAAGAGAGAATTATATTTTGTCACATGAATTTTTTAACCACCGGGGGTTGTTTGAACATATAGATGACGTTAGGAAGGCTATTATTTAGTTTGGTTGGATCGGTATCAACAACCCAATTGATCTAATAATGGATTCATGTGAAAGAAGGTGAACAAAAGATACTACTTTTGTCCCAGGGTAGACCTCTTCATGGGCTGGGCCGGGCTCGGTCCATGCTTTGTTCCAATGTCAATATAATTTTCTTAAGTCGTTAAGGCTTACTTTTTAGGCTCCGGCTCTTACTTGGACTTTGGGTGGAGCCTCGGACTTCAAGATTAGTTTTAATTTCTCTTCTAAAAAATACTAAAAATAATTAAAGATACTCAATACTATTTTAAAAAATAGTAATTTGAATAATTAAATATTGTCAACAACCTATAACATGTCTATTATCCACTAAGTTCGTGTATCAACAACAATTACCAATTAAATTTTCTAAACACGTCAATCATAAATAACCCAAGTAAAATAAAAAAAGTCAGGGCTCACCGGGCCTTTATGCCCAATCCTGAGCCCGGCCTAGTTATAAAACGGGCTTATTTTGAAGAACTGGTCTGGGCCGACGGGCCTAAATCTTTGGTCCGAGCCTGCCTAAAAGGCTAAAAGGCTTCGGGCTCAGGCGGGGTGGGCTGTCTAGCCCGTTAACAAGTCCATCCTGGATGGATGCATCGGTGCGGCCTCGATCTCACGCCATCGCAGATTGTTATGTAGCTGGGCTTACTTGATAAACATGCTCCCACTTTAGGATAAATTACTCCTTATTTCTCTATAGAAAAAGGACAGGTTTTTAATCCAGTAGGTGCCCTCGATGGGAGGCGAGCAAGCGTGCCAGGAGAAAGTTATACCAATGGCTTTATGCCATCTTTGTATGGCTTGATGCTAAGCATTTGATATTACACGTACAAGTTGGGTGCCTTTTTTCTCTCCATCAAGACTCTTATGAATGCTAACATTGTAAGTCACTGATGAAAGTATCTTAAATTGTACCGTTGTTATAAATTATGGTACGAGTTATGAAAACCTACACAAGGTAGCCTTTGTAATTTAGCTGGAAGTAATGTCTCTATAATGTCAGAAAATGTGACATAAGAAGCTAAGAAATGGCATCATCAACTCTAATGATCAAAATTCCTGTATATGTTATCATTGGGTGCTCGGATATATTAACAGGAACATCTTGATTTGTGTAATCAATGAAAGTAGCATAAAATTCCTGAATATCCATACAAAATAAAATAGCTAGCTGGAAGCAACATTGATCCTCCCAAAGCTTTGTCTTTGCCCATCTAAGCTTCTTTATATGTATGTATTAAGTGCTCACGTATATTTGCAAAATCATATATTTCAAAATATATTTTCACCAAAAAAAGATAACATTATTTCCCCAAATTTTTATATAACTAGAAGGAAAGAAAAAGCAGTAAAAGGTTAGTTTTGCATGTGATATAGGTGTTTTTTTTATTTTTACTAGGAGAGATGATTCATACAATTCTAGTACGAATATATCCAATAAAGTCAAAAAAATAATAATTCTTGAAGCGCTCTAGGAAACTTTCTTTTTCCAACCCATAAAATACTCTTGAAATGACTAGTCACATATGAAGCCACCTAGTCTGTGACCTCATTTGCCTCTCTAAAAATATGCTGGTGCGGATACTAGTACCAGGTCAGCTGGTCGCCATAGGATCCAGCCAGCTAAGTGGATCCCAGCCGATTCAGGTAGCCTGATTTTATTTTAGATTGATTTATTTTAGTTGGATTTATTTTATGTTGATTGGATTTGTTTGCATATTATCATTTGGGTTTTTTTGTATATTGTCATTTTAGAGCCTTTTTGGAATTGTTTTATTTCTAGGGGTTTATTTATTATTTTGTGACCCTATATATATGGGTCTATCCTCATGTTTAGGGTTTTTGATGAATGATAAATGAAAATTAGCCTCCTTGTCTTCTTCCCCCTGCTCTTCTCCCCCTTTTCTCTTCTTCCTGCAGTCGTCCTGCATTAGCTTGGTATCAGAGCAGGTTGGCTTTGCCCCTATTGCCAAAGCCCCGACCCAGTTTATTGGAGCAACAAAACATCCTGGACTGCTGTCTCTTCCTCTCTCAGACTGCTCCCCATCCAAAAAGGGGTCCCGATCCTTTCTTCTTCCGAAGCGAAATTCCAAGGCCCTGCTCCCCGTGTGAGCCCTGTTCTCGATGGTTCTCGAGAATAGGAGGAGAGGAGATCCTTGCTAACCGGCTCTCAAGAAAGAAGGAGGACCAAACCTCCCCATCGCCGCTCCCTGCATGCCCGCGTCCTTTTGTTGCTCCGCCGCTGCACGTCGTTTGCGGCCAAACCCGGCGAAGAAAGGAGGAGTCTCTCCCACGAGGAGCTTCGCTGCTCCGCCACTCGGCTCCCTTCCACCATGCGCCCTTGCCCTCCAAACGCCTCCTTCCCTGCAGCCCTCACCAACTTGTAGCCTGTGCCAACCACCGTCTCCACCTCGCAGCGCCGTCAGTTCGCCATCGGAAACCACCGCGTCTCGACAGAAGACCTCGGCCGCATCCTGCTGCCATCGTCCGTGGCCAGATCTAGGAGAACAATGCCGCCGCTCCACTCGACGCTGTCCCAGCACGCTCCTCCACCGGCACAAACCTCCCCCCCCCCCCTCCCCCCATCGCCGCGAAAACTGGCGCAATCCATCAGGTTCGTTGGAGGTTGAAGACGGACAGCTTCACGGGTAAGATCCACTAACCCGCCATCCTCAACCTGAATCCGTTTTTTTAAAAAAAAAGCGCAGGTGACTGCAGGTGCTTGTTGAAAAAAAAAAGAAAAAAGAGAGAGAGAGAGGGAATATAAAAAAAACAAAAACAAAAACAAACATACCAATCATTTATTTCGTCCCCGACCTTCCCCCGACGTCGCTTCGCCCACCACCTCCGCCTCGCTGTTCTTCCTCCACCATCACTGCCCGAGCACCGCCTCCCCTTCGCCGCTCCGCCACTCCGTCTCCCGCCGCCGCCGAGTCCCCCCTTCGGATCCTCTTCCTCCGCTCGCACGCAGCGCCGCCCTTCTTCCGCGGCCGTCCGCAGCGCCGCTCCACCCTCCGCGACCACCCGCAGCGCCGCCCGCCCTCGCCGTCTCCGTCTCCAGCCGCCCCTGCCTCTGTCGTCGCCATCTGAGCTCCACCTCCCCGCAGCACCGCCGCCGCCCCCGCCTCCTCTGTCACCCTTGCTTCCGCCGGCCATCACCACCACCATCCCGATCCTCCCACTCCTTCACTTCACACTAGGCCCTCGGGCCCATCCCACCAAAACTCCCCCTCTTCTAATCCATCAGGCCCGCAGCCCTCCACTGACCGCACTACTCGGGCCCAAATTATTAGGCCCGCAGCCATCAAGCCCTTCACCAATTCCTTCTCCTCCCTTCTTCAATTTAAGGGCCCAACGTGCCTTTTCTTATACAAACCCACACCATTAGGCCCAGCAGGCCATCAGGCCAATATCTTACAGACCCACCAATTAAATTGTCAAGTCTGCAAATTGCTGAAGTCAAATTCAATTCGCCAATTAGAGAGTCCATCAATTGCAACCGCACCCCTGATCGTCGCCCCAACCCAGGTTAGGTTTCTTCTCTTACCGAAAATTCTATTTGTTTGTCTAAATTTAGTATCAATTAACTCTTAAGTGCTCTATTGATATTACTCATTGAAAATTTCACAACACCCACTCCAGATAACACCAAAACCGTAGCAGTGGCTATCTTTGTTATTAATTGTAGGGCTATCTAATCTTTGGAAGTTCTTTGAGGCTCTGTGCAGTCCTGCAACACACTAAAAACTAGTACTATTTGACTGCAACTATTTACCTGAATTTAGTACGTAATTTAAAACCAATTTCAATTGCTAGAGTTAGCTTCTAATTATATTGAGCATGTACTTTGCAATTTCAAATTACTTTCATGCATTAAGTCTACTTAGAAACCTCTAGAGTTGGTAGGATCATACATATATTCATTCATTTTATGCATCTATGTAGTGGTCGTGTTGCATCTCATTCTGAGTCCCAATTAGACATGGATTCCAAAATCGAAGTCCTATTAAAGGCTATCCAAAACACCACTGCCCAGGTCTAAGCCAATAATTTTTGAATTCATGACCTAACCACAATGTCCACCCAGGTTAATGCTTGACTTGATTCAATTGAGGCTTCACTTCAGAGGGTTATTGAACCCAAGGAAGCCAGTGCCTCCCATTTATCGGGTCTTGAAGGGGATGAAACCCTAGAACATATCCTAGAACAACAAGGCTCTATTCGGCAGGGCAATTTTGGTAATAGGTCTGTTCTAGATCATCATGATACCTACCCTCGCCCTAGAGGACCTGGTCCCTTCCCTAATGTTGATAGAGGTTACCGATATAACGTATAACTCAGAGAACCTCATGACCCTGATGAAGATGTAATGAGAGGCATTAAGGTTGAAGCCCCCACTTTTGACGGTCGTCTTGACCCGAAAGTCTTCTCATATTGGTTACACGAAATGGGCCACTTCTTTGAGTGGTACAATTTGTCTGACAACAAGAAGGTTCGGTTTGCCAGAATGAAGCTCATCGGTCGAGCTAAGCTTTTCTGGCAAAGCACCGAACATCTGTTCGCTAGGAGACATCAACATATAATAACTGATTGGGTAGAGATGAAAGAGAGATTTAAAGAAAAATACCTACCCCTTAACTACTAAGACGATCTTCTTGACCAATGGAACACTAAGTTCACATTTATAAGGCACCCTGACACACAGAGCACTTTCACGGGCCCTAATTCCTCAGGGCCCAAACCTTCTGTAGGGTCCACTACTCCTAGGCCCCCTCCTACTGCTTATGTTCCAAGCCGAGACACTAACGACAAGAGAATTCTTGGTGAGTCTCCCAAACCACATTCCAAAATTCGGTATTACAAATGCCAAAGTTTTAGTCGCGTTGTCTCCCAATGTGCTAACAAATCTTTCGTTATTGCTCAGTAAGAGCTGAGAGGTGACACAAATGACTTAGAGGAGCAAATCTATGAACCAAACTTCAATGACATTCAGGACATTGAGGAAGAGTGTGATGACAACCCTGAAACCCTAGGATGCACCCACACTACACCTAGCTCGCTTGCACAGTCAGATAGCAAGCCTGACCAGTCCACCATGAGTGTAGTTAGATGTGCCCTCGTACAACCCATCGAAACTGATGTTAGGATTTCTGAGCCTGTATATGCATTTACACAACACATGCATAAGTTGCATCAGAAAATTCATAAGGGCATTTATGCATGTACTGCTCAATATAAGATGCAAGCTGATTTCCATGCTAAAAATTTCAAACTTGGGATTACGTAATGATCCGTCTTAAGGAATTGCAGTCTTTTAGTATTGGACCATTTAGGGTGTTGCACAAGGATGGCACTGACGCCTATACCATTGACTTTCCATTTGATTTTGGTTATAGCCTTACTCTTGATATTAAAAATTTGGTTGCACGCCATGTTGACTCTTTTGCTGCACACTCTTCTGCACCCGATGTTTATCCTATTATTGATTCCATGCCATCTTTATTTCCTTTTCTCCTCCATCGAGCACAAAAAGAGTATATTCATTCCATTTTAGCCGAGCAAATAGTTTTTGACACTGATGGAGGCATCCAGCGTTTTCTGGTTCGTTGGCGTGGACGACCAAAGTCCGGTTATACTTGGATCCAGCATGAGGAGAGACCGTCGATTGATCCGGACTTGTTGGAGTATTACCGGAGCTTTACCGAGCCGCTTTCATCGAGGTCGATTTCTTTCCACCCGGGGAGAATTGGTGCAGACACCAGTGCCAGGTCAGCCGGTCGCCACAGGATCCAGCCAGCTCAGCGGGTCTCGACCGATTCAGCCAGCCTGATTTTATTTTAGATTGATTTATTTTAGTTGGATTTATTTTATGTTGATTGGGTTTGTTTGCATATTGTCATTTGGGTTTATTTGCATATGTCATTTTAGGGCCTTTTTGGAATTGTTTTATTTGTAGGGGTTTATTTGTTATTTTGTGACCCTATATATATGGGTCCATCTTCATGTTTAGGGTTTTTGATGAATGATTAATGAAAATTAGCCTCTTTGTCTTATTCTTCCCCCTCCTCTTCTTCCTTCTTTCCTCTCCTTTCTGCAGTTGTCCTGCATCATATGCTTAGCCTAAAAGGCCACATCACCACTCATCACAGTCTACATGTTCCGAAACAAGGAGAGTTGGCTTAGAATATTGACTCACAGACCAAAAGATGGCTCCATGACTGAGACTCGAGTATTTTATTAATAAAATGGTGCAAGAGGCCATCACATATTTTATTAGAGAAAAATGAGTACAAAAGGAGAGGCCAAAAGACAAAAAGAACAAGTAAGAGAAAAATAACAAGAAAGGAAAACGCAAGGGAAGATTAGGGGAGCCACTTTACCGGCCCCAACATCTCCTAGGCTAGCTCATAAAATATCCACCACTCCCATGAAGCCAACCATCAAGATGTACAAAGACCCAACCCTCATTCCACCGGAAGTTCGAAATTTAAAATTAAGGAGAGGAGCTAATTGGACTCCTCGTCTCCTCCCCTATATCACGGAGAGTATGAGGTGAGGTGCCCCACCTCACAAAAATTCACTCCTTGTTCAAACTTAAAAAGACCAGCATATTTATTTATTTTTACAGAAATAAACTTTTTTAAGCTTATAATTGTATTTGATTGTGGGATCAATTAACTCATAGAACATAAGTAAATAAATTGCTTTGCTACGTAGGATAAAATAATCAGTTCAAGAACAAAAGAAAAAAATATCTCCACTTATTCTCCAAAAAAATATTATTTTAGCATCTACCAAGTCCCCCGCGCCCGTCCCGCCAGCCAAGACACAACTAAACGGAGCCTATGAAAACACTCGCTTGTAGGACTACCTACAAGAACATATTTGAGTGCAAACTAACTTATATTTGCATATATCTATTATCTATATATGTTCAACAATTAAGACATGTCTCTCCTAAATAAAAATTATAGACATATGCATTTCATTGGGCGACAGGCACAAGGGCTCGGTGAAGTCCAAAATAAATTATTTCTATAGGAAAATGAGAAAAGACGCTCTTGCTGCTTCTTCTTCTTTCTCTCTCTCTCTCTTCTTTTCTTTTCTTTTTTTTTTTCTTTTCGCTAAAACGGGCATTTTATACATCACGGATACAAATACATCCAATCGAATCAGAAAATAAAAGATCCCGAAGTGCTCCAGACATCTCTCCCTTCCCGTCCATAGAGTGCCTTCTGAGTAGCTCGCTACATATGCCGCCACTTAATTAGCCGCCATGTTAGTTTCGCAATATACATGCGTAGCTTGAAATTTAATGACCTTGCTCATCATCATCCAAATATCGCGGAAAAAGAGATGAACTCCGCCGTTATTACTCGGGCCCTGTCGGATCCGACTAATCACCATAGCCGAATCACCCTTCAGTATGATTGAACTCGTCTGAAGCATCCGCCACGCGTAACACATGTCCATCTAGATCGTCCGCAGCTCTGCTCTAGAAACTGAAGCATCAAAAATCTGACAGTCTCCTACTGCTACCGCACTAGAGCTCGGATTTCTGATGATGAATTCTTTATTATTATTATTATTTTTTTAAAAAAAATGAATCATCAAAATTGATCGTGTGGAAACTTGGGGCTTCTTCTGCAACGCCGAAATGGAGAGCTGCCCATTCCCCACGGACCATGAAATTATCTTTGACCAGTCAACAGCTCCTGCACGTGGCCCTCCGCAGCGCAGGACACCACGATCAATTCAAATGAATGTGCACGGCACGAGCCCAGCACCAGCATAAATAAATAAATTACCCGAAAAATCGGCTCGGACAACGCCAACGTGGCACGACGAATGTCCGGAGCCGAGTCAACAGCCCAACCACTGATCTCGCGCCACGTGTCTCCCAGCGTTTCGATTTTCACCCCATTTTGTACGACGGAATCATCGTCCCCCGCACCGCTTCACACTGGCGTTCCTTGCTTCACCTGGCTCCGGCCGGCCTCCTGCCTTCTTTTCCACCCAAAGGAGTAAATGATATAATTACCCCAGCGTTTATTACATTCCGTTTAAAAAATGACCCACCAACCACGGCATGCGAGCCGCACATCCACCACCATACCTCCGATCCCAGCCGTCGATGTGCAGAAAAAAATAACAGCCGCACGTTACGCTCTATCGGACGGTGGGAAACGGCCTACTAGAATGTTCCGTCTCTGAGGAACGACGCCTATATAAGGTGTCCTCCTCGTTCCTCAGCGTGTGGCAGCCTCTCCGTCCTCTCTTTTTCGTGCAACGCGCGGCGATTCAAGAAGCCCGGCAACGCGATGGGGAAGGCATACCCGAAAGTGAGCGAGGAGTACCAGAAGGCCGTCGAGAAGTGCAAGAGGAAGCTCCGCGGCTTCATCGCCGAGAAGAACTGCGCCCCCTTGATGGTTCGCATCGCGTATGATCCATCGATCTCCATCGCTCTCTTTTTTTTTTCGTATTTCTTTGTATCTTTTCATGGAATAATGAATTAAGAAGTGGCTCTTTTTTTTTACGAAAAAATAGATGGCACTCGGCGGGGACTTACGACGTCAAGACGAAGACGGGAGGGCCGTTTGGGACGATGAGGTTCCCGGCGGAGTTGGCTCACGGAGCAAATAGCGGTCTGGAGATCGCCGTCAGGCTGCTGGAGCCGATCAAGGAGCAGTTCCCTATCCTCTCCTACGGCGACTTCTACCAGGTCCGTTTTCTTGGATCTGTTTCGAAAAAAATGCTATATTTAGTTGCGCCTATGTTTCTTGATTTCTTTTATTTATATGCTTTTCTTGTCCTTAAAATATTGCAGCTTGCTGGGGTCGTAGCTGTGGAGGTCACGGGAGGGCCGGAGATCCCCTTCCATCCCGGAAGGGAGGTATACCTCTCTCTCTCTCTCTCTCATGTATATAAGTATTAAAGTGTTTGAGATGGTTGGATCTAGGTTTGGCAGCAGCACTTAGATTAGACAAGACTGAGATGGGAAGGTAATTAAAGAGAGTAAGGTGATGCCGCTGCTGGATTTTTCCTTTTTCGCCCAAATAGATTATTCATAGAAAAAATAGTTGAAATATACGTTTGACTAAGTAATTTTAAGAAAATACTGGTTTTATTTGTGAACAGTAAATATATTGCTGTGTTTTTGTGGATTCTATATGAATATTTGAAAACAAAAAAATGAGTAACATTTGACAATATTCCGAAGTTCTAATGAGTGGATATTTGTAGTTGGGTGTTACAGAAGTGGATGTAATTTTCTTTTTCTTTTTTTGAAATTGATTTTTTTTTTTTTTTGGGAAATGCCCTGAGATAAGAAGCTGATAGATGATGCCAATAAATTCTGAGATTTACAGATAATTATGTGAATAGTTCTCCGGTTTATTCTGAAAACAATTTTTTGTTTGTTTTTTGGCAGTGGAGGCAAGTTCCTTCATCATCGCAAATTTCAAATCGATTGCATTTATTATTTATAAGTGGGTAGTTGAAAATAAATGTCAAATAAACATGTTGGGTCTTCTAAAGTTTCTAATTATGTTCTTGAATTTGACGGTATGACAAATAGAACAAACATAATTGTGGAAGGTTTGTAGACAGAGTGGTCCATTATGGTTGGAACAAAGGTTAGGTGGACTTGCAGTCTTGCACGACCTATGTAGAAATGGTGGCGTTATGGGTATAAACAAGAAAAACAAGTTCTTTTGATAACTACCGACATACTATGTTTTCAACTATATTTTGAAAAATTAGCATCAAATTGATTTTCTTGCAAATCATAACAGTACGAAGTTGACAGTATAGTTAATGTATTTGCTTGCATATAAGTTATTGCTACATATCAGAGCAATTCATTATTCACTAATAGTTTTATAGAATGCCATTCTTAACTTACAATTTGAGGAGTGAAAGACCATTGGTATCTTTTCTTCTTGCATATATGATCTAACGATCCAAGGTGATTTGAAGGCCTACGAAACAACGAAACAGCTTTTTCACATATGAGGGTAAGGCTATGTACACCCACCCCAGGATGACAGTAGCCTCGTGCATTAGGCTGCCGGTTATGATCTAATGATCTACTCAAATTATAACTTTAGGAAAAAAAGACAAATTTTGGATTACATGTTTTATGTATTATTTAAATCTTAAATCTTAAAGATTTAAATATTAAATCTTAAATGTCCTGTCTGTTGGGCTCTTCCATGTCTGCTCGGTAGGCTTTCGTGCATTATAAACTTGATGTTAAATTATTATACCCGTCATCTTCAAAGAGTTGGATTTAAATAGTCTACTCTTTGATGTAACAAGTGGTCTTATAATGTTATTGCGATCACTGCTGCCAAGCCCTAAAAAATATTAATAAGACTAGCCTCCCAAATGACCGGATTAGTTAAGATCGTTAGTATATGTTTCTGGGTTTTTCTTTATTTGATTGGATGTAGGTCGGTTGTATTGATAATTGGCACCTGTTTGTTTCAGGACAAGTCTGAACCACCTGAGGAAGGCCGCCTGCCTGATGCCACCAAGGGTATGCTTTCTTTTTTCAATGTATATTAAATAATATTTATGAATTCATTGGTTTATTTGTCTTCGTAACTTCTAGCCAACAATTGCTTCTAATACCGATTTTGTACATTTAGCTTAACGGCCATATCAATGTTGTACTCCTACTAGCATGCTTAACAGACCAAGTTGGACAAAACTAAACCCCTCATCTTAGCATAGGAAGGTCCTCATGCTGCATGTTGTTACGCACTTATGTAGAGCCTATATATCAGGGTGTAAGAGGGGATGGAGTTTGAGATGGCCGTCTTGGTATTTTGGAAAATTATCTGTTTATTATACGTGAATTTGTATTATATATACAATATTCATATGATTTAGCAAATGTAGAATTCCAATCACACCTTCTTTGAAAGTGTATTAAGCGATTCCCATTATAGTTGTCAGAAGAGTTTGCTATCACTGCCTTTTAACTTTGGGAGTTCCATGTGCTGTTCTTGTCACAGATGACAGCCACTGATCCCGATGTCAACTAGATTTTTGTCGCTGTTGCCACAAAAAGGGTCGTAACTGTTTTGGTATTTTTTTTGTATCTTTCAGGTTCTGATCATCTTAGGGATGTATTTGGTCACATGGGTCTGAGTGATCAGGATATAGTTGCGTTGTCTGGTGGTCACACACTGGTAAATTATTGCTTGTATTATGGGGGAAAAAAAAAATCAGCTGTTGCTTTTTTTCTTTTTTTTTTTATTCTTATAAAACAATGTTGCCATGTTGGAATTGCTGTTGGAATTTTTAGGGAAGATGCCACAAGGAGCGATCTGGTTTTGAGGGAGCCTGGACTTCAAATCCTCTTATATTTGATAACTCATACTTCAAGTAAGATCAATTCATCTTACCCCCAAAAAAGTAAATTTAGTTCATTTTGTAAATAATCCCAGAGTACATTTGATGAAAACCATTGTTTGCATAATTAAGTTTGTGTGGTTGGTCTTTTAATTGTTGAAAAGGATATCTCTATTCTATCTGTCAATAGTTTGGCAATCTATTTGCTTCAGCATGGAGGGAATGATTCTTGTATGTTTGCTGTCACAGGGAACTCCTGAGTGGAGATAAAGAAGGCCTTCTCCAGCTGCCATCCGACAAGGCCCTTCTAACTGATCCTGTTTTCCGCCCTCTTGTGGAAAAATATGCTGCTGTATGTGCTCTTAGCTTTTACATATTCTCTATGTACTGTGTAGCTATTTTCGGTCGGGGAATCATTGTTGAATTCTTATTGTTGGCGTGGCTATCATGCTCTCAGGATGAGGATGCTTTCTTTGTTGACTATGCTGAAGCCCATCTTAAGCTTTCGGAGCTGGGGTATGTGTTGTAGCATCTCCAAAGCTATTATTATATTTGAGGGCAACCCCTCCCACACACACACAAAAGCAGCAGCAATCATATATGGTCTTGGGATGCTTCAGGAAGGAGCTTTATTGTTTTGTTTAACATTGTTTTATTTGCCCTTTCCAGATATGTTGAGGCTTAAGAGATGGATCGGTGGATGTAGCAGGTTGTTTTGTGCTGGTTTGAGATGCTATCTTGCAAGTAGAAGTAGATCATTGTGAGAAGCATCTTTACAATAAGATTCCGGTTGTGGTTGCCTATCTTTTGTTAATGTTTGTGTTTGGTGGTATTGCCAACTTTTTGCTGCATCACCATGCATTGTCCTCTCTACCACGAGCATCTTAATCAGTCTTAATGATACTCGGTGGTATTTCATGGTTTAATGATTTTAATATGTGAAAGGAATTGTGGGGTTGGCAAGTTTAAGTGTCCAATCATTTGCACGGAATTATCTTTGGCTGAGGTAGACCAAGCTTTAGATTTGCTTGAGCTCTGATCTTGGATTTGTTTACAGCAAACATCAAACGTTCGCTATTCGAGCCCAAGCACGTTTTGGAGTTCAAGCCTGTTGAAATCACTAAAAGCGAGATAAATTTATTTATATATTTTATATTTTTTTATATGTGGGTCGAATGTTTTTTTAATAGGTGAGTTCAACGTATGAAAATTTTAATAATAAAAGTAAAAAGTGCGGAGAGGGTTCAAATTCAGAACTTCTGTTACGCTTGTCCTAGATTCAGAACTTCTGTTACGCTTGTCCTGGAAGCTTTTTAAAAACCTAAGCTGATAAGATAAAATATATTTATTTATATATTTTATATTTTTTTATAAAGCTAGTCGCAAGAGTAATAGGTGGTAGAATACCAGTTTTTCACGTTTATACCTCCAAATTTCTCAATAATGAATAAAACCAAGGCCTGTTCCGGCATAAGAAGATCTTATTGGCCAATAAGGTCTTCCGAATTTCTCAATAATGAATAAAACTAAGGCCTGTTCCGGCATGAGAAGATCTTATTGGCCAATAAGGTCTTCCGATGGGGCCTAATTATTTGAAGTTGCAGTGAAAACGAAATCTTTGAAAGAGATGGAAAAAAATCAGAGGACTGTTGGGGTGACTGATACCTAAATTTCAAGGATAAAATACATTATCTCAAAAGTAAATTATTAATTTATCCCTGAAAAGTAAGATTGGTTGCCCTGCTTCCTCCCTGTTTCTGCCAAAGGTCGAGAGACCTCATTAGACCGATAACATCTAATATTCAAACAGCTGTTAAATATAATCGTATTCATAAATTTATATATACATATATATATATATATATATATATATATATATATATATATAAATAGAGTCCATAAATTCTTACATCCAAATTGACAAGACTATATCAATCTAACTGGTCAGGCCGGAAACCCTCCCTAAAACAAGAATTTGTTAGTAACCCATCTCGGAAGCACAAATTTGTTAGTTGGATGGGTAGTGCTTAACAGCGGCAATTTATAGCTTGATCGGTTAATCTGATTTGCAAGCTATTTACTTTAAGTAGGTTTAAATTTAATATAAATAGATTTGGATCGTAAATAGATTAATCCGTCTAAATCTAGGTTAGATTCAACTTTAAATGTTTGGTTTATTTTGACTTGCGTAATAATTGAATCAAATTTTTTTAAATTCATTTAATTCATGAAAAACTGCCTAATCCGCCTATAATATGTTTAAATTTTTTAATAAATGAGTTATACGGTCGGATCAAATTACCTATTTAATAAAAAAATAGGTTTAAATTTAAAAAATTGATTAATTTAATAAATAGATTAAATTTGAATTGATAAATTTTTCACTCGATCGACGATTGCTATCCTTGTCTAGCCTGGCAATGTAACGGATGCATCAAATAGGCAGTTACATAGCCCGCGCTACGAACCACGTGTTTTATTTCCGGTACCTCCGTTACATAGCCCAAGCGTTTCGGTGTCGGCGACCGCCTATTGGATCGGCCTTTCGCGCTTGAACCGTCGTATCCAATCGGGGCCCGTAACGGAAATCCGTCTCTCGCTTCTTCTTGCCCGGAGACGAGAGCTCAGTCCTCCGCCTCTCCCTGGTCATTACTTCTTTATTTCAACGAAACACCGGAGAGAGAACGAGGGATTAGGCCCTCGGCTTCTCTTCTTTCGTTCGCAGAAAACGATGGCTTCCACGGCAGTCGCTCGCACTCGATGGTTCCAACGGAGCTCCACCGGCGGCGAGGGCAGGAGAAAACCCACAAAAACCCCTTCCATGGTCGCCATTAGGTAGCGGCGGAGGGCCTTCGAGATAGCCTCCGTCCAAGAAGGAGACTCCCGCAACGGTGGCAACAACGGCATCGGAGCTCTCGAGTTGAATGCCGTCTTCGAAGATCTCCAGCCCGAAATCGCTTTCAAGGACCCTCCGTCGCTACCCAGCAAGGCAAACTTCTCATTTTCCGGCAGTCTCGGCTGTGGTCCTTTGCCTTTTGTTTTCTGCTTTCACCTCTTTTGACGTCAAAATTTCTCAACTGGCGTTTGTTACAGAGCCTCTCTCTGTGTCCGACGTCTCTGGTTCGGTTAACGTGTCTCGTCTGCGGGTCGCGTACCAGGTTCGGAGTTCTTGCACATACTCTGGTTTCAATTGTTCTTTATCTTGTATTCTTGCTCTTCTTTGTATGAGTCGGTATTGATTTCTCGAAATTTATTTTCGCTTGCTGTATTATGGTGCTTGTGCATTGGTGTGGATTGGACAATGGATTTTGGGATTTTAGGGTCTTCCGGGTGCATACGGGGCTTTGTTTCCACCGGGGTGGTCCAGATTCGAAATGCGCGTCGATTAAATTTGGGGACCGGATGCCCCAGGATGCTTTGAAGGGAAGCGCTACTGGTCCACTGGTACCAAGGTGGCGCTGGAGTGACGTACTCACATGTGGGTGAAGAACCCACGGATCGGGGAGTGTATGCAGAAACTTGCGGCCTGCATCGAATATTCTCTGATGGAAGGGGAGCCCAGTGGGAGCTGCTTTGCGGGTAAGGTGTCCTCCCCCTCCCTCCTCCTATCTTTTAACAAAAAAAAAAAAAAAATGGCATACAAGAAGGCGGTTCGATGCGAACTATTCGAAACTGCTTTTGATGTGAGTTTTTGATATTTCTGTTTCTTTTTCTAGATCCTATTTATGTTAAATTGTTTTCATTTTGTCAATGTTGAAATATCTATGTGATCTGATTCATTAGGCATTATGGGAACCAAGTTATGGCTGATATTGTCTGGATTGAAAGGAAAATTATGTTAGTAATATATTGGCCACCTTTTCTACTATGTGGAGAAATCAAGCACTTTGAAGAGGTTTTTGCACTGGAGAAACCGACCTTTTCTATGTGACATCCTCTATATATGTTGAGCATTCAAAAGAAAAACTGCATGAGAGCAAAAGCATGTCTTTTCTGCCTTTGAGAATGCCCATTGCTCGGACCTCCTTCTTTTATTTCAATATAAGTTAAAGGCGCTTGTCCGTTGGGGGGTCATTCCCTCTAGCCGAACGTATGATTTCTTGAGAACTTGTGGATGGAGAGATGTACTCATAGTTTGGTCTATAACATGGATAGAGACTTTAAGCTGCAGGAATTCTCTTTCTTGTTTGACAATGACTACTAAAGACCAGTTTGCTACCATAAAGGTGCACAAAACATTCCGTTTGTGCACAGGTAAGGGAAGCTATAACCATAAAATGTTGCTATGGCTCTTCTTAAATATCAAGGCCTAGTTTTGTGAACCCTTCTTTACAAGTTATGCTTTTTAAGTACCACAACATTGTTGCGGCAAGTTCTTTCATATGTTTACCCGACTTCAATCCATGTTGTTTAGCCCTTCTGATTCTTTTACTGGTTCGCTTGATGAAACACACGACTTTATATCTTACATCCCTGTATCATCTTGGCCACTCTTTTGACATGGCTTCCAATGGATGGCATTGATGATGGAACTCCTAAGCCATGATATCCAGCAATGACTTATCATTTGCTAAGAAGTTTAAAAGGTCAATTTGCAAGGTTTCCATATTATGCTTAGGCTAAAATTATTTTTGTCTTCTTGCAGGCAGTTGAATGGTGGCTTGTTGATTGGGCAGTTCTACCCATTGAAAATTCATTGGGTGGCAGCATCTTACTTCGTCATAAATTGCATATTGTCGGGGAAGTAAAATATGCAGTTTGGCATTGCTTCCTAGTCAACAGTGGTGTAAAATATGAAGATTTAAAAAGAGTTGTCAGCCATTCTCAAGTACACATTGCCTTTGTTTTCAATATATTTGTTTTTCTTTTAGCTGAAAAAGCATTAAAATATCATGTGACTCAGTGCTAACTCAGTTGAACCTCAGGCCCTTTCACAGTGTGAGCAGCTGACAAAATTGGGAGTTGTTAGAGAAGCTGTTGATGATACTGCAGGAGCTGCAAAAGTGAGATGCCATAGCTAGTTTTATGGTCCAATTTTGTTCTTTCTCCGTAATCAATTCCTAAATTTAATGAGCAAAATATTAGAATTCAAGTAACATTTTTGAGATGTCATGTGGATCGAAGTAAAATTCAAGGATGATAAGGAAATTTGAGACTAAAATTTCCAGCTGATCCAAGATTTCTTCTTTTTCTACTGTTGTTTTCCTTCATTTTAAAATTTTATTAAACGTGTTCTCTATCTGGTTTGTTGCTGTCCACAAACTCCAAGTTGCAGGGGCAGTTGCCACTTGCCAGTCCATTGGCTGCTGAAATCTATGGTTTGGATATTCTTGCCCAAGACAGGGCCGGCCCAACCCTTAGGCAACTGAGGCGGTCGCCTAAGGCCCCGGCCCAAAGAAGGTCCACCGCAGGAAATGCCTGAAAGACAAAATGGAAAAAAAAGGCCCCCTGTGAATTCGCCTTAGGCCGGCCCACTGTAGGGAAGGCCTCAAAGACAAAACGGCCTTAGGTCCCCAAATACATTGGGCCGCTCCTGGCCCAAGATATCCAGGTGTTTGCTGTATTCTCATTGATTGGATGCTCATGGATACTTGTGTTTACTTCACTAAAATATTTCTTGTTTATAGATGACGCTGATAATGTCAATCAGTTTATACACTGGGACGAGAACCAATTATTCCGGGTATCGATAAGCCATTTAAGGTATGGTTAGCAGTAGAAGTATCCAGTTATTTTTTAAAGATAACATCATTAAGCTTCCTTTGTATGGAAGCGCAAATTGAACTTATGTTTCAATTACTATATTTCTTGTCCATATCTTTTTTACTTCATCTGACTGATGACACCATTATTCTGTCATTCTCAGACGAGCATAGTTTTCTCTATAGAAGACGGACCTGATGTGCTTTTTAGGGCCGTTGCTGTTTTTACCATGAGAGACATCAATCTTACTAAGGCATGTTTTAACATCTTGTACCACTGCATATGGTTTTGTCATAAGTGCAGTATTAAGCATGTGGACATGCTTTATGATGTAAAATACTTATTCTTGTCTTCTCAGATTGAAAGCCGTCCTCGAAAGCCCTTACACGTGACTGAAGATGGCACCAATGGGCATCTGAAGTTATTACCAGAACTATCCTGTATTTTCATGTTTCTTTGTGCATTTACTTATACCAACATATCCAAATAATTGTTAAATGCAAATATTTGAATTGTCAGATATTAACTTTGTCAAATATACTGTGGCCAGGTACTTTGACTCTATGTAGATTTTGAAGCATCAGTGGCTGTACCAAATGCTCGGAATGCCCTTAGGCACCTAAAGGTATTGTCTCACATAAGTCTTTGCAGTCTGCAGTCTAGGAAGCCCAAAGGTAAGCATGGCACTGCCTTCTTTTGACAGGAATTTGTGATGATCTTAAGAGTGCTGGGTAGTTATCCAATGGACATGAGCCAGGCATAAATGACCTGAAGGGAGGTGAACACACCTATGCATAGAAGTAATAAAAATTCTCTCTTCACTAATTTTTTTTTATAGGAAACTGAAACAGAATGTAAGCAACTAAAAAAAACCATCTGTATCAATACCTCTTCAAGCCATAATGGCTGGTTTTTTTGCAAATTGGTTCATGTATAAATATGTGACTTATAAATCATGTTTAACATATTTAAACTGATGTATGAAATTGAACTCTTAGTTGATAAAAACTTGTATTTCTTGGTGAAGCACCAAAGAGATTTCTTGCAATCGTATTATTTTCATAGCCTTTAATGCTTGCACGCTATTGCTTGATTTTCTCTTTTTTCCTATTTAGAGAAAACTTTAGATGCCATGAAATCATTTATCCTTATCACAAGTGGAACAGAGGACACATTTTTTGATTACTGATTTGTATATTTGTATATGTTGTGATATTTACTCCATTCTTGATGCTATATTAGACAAATTTGCTGGTTGAGCTACAGGCATAAACATCGAACCTTGTCCTAGACAGTGTAGCTTAATTTTGTGAACTCCATTCCTATTAAGGGCTAAATTGTTTGTGTCAATCCTGCCATGTTATTATTAGGTCTTCCTCTCATCATTCCTGACCTTTTCAACAAAAACCCAAATTATATTTATACCGGGGCCTCACATGCCTATTCTATCTCAAACAATTTTCCACTACTTATTCATGATTGGTGCAACTTCCCTTAGTAAGTATCCTCATTGCTGCCATGCTTATCTGTTGTATGCTTATCAAGAGGTATTTGTTAGTGTGAGTCTCATCCGCCATGTTTTCTTGCCTCTTACCTTCTATGTGTAGTTTCCAGCCTCAATTAACTTTCTATTCTCTTCAAACACCACAGTCCAATTTTTTCAGTATTCAGGCATGTTAATATAATTAGACAATATTTTTGAGATGCACACATGCTATGAAGTTTATATTAGTTTCTGATTTTTAGGAACAGGAACTCAGTCTTTGCATGGAGAAAGGAAATTCTAGATCAAAGTTGGTACTAGAGTAGCTTCCTACTTGAATCTTTAAACTTGAAAGGGAGATATAAATGGAACTGGTTAAATTTTCGGGTCATAGATTTTTTAAATAGAATTGGTTAAATTTTTGGGGTAGACTTCCTCTACAGTTTGTATTGAAAGATGGTGAGATTAAGAAAGATGAAATATTTATTTACATAAGTAATCGCTTGAGGAATATCTTAGAGGAAAATTTAGAAGGAGCCAAAATTAGGATGATCCATATTTATCACCATTCAATTCATGTAAATGATGCAAACTATAGAGGCTACTTTGTTAAGTATGCAATAGGGGGTGCAGCACAACGATTTGACATCATGCCAATTATTTAGGGAAGAATAAAGATTGGGTTAACATTGTAAAAAAGCTTATCTTATTAAATATTGAGACTAAGTGTTACGATTTACAAGGGTCAACCGAATAAGTATTTCTGTATTTGAGTGCACCTTATAACATCAACTTCAGGTATTAAACTTGAGCGACACTCCAATGTTGTGAGCGGATGTGATGGAATAACATAATTCATAACCATAAATATGACCTTTAAGTTTTATCTCCATGGTCTAGGTTTTGGCCTTGGTAATTTTTTTAATCTTAATTAAGGCTGCATCTTATGTTATCACAAGCTTTTCACATCCTTCATAACAAGTTCCACGTTAGCTTAGGTCCTTCCTTTTTCTAGATAACATAGTGATGGTATGATGGATGAATGAGAATTTTTTCTTACCAGTTCGGGTTTATGGTAGAACAATCACCTTTGAAGTCTACTATTTAGCCTTGGTAGTTGATGAAAACACAAGAAATTAAAAATCATCCACTGGTGTAGGACAAGGTAGACTATGATGTGAATGCTTAGCATTGATTAGCAGTAAATTAAATGCAAAGCAAAATGTTTTTTTTTTAGAAATCATGAATAGGGACTTTCTGAAAAATTTCTCCTAATTATATGTTTGTGTGTTGGGGTGAGAGAGAGGTGTTTACATTGATTTATGTGGAGTGTTAAGCATGCCTTGAATTCCTTGGTTCACCCTGCTCCGTGATTCTGTTCAAGAAATTTGGAGAAGTGTTGCCAACGAGCGTGCGAGGCACAATGCCGGCCATGGCCTGTGTCGGTCGCGCATTCCGGCAGCATGGGAAGCAAGACTCCACAAGTTCAAGCTGCACGAGTTGTGAGGCCCAAGCTAGTATTTTGATGTATATCTGTTTTTCCTCTCGTAGGAAAGTTTGAGACTGGGGTGTATTGGAATTAGAATTTTATTGAGAGGCGGCTTTATTCTTGTACTCTATCATTTTGATTATAGTGAAATCTCTTCTCCATCCTTGTCTATGGTCGTAGACGTGTGGCCAAACCACATAAATCTGTGCATGCTGTGTTTTTCCTTTCTCTTTATCTTCTCGAATAGGGTGGATAAAAGAATGCTTCCTTTAGGTGAAAGGATTGTTTGTTTCGTGTAATTAGACATATAAATGCCTAATTAAATATTTTCTATATTTTTAATATATTTCTTTTTAAAAAATTTTAATCTTTGACATATCCCTGATTTCTCTTGTTTTTTTTTTTTGATATACAAATTTTTGCCCTTGGTGAATAACCCAAATTTGTTATGCTTCTTGACTTGTTTTTGTAAGCATGATCTGGTTATAGAAAGTCTGAGGATGTATCTAGATTTCTGATATGGTCCTAGAATGGTGAGGAACTTTAGATTTTCAAGAAGCTCAAGATAATCTGAAGGAGAATGGCGAGAGACTTTAGTTTACATCAATCCATCTTTTATTGTAATTCTCTAGCCTTTTATGTTGTCTCTGCAGGAATTGAACTATCCTTACTTTTTCCAAAATGACAGTATATTATTTCTAGCATTTTCCCCATTGTGCAACCTTTTTCTTTGTACTCTTTCCATTGAAGTTGGATTTTTTTTTTTTCCTGATAATTTGGAGTTTTAACTAGTGATTTACAACTATTCTTGAGATGTCTTCTGACAATCAACTTTTCTTTTGTCATCCAAAGTTTAGGGACAAGGAGACAAAAGCTGTTTAAAAAGGGCAGGATCTGCTTCATCCAGTCAACACTGTTTGAGGAACATATAGTTGTCTCAAGGATTGAAATGGTGAGAGTGTCTTTGTGAATGGAAGATTGCCATATAACCAGAATATATCTTTCTTTCCGAAATTCAGAAACCTTGGTCAAGGAAATTTATAGAAAGTTGTTACACAATCACATGGGATGCAATTTCTTTTTTTTTTTCAGTGTCTGAAAATTTATCTCATTCTTCTCCTTTGCTTTTTGATCTGTGATCCATGTGTATCAAGAACTAAATTTTTGAAATGCAAATTTCTAATAGTTTATCTTCTAATGACCTCAGTCTATGCAAGGAAAAAAGATGGTATTTCTTGGTTCACAATGTTACTTTGTGACAAAATCCCCTGATCAAGCATGCTAACAAAACCATTCTCTTTTCAATTATCCACACTGTCATCTCTTATGACCCATAGTTAGTGTGTGATGATATTGTGGGCACACCAGTTTGATTAGAGAACTGCATTTATGATATTGGAAGTATATCAGAAATATGAAGGAAGCAATCTTAATAAGAAGAATTGGGGAAATGTTAAAGTATACATGCATAAATTCTTTCGGAAGTCACATTATTAAATTTTAAGCAATTAATCAACCATTGTTTTTCATCACAAATGAAGTTGCTTAAATTTTTGTTCTGTGACATTTACTATTTATGTCCGTCTCCACCTAAATAGAGATATGATGCCTTAAAATGGCACTAGAACCAAAATTCCCATGATAATGAACTATTGAACTTAGGGACCTACTCAAATGAGTTGTACTAATATGTTCCAGGAATGGGAGATTCAGTGTGAATGCATTGCTCATGGAATAAATGAGAGGGTAACAAGCCATACACATGAAATAGACCTTCTGAATCTAATGTGAACCATTGTTATAGAAGTGCTCCATAGTATCATTTAGTTAGTATGTCTTGTTTCTTGTTGTTGGACTTATTATTAGTAAAAGCAATTGAAAGTATAGGTTTTGCATTTTCATGAAACTGAATTCAATCTGTGGGATGCCATTTATAAATAAACTATTGAACAATCTTTCTAATTATGTTCTACAAATTGCATCATACTACTTCTTTAACCAACAGAGCACATCCAATCAAATAGTTTCATCTTTGCTATAATCACACTGCTAGAATGGAACCCATAGATTTATGGTAGAACCGTGAAAATAGAGAACAAGATTATAATTGAAGAAGAATTGAAGTTGCAATAATATAGAAGTAGGAAAATCAATTGAGATTGTTTGGTCATGTGATATATAGATTAAGTTCCAACAAAACTTGTTTGGTCAAGCTTAACTTGACAAGGTTACACATCTATTATTAGAATTGCTTTTTCTGACTTGTGTCTACCAATTGCCAAGTATATAAGGATTCCACGAGACATTTTTTCTTGTGAGTGGAAGCAAATGGGGAAAATGCCTCACTTTTTTGGTAATTTTGTTCTTTAGGGATCATTAGTACCCATTACTCAGTCAATGTTCTTAGTATCTGCTTTAGTGATATGCTCCCACTTTACATCATTGCACTAAGAATGAAGGCCATTGTCAATGCTAACTTCATTGAGATGTTTTTGTCTATAGGTTTCGACTAACTTCGGTTGAAAAAATGAATGTTTGATGAAATTCATGCTTGTGCTTCTTCTTTGGGCCAAGATCACAATTTTATTCTTTAAAGAATTCCATGCTGATATAGGTCATCATTGGTCTTTCCCACTCCCAGCAGAAAGTTCAGTTCACTAGAATTATTTGGTATTAATTTTTAATATGATATGGTATGGAATCCATATTATGTTTCCAATTCCAACGTTTCCCATTTGGGTCATCTTCTTGCCTGCTCCTCTCCCTTCCTCTATTATCTTCACCTCTCCTCTCTTCCCCCTCTTGTATGGCTACATCTGCAGCAACTTTAAAGGCCCCACCCCAAACTCCAAGTCCCAACCTCTACTTTTGACACACACCTATGAGACGGCTGGGCCTGGTTAAAGTTAGGGGCTAGATGAAGTAGTTTAAGTCTGGATTTTATTGATTCTAGGGTTGGACTTACTTGCTGATTGTGTTGAAATTGGTCTTGGTCTAGTGGGTGGTCTAAATAGAAGAGCTAATTACACGTTTTACTCAGGGATTTATTATCGGATTATGTCAATTAAAGATGAAATTGGTATCCGATGAATTGGTCTATTATTGCCAACAATCAGGTTTGGATATGAAAAACTAGACACATGACTTTATTGGTTTTTAACTGTTTCTGGAGACACCTTGCCTTGATGTTTTGATCATATTTTAATATGAAGGATGAGATCAATTGTATGAACTAGTATTGTGTATAGCCAGATTGGAACTCCCCCTTGACTGACTACATCTTTTTGGATATGTTATGTTTCACTTTTCAAAGTATTTATTAGTTTTTTAAATTTATTATTTGGGCCAGCGTGACCTCTAGGCTCACACCTAATGCCTAGGCAGTAGAGGACCCTTTGGCTGCTGTCTACCTCGTATAATTTTTTCAAATATTAATTAGTTCAAATCATGTTTTTATAGGATTGAGGTTGGGTATTGCCAAATCGAAAACCAATAACTTGATTCTTAAATCTATAGCAATTAATATTTAAACCAATAACCTAGGCACATTGTTATAGCTAAGATATGCACTCCTATCATTTATGACATTGTGATGGGGGTAACTGCAAAATATAAATGCCCATATTAAGAACGTTAAAGGAAAAGAAAAGAAAGATTCAGCTTATTTTAGAAATTGGAAAGGAATGATTTGTAGCAAGAGAAGTTGTACTTTTTTATTCAGGGAATAAGAATAAAATACTTTCGAAAATTGAAGTAAACATTTGAAAAAAAGGATGTTTAGTCGTAGACCAAAACATGCATCAAAACAATTAAAAATTGCATGGAAATCACTTGAATCTAACACAACGTCAGCCTTTTCCATATATTGTGAACATAATTAGGATTTTGCATAGGTTGCAAGTGGTTCAGCAGGGTTTACATCTTCTTTAACCTAATATGTGCCTGGACTGGGTGTGGGTCCTCAATTTCGATCATATTGAACTAGCCTACTTGAAAGGAAGTTCAACTAGCCTACTTGAAAGGCAGTTCAATATCTTTTCTCAGGGTTCTGTTTGATTCTTTGTTCGTGATCTTGATCCAACTTTCAATGAATATCATTTGGGTTTAATCAAGTCCAATTTGTTTCCCTTCTAGTTAGGTGTGATTCTGGTCGATCACTATCAATTCGGCTCACCTTTTGGTACCCATACTTCACCACAATTCAATCTGGTATGCGTAGGATTGGGGACTATGTGGTCCACTTTTACCTAGATTCTGTGTGACGTTGGTTCTGAATATCATCAAGATCTTTCCTTGGTGAGAGAATCTTTGCAAGAGTCCAGTTGAGGGTTTTATAGGAAGCTGTTTTGGTTATTGTCAGGATTTTCAGCTGTTGTGGTTGAAGGAAGATTGATTGTTGATCACCTGTTAAAAACCTATGAGCTATGAGGTAATATACTGATTGTTAGGTTCCTGTTAGTTGTTTCAAAGTTTGAAAATGAGTATTGTTTAATATGATACTTTAATATCCAAAGAGCAAGTGGTCATTGATTGATTGATGTATATTGCAATTACCTTTTATCTACAAACTCGAGAACAATTTCATATAGGAGGAATTGTTTTCTATAAGATAAGCTTGTATCCTTGTAATATGGCTGAATGGAGCAATAAACGAGAACATAATTTCTCATTGATTGTATTATCTAAATTTTATATGAAAATAAGTGCAACATGAAGACTTCATGCGTCAATGTAAAATGAAGAATCATGGGATGAAAGATTAAAACATATTTGTAGAACTTGCTCAATGACTAAATAACCTAATGAACTAAGCGCGAACAAATTAGACCATGTAAACTGTCAATGAAAGCATTGATATCACTACAGCACGTACTCCTTATTTAAGAAATTTAACTGGTCTAACCTTGTTTATTCCATGTAGAAATGTGGAGGTGATTGTCATTGAAAGAAGTTACCCCCTCAGTTTCCTTTTATTGTTAGTCTGGATATTGAGATAAAGGTGATAATGGGGCCACATTTAGTATTTTTTGGATAAATTTGTTAGCAATATGTAGCCAAATCTAGTGATACCAGCACTATAAAGCTTTTTAATCATTGGAAGCCTTATCCAATGCCAGTCAATCACATTTTTAAGCGCTATTTTAGGATCAGCGTTCTTTTTGTTTCGTAGCTCAACACAGTATTAGTCATCCTTGCATTATTAAGAACTGAAAATTTTAAGCACTCGTTATAGATGTGTCTGAGCTCTGTAAGAATAAAAACTGAGGGACACTAGATGGCTGCTCTCTCTTAAAATATCAGTTTAGGGTTGCCTAGGGATGTGGTTGAGGGATCACTTCACTATGATTATAGACAGCTCAATATTCAGTCTCTCATGATTAATTAGACAAGCAGTCTGGTAACCTACATGACTCAAGACAATATTTTAAGTTATTTTCTTGCTTATGAGATCTGCACGGCATATTATGTGAGCGGCTTTGTCCTTGATACCTTCATTTAGAAGTATGCTTTGGCTAATCAGTTGTCAGCTTGTTTTCTACACATCATATTTGACTTTCTGCTAAAGAATCTTTGGAATTCAAGCCTTATGAGAGTTATTTAAGTCTTAACCAAATTGTTCTTGTCATGAGGCTGGACTTTGGGATTTTAATGTCATTGTCATATAATATTTGCTAAGAAGTTTTCCTTTTAGTTCAAGTATTATTTGAATGCTAAAATGTGTATAATGGGTCCTTTGTGCCTCTCTGAGGCTTTAATTTGTTGGTGCATATGCCCTTTGTTAATCTAGATGAATCAAGTGTGCTGCAGCACAAGGTTCAACAACAGTTCCCTATTTAAACGAGTTTTGACTTTCTTGTATGTGATACAGTGTGCCAAAATATGTTAGTGCTATTAAGCTTTTGAGTTTTTGGAATTCTGAAGTGTGTAAACCGAGCTTGAAGTTGCCGAACTACTTGCTGGTGCAAATTGAAATGTTACTGCTGCGTTGTAGCTATTTAGGCATCGATCTTTCACAGCTTGATATTGTTTAATTTAACATTGTTTGTTTTCAGGAGATATGGTGTGATGAGGCATAGTGGTTCTCTTTTGCCTAGAGGTTTGATATTACTGCCTTGCCATTATTCCTATTCTTTTTATCTGGGAGAAACTGATATCCGGCAGTTAATTTCTGTATTGGTTTGTGTTGAGCCTGTCTGCTGATTCCACAATTGCTGCAACTGCTAATCTCCTCCAACCTTTACTTGTTGGGAGGGTTGAATGCTCTTGTTCTTAAGCACAACAACCCGGAATTTTCATTGATCGGAGACATCGGAGTATATGGTTCTAGAAAAGATTATCCGTGCATTTAATTAAGTCATGCATCAAAATCAAACCAGTCAAGAAAATCTTCCTTTGCTTGCTCTGGGAATTGAACGCGGTTGAGATAATACAGTACTTTTTCTAATACTCTGAGACTCTCAGAAAATTGCAGGGTTGTCGTGTTCCAACCACCAAACAGTGCAATCTGTCACCCTCAGAACAAAAGGCATAGGGCCGTAGCCCTTTTCTTTTTCAAAGCCGAATGGATCGGCATCTTTTTCGGATTATATATATGCACACGTCATGGTGGCTATGATGGAGTGGACATGTTGTCTCCTGGAGTGATTAATTTGAACAGCTGCTGGAGCCGAACTGTGCTACAGGTATGATGGTAGCATGTTCGAGGGCCAGATTGTGTTCGCTACGACCCTTAAGAGCTTCATAGAGGGACCTGTATTTGATCTGGCAGCAGACTGGTGCTGCTGCTGCTGCTGCTGCTGCTGCCAATCCTCATGGCCCCCTGCTTGTTATCATTCCTCATGGTCCTTCTTAATGGGTAATCCAGGTGTAATCATTCCTCTTTCATGATTGCTGATGATCTAATGACATTGTGGATTTGGGTTTGAGTGCCAAATCTGTTGTCAGAAAGTGGCATTGCCTGCACAGGAGAGCAGCACGGTAAGAACCGTGCCAAAGAGCCTGCTAGAGTGACTGTTTTCCTGTTGTCTTGCCAATGCGCCTGATGTTCCTGCCACCTACCGGTCGGAGCGCCGTGGATTTCATTTTCTTCTTTTTCTTCTTCTCCTTCTTCTTGTTGTTTTTGTTTTTTAATAGAACGGAAGGATAATATCATTCTAGTGTCAATACATCCTATAAAATTCGAAAACAAAATATTATGAAACATGCAAGAGAACATATGCAAAATCAACCTACAAAGAGCTACCGTCCGCGTCCACAGCGAGCGCCGTCCAAATGTGAGCCGCTTGGAATAATACAGTGCAGCTCGAAGGTGGGAGTGGTCGAGGAGCATTAAAAAAAGTGAGAAAGGCATGGATTCCGGTGCATTGCGTCCGCCATGACTAGATGGAGGGGAGCCCACCTTGATTCATGGACGTTACTGAAATAGACTGGTTGGATCTGATTGATGGCCCCACTGGAGGCTAGTGGTTTGTATATTTCCGCAGAACCTGAAAGGTATACACAAAGGCCGGCTTAATCCTTAGGCCCTCCCCTCAAATGCACTTATTATTGTAAGTTCTAAGGCGAGCGTCTAAATGCATCAAGGGCCTCGTATTTTTATAGCTATAAATGCATTGAGATCCCTAAATGTATTTATGTTAGGACGTATTTCTTACCTAAAAAAATTTATTATCTTTTTTTTTATTTATGCATTGAGGCTTCTAAATACATTTATATTGGGGTCTTTAAGTTTATCTTAGGCCTCCAAATGCTCGTGGGTATTACCATGCCCAGAATGGATGGAATTGGTTGTTATGGAGTTTTGATAGGTTCTGCCTGTTCATCTTCGCCAACAATAGCATTGATAATTCAATCTTTTTCATCTTGGATTTCATGACAGGCTTGTAGCTATATATACAAGGATGGCCTGGATGGCCTTTGCCGCCACCAAAATCCGAGCCGAGAAGATTGGACAAGTTGGCGAATCGTCGGTTCAAGCTGTGCTTGGATGAAGAGATTGGTTTAGAGCTAAGAATCTGACCTCAAAACAGAAAGCAACACTGAAGGCTATTCGATTTTATTCACCGGATGACGCTACGGTGCCTAAGCTAAACAAAAATTTTAGAAAATAGTAAAAATTTGAAAAAGTAGTAAGAGGGCATAAGAGTGCGCGTATTTGGGGGACTCCTGGAATTGTTTACGTGAGATGAGAGTCGGTGTCTATTACCGAGTAAGACGGAAGTGCGTTAATTGCTCAGTAACCGTCCGTATGTTATGTACAGCACTAGCTTTAATTGCACGGAACGTGCCTTGGTGGGACGAGGCGTAACGGCCGCTCCTTAGAAGGGTTTTAAATTACTTTACGGCACCTTTCCACGTAGTAAGCTGCCATTGGTTGGTCTTATTATGGAGCAACAGTCTAATCCAAGATGTATCAGCCTTTGATGTTTTCATATTTGAATGCAAGTTTGTAGGCACGATCTAGGGTTCTAGGTAGGGGCCCAAAAGGTTAGGATGGTTGTGATGAATGCTTTAATTAACCTATATAATAATAATTTTTTTTAATTTCCAGATGCTAGTCGTAAAGCAGGTGACGCCGAATCCAGCAGCCGCATAAGGGTGAAAAACAGAGGCACAACATTCTCTGTTCGGATGCCGAATACAAAAAGCACGGCTCTTGCGTACTCCATTTACACCAAACCAAACGGACCGTCGTCAATCAACGCCCAACTATCTATTTATTTAAACAAGAGAGAGAGAAAAAAAAAAGAGAGATCAAGATCTGTCACAAGGAAGAAGGTATTCCATTCCATGGTGCTTAATGTATTCCCATACACGGTTTTTACGCATATCCTTTCCCCTGTAACACATTAGAGCTAAGCTCGATTTGATACAGGGCCCATGCGGGAGAGAAGCTTCAACTTTCTAGGAGATGTGGACAAGTTCTGCTTATAGATGCCTGCTTGCATTGGGTTGCGGTGCACTAGTAGCCCCACACCATTTGGAAAAGGATTCCAGGGTTGGGCGTTTGGGAGTTTTTCCGTCAAGTTTTAGACTTGGTAAGTATTTTAGATGAATTTACCTTCCATGCTTTTGAACCAGAATTGGTCTTGCATCTTAATAGAGAAATGAAAAGCTAGCTCCCATATATTAAAAGTTGAACTTAGACAAGAAAAAATGGCACCCATAGATGGGACATTGCGTTCAGATTTTTTTTGATGCAACTTTTGCACGGTAGATTCCTGTATTATAGTGAATAACTACCACATTATCCATCTCGAAGATGAGAGATTCTTTCTCTCTCTATTTTTTTTTTTTGATAAAAATGACAATTCATATAGCTCTAACGTGAGTACAGCCTGCCAAATCAAAAGAAAGTAAAAAGTATAAGAGTTGAGGTATGCTCACCACCGATGTCCACAAAAACTTTTCAGAATGCCGGGTGACGAAGGTAGCGACCCAGTCTGCAGCACTGTTCACCTTCCTGAACACGTGTGATATATGAACCTCACTGAACTCCTGGAGCAGTCTGCAACACTCTCGGATGAGGGGATGACCGTCATCATACCTATCCACTCTCCGAATCCAATCGATTACGATCGAAGAATAACCCTCGAGGTGTACACACTATGCAGCCAGTACCCTTCTAGCATAAGAGATCCTTTCTTAGGTTGCCCGGAGCTCTGCCCCAAGTGCAATGAGGCTAGGTGTGTGTCGGCCTCCAGCTGCAATCAATCTGCTAAGATAGTCTCGGATGACAAAGCCAACATCTCTAGACACTCCATCCGCTGACATACTACCATTAAATTTTACTTTGAGATGACCAGAGAATGGGGGCACCCAAGAAATAAAGACAAAGATGGTATCTTATTGTATTCCAGAAATGAATAAGAGCTATCATTCTCTGAGATGAATAACGTGATGACCATTCATGATGGTATAGAATTTTATGGTGCAAAAATTGTAGAGCAAAGGATCCTGATTCTTTTCTTGACGAAAGAAACCCATATAATATTTGTCCAACATTAATAACAAAGCGACAGCAGCATAAATAAATTATCATAGGTGTTATGGTTCTTGACTGTAAATTTAGATATATCTTGCTACTTCACGTAATTCATTTGCCAAGCTATAGTTTGCCATTCCGTTCTCCGAAAGGTGCGAACCTAAAAAAGATCATGTTCCTGGACCTGCACCGACTCTCTTCGCACCAGCAGCAGCAGCCAGCCATCATCCGTCAGTATTAGCAGTCTTTGGCCTCCAAAAACCACGCCCGTTTCCACAGACAGCTATGACTTTCCTCGTACGTCACTGAAAGCGCCGGCCAACGGCAAAGGCATGCCCATCCTGAGCGTTCCGACACCTCCAGATATTGTCCGTTATCTCCCCCCACCTCCATAACCGAACTCTGCGGCCACCCGACAAACCAAGGTCGGCCGCGCTCTTCCCCTGATGACGTCCTCTCTCCCTTCCGGTCACGTGCCCCTCGCCATCCCTCACGCCCCCATCCTCCTCCCTCCCAAGACGCCATGGCCCCCATCTCGCTTTCCACTTCTCCAAGTTTTTTATTAACAAAAAAAAAAACGATACAGAAAGAAATAGGAAGTTTTTTATTAAAAAGAAAAAAAAAAGACGATACGGAAAGAAATATCTCGCAGCCCGAAATATTCCGTCAGCTGCTGCCGCGGTCGGTTGCCACGTTAGCTTTTGGGCATCTTAAGGCGGGCCCACCCGACCAACCTTCCGACCGACAAAAGACGAGGATTGGTGGCAACCTCCCTGGCCCCCAACGCTCCTCCGTCCCCACCCATCCCCATTCCATCCTTCCTCCTCCACGCCCTGCTCGCCTCCTTCCCCACCTCCTTCTCCCTCCTCTGATCGCATCACTGTGGAGCTGAGCTCGCTTACGGCGACTCCCCCATTTCGGTTTTCGTCCAACTACGAACATCAGACGGTCGGAACCGCCATCCATCCGGTGCGATCCATCATCGCTGGGGAACACCATAAAGGAAGAAAGGAGCTGGGGGCGTAGAAGCCAGAGAAAGCGAAAGCGAACTCTCTGCTCCCTCCTATCGTTCTTTACCAATCGCCAAGCCTCCGCTTTGACCGATGCGACTGTATTCTGACCGGTCAACACGTATGCTCGCAATTATAGAATAAAATAAAATTTGATCAGGGGAGCACGGATCAGACGGCTAGGAGGACGGGACCACGTGGGCGGGACCGATTCCCGGCAATCATCGCGAGATCATGTGATATGATGCCGAGTAGATGGACCGCCGAGTCGAGGTCGCGGCGATTAATCGGCGAGCAGGCCCTGCGTGGGCCCCTTGCGGCGCTGTTGCGCTCCACGCCAAGGGGTGGCGTGGGGCCCGCGCCCCTTCTCCACCCCTCTTCATGAATCCGTTGCAGATCGCTCGAATTTTCCATGCTTTCTCTGCGTGCAAGCCAAACACATCTATCGTCTCGTACAGAAAGTAATCATTCTTCTCTCTCTCCCCCCTCTTTCTCTTTCTCTCTCTCTAGATTCTCGTTCTTACTTTCTTTCTTTCTTTCTTTCTTTTTTAGTTGGCAGCAGACGGGGAGCTCAGTTCTTCTCTCGGTCTTTCCACGAGCCTCTTCTTAGTCTTCTATATATATCAATCTAGAGCTTCCAAGAGATTTTGTTTGCATGGATGGAGATTTCTAATGCACACCAGCAGGTACTTAAGCACAAACAAGCCCAATACTCGTTTCTCCTTCCTCTTTCTTTACTTATCTTTAGATTTTCGAACTTGGTTAAAGGGGTTCGTTCCCCTAGCTGAGTTGACCAAAAGTGGAGGTTTTGGATATGTTTTATTTGCTCTCACGAACTCGATTTCTTTTTGAGGAAACGAAGTGGAATAGAGGGATCCCTGCATGATGTCTTAGTTCCGGAGCTCTTTTGTGATGTGGGGATCTCAGGTTTGTAGAATTGGAGCTGACCCACTGTTTTCTAGTTGAGCAGTAGCGGAAAGGAAATCCTTCTCTTTTGAACAAAAAAAGAGATGAAGTCTTCATTTCTTTTTTTTCCCTGATTCATAGAGTGTCATCTCTCTCAAATCTTTACACCTACTTTGTTTGATTTTTTTTTCTAGTTTGAAAGATTTTTCTACCTGAGATACCCACATGTGGCGATGTTCTATATGATGCTTTTCTCTTTTCTGCTCAAGTTTCTTAAACTGTAAGAAAGAATTCATCACTTTCTTTAAAAGCTCTTTCTGTGATCTTGGATCTGAAGTTTAAAGAAATGGAGCTTCCACTGCTTTCAGATCTTTGGAGAAGCATGGTGGGGATGCCACCACCAGGGTTTGAAACCGTGGACCTCTCCCAAGTGGAGAAGCGAGCTAAAATTGCTTGGCTTCCACTGCTTTCGAATTGAACAGTAGATAGGAAAGAAATTCATTTTTTCCTTTTCTTCTCCCTTCTATAGTTCAAATTGCATGCAATCTCACACAAATTTTGCCAAAAGAAAAAAAAAAGAAGAAGAAGAAGAGAGAGAACCCTTCTAGCTAGGTGATAAATCTCCTGTGTGACATGAGGACAAGACTTGAATGACGAGGAAAACTAGAATCGATCAGATGCTGGACACGGAATCAGGGCTTGACTTGCACTCTTGATCATATTAACTTCTCGAGGACCCAACCATTTAAGGTGGCCGGCTACGGATCTGAATCCAACACCCAAATATCCTCCCTGCCACACTAGATTATATTCACATCTCCCTTGCCCGCCCCCCCCCCCCTTCTTCCTCTCTCTCTCCGAGAAATCACTAGATCAAACCATATTGATTTTACCTACTTCTATAGAAAAAAAATCATTTTGGTCAAAGTCATAATTAGTTGCTATCTATCAATTCTTGTAAGTTGTTTGTTTTTTCTTCCCCCCTAGACTCTTAAACCCTCTGACGTTTGTTTCTTCCAACAAACGAAACATGAAACTAAGAAATCATTCCTGCTGAGAAGTTTGGATGTTTTTGAATAAAAGGCAGAACCATATTCATGAATTGAATTTTATGTGTTCTTAATTAATTCATTCTCCTTTTATGCATGGACGGTGAGATCTGCCACAGGTCATGGCTACCCTTCCCTTAGAAGAAGTTCTTACTGGGTGCCCCAAGACACAGCAGCCGCAGCAGCAGGAGAGGAAGGCGAGGCCTCAGCCAGAGCAAGCCCTCAAGTGCCCAAGATGTGATTCCACCAACACCAAGTTCTGCTACTACAACAACTACAGCCTCTCCCAGCCCCGGTACTTCTGTAAGGGCTGCAGGAGGTACTGGACCAAAGGAGGCTCCCTTAGAAATGTCCCAGTTGGGGGTGGCTGCAGGAAGAACAAGAGGTCCTCCTCCTCTACTTCAAAGAGGGCCCAAGACCAAGCCCTCACCACCCACTCCAACCGACCACTCCCCACATTCCTCCCACCTCCCCTTTCCTATGACCCCAGTGACTTCTCCTTAGCCTTTGCCAGGCTCCACGAACCACCCACCCCAGGCCAGTTAGGGCTGGATGACCATGACTCCTTCCTTCTAGGAAACCCTAACCCTAACCCTGGACATATCCCCACGGCAACTCCAGGCTTCCTTGACATTCTGAGAGGTGGGCTCCTTGACACCACCACCAACACCAATGCCTTCCACAATCTCTACTATGGGTTTGGGGGTCATGGCAGGATGGAGCAGGTGGAGGGTGGTGTTTCTGGGGAGGAGGTGGTGCTGCCCTTTGATGGAGGTCTAAGTGGTTCGACCACAACCACAACTGCAAGCACTCCAACGGCTAGCCAACGATCTTGCAGAGCTGCAGATGGAGGGGAGAGCAAGGTGTTTATGGGTCTGCAATGGCAGGTTGGCAGGGATGGCAACATGGCTATGGACCCTGGAAGAGACTGCTGGAATGGGGTTGGTTCCTCCTGGCCCGGCCTCATCAACAGCTCCCTGATGTAGAGCAGTAGAGGTAGATATAGATCGATAGAAAGATAGTTATATTTTCTCCTTCAAATGGCGGTGTCTTAGTAGCCATATTTGGAAACTTTCTAGTTTCACTTTTTCATCCTTTTATATCAGTCTTAAGTTTTCTTTTTTCGTTATTTTCGTTGGTTATTTATGTTGGGCTTTTCTGTGAGTGGTGTTTCAACAATTATATACTAAATGAAACATTCAGATTTGTTTTCTGACCAGTGAATGGAAGTAATGGAATGGTGCATGCTCTGCATTAATGTTTTCTTTGGCAAAGGAAGAGATGGTATTTCCTTTCTAGGGTTTTGGCTTGAATGGAATGCATGTTCGCAGGGGTTTTGTAGAATTTGATGGTGAGTGAGAGCAGTGGTACTGGACTGGTGGTCTTCCCAACAAATTTCCTTCTCTTCATGATTGCCACAGTAACGAGGATCTTGCTATTGGTCTCTCCAAAAAGAAAGAAAAGACTCCAGGTTGGTAGTGTCTAATATTATAATGACCCTCATCTAACTTTGTATGCAGTGACATGGACTCTTGGTGAAGCAATCTCCATGCCCAGCAACAAAATCCTAGTTAGATTTGGGGTATATCTTGCGTTCACCCAATAGAAAGCAATGGAGGGAATGCGAGCATGTGCACGCCAACCAACTTGCATGCAGCGCACGTGTCCGCATGCACATCCTACCACTTCCTTTAGAGGCCTCCATGTGTAGTGCTGCAAGGTGTCAGAGCTTGAGCTACTCCAAACTCAAGACTGTAAAGATCTCGGTGGAACTATACGTGACGAAGACGTACGTTGCCTTTTATATTGAAACATGTCCTTTGAAGTAGAGAGGGTCGACTGATGGAATAGGAGCTAATGGCGGCTCTTTCTTTCTTCCTTTTTTCTTCTCTCTCTCTCTCTCTCTCTTCGGGTAAGGGAGTACTGAATTCATAAAGAATGGTTCATGGATCACTGGATCAGTCCCGAGGGCTTGTCCAATTTAATGGCAGTCTAGAACAGGGGTACACTAGGTTCTTATTGATGTAGCATGAGAACCAAGAGGTTGTGATACTATGAAGATGTGGTTGAGTAGGACTTTGTGTACAAAGGACAAACGTACGTGCAGTACAGTGAATGAATGGGTTTTGCCTTTGAATGCTAGGCATGGGAGAGAGGAATGGCAAGGACCTACAGCTGATTTTTCGACTTTTGACAATTTATAAAATCTTGGATCAATGATGATTCCGTCCGGTACACTTCAGTTGGATCAGATTCCACTTATACTAAACAAAGAAGTAGAAATATATGAGACTCTGGGGCATGATTAGTGATGGATTCAAGGGATCAATCATGCACCTATATGATAGCTAGGGCTGGCTAGAGATAGGTCGACGGGACTCCCGGGGAAATTATGAAGACACAGAACAAGCTTGCCTTTTAAGAGTTTCTTGCCTTCGCAACCTATTGCATGTTCCTAAGTGCAAGCTTGAAACAAGGCATGAGGACTTCAAAAAAAAAAAAGAAAAAAAAGAAGCATTTGAAGGAGGATCTAGAAGAGGATCAGGTTGTACGTTTTGTGCGAAAGAATTAATGATTAATCTTCTTTCATGGTGGCGAGCATTGGATCATGCTCCGCTTTGATCTCAAAGCACTCCAAACTTCCTCGTTCATCTAGCTGCATGGATCTTGAAGTACTATTTGTGCGATCCATTGGAGATCATGCAAAGGAAGGTGAATTTTTTGTTTGGCACCAAGGTTACAACCCTGATCCTTTGGAAAGGGGTCTGTGTAGTGTATTTTTTTTCCCTCTGATACAAATACGAAAGCTGCAGAAGGGAAGTTGGCCAAGTTGGCTCGGCTACAGCTTTTTTTTTTTTTCTTTCTTTCTTTCTTTGGCCCCTGGGAGTAATCCGCTGAACTAATATATAAGTTCTGCTAAACAATTAAATATATATCCCCCTTGCTTTTAACCTAATTCACTCAATTTTGTTTTATATTATGATCACTTCTACTAAACTAACATGCGAACAATAATGTTAGTTTACAAAACATAAAAAATTAATCTATGCTAGCTAGGACACTATTGAAAATGCGATGACTTACAATGTTGAAATCGACCTTTGTGAATTATTAAACATCACAGGGTTGGTGGTCCCACGGGAAGGCTTGGTTTGCCTGCAATCAAGCCGTTACTGCAACAGGATCGATCGTCAGTATAATTAATAGTTATAAATACGTGTTTGGATGCAAGTTGGTTGCTCGCTTTCATCCTTTTCTTGGATTGCACGAGACATATATCTGATGCTGAAGCCAAGCCAGTGCTGATGTATGTTGTGGGGATTCACATGAAGGTAGCAGCACTCATGGTAACTCCTCCATTGGAAGCCTCTTTCCATGCCTGCAACAATGCATTGCAGATTAGTTGTCATCATGTTTTCGTTTTCAATGGCATGAATCGAGTAGCAATGCCTTTCGACATCTAGTAGACTGCAAAACACCAAACCTCCATTGAGTTGGTGTAAAATAAGCTGCTAGCTCTTGTTAAATTGGACCAGGCCAGCATGGATCACTCAATTTTTTATCAAGGAGTACAACTTCGCAACCATGTTTAAGTGATATGACTTTTGGCGATAAAGCTAGAGATCTTGTACAACATAGGTCAAGGAATATCATGAAATTATGTGTGAAGAAGTGATGGAACTTGTTGTTGATCCTTCTCTTTTAACCATTTAAGTTTTTGAGATTCAATGGTAAGTTGAAATGGTATCAGAACCAACGATCATGGATTCAAATCCGATCACTTTTGGTTGAGTTATTTTTAATTTATTCTTTTCTTCGGTCATTTGTTTATGCCTTCATGTGTGTACGTGGTTTGGCTTGCATTATTGGAGTTATTAAGACCACATTTTTATTGTTTATCCCTTCTCTAACAACTTACACTTTGCGAATATAATAATACGTTAGCAATAATTAATCCCACACCATCTACACATACAATTAATATGTGCAGGTTACCAGCCAATTTATATGATCCAGATTTGCCAAGAGGTTCAAACAAATCTAGGACATATCAAAATAAACCCAGCGAACAACTCAGTCTAGATAATTCTGATTACTTCATATTATTTGTATTGCTAGATTATATTCTGCTAGAATATCACAACCAATACAGTTTTCTATGCTTGCTATAGTAATCGAAGTAGCTCAGTAAAAGCAAAATAAATGCATTATGATCTATCTGAAATGACATAATTTCATCTTCTAGCTAGCTTCTTAATTTGTGCATTATATTGTATCCTTTGCAACTTGACAGAGGTTTTATAATTTCTTGTAAACTATTGAAAATCCCAATAACCTCACCAGCTGTACTACTTGGTACCCTCATGTTAATTAAGTTGATTCGAGATGTAATTGAAATACTGGCAAATCAAGGTGTGAGCTTGCTATCAGAAAATTATTATATATCAGAAAATCTTATAGGAAACCAATGCATCAGACTTATATCTTATTATATCAAGATCTTATACAAACCATTACAAGCTACATTAAAATTGATGCAAGTGTTATGCAATTCAATTGATGTTTTAATAGCTGAAAGGTTCATTGATTGGCTTAACCTATGGAATCAATGGGCTTGGGCTCTACGGGCCAGGTAGCCTCTATGGACCCACACTAACTGATTGAAATTTTGAATCCATGAGCCTAGGATCTAGGCCTCCAAAGTTGCTGCCCTGTATTTCCTTTTTTTTTGGGAGTGAATTACAAAAATCTACTTAATGTTGGAGGATTATGTTTATTAAACTTATACCTAATTGTTTATAAAACCAACACTTATATCCAGTTAAATTAACGGTGCTAGAAAACTATTTATCTCAAAAGTTAAAATTGCCTTTAAGTGGACAAGAGGATACATTTTTTGTTTTATATTCTTGGATAGCTGTTATATTATTTAAAGTTATTTTAATTATTTTGAATTTTTTTTATATGGTATTTAAATCTCATTCAAGGTTAACGTTTTGAAATATTCTGTTAAGTCATGAATTAAAGTATTAGATAAAAATAATCATAGAAATAAATGTAATTTTTTTAGTAGATATAAGTATAACTTATACATAATTTTAGAAGAGTTTTTATAATTTATTTTTTTTTATTTCCAAAAATAAATCTTACGTTGGTGTGCGGCGGTGTTGTCACGCGCACTGAAAATTTCGAATGGTTGCTTTCCCGCTCCTCATCGTTTCCCGTTTCCAATGCCCTGCGCAACGTTATTTTGGGAACTGATAAGCGCACTCCGCTCTCTCCTTTTCCTTCTCTAAGTGCACTCCCTTTAAACATGACGGCGAGTCAGGAAATTGGCGAATGAGATGGGCGAAGGGGGGTGAATTTAAGAACCGCCCTAGTATTTCTCCCAAGGCTGTCTATTTCTTTCCCTAATCTCATTAAATAGCTTCCAGATAAAACCCCCCGATTTCTCTCATCCCTCTCTCAATTTTTCTCCACGCCGATCTTTCTCCCGTTCTTCTTGTTTTTTTTTTCCTCCTAAAAATCCCGGGAGATCTCGGTTGAGGAGTTCGGTTTTTGATATATAGGAGATTGATTCAAAGGAAGCATGGAGACTCTTCCTCTCATCGACGTCTCCTCGGAGGACGATCTCCTCATCTCAGCGTCTTCCAATGCCGTTCCAGATCCACCCTCCCGAGGTACTTTCCCATTCCATTTCGATCTTGTTTTATTTTTTTTATATTTTTACTCCGGTTTTTTTTTTTATTATTTTTCTTGATTCTTTTGGATCAAAATGGGGGAGATTTGAGTTTTAGGTTTTCTTGGTTCCTTTTTGAACTTAGATTCGCACGATCCGTTTGTTCTTGCGTTATCGAAAGGCTGGTTTCTTTTTGATCCTTTTTGAAGTTGAAATCCCCAAATTTGTTGCGAAGGGAATCGATTTGGTTCTTGATGCGTGTTGTTATAGGTTTAATCAAAAATTTCTTTGCAAAATCTGACATCTATTGGAGGAGTAATGGACCCATGGAGTGTTTCTGGCGATAGGAAGTCATGATGGTTTTGTAACAATGTTTTGGAAGTTATTAGATCTTGAGCAAACAAAACTTATGATTATGATGTTCGATCTATTGTGAAGCAAACCCAATGGTGTCTGGTAAATCATAGGGGAATTGCATGCATCATGTCAGATGCTGCAAAATGCATGTTTGATGCTCAAAGATATGTTAATTTTTAGCTCGGTGAGTCAGATATGTGGCTCTTGCAGAGGCGAGTATAGCTTGTGCTCATTACTTCCATAGATCTTGCTAGGGAAGGACAAAGTGCAGTAGCTTTTGGTTTTGCACATAAGTGATTATATATCTAGTCTTTTGCCCATCCTTATTCTTTTAGTCTCCATATGATACTGGGAGCACATTGTATATCTAATGATTTGCGCATTGCATTTATACATGCACCACATGCGCTGATATACTCACAGGGCATGAGTTTTTTGAGCTATCAGCTGAACATATTTCTCATTTCAGCCTATCAAGCACAGCATTTTGCTCGTGCTAAACTTTTATTGTAGTCTGTAGAAAATTCAGAGAATCTTTGTGTGGGTATCTGTTACTAGAGATCATCACCGTTGTGTTGAACTGCTGAAACTCTCCTACAGTCAAGCCCTCTATGGGACTACCTCCCTTAGGTACTGTTATAGCATTAAGCTGAGTGGTGACTCCTTTTTTTTTGATCTTGGGCAGACTAGTTAATGAAATGCCCAGCCTTGCATATGGAAAAGTCTCGAAGTTATAGTACCATGCAAGGCAAAATTTTAGCATTTTGTACAACAGTTAAATTGTTGCATATTGACTAATTTTATATTTTATTTCCCAATTTATTTTTGAATATAACTTACATTTTCTATTAGGTTGTTCATTGCATAGATTTATCATTTTTTGGTTTTTATCTTGTGTAAAAATAAATTAGACAATGGAAATTTGAGCTTTATAAGGTCGATAAGCGTATGTTTTCCTTTAGTAAAATAAGATTCAAAACAAGGTTGTGCATGGTTGTTCCATTCTTTCTCATGTAACCAAGACTTGGAGTTTTCATGATCAGCTAACCAAACAATTGTTTTCTGCATAATATGTGAGTGAGGCACATAGATCCTGAAGTCCCTGTACCATCTGCATGTTTCAATTAGTAGAACTTTTATAGTCTTAGTCTATAAAACTTTCAGTATTAGTATGTAGTCTTTAATAACATGATACAACATAAAAGATAAACTTAGATTCCCAATGGCTTATGCTGGAATTGCTGTATCTGGTTTTGCTTTGCTAACATGTTCAAAGATCTGCTAGAATATATCTCATGCTAGCATGGATGACAAAGTACATACCCAGCGGTTCCCAGTGAAGTTTTTTTTCTTTTCTTTTTGATATCTAAGCAAGCCATCCGGCCTTTGTTTACTACCAATTAAATGTAGTCCTCTTTCAGCATTCTAGGAATTTATTAACAAATTTAATGAACATAAAGATCGATTGATGCTTAAACATTCATGTATTTAGATTCTAGGAATGCTGTCTTTACATGACTGATTTATAATCTTGTTCGGCACCACCTCTTAGATTCTGCTTACTTCCTCATTGATCACCAAGAGATTTGTTTTAGCAGTTGGTTGTTGTATGTTGAGCCACCTTTTTTGATTTTTCTTGTGAAGGCACTACTGATAATAGAATTTGTCTGGTTTTCTGTTTAGTCTATTATTTATCCAACATTTAACTTGCTAGATAATTTTTGATTATGTATTTCCCCCCAATAATCAATTGCCCATGATTCATCAACTTTAATATATGATAAGTATCCCCTGCTCGCAGCCATATACTTAATTTACATGGTAAACTAGCTTAAGCTCAATTAATGACATTGATATTCAGTACATAAAGTTCTCTGGCCTATCATTTGTAAGAATGTATTATTTCTTGAACATTGGTGCTCATATCTAGCAATACATACTCCAAAGTGCCCGTAACCTGCCTGCTAGCAGTCCCAAACAAGCCAAGGTGTAAAGTTGACTGTTTTAAATTTGTGCAACATATGCTAAAGTGCTGCATTAAAGTGTCACATAAATGTGGACAGCGCGAAGAGAGCTGATCAGCTGTTTTTTCAGTTTCAATTGTAGAAGATTCATGTAAGAGTAAGACAGATCTTAAGTGTGTGCATCTGTATGTGTGTGTTTGTAGACGCATGCAGACACAAGCAGTTACATATATAAACCAAGGGCTCAAAATCTAGTTATTGCCGCTCCATGGTGTCACATAAAACTCACCATTGCAATTTCATTAGCTGAACATAATATCTCTCCTAGAATATACTATTTAGTGTTACAAAATCTTTTCGTAGTCGATGCATTCACCTATATAAATGGGTCTTTTATGATATTTAATTTTTGTTAAATAGAATGTAAAAGTAACTATTGTGGTTCAAATTTGGCCTGAGGGTGACCATGCCAGAGGAGTCGGGGGAGCCGCCGGTCGGGATGGAGAAAAAACGTCACCTTTCGTGCGCCGGCGTACCTACACAAAGCCTCACCATTAATTTCAGTGAGGGCCCTCCGATGCTTAAGTTAGCGTGGAGTTTTTGTTGGCCAAAGATCCTTTAGGCGTTACTTAATGGGGCTACTTATAGTCCCGCCAGAGGTACTCAGATGGCGGAGGTATGGCCCGTTCTCATCATGGGAGGAGATAGCTTTGGCCAGATGGCGTGCAACCAGGACTTGCTTGAGGCACACGGTGTAGGCCGTTCTTATGATCAGTATGGCGTTGTCAGATGTGGCAGGGCATGGCCCTTGACAACAAGTATGATTGGGGCAGCATGGCGTGGCCAGCAAGCTAAGCATGGTGCGGCGAGGTTGTAATGTACGGCCGTGTGTGCGGGCATGGGTGCCCGCATAGGTGCGCACGTGGATGCGGCCGTAGGTGAGGTCGGGCTCGCTTGGAGGCCGCAGTGTATATTTGGCGAGGTCAGCTCAGTAGGCGTTAAGGTTGGGCCGACTTGGGGGCCGCGATATATGTTTGATGAGGTCGGCTCGGCGGGCCCTGAGGTCGGCCTAGCCTTTCTGACTCTAAGGTTTGCTTAGTAGGGCGCCCCGAGCTCGGGTCGGGGCGCATCGTCGCATAGGACACCCCGAACTTGGCCAGGGCGTGTCGTCGTATAGGGCGCTCCGGGCTCGGGCCAAGGCGCGTCGTTGCATATCCCTACAGTCGAGGGAGCTTTTTGGCTTGCAGTCGACGTAGTAGGGCGCCTCGAACTCAAGCCCGGGACGTTATTATAAGCACCACAAGATATTGCTACAGGTCGTAGCAGCGGAGAGATCCGAATGAGGTCGGCCGGACCTTTGGCAAAATCCGAGATCGGACTGGCTCTTAGCAGGACCGAGGTTTGGTCTGGTCGATGTTGAGGTCTGCTTGGCCGGAATGGGGTGGTACGATCCATTTTGCCCCCTATCAATAACTTTAACGTAATATTAGGAGAGAGGAAGATGAAAGCATTTTCATGTTGTCGCTTACTGGAAAGCCCAACATAATAAACTTATAAGGAACTAAATGTGTTAATTACCCAGAACTTGTATGAGATCCACTATATCCAAAAGCAAATAGGTAGAGAGATAAAAGGAAATTGCTAGAAAAGATTCATCTATATCAAGTGTGACAAAAAGTTCTTTGTTGTTCTTAGGCTCTCACAGTTCACAATCTGGTTTTTGCAATCTACGTTAAAATAACGATGGCTGATTAGAATCTCACCATAGGATTGGAATCAACATGGATCATGTTATTGGGGTACCACCCCATGTATAAAGTCATTTTCCCATGATTTGTTAGGCTCTGTCTTTTCGGATGTTCTTAACCAGATAGATGCTAATGCATGAAACTAGCAACGTCCATGAGGCATTGAATTTCTAAGAGTAAAGGAAAATAGATCTGAATGTTTTGGTATCTAAAATTTAGAGGTGAATATTTTAAATTCCTGCAATCATGTGTCAATCTTTGGGCATATATAAGTCTTAAACAGAAGTTGGATAAAAAACTTTGTTTATTCCTGGGGCCTAAAGACAAATGTCCTTGTGTTCCATATAATTTTGGATTCTGATCTTATTTCACATATACTTGCTTCATTTTGTTAAAGATTTTTTGTTTTCATATATTTAAAAAATTCTTAAAATTTTAGAGATAATCTCATAATTCATGAGATGAGTCATTCCAGGCTCCTCTAAGTTTATGGTATGGTCCCAATTTCATCATTGAAATATAAATTTCTAATCTACAAGAATCTAAAAATCTGCAAGTCATGACCTACATGAAACAATCAATCTGAAAGGTCCATAAAGTCAGCTTAAATTCATTGCTTCATGTGGATTAATAATAGTTGAATTTAAGAAACGAGCACGAGAGCTTTGTTAGTTATGATGTCGCAATGTTTCCAGGTGGTTCAAATTCGATTTTTTTATAGTCGTTATGTTGCTGTCTTAACAAGAAGGTTATGAAGGGGAGCATATGTCATAAAAAATTGGTTTGGAGTGCATATGTCAATCTTTTGAATAAAATTTTGTTATTGTAAATTGACAAAATTGAAATTTAACCAACAGAATAGTTAAGCAGGCAAAAAGAACCAGTAGTTAGATGACCTTGGCTCTTTTTTCTTAGTTAACCTCTTATTTGACAGTGGCCACTGCCCTGATTTTTGTCATTAATTTAATTGAGCAGGCCTTTCAGAAAATCATAATGAAAATATGATTGTCAGTGCTGAGGAAGGGGAGGGTCCGGTGAAAATGAGCAAGAAATTGGAACAAGTCCTTGAATTATCAGAGTCTCCAGAGCAACAGCGAGTAAACTCTCGCAAGTACAACTTGCGCAAAAGTTTAGCCTGGGATAATGCATTTTTTACAAGTGAAGGTATCTATCTCTGTGCTTGGCAAAATCACTTCTTTCTTATATTGTAAATGCATGATGCACTCATTATTGTTTTGGATCTTAAATACATGTATGCAGGTGTTCTCAACCCTGAAGAGTTGGCTATTGTAAATAGCACTTTTGGGAAGGCTGAAGAATCTTCATTACCTGGAATTCCGGAAGATATTAGGAAGTCCACAGAGTCAACATCTACCTTAGATAGTGATACCTTGGCATTAGAAAACCTTGAAGTAGAATTGTTTGAAAATGTACGGGCTTCCATTCAGAAATCTCTTGGAAAATATGAGAATGCTTCAAATGTGGTAGACTCCTGCAAGACAAAAGAACATGGGGAGCTCAATGCACCATTCCTTGGTTGTGAGATTTTTCCACCTGTAAAATTGATAAAATGCTCATGTCTGTTACTGTCTAGTTTACTCGAATGGTCTTTTGTTTTATTTTGCTTTGTAATACTGTTTTCCCTTTTGTATCTATTGGTTGACATTATTTTTGATGTGTATATGCTAATACTGTTTTGCAGCATCAAATACAGTTGAATTATTATCTCAGAACAAGGTACGCTCTGTTCACGACCGCCTTGCTATTGTTTATGTGTGAAAGTGCATAGTTAGGTAATAATTTCTGTTACTTTAGAAGAAGCCTCCTATTGGGATGAAAAGGCATGTTGTCACCAAGAAACTTTCAGACCATACTTCTGAGTGCCCACGTAGCATGAAAGGGGTATGCCCTAATTATATTGATAAATTTACCTTTTTGTTTCCTATGGTTTTGCATGTGGTTGATCTAACACTTTGTTCCTTACATTGCTTGTATATAGACAGGTTTTTGCATTGTGTTGCTAAACTAACATTGCTTATTATTTGAATAAAGGCTACAAATAAAAGTGCAGACTCAAAACCATCATTAAAGCCACCAAGAGTTGTATCTCGAACAACTTTGCCAACGGCGCCAAACAAGTCAGGTTTTGGTCCTGGGAACATCCAACCAAGGAGTAGCATTGGGAAACCTTTTCCTGGTACACATTTTGAAATAAACTCTGATATTTCATCAAATATTTGGGCATTCTCATTCTGATTTCTGATGAATACATGTATGTCCATTCTGTTTAGTGACTTAGATTTTATGTCCATGTGGTGGTTGCAGGCAATTTAATTAATCGGCAATCTATTATAGTTCCTAAAAAGATAAATGGAGACTCATCCATTGTCACTTCTAATTCTGTTCGATCACCAAGAGCTATTTATGGTTCACCCTTAGTCTATCCCTTATCAACTTCTTGTTCATCGCATAGTGGTTCTGTTAGTAGTTCATCTGATTCAACAGGTAAATCTCCTTCAAAGACTACAAGGAAAAGAGTTGCTTCTAGAATTACAAATCATTCTCCACCGGGGTCAACCACTAAGAAAACCCCTGTGAAAGCATCCAAAATTAAAACCATGTCCAGCAATGCAAGTAATCCCCCAATACATCCAAAATCTACATTCAAGTTCTCAGCAAACATGTCTCCAAATAGTTCGCTAGACAGCGTGGCTTCAGAGTCATCTTCATCAGCCTCCATTACTGCAAAGCCCGGTATTTTGAGGGATAGCCTTGACACTGGATCTTTGTCATTCTCCCCTGCCTTGGCAGGTCCTGAGAGTATCATCGTTCATTCATCAGGTTTACGGAAACTATCCGCTGGTCATCCATACGTCGGAAGTGAAAATTCTGCAACCATTTCTCATAGTCAGTGTATCAGCAAAGGTTCTTCAGAAATTCGTGTAATTTCTGAACCATCGATTGGGGAGAACTCTAAAAGATGTACTAATAATAGCTCTGGTACTAAAAGCATAAAACCATCAGGACTTCGAAAGCCAACACCCAAGATTGGATATTTTGATGCGGTCAGTCCACAAAACAGTTTTCTGTTCTATCTTTTTCCACCCCTTATTCTTTTGTAATTTATGCACTTTGCTTCTAACTTGGAAACTGTTTCTGATTTCCAGGAGAAGTCCCTTGGGCGCAATGTTGAAACATTTTCCCAGCCTGGCAAGTTACGGAACATAATTAGAAGTACTGGAAACAGGAACCCTGTCGGGGTAAACAAACCGAAACCCAGTAAGCTTCAATTAATAAGACCTGCAGCGAAGAATGCGTCCACAAAGTGTGATCCTCCACGCATCCAATTGACAGGTCCGTCTTCTACTCATAACATGAAACCTGCATCGCCTACATATCTGCAACAACTGTCAGAACCTTCTGAATTAGGTGGCACTATTAGGATGACAGAAAATCATTACTCGTGCTCTGATGTTAGCAAGGTTTTGCCTCCTTGTTTGAGTGAAGAAAGCCATTCCAAGGTTTCAAAAGTAGCAAATGGAGTGGTTGATACAGATGAATTTGGTCAGTTTTCTAACCCGAGCTCTGGAGGGCAAACCTGTCAGGAACATTCAGAGTTTGTAACTGCATTTCCAATTGAAAATGAATCTATGATGTCTAATGGTAAATATGGTGATTGTATCGGCAAAGTGAAGACATATGAGCAACCATCCTGTGGGTACATAAAGCAGAGCCATATGGAAAGTGACTTGCATTCAGTTACCAGAAGCATTGAGAAGGAGAATTTGTTTCCTGCTGATGAAACTGATGGCAGGAGCAAAGATTTGCTGGCTAAGAATTTGATGCTGCCAATGGTAGAAAGCATAGAGGAAAAGGTATCCTCCCTCTCTCTTTCCTGAACAAAGTACTTGACTGTTGGCAGGGATCTGGAATTTCTATTTGGCTATGCCATTGCTTTGGAACAGAACTTTCATGCTCTACAAAGTTCATGAAGGTGAGTTCCCTTTCTGTTTATCCAAGTCCACAGCATCCCATATTGAACACAAAAATTCTCTTGGCATTTGAGTTCATTCAACAGTACGAATGGATCAATAAATTCAGACCTTGTTCCTTGGGCTTGATAAATGTACCAATTGGCTATTCTACTACTGCTGTTAATCTCTGAATAAGTGGTGAGAGGAAGGTATTTTAGATGATTTAATTGTCAAAATGATGTCATATGATGCAACTGTTTTTCTTGGTCTGGAGGTGTACTTGCTTGTGCTCTTGAAAATAGTCCACTGGGCCGTTGTGTTGTCTTGAAACGTGGGTTGTGGATAATATGTGAAGATTTGGTCTCTACATGCTTAAGAAACTACCCAACTTTGAAGGTAACTCCATGTTTAAGCATGCCTTTGATTTGATTCAAAGAATTTTGCAACTTGCCCATGTTCATATTATGAAACTTAGGATTCTAGAGTCCAGGTGCTGCTCTCCCATTACAGCATCTTGTCTGAAGTACATCAGCACCGTGCTTCTGTTCAGAGATTTATGATATGACAATATTCATGCATAGGCAAAAAAACATATTTCTTGAGGATAGACTCACAATATGAGTGATTCTTTTTCCTGCTCACCCTCAAATTTTGCCGTGCAAAATGAATACTTTATTTGGACTGCCACTGTCTTCAATTTGCTTGTTTAGAATGGCAGATGGGGGGGATAAAAAATGCTGCTTAAGGTCTCAGAAGTGTTCATTTTAAGTTCATATCGTACATTCCTTGTTCAATATAAAAAATCCGCCAGTGCCATTTGACATAATACAACGCTAGTTTTGACTGTCCCAGACTTTCATGCGGATGAAGTTCTGAAAGAGGAAAAGCAAATTAATGGAACAGGTCTTTTTGGGGGGTTAATGATAAATCGAAGGTGTGTGGCTTGCTCTGTATTTATCCATATTTGCTTGGAAGATAATTATTAGAGTAAGAATTTGAACGCAATCTTTTTGTTTATAGCGAGGAAAGGGGGGCAAGTTGGATGTTCCACCGCATTGAAAGCTCCTCTGCTCTAGAGTTTGGGCGCAACTATAATCTGTACAGCGAATTTTTGAAATTGTGAATCTAGAAATATCAGCACTCTTCTTTTCATCCAACAAAATTATCGAACCATATTTTCTTTTCAAGTGTCGATCATTCTCCTGTGGTTCACAAATAGGAACGAAAAGAGTTAATTACACGCACAATTCGTTCATCCCAGAAATAAGAAAACCCAACCATCTCCATTATATTTTTGTATCAGCGGTATTCAATAGCACATTCTTAAAATAACAAAAACATTATGCCTACATCTTCTGTAAATGAAAAATGAAATAATGTCACATTTTGTTACTTAATCAAAAAGCAACAGATCTCAGTTCCTTGAAAACCAGACCAATTTTAGCAGATCCCAGTTCCTTGAAAAAATCTCCATATCTTAGACGAGGGTTGAGAATACCCTCCGGACCCCTGGTAGCAAAATCAAGGCATATTAGTGCTCTTTATTGAGATTCTTCTCACCTACACTCACTAGTTGGTCATTGTAGGAGCCGCACGGAAACCATTGTACGGTTTCTGTAAAAAGAATAAGGCGCAACACATGACATGAACAAATAATAAAAGCATGCCAACCAACCCCAGGCATCACGAAGTTGTTGCCACCCATAGAATGAAACAGAACACGCTCGGAGCAACCAGAGATTCTTATTTGTTACGTTTCTTAGCTTCACTGTAAAGAATGACACCAATGACTGTGAGGGTATAACCAAGCATCCCTATCAGAGATACTGGGTTCTTAAATATTAAAATTGAGACAACCACGGCCACAGCACCTTTGGCATTTCCCAGAACCTGGAAGAAAAAAAAATGTAACAGTTAATCATTAGTAAAAAAAATCCTGATGCCTTCTGAATAATGTAATTTAATGGGTTGCTAGAACATGATTATATTAAACCACTCTCATGAAGAGAAATATGATCACAATTTTTCCACCACCAATGTAATGACACCTCAACCATTAGTTTGTCAAGTCTCGGGGGAGACTCGATTGGCTTCATATATCTAGTCATTACCAGATTCGTTCTCCCATTGAAGGAGGCAATCTGGACCTATCTATCCTGTTTACCAATCCTCACCTGTTAGGTCCACATATTGGGTAAGGGTGGGTGGCTTTGACCTACTGAAGGGGTCAAGCCAGGGCCAAGTCCACGGTGTCACTTGGCTAAGTAATGGTTTGCTACAGACACTCCATTTTTTTCAGTAGAAGCACCCACTTTTCGTCAAGTTTTTGGTACAAGAGAAAGATCACCAAAATTATGAGACATGGGAGAGCATTTATCATTGATCTGAGTCATCAAAAATACAGAACTTTTAGCTGCCATCGATTACAGCCTTAAACCTATACCATATTCCATTTGCCTCTCATATTGCTGCTTATTCCACCACCACTTCTCCCATCCTCCCATCATCACCTCCTATCCTCTCCAATTCCCACCTCCTCCCCCTCTCCTCATCCCACTCCTTGATTCCCTTTCCGCTTCTCTCTCCCAACCTTCTCCACATTTTAGTCCACCTGAAAATGATCACCTCCATCATCTCGCCTCACCACTGTTCACCCCCATGACACCAAACGTCTAAATTCATGCTGCTACCTTGCTTTAATTAAGCAGCACATTACCTTGTTCCACCAATGCCATTGGGCCCCAAAATTGCATTACTAATGCAAGCCCTGAGAGCCTCATCAGGATCCATCATGATTTTTTACCTCCCTTTCCCTCGAACATTTCCCTGCATTATTCTTTTGCTCTTCCTATCTTCCCTGTGCTCCCTTGCTGGGTAAGTGGATTGGGTACAAGTCGACAAAGTTGACCTGCTTGTGGGTATGGGTCAGCTTTGTTCGATGCACATATGGATCAGGATAGGTTCATGTCAGGGCTAATATTGACTTGATAGTGAAGGCTGACCTGACCCAAACAGATAATATAGATCCATTGTCACCCTTATATCATCATATGGATATGCATCCAAGTTATAGTAACGAGATGGGCGAAAGAAACATGAACGCCATACCAATATTCACCTTTTTCATAGCACCAAACCATATATGAATGCTTCAATATAATGCAAAGTTTCAATTTACTAAAAGGTATAGCGGAGAATAAGGGAGAAAGAGAAAAATAAAACTAACTGAATTAGATAAGAATTCAAGAGTCTAAACCAATTTGAAGACAATGCAACAAAAACTAAATGTTCAGTGTGCGAACATAAGCAATTCAGTTGTCAATCTGTCCACTTCATGACAGCTTGTAAAACCATGACTACCATGCCTGAACCAATGAATTGTGCAATATGGAATTTTTGGATGTTTATGTTAACAGGGTGCAGCTAAGCACATTAATATTGGTAACTCGAGGGAAGAAAGCAGCCGGAAAGTCGAGGATGGTTGAATTCCTCCTCAGATGACTGGTAAGGAATATTTTTACCGGTCTAGAGCACACCTACTCTACGCATTTTCCACACCTACTCTACGCATTTTCCACCGTGACGTTTCAGAATTGGACTGAGTTACATAAGCTTCAATTGAAAAAGTTACAGCATTATGACCATATAATTCACATGTTTGCTTATTGGAAAATCAGAGTGAAGAATTGGAGTGTATAAAAATTACCCATGAGAAAAAAAGGGACTTGCATTCTACATTTCAACAAAAAAGAGGTACAGGGAAGAGCATGCAACTGCAATAAGTAACAGTAATTTGCCTATTTTTAATTTTTAGTCCCCCTCACCATTCCTTTTTATGAAACACAACCGTCAAAAGTGTCATCATCAAAATCCCAAATATGATGGCAAAGACACGACGACAACCAAGGTAATAGAAAGGATGGCAGTGCTGATAACGAATCAGACATCACTGGTGAGAAATTGATGCACAATCTGTTTCACTTTGGGTTTTGCTATGTAATATTTTATTTTTATTTTTCTATAGAAGTCAAAAAGAAATCCTAGTTATTTTTCAGGAAGGTATAGAAGGGAATTATGTTTTTTTTTTTTTTTTCTTCTGATGGCTGCCATTTGCCTCTCTTCTACCTCTCCCCTACTACCTAACCAAAGTCTGGAAACTCAATTCCACTGCCACCACTATACCTCCATCTTTTTCCCCTACCTCGATTGTCAACAACCGTTTCTCCAGTTCCAAGACAGCTTTTCTGCCCGAGATTGTCGGCAGCTCAGGAGATGGTTCAACAGAGAGTGGTGATGAGATTTCCGGGAATTCAAGATTTGGCGAAGGTCTTACTAGGAGGGCACTCAAGGCAGATGTGGTAGCGAAGGACATTGATGATGCCAACTACAAGTAGGTGAGGTCAAAGTAGAGAAGGCAGGGTCTGAGGCTCGCTGGTCTAATCACTAGCTAACAAGATGGAGATTCAAAATCTTTTCCCTTTTTCCCAGCAGAGATTAAATAATTAGAGAATTTTTCCTTTCTCTTTCAATACATTTATCGTGATTGTCCTGAGTACTAGCATCACAAACCATCTATTTTGACATGCTGTCCATTTCGTAATGGAAGGATATGATTGGAAAAACTTTCCTACACAAAACTGCAAACATATTGTAACAAGAACTATTCAACTTAAGCAGTGTATAGGAAAAATTGAAATGTTTTTTTATTGTTATGCTATTAAGATACTTGAAAGAAGTGCCATGAAAAAGGAGAATTAGCAGATTTTATCAAACTAGGAAGGAAAGTTTGCTTTCCATTGGTGGCACTACAAGTTTTTTTAATTGATCTTTCATTTTTTTTTTGGTTTGGAATACAATCAATGCATATGTCACTACTATAATGCTAGGATGACAGCTTCTGTCCAGTAACAACCCTCAAAAACTATCCCATATTGGAAGAGACATTACTTGTTGGTGGTCGCCACCTACTAAAATCTGATGTTCCTTCCTAAAAAGGGATTGCTTTTGAGATTTCTTTCACAAAGTTTGTTATCATAGCATTCCTTATTATGCAACAAAACAAATATAAGCAAGATTCTTGACACCATCAATACAGTGGACTTTCCCACCCTATGTCCTTCTAGGCTCAATGAACCACGAATCTTTGTGCCAGTTGTGTCCAATACAACATCTAGTCTATTATCCATCTTATCTTTCAAAATCTGTGGCAGTTCCATTCTCTATATTGTTCCTCATCCATTGAAGGGACAATATTTTTCTGTACATAATCTCCACATACACGGACTCAATGAACAGAATTAATACCACTTAAGGATCTCACTCCCAATCCTCCCTATCTCACATCCTAGTTGCACCACACAAACTCGATCCTCACGCCCTTGCCCTTTAAAGGAAAACTACTTCAATATTCTCCCCAATTTATTGACGACCACAATAAACAAAAAAAACGTAGAAAGGAAATAAAGGGAAAAAATCAGGGATGGTGAGAACCAACTTTATGTGAGTCAATTCCCATGAAGAATCTTTCTTCCTCTAGAATTGGGCAACTTGCTACATAAACTCTTAGGCTATGTTTAGTTGTCAAGGAAAAGCAAAGAAAAATCATTGGAAGTGATGAAAGAAGGAAATTGAGAATTTTATCTTGTTTGATTGAGTTCAGAAAATTACAGAGGAAATCTGCTAACGCGTCTGCTATTAGTGGCTAGAAACTTCTTCAAACAAAACTTGGTAGAGAACCCCTAATAGTAGCGCTTTCAAAAGTAAAGGAAACACTATATTTTTATGGCATTTCAATGATTAACTGTTTCCCTAGCATGTACACATAAGCTTATTCCATGATCATATTATAACAATTACATAAAATTTAGTACCACGTGGTTCGTACATGAGCAAATGAGCAATAGGCTATTACATAGACACTGCAGTTAGAGCCTGCAAGTGCTTTTCAAGGAAAGAAATATATATTAGAAGTTGTATCACATATCAGAATATCACCCATTTGCACGTTTTTGACTCCTTGTATTCACCTTGATGAGATATAAATGAGAATTTGTGTTTTCTAATAAAGAAAAATAAGTAATAAATTAATGCAGAAATGGAAAGTGGATTAGCAAGCATCTTCAAAGTTTATTTCATAATTTGATGGCACAGAATTGTAACCACCAATTAGAGGGAGATGGATGAAGTAAAAGATACTGATATCAGTAAACTAATAAGCCAGGGGGCAAATAACATGGATTGGAAATAAAATATACCTGTTAAGAACTCTTTCACCTATCTGTTTACATAACATTCCATAAAATAGTAAGGTAGCAGGAAAGAGTGGAATTATATCAGCAAACCATACCTGGAGAGTCAAGGCACTGGTATGTTTGGTGACCAAGAAATTGGTCAAATTCACAAAATATGCCAGAGAAGAATTAAATAGCAGATACCAAATAATTTTGAAATCTTTTCTGGCAAGCGCTAATAAGATGCCAACCACGTTTTCCTCCATAATAATTGTTGCTGGAAGCAGGAACACTACTGCTATCGGAGCCATGTACAGAAGGAGATTCATAGAATTAAGCTTTTCCCTGATAGGTCATAAATATTAACAAGAGAAAATAAGTTTAGTACTTTTGTTTCAGGTTAAAGAATGAATTCAACGATGATGAAAGCATATCTGAAGAATATAAACACAAATGAAATAACAGGTGTCCAATGACATAGCCATGCAAGCTTAAAATTTGAGATATCTCCAAAATTCTTTAACAAGAAATGTATTCCCTACCCTTCAGAGGATAATAAAATTCCTTGCAACACTGACTTAAGTGCCCTTGCAGCAGTTGCACCAATGCACATAATAAACCCAAACAAATGAAAACTTGGCTCTCCCTGTAAATTCAAGACATAAGAAAGTCAATTTTTTAATCATTTCAGTCTTGAAGTCTTGCTGAACAAGCATACTGGCTATATAACGAGATACTGTGGAATTCATTGAATAATTCGCCTTGCCACCATGCGGAGATACACATTACAATGAACTATAGATATACCTACATGTCTAAAATTAGCATTACTAATTAACACTTTGAAGTCCGAACCATACTGAGATTATAGCAGCCAACAATTAGAAGGGTTAAGAAAAAAACTTTTAAACATCAGCCTAAGTTCACAAGACCATGCCAGCTAGCTGCTTAAAATGAATTTCATGGTTAAAGAGAATCAAAGACAGTGTTAAAAAATAAAGGGGTAACAAAACAGGTTAAACCCATCAATTTTTCTATATGCAGCACTAAGAAAATGGAACCAATCAAAATGTACCCAGAAACTTTACGTTAAACCACAGATCCGATCAACATGAAGTTGGCTACATGCTCAAAACGTGATCAGTTAAATTTTACTAATGTTTTAAAACTAGCTCTTAATCTGACATCGACCCTCTATGGCGATGGTGCAATGGTCGTAACAAAAGTGATTTTTGAGCAATGCCTGCCAAAACAATGTAAAAGAACATCTGGTGGATATCAAGAACTGCATCCATATTGAGGCACATAATGATTATGAAATGAGAATCATATCTCAATCCAATTCCCTTAACCGAACGATGCCGAACAACAAACTGTTTATGTCAATAAAGGACAAGTTGAAACTGTATTCCGCTTTATGTTCATCCATTGATGCAAGTCCATCTGAAAGGAGCACGGATGCCTTAAATGATAGTTATGACAACAAGTAATTTAAGGAAAAGAAAAAGGTATTTCACAAACAGACAACCAACAAAGAAAATACGACGGAACCCAACAGCCAAAACTAACTCAATATACTGAGTATAAGAGGTTTCTTCGACAGCAGCGGCCTCATATGTCCAAAGCAAACCAACTCATTTTACATATGCATTTGCAAACTCGTACTGCATTGCCCAAACATCCCGGACATATAAAATGTACCAATTCTACATGCGAGAAAGGTTATGGTTCTAGACTTACCAACAGTCCCATGGCTCCAATTGCACTGGATTTAGCAAAAATCTCTGGTTTATCAATCAAAACTCACGTAATATTCTAAAATTATCATATTTAATTGCATGGTGAAATACAAAACTAAACCATGGAATAAGTCAACCTATAAGCATACGAATAAAGGAGCAATCTTGCACGTGTTCGGGCAAGTAACTCACCCCGCTAGCGATGATGACGCCGGTGACGACAGGAACAAGCGTGAGGTAAGTGATCCAGGCCTCCCGGCGGACGGTTATAACGTAGGCGAAGACCGCCGTGAAGAAGGGCGTCGTCGCGCCGACCGCCTGATTGAAGGAAACCGGGAGATAGCGAAGGGAGACATTGCCGCTGACGACCGAGCCGCAGAAGACAAGACTGAGCGCCGAGATCTTCAAGAACTGGATGCGGGATCTGACGGTCTGCATGGGTACGACCTTGAGCCAGGCGATGGCGACGTAGCTGAGCAGCGAGCAGGATGCCATGTGGCACATGGTGAGGAAGATCGGGTACTTGAATCCGTAGTTGCTCAGAAGGTATTTGTTCAAAAGAAGCACCCCGATGTTCGACGAATACCACGCCGCAACCAGCCCCAGCGTGAACAGCCGCCCGGTCGCCAGCGACGCCCCCGAGCCGCCCTTCGCGCTCATCTCTCCCCTTTACTCCTCTATGGATTCAAGATCCAGGAAGAAATATAGATGGGATCCACGGGTATAAATAGGATTTGGGCGCTTTTTTCTTCACTGGGAGATGATTTAGGGTTTGGAAAATTAGGGTTCGAATTTTAAGGGGGGAGGATCGAAGAGAAGGATTTAATGAGATCTGTCCGAACGGAAATTGGGGGAGGAACAAGAAGAAGAGAAAGCAAAGAAATAGAGAGAGACGGAGCTGAGAAAACGTAGACTTTGTCCGCGGAAGAGAGGAGGGAAGAAGCTTTCCGTGGATTCAGTAGTTGGATCGCAAGCGCGGAGATCTTGAAGCGCTCTCGCTCTCGCTCTTTGTCGCGCGCTCTCGCTCTCCGTTTCCTTTATTACTAATTTTGTTACTGGATATAGTTAATTTTCTTATTGGATATAGTTATCCGGTTCAGCTTAATTAGTTTGCATATGGAGCCAATCACCTGTAACGCTCCTCTTTCTTTTTCATATACATAAAACTAAATTATATTGCAATATGAAGGTTATACTGCAAAATAAAATATGCTTAGCTCGCATGATCACATTATTATCTAAATTATTAATAATTTCTTGTTTCCCTTGGTTGAGTGATTCTTTATTTTTTTTTTCTTGTAAGGGGAATTAATTAGATTATTTTTTCGATGATTCATGAATTTGTTTTCAACATATTTAAAAATTATTCAGTAGTTTACATACTAAAATAAAAATATTATTCTTACGGTTGTTGGCATTTATCATCGCTGTCATTTTTGTACTTGCTTTCCGAGCAAACAAAGCCTTGTTTTATAACCTTGTTTTGTTTCTTATTCTTAAATCGATGCGTTCGAAGTTGTTGAGAAGGTGGGAGGAGGGTTCATGAACGGTGGTGGGAGAGAACCAGTCTTGGTAGTTGACCATGGTGCCACGCGGGTTGTCGTATTGGATTCGGTCCCGAAAGTTAGGTCCTGGGCCCAACATTTGTAGACTCCCCGGCTTGGCTTTGGCTAAGGACCGGATCGCTAAGGTTAGATTTTGTGCATTTAGACCAAAATCTTTTCATATGGATGGATAACTAAAGAAACGTGTGTGATTCATGCAATGAGAGTAGGTATATAAGCACTAGTAATTGGACGCACGAAATACACAATTAAGAAATAAAATAAATGTTACGAATCATGATATAAATACAAGTATTTAATTTACTGAATAGCTAAATTGTTTTATTTTACTTTTGCTCTCAATATTTTTGAGCCCATTTTGCCAGAGACGAATACTTTTTGGTTGTAAATTCCGGTGATGAGCACCTAATTGTAAGAGTTGGCAGTAAGGTCGATAGAATTGGTATTGGGTATCGTACTGGTTGCCTAGAGGAACGAGTCGGTACGAGCTTGCATCATGCCGTGCTGGATCTGTACCAACACAATAGAAGAGGTGAGAGAGAGGGAGAACGAGAGAGAAAAAGAAAGAGAGAGAAGGAGCAAGCCGACGGAAAGCCAACAGAGAGCTGAAGAGCCCTCGCGCAGAGGAGGTGAAGGTCGGAAAGCCGTAGCGTAGAGGAGGTGGAGGTCGGAGAGCTGCTGGAAAGCTGCGGAAGAAGGGCTTCCTCTGGTCCTCTGTTTCGTTCAAAACAGAAGCCCAAACATGCCCTTTATTTTTTGAGTTTGTAAGTAAAAGTCGGCAAACCCATTGCCGACTTTCACTTAAAAACTCCAAAAATAAAAGGAGTCTCTCCGGCCCCGAAATAAAACAGAGGACCGGAGAGAGCCCCTCTTCTATGACTCCCTCCTCCGCGCGGCGGCTCTCCAGCCTCTACTGGCCAGCTTCGACCTTCCTCTCTCCTCTTTTCTCTCCCTCTCTCCCGTGCTCTCTCTTCCTTTTTTTTTTTTTCTTTATCTTCTCCCCCTCTGACGACCAATCTCGTTTTTGTCATTGGAACTATCCCGGTCCACGACCGGTATGCCTCGGGATGCTCCGAACCGGGCGTCTCAGGGACCTATGCGGTGACCTGCAACCCATTGTGGGTGTCTCAGGGACCTATGCGGATTGGTTGACAGGTTTTTGATCTTCTCGCTGAATGGCTTTCTTTTTGGGCTCTTGCAAATGCAACTTATTGCCAGCCCAGAGATTTTGGTGCGGATAGAAAGATAAGGCAACATCAATGCCTAATGAGCTGAATGCTTTGTCTATAAAAAGGTGCATTGTCCATCATTAGTTTCCACTGGCACTCAACTTTTGATGAATCAGAAGGGAAATCTTGTTGACCTCCAATCTTCACTCTTAGTCACATGATTTGACTACAGAATCTCTGTATTGGCATTCTACTAAAACAGTAACCCTGAAGAACAATATACTTGGGAGGAAGTTAATTAGGAGGCACCGGAATCGCAGAAATGGAATACATGTTATTCAGGGCAGATAAGAACCATGGACAATTCTGGCTGAAACTATTAAAAGTTTACCATAAAATACATTGGTAAACAGATGATGACTTTGTTACAAATGGTGCATCATGAGGATGCAGGTTAGGGGGAATAAAAGAATTCAATAGGTCTAATGGAATAAATGAAAGAACCCCTCATCAGATTTGCAGGTTTCTTTGACAAGCCCTTCCTCTTCGACTACTCAGCTGCATCCTGTGACCTGTTCCACTGCCAAACAGACTGTTTATACATTAGAAACTATAGTAGTATTGCAAACAAGGCATATTTTGCTCTTGGGATTCACTCTTAATGTCATTACATGCAAAAAAATAGCCATTCGGTTGTTTACAACATTGTAAAACATCATATATGCTAAGCGATGGTATCCATATGATGCATTATGAAACACTCCATTGAATGACTTCTTTCTGTTACCAGAAAAATCTGACTGCCTAAATGCCACTAGCAAGCGGCAATTGCACACGACCTCGCAACAGATTTAAAGACCTTGTTTGCAACATCTCCTTGCTGCATGTCATAGAATTGCTGCCTTGGAAGAATGATCTTAACACATGTGTGAGTTACTAGAGATAAAGAAGTGCCTTGTAATTACAAATATCTTGTAGTCCTTGCATATCGAGATTTCCCCTCACTATTGCCACATGATTCGCCCAGCTAAAGATGCTACTTATTATTTGAGGGGTCAGTGCTATCTATTTCAAAAGAGATAGCAGCTGATGTGATTGGATCCCTACTTTACTTTCTTTCACATTTATGATCCTTTGAAAGAAAAAAAAAATTGCAGAACATTAGGCAAATACTTGCGTCACTATCTGCATTTTTGCAGTGACTACAGGACAGTAGCAAACATAAAAGATCCATACATTAGAATTGATCAAGGCTTCGCAGTGCCAAACATATGCTAGAGGAACAGAACAAACAGTGTTTTTCAATCTGATCAAAGTAAACCATACAGGTTTTTCAGAAATTCATAGATAACCACTCACACTGTCAGAAAGAATGGATAATTAAACATAAAGAACAGATAAAGATATTGCAAGTGATTATGTACACACACTCGCTTTGACTCAGGGTAGGTTACCAAATAATTTCCTCGTATGAAAATATCATCTTTTAGTAATTCCTGTTAGGCGGATTACTACGCTTATTTACTAGAGATTTAGCTTACAAGTTTTTTCACAAGTTGGAAGTGATAAACAATATTAATTGCTTCATCATGCAAAAAAATCTGTATTTAGTTGAAGAAGAGGGAATGCTAGTTTGGAATTCAGACTGGACATCAATAAAGCATTCATGTGTGTTGGTTCGCACAGTTCTTATGAAAACTTTCCTAGTGTTGCAAGTGCCATCATTAAGAACATATATCTAATGCACATCTCTGTTCTTTCGCATTAAAACAGATGAGCGTGAGTTGTAATCAAACTGTATCTGCTTCTTCTCATGAAGATCCCTCAAGTTATCAGAGAAGTAAATCTTTGTATTTTAATTTATTGTGGCGCATCGATCAACAGACTTCTTTTTTTTTAAAAAAAAACGACATCAACTTGAGGAGAAACTTCAGAGAGAGAAGAATGAGAACGTTTTATTTGTTCTTATAAGATTCAGACAACAATCCTATATATTGAAGCCTCATACTAATGAAAATTTTCATAAAGTATTCCTATCAATATATTTTAGTGAGATCACTTCACTGTCGAGGAAAAAATGTATTTGAGCCGGCAGTGTGATCAACATGCATGCATATCCATGTGAAATGTTTATAACCACAAAGAAAATGTTTATAACCACCAAGTCTTACAAAGGTAAATGAACTGAGTGAAGGAACAGTGACTAACTGAGCTGCAGATAGGAAAAAAGAGATGTATCTAGTTGCCAGTACCTGTGGTGGGAGGAGTCATTGGAGTGGGCTTGGAGATGATGGTAGGAATGGTTGTCATGGTGCCAGCGACTGCGGCAGCCGTCGGAGGGAAGAAGCGGGCGGCGACTCCCAACCCCTGGGGCTGATGGGGGTGGAAGTGGTACAGTGGGTACACCGGGAGCATTCCATTAGGAGCAACCATCGCTCCTTGTGCCGGGTGAGAGAACTGGCCCTGAACGTAGGACCCTGCCCCGGCCGAATGGCTTAGCTTCTGTCGTCACGCACACAGGAAACAGTGCTAAACTTAGATTTTTTTTGTATTCCTTTAACATCTATTTTATATAGCAAGCTATCCCAATATCGAGAATATGTAGAAAATTCAACGATCTCAGGACATGAAGTTACCATGTTGTAGCCGATGTCCGTCATGTAAGTAGGAGAGTACCTATGCACAAATAATACATTAGAAAAAAAATTAGTAATGAATAACGGATGAAGACTGAGGTTCTGAACCCTCCGGCATTTTTTTTCCATCAATATTAATAGGTAGTAGTTTGGATGAGGAGGCGGCATGGCTAGCCTTTAGGGTGGTGGAGAAAATGTTCGAGGCACTGCAGAGGTGAGCATGATGCCATGGCCATATTCTGCCACCCAGGAGTGCTTGTGGCTCGGATGCAAGAAGTTTCTTGGGCTTGAGTCGAGTTAGGTTAGATTGTGGCGTTGCTCGAATTTCTTGGACTGTTAGAATCTCTCTCTTTTTTTTTCTTGAACGCATTCGCATCTTCTATTGTTTTGTTCCAAAAATATCCCAAATCTCTAAATGACATGGTCATAGGATAGGGATGCTAATGAAATATTGGACCAGAGTCCTATCGATGAATGCTCTAGCAATTCAACAAATAAGAAAATATCTCAATTAAGCATTATTGTTTGTCATACATAATATATTATTATTTAACAATATCTCTATTACATGCAAAATGAATTTTCTCACAAGATCGACATATTTTTATTTTATTTTTATCTTCACCACCCAACTTGACCTTTTTCTCTATTACTCCAAACTATTTTTTGTTACATGGTTACAAACAAGTTATTTTTCTTTTTTTTTTCTTTCTTTTTTTATCTAACTTATGTGCATGGCAAGCACCAGTAAATTTTAATTAATGTATTCTAGCTTAATCCAATTGAGCTCAATATGGTAACAAATTCTTATTATTAGGATATTATGTTGTTTAGGCAGGCCCTTATAGATAATCTACTGTACAACTTTAATGTAATAATATTTTTCATCCATGATTGATCTTCTAACATCATGCTAGTGGATTTGTTGCTAAAGAAAGAAAAGAAAAAAAAAAACCTAATGGAAATATGGAACACCATGGTTCACCGGCTCTCAACCCTGTACCTCCACAAGAAGTTGCCATTAATACTCATGATCTTCAAAGTTATTAGATGGACGAGGACCATCATGAGTCTATCATCCTACTGCATATTGCTGTTATACATATATGTAAAACAAAAAATAGAAAGAGGAGAAAGTTTCATTCATTTTATCCTAGATCCGGGCCCATCTAATAATTTCTGGCACGATTCAGATGAAGAGTGGACCGTACGCACGTGGAAGAGCAAACACTCCAGCCTGTCAAAGCACGCGCATCTTCCACGCTCCGCATTGTGATGCGTAACGGACCGACCACAATCACCACGTGTCGAGCCACAGCGCAATCAGCGTGCTTCAGCTCTCATGCGCGCCGCGGGGCCCACTGTCTTCAACCTCGGGCTGTCCGCCTCCCGGACCCACCAACCCGAGACGGACGGACGGACAGCCGGCCGCCGGCAGCGCGCCCGCTTCTCTTTATCGTTTCTATTTATTTATAGCTAATCCTTAGCGAGGAGAGGAAGAGCTTGCTTACCCGTAGGCGGCGGTGGCGTAGAAGGGGTGGACGCCGTGGTAGTGCTGCTGGTGGTGGGGGAACGGCGACGGCGGAGGTGGCGGCGTTCCGGTTGGGTGGTAGTACCACGTTGCCGCCGGTCTTGGCGACACACCTCTCGATCCGGCCGCCATCGCTTCAGTATATTTATATGTATAGTAGATCACAACCATCCGACAAAACAAAATTTTTATTCCTTTTTTTTTAACAAAAAAGAGGAACGACGTAAACGACAAACTTGAGGGCAAAAAGAAAAATGACGATGCATACCTGGCAGGCGGTGGGCGGGGGTGGCGGGAGGGGAGGGACGGAGGCGCTTGGCGCCGAGGGAGGCCAGGTTGCAGTTGGCTCGCCGGCCGTTGATGACCGGCGTCGGGTCCTCGCATGCCTTCTTCGCCGCCTCGGCCTCCTTGAACGTCACCTGGTTGGTATAGTAAGTGGGGTTACAGCAAACAACGAACACTCCGTTATGTTCCAATAATGATCTTGATTTGATGCGATCTACTGACTAATAATACCAACTAGAGGAAACACGTACGAAGCCGTAGCCCTTGGATCGGCCGGTGAGCTTGTCGGCGATGATGACGGCCTCAAGGATCTCGCCGTACTTATCGAAGTGCTCGCGGAGCGCCTCCTTCTGCATCTCCCACGCCAGGCCCCCCACGAACACCTTCCTCAGCGTCGTGTCCCCGAACTGTGGCTGCTGCCCCATCTCTGTATCTCTCTTCTTCAACCAACCCTCCTTCTTGTCAACCTCTCTCTCACTCTTTTTGATCCTTTCTAGTTACAGAGAGAGGAGGGCAGAGGGGGAGGAACATGAGAGGTTGGTGAGAAGGGAGGCCGATATATAAGGAAGGTGGTAGGCAAAGGAGGGGATCGAATGGGGACAGGGTGTGCAGCTGTTACAGCTTTGGGAGTGTAATTGGAAAGAACTTAGTATACGCGTCATATGATGAAAAAAAAGGAAGTGGAAAAAAAGACAGACATAGCAAGGGAGAACAGCTTGGCTCGGCCTTGCCATCAACGTGAGTGCCCCTCCTTTTCATACTCAGTCGGTTCGTCCATATGACACGTGAGCATCTGAAGTCGTGTGCATCGTGATCTGCCGTAGGATATGCTTCGTAAGTTCATATCTGACGGCAGGAATCGATCTTAGGTCGGTGCAGTATTTGGTAGGCCGGTGGGAATACGCTGGCGTGGAAAATACAAGGATTCTATATTCTTTTTGTCATTATCCTCCTTGTCTCATAGCGTTACGTAAGAAAAATGGACGTTAGAGTTCTTGGGGCGACGGCCGTCGTTTTCCATATGGAAACGTTGTCGCCACCAACGGTTCTATAAATGCAGAGCCCCCTGCATGCAGGATCTCATGACGGCGTTAACTTTTCTCGTTGGATGCGAGGAAATAAAATTTCTGATTCAGTTATAATTTATTTATTTATTTATTTTAATACAACTGTATTTACACACAACAAATATAAATACGGCCAACAAAATTAAATAATAATAGCTCACTAAAAAGCTCCAATAAAAATCCTCATCAGAATGATGGGCGACAAAAAATGCAACCTTACCAGCCGCACTATTTGCCTTACTATTTAATTTATTAGCCATGCTGGTTGCAACACCAAAATTATTATGTTTAGGACAGTTTAAGAGCATTGTATTTGAAGCATCTAATAGTGATATTTTATCATGAGAAAATAAAAACATACAAACAACTGTAATATATGTAAAATTTCAGTAAAAAAAAAAAAGAAGAAAAACCGTGGTCATGTAAAAGAAATTAGTTGGTTGTGCTTTTGTATAATAAATTCCATGCCTCTTTAATTAAGGCAGAGTTCTCATTTCTCTCCCTTGATCAGAAGGAGAAGAACTTTTTGGGACATCCTTTTATCAAATAGAGAATATGGAACTCTAAATCATAATATTCCTTTTTATTATGTAGTATCTGTACATCAACATATAATAATTGGTTTATAATTCATAAAGTTGATAATGCAACTAAGGTACGGGGTTCATAGTTTTGTACTAAACCATATGTGGTGGAAATTTCTACCATGCCCTTTTATACCATTTCACTGTTGAAAGTTTAGAGTATTATGAAATCCAAATTGATCACTTTTAGCAACATATTTGGCCTATCAATATATATAGCAGCTAATCCACTTCAAGGTACCCTTTCACCAACCGGTCGGGGGTGCATTTTTGTTGCAGAACAAAAATTCATCTTTCTTTCTATGAATTCACCATTCCATCATCCACTGATTGCTTCAAAATCTGTGCAGATGGATGAATGATCAAGTTTAAAGTGCGTTGAGATCCATATGGTGGGTGATTCAAGGGTGGATTTACACGAAAGAAGGCAGGATTTCTTTCTCAACCATGAGACCACCGCAACCTTTCCAACATGGGATCAAATGGTCCCACGATCCCTGTGCAAGCGAATTGATAATTGCAACACCACCTCCGCCGAACACCACCCCAAAACAATTTCTTTGGAAACCTCAATCATCCGAAACAATAAATAAACGAAAGAAAAACATTGACAAGCATATACGACCAAGTTTGCATACAACTATGCAGCGTGCAGACAAACATTATCTCCACCAAGAGCTATCAGTTATTATGTAGGAATAACTATCAGTTATAAGTGGCCAAATCTAACAGCTAGCTAAGCTCGAGCGGGCCACATGCAGTCCCACGCAGGGGAATCCCATTTGTTTTCCTCCCTAACGCCAGCCCTCGTAGTGGTTTTAACGTGGGAAGCAACAAAACTAACACACACACACACACACACACACACACACACAGAAGGTTTATTATGTGAGGGAGTGGTCAGTTTGTAAGGTCCGACTGAGAGGAAAGAGAGGAAGACCGGGACCTTTGCATGGCTGTTAGTTAGCTGGAAGCCCAGAGACTTGAGCTGGCTCAGATGATAAAATAGAGGCCAGAGGAGACAGCTGCAGGTCGCAGTGCCTTTTGGAAGGCTATGGACCAAAAGCCAGCCTTTATGTTATGTGATGTTCTTTGTCTAAAAATAATGAGATTGCTATACGTAGATATGTCCTCTGTTATGATATCTTTATTCCTCGTGGGTGGGTGGAAGAAGGTTGGAGGTTGGGCCGCGGGGAGGTGAGCTGGCCGGCGGACATGAAATGATGGCCACGCCATGGGCTCTGCCTTTCTTTCCTTGTGTCGAGGATTCTTTCCGAATCCCATGGCGAAGCTTTTGAGATGTGCGTGCCTGTTTGGGATAGAGTGATGCTTTCATAATAAAAGACGCAGTAAAGAAGGCACATAAATGAACACCAACTCCTTGGAGGGGTCGCGGTTGAATTTAGATGGTCTTGTAATATAAGATAATAAAATAAAATGCTGTGTGATCTCTGCGATTGTGCGAGCACTTGCGCGACATGTGCCATGAATGGTAGATCTGGTTGTGCTTATATATCCGTCTTTCTTTATTATTTCTTTCCGATCAGACTGGCGTTCTTTAATGGCAGGAAACTGGGAGCAGGATCGATCTAGTTGTTTGGATTGTGAATGAGTCAGCGTCGTACTTCATATTTAAGCGCAAAGGTTTGGTCGTTATGAAGCTGGGCTGGAACCAACTCAAAAAGCCATGCATGTTACGTATCATGATTTAAGTAACCATGCCTGTGGCTTGGTTCCATTCGTCGAGCTTTGAACTCGAGTATTTGAGAAGCCAAAAGATGGCAAACAATGAACATTCCTGGGTCGTGATTGGGCTGGAAAGGTTTCTTGTGGGACTCTTCATTAGCATGTGTGTGCTGTACGATCTTCTTCAGATCATATGTCATGGAACATCCAATTGTTAGGGTATTCTCCTATGGCTTGAAAGCTAGCTAGCTTTTCACCAAAAAAAAAAGAAAAAGAAAAAGCTAGCTAGCTAGTCTTGTGCTCTTGTTTGGTTAAAGCGGAAGAATCCATTCTAAATAGAATAGAATCCTGTGTGCAGGATTATTAATTTGGATCAACAACCTGAACTCAGTCACGCAACTGCCACCGTGCATGAACTGAGATATGGGCATGAGCCAATTAGCTAGCCACCTCTAGAAGCAAACAGGGAGTGAGAAGACCCTAAACCAATCTAGTTTGTGCTTAATTTATATCAGGGCATGCTTGGTTGCCTGCAAATGGATGGACAAGAACTTAATTATCTGATATGGACAATAGGAATAAGCTTCTCACAATTTTTTTAACTCAAAAGTTTTTCTTAGTGAACTTGCTTTAGGTCATTTCAAGTCACTTTGGGATAACCTTTTTTTTAAAAAAAAAAAAAAAAAAAAAACTGACTTCCCACATAGTTGAAATTACTTCTTAGTGAACTTTGCCATGTTTCTTTCTCTCTCAAAAAGAAAAAAAAAAAACAGTCTGACGAGGTTGGATATACTTCTCTTAGAATTAAAACAACACTCTGACGAAAATAAAAGAACCCGCCGAGGGATTAAGAGCTGAAATTTGCATCGATCCGACCCAACGGCCTTGCAAAACTTAATCATGGAAGAACGACAGGAGACCGTGCCTTCCATTTTACAACCAACACCCACTGAGAGCCCCTAGTTCCATGAATTCGCTTATCCCAACACGTCATGGCCTGAATCCCAACAATGTGAAGGACACTGCTGGTTTTGGCGTGGTTCCTCCAACTTGAAATGCTCAAAATAAAAAAAGAGCAGTCCTTTCTCCTACAATGCCAGCTCCATGTCCATGAAGCACAGACCCTAATAGTAGCATTCGACATCATCAGTTGTCCACCATGAGAACTGGTGATTCTGTCACTCACCAACTGAAGTGGGAGCCATGCATGGTGGGCCTCGAGCCATCTGCCGGCATTTTAGAGCCTCAGGCTCCTTACTTTGGTGACTGTTGATACATGCCTCCTTCCAGCTATAGGTGCCACTGTCGCCAGCTAGATTCCCTAGGTTTGAGCACATAACCAAGGTTACTGTTGATCACGATGTCCCTGTGATTCCTAGCCAACTCGCAAGATTAGATTCTTTTCCATGTGCCAACTTTGCTTGAAGTTGAATGAGAGAGAGAGAGAGAATGGGATTGGCCGAATGCCTACGGATGGAAGGGGTTGGGGATGCAGTTTAGATCATCCCCATGCTGTTTCCATGTGAATTGAGCTGAATCCAACCCAACCTGCTTGTCAGTAAACAAGATCTGATTTAGTTTCTTTTAGGATGTGCCACAATTTATTTTTTTAATAATACAAGATGTGCCGCCCAGTTGGCTACTTTGTTGCTAGAATATGACCCTCGATCTCATTTCCAAATCAGCTTGTACTCTCCTGCAGTTCTCCACCATTCCTGCTATGATATGTCATGGGCTTCCCTTCTGCAAGTTGAAAAGCTTTATAATTAAGATGAAGGCAATCACTCACCATTATGTTGTAAAGATATAACTCAAAGACTGTCGTGACTTGTATGCTGTAAATATATAGGAACTACGAGTATCCAAGTGATTGAGAGGATACACATGTAGAATGCCATCTATGAACCGAGATGCTCGATGGATTCCTGTGATCAAGGGAGGGAAGCCCATCCATATATATATGAGAATCCTTTGTGACCTTAATCGCAGGAAATTCTGAGACTTGCACATGGAAAGTTTTTGTTGGTTGTGCAAAGCTTATAACTAAATTCAATGATGTTGTTGTAAAGATATAAGCTTAAATGTTATAGCTTTAGTTATAACTAAAGTTTATAACTAAGTTGTAAGATCCTGGAATCGTCATGCCCCACAAATAAACCTCAGCTGACCTGCGGTGCTTCTTTGGTAATTGGGTAGCCCAATGATTAAAAGGATGGATTTCTTCTCCCAGGCAGCTGCATAAGTATTGGAAGAAGTATGGATCAGGATGGATGGCCTGCTGAAAGGTCCACACCAAGACCAAGTTGTCAATCTCAGCCCAACTTAGCCCAGTCCCAAGGGATATATAAAACGGAAAGAAAACTTATCGCCACGGAGTAATGGGAAAGAAAAGAATAAAAAATAACAAATTCTATTGACACGGTTACTTAGCATCAATACTGATATTTTGATATGAAAAATTATCATGGCAAAATCTAATGGTTTAGAGGCATATCGCTGCATCATTATATATATCGGTGATGAAAAATCTAAATTGATTACCAGTAAATCAGATCAACATTAGTCATATACCATAATCTTTCTGCAGCAATTTGCTTATCATATTTGTACAGTGCATGTAGCAACCAAAAGGCCTTTATTTTGCCCATGTTTTACTTGAAATTAACCACCACTGCTTGTTTGAACGAAATATAAAAAGAAAATAATGTGATAATGTCAGTTTTATGTGTTCTTTCAAATAAAATCCTCCCTTAATTATAACATATAACCCCATAAACAAATATAATATTGTTAATTTGTACCTTCTGCTATCACAAAATGCATTTATGCCCACCTCAATATGAGAAAATCATAACAAGCAACGTTTCAGAACTAGTTCAAACATAAGATTTTCGTGAAAAATGAGTATCTTAATGCTTGAACTAGAACCAGTGCCCGGCATGCCAGGACTACTTCAAACTTAAAATTACACACACACACACACACAGAGACACATATAGTATACATATACATATATAATCTTTTATTTTGATGAGTGATGTACTCTTATGTTACAACCTGCAGAGAAACACAATCAAGGTTCTTGCAAAACCTCCTGAGCCACTAAAAATTGTAGAATTCCATTACCGGTCATCGAGTTGCAAAGACCAATGCTAACTGTGCTAAATCAGTTAAAAAACTAAATCCAACACGCCAAACAACATCTTACCATCTCAATTCAAGATCATTCCACACAAAGCATTGAATTTTTACTAACAAAATTACTATACACACCAGCAAATCAATAGTTGAACGATACTTGAGGGTCGGAGCAAAGAGCGATGTAATCTTCCACATCAGGAAGACATGCATATTCGTTTTCAAGGGAACTTTTGAATTGAAAGTAGAAAGTAAATGCATAAGCATAAAAACAACAAAGCCTGACATCATAAAGTATGGTTTGGCCAAATATTTCATACATATAGCTAGTCCTATATAGTCTTAAGTAATGATCATCCCAAAATAATCTTGTTACTTGAGCACAATATGATGATCAAAATTACTGCACAGCAACAATAAACAAGGACAGACAGGTTTAATGTTCCAGGGCTTAAATGAAGCAGTGACGCCTGAACAAAATTCAAGCAGATTAAACTTTGTCCCAACCATAGACAAAACAAAACAAATTATTTACATTGTTCAGGAAAACTATTCATCTTGCGATCACTAGATGCAGAGTGCAGATTAACATTTCGAGTGGCCCACCATGTGTTTTGATACCATGACATAATGAAACAAATCGTTTGCATTATTTGGGAAAACCATTCATCTAGTGACCGCTGTATGCAACAGATGCAGATAACCATTCTGAATGGCCCACCATGTGTTTGGTACCATGACATAACTCTGCTAGTTGTACCCGACAAACATGAAAACCATTGCATGCAGATATACATATGCATTTGCTCATTCATACATACAATATGTGTGTATGTTGCATGTGCACATACATGCACGTACAATTATATAGAAAATGAAGCACTTGCATGACAAACACCATAGATGAGGTCAGGATCTAGGTTGGTGCAGGATATGGCCTCCAAACAGGCATAATTAACCAAAATGCAACATGGTTATACGTTATAGATTTTCTGCCTCAAATTCATTGGGGAATTTGAAAACATATCTTTACAAAAAGTCCACAAAGTATAAAACCTTTCAATCAGGACAGGGACAAAGAAAAGCCATGCTCAATGAAAATCATTAAAATAATCAACAACAGGGCACAAGCTACAAAAAATTCATAAACAATCTCCTCACCAAACATATTCACGAGTACATAAAAAGGCAAAAATATGATACACTTCATGACAACACAAATAACCACCATATTTTACAAGCAATAAACAACATCACTTGGATAAAGTCAAGCACATTTGGCATTTTTCTTTTCAAAAAAAAAAGCCCTCTACATAACTTTTAAAACCACAAACAACTTTTGTAGAAAAGTGTCTTTGGCTATGTTCAAAAGTGATTAGCAAGCACAAGCCAAAAAAACAGCTTTCAGGAGAAGTTTTATAGTTTATTTTAGAAGGGAAACATTTGACTTACACTTATAAACTAGTATATCATTTCTGGAACATATCGAGCTTGATTCACTCAAAGGCAAAAGCATGGAGGAACAATCGAATCAAGTAAACCCAAATAAAATCTGACTCATCACAAACTCAACTTGAACCTATAGCTTGAACATGTGGCTAGGATCCCAGTCCTTAATGTAGACTGAAGAATAAACAAATTGATAGCAACAGAATAGGATCACCATTATCTTAATCAATTAGACTTGATATTGCTTTGTTTCTGTGTATGTGCTAAAATCCATATGACCATATCTAACTTATGTGAGACACAAAATCAACTTGTTGCACCTTTTCTTTTCCAATGCTTTATATCTTTCTTTCTCCACTCTGTTATTAGAAAATGCTTTGACATTATGCTTTTCCCAAATGACAAATATGCAAAGAAGTGTTACATTTTAAAAACGATTCTATCCAAGTGCTGACTTACCCTTGTAAAATTGTAAATGCAATACCAAACAAGCCCTCAGAACAAAGATAAGAGGCTACATTATACTTCTTCAAAGAGCATTTGACATCAATCATTCTCTTTTTTTTTCAAATTAACAAACGTAAACATATAAGACAACCTACAAATATCTCTAATGTAATATAATAAACAAAATGTATCTTTACTAACAAGAAAATATTTCAGCAACCAACCACAAAAGATTAATCATCATAAGAAATTAGCCAAGTACAATTTGTCCCGTGAGAACCATAGGCTAGTAAATTGTGCAAAACTTTGCACCTAGGCTATTGATTCAATAGCATAGGTCCGCAAAAAACTACAGTCATGCATCCAAGGTGTACTTAAATGCACCAATGGGGTCAAGTACCTTGAGCAGCTACTATGTAAAAATGGGTTCAAGTTGCTCAGCTTTGACGGCAAAACTCAACTCCTTCAAGCAATATAGTCCACAGTAAAATGCTAAAGATGATTAAAATAAACCACAATGATGGCCGGAAACATGTACAAGCCATAAAGATACAGGTTCCCCGCAATCCTAATTCCTGATCATAGTTTCACATATTGACATGAAAACCAAAGAAAATCCTTCAAGACAGCCTTTGATATCCTTTAACTAGAATTAAAACCATACAACTTCAGTCAAGATGTAAATATCTGAACATAAAACAGAGTCGACCAATGAACTAATACTATAATTTTCCATCAAGAGTTGGATTACTTTAGTTCCTACACCTTGCACCTTCAGAGTAGCATTCAACTTCTTCAATCAATGCTCACCTTCAAGTACAGAAATCAAGGTTCAGAGAAGCACTGGCAGAAAGTAACATTTTCAAAACTTGGCAAGTCGAGAAAGGTAAATCTTATAAATGAAAAGATCAGTTTACATCTATACAAAATAAACACCTGTATTACCCTTAAAGCACAAAAGTATTCTTAGACCAAAAAACAAGTTAATTGTTGTCACTCTATAAAGCAGAAAAACATTTTGACCATAATCCTAGCAGTTTCCCCACCAAGTTTCAACAGCTCACTCAGACATTCCATTGCCCTGCAGTTCAACATGCATGTCATCAACCACCATGGAATCTTCTTGACCTGAAACAAAATAACATTCTGATGAGCATAAATTTTATGAGGTTAATTTATATTCCCAGTAAAAAGCAACTGAGACATGAGATGGACATACCTGAAACTTCTAGACTGACACCTTCAACGGGTGAGGCATCTTTTTTGCCTTATGGAGTGCTATTTGGGGATGTTTTTGGCATTGATGGCAAGTACCTAAGCCGATAGCTGACATGTGCCGGCCCAAAGATGCTGGATTTTCCTGCACTATTGAAAGCTACTTCTGCATCAGCACGCCTCTTGAAGACAACTTTAGCACAGTTTGCCTTTTTCAGAACTTCAATCTCTGCTTCCCTGAGAGGTCCATAGCGACCAAAAATACTGATGAGGTCACTTTCAGAAGGAAGCGCATTCGACTCATTAAAATTCAAAACCAGTGCAGTGGGCATGCACTCCTCAATAATTTCCTCCGAATTGTTCATTGGTCTTTCAGCTGCCACTTCTTGTCCATTGTCAATGCTTGCAGAACCGACTTGCAAATGTTGCGGAGTGTCCAACACAGGACAGGGAACAGAGAATGATATCTCCTCTGCAGGCTTCTTTTTCTTTTGCCTCTTCATCTGAGATTCTCGTTTTCTTTTCCGGTCACTAGATACCAGTTCTTTTTCAGGCATTTCTCTAAATACAATATCGGGCCAATAAGAATCCTGCACAAAGTCAGGCTGGGACATCTCCGAAGAGGCTGACATAGAGCTGGTCGATTTTCTCCTACCCCTTTTAGCCCCCAACACCTCCACAAACTTCTTATTTTTGAAAGAAATAGACGCAAGTGAGTCCCTAAAATCAGTGAAGAAACTGACTATCATGGACAGAAAACTGTATTCCTGTATGGGATCCCTAGCAGCCAAGCAGAGCTGTGACAGCATTTCACTATGGGAGGGGATGTCCTTTGAAGCACCTCTTTTTACTTTTCGAGTCTCCACATGTGTATGAGGGTCATTCACAGCATCACCTCCTCTACCGTTCACCTTGGCCAGGCTCTTCTGGAATGTTTCACCCTTGCACTTAAGAAGGATAGGGGGTGATCCTGTCATCAGGTCAGCAACTCGACGCATGCAATCTCCAACCTTGGAATATTTTTTACGAGCTGGAGATCGTGATTTTGTTTCTAAATCCCCTAATGAGTCGAGCCTTTTCTTCTTACTCTTCCCAGGGCCGGTAGAATCAGAATCAACAACTTTATGTTTCCTACCTGATGAACGTGAAGATGCTCTAGCTCCAGATCCGCATCTACCACTATCTCCATAATGAGGAACATTTTTCTCTTCCATCAGTTCAGACAGGCTCTTCTGCTTTCTACCATCCTCCAAAATATTTTTCTGCTTAGGAGGTCTCCCTCTACCTCTTGATTTTCCCTTCCCAGAAATAGAGTATGAAGAAACTGGAGCTGAGAAATCAGCAACATCGTTATCCAATTTTCTTTTCCTAGCTGGTGAAGCTTCCACAACATTCTCCAGCCCTCCACCAATAACAAATAAAGGAAGTTCAGTGTAACCTTTAGAACGATAAAAGGACTTCAACTGAGCCTTTGCTATCAGGAACTCAAATCTATCAGCTCCTCCATTCGGGAACTGAGCTAATGCTCGAATATAATCAAGGAACTTAGCAGGTTGAAACGAGCTTGCAATCAAAGAACTGTCAATGGCAGGGCTACATGTCCCTTCCCGTATCCCAGCATTCTCGACCTTCTGGTGCTTCATATCAGCACAGGCTTCATCAGTTAAACAGTGGCAAGTCATCCCCAACTCTATCCGCTTTGAGACTTCCCCCAGGGCATCATTAACAGCAGTCACAAAGGCATCCAAACTGCTTTGCTTTTCCATCTGCATGAAGTATGTCTGGAAAGGCTTCAGGTGGGATTCATCACACCAAGCAAAAGTTTTGTCTCCAAAATATGTTACCAGATAGTGGTCCATCTTCTCATGCTTCAATGCCATCTCTGATGCATCCGAGGGATCAAAGATCTGTCCAGGCCACCATGGGTGGCCCCTCACTTTACCCCAGACCATATCCGAAACCCAAAAATCATCCTTCTTTTCATCTTGAAATGCATAGTAACACATGACATGCTGATTGTTCTCTGCATCAGATGCTCGCTGCCTTTGTTTCTCTCTGCTTTTTGACATTTCTCGTTCCCTGGCTTGCACATTCTGGACCCCACAGGTACCCATGTCCATAATAAAACCTTCCATATTATCCTCCACTTTAGGAACCTTTTCGTCAACTTCCAACCTTTGAACCACCTCAGTCTTTTGGCAGCCGCCATTATTATCAGGAGAAGCATCTTCGAGTACATTGGACAGAGAAGCAGAAGCAGTGGCCACCTCTACCGCCTTAGATGCACCAATTTCCACTCCCAACTTTGAATCCCCTTCAGCATTCTCATCACCGATCACCACATCGAATCTTACATCAGCCGTAACAACATCCTTATCATTCACCTTCCCATCAACCAGAGGCACCTCTGGGCTCTTTGCTTCCGCTGCGTTAACACCCTTCGCGACAACCACATCAGCTGCAACACAGTCTCCAATTCCACCGTTTCTTCCCGCATTTTCCTCTACTGAACTCCCATCCAGACACTCTGCCTCGACAAAAGGAACAGCCAAGTCCAAATCTTTCTTAACAACATCCATCTCTGCCATCAAAGCCTCACCAGCACGTCGCGAATCGGCTTCCTGTACTCCTTTCCCAGCACGACCATTGCCTTCCCCCTCAAAATCAGGTTTTGCATCCACAAAGGAATCCTTCGCCTGCGCGCTCTGATAGAAACCTTGGTCTCCACCACCCAAAACCCCATCTCTATCTCCACCGCTCGATGTTTTCGAACCATCCGCCCCGGTTAGGGTTTCTGGAACGGATCCACCGGAGGCATCAACGATGGGAACAGACGACGACGCCGAAGAGGGTTCTTGGTGCTCAACCGCGGTGGCGGCAGAGTTGAGGTCGATGCCACGGGCGGCAACCACCTCGTCCGCCGAGGTATTCGAAAACATGAATCCAAAACTTCTGCAACCTTTCACGCGGGATTTAGAGATAGAGAATCTGTTCAACTAAAACCCCAAAATTTTCTCATTTTTTCCCCAAGCGATAGGAGATTGGAGGAAAAAAAATAGAAGAATAAGAACCCTAGATATTTTTTGAAACACAAAAAATGAATTCAAGAGAACGCAAAAAAAAAAAAGAAAAAAGAAAAAAAGAGCAGGGGTAAAGGAGTAACGTTTGTGCGTACCTGGTATCAGGTTTGCCGCTCGGAGGAGAACAAGTTCATTTCCGAGCGAGCTTTGAACCATGTCCAAAACCAAGAAGGGTCCGTGTCTTTTCAAGAATGGGTCTTTTTCCTTTTCTTGTACCAAAACAAAAAGAAAAAGAAATGGGTCTTTTTCTGGTCCTCCAATCTATCACGTTACAGCATGGGTGCAGCAGCGGATTTGATCGATTTATTTCACTTGATGGTTTATGTGGTCTTTTGTACGTGAAGTTTGACCAACGAGATTTGATCCGATCGGTCTTTATTCTTTAAGAAGATACGCGAGTTCCATCTTTAGATCGCGGCACACTTCCGCTATTAAGTTGGTGCTGTGTTACTTTGTGGAGATATTATTAATGCTTCTGGCAGCAGCATGGAGATGAGCTCCTTTAGCAGTTTTGCATCGGTAAATTTTTAGTAATAACTAAAAAAAAAATAATGATAGGATTGCCCGTATGAGATGATACTGAATGACTAAACATCAAGCTTTTGTCCACCGAAAAATTGTCTACATAATATTATGATTAATTTTAATTAATATAGATGGCGGGCTCTCTATGCCCCGCATTTTGTCTTTAAAAAAAAGGATAGACTAGTCAAAAAAAAAAAAAAAAAAAAAAGCAAGCTGCAAACCCGTGTTGATATGGCGATTCGGCTACAATTATTGATTGTATTCAGTAGGATGTAGAAGAGGTGGATAAGCACCACCCGCTGCTTTCAGACTATGATCAGTGGTGGAATGTTCTTGCAGGCAAAGCACATGTATTATGAGACGAACGGAGCAGTAGACTGAATATCCTCGTATGTAGCTAACCATTTTGGAGAGACCCTCTGGCTAGAAGAGAGGGGATTCTTTGGCGCACTCAGGGGTGGCCCAATACATTCGGAGGCCTAAGGCGAATCTAATGAACAAGGTCTCTTTTTTTTAATAATTAATTTTTTAATAAATATAAAATATTTAAAAAAATGATATGAAAATAGATAGCGATCAAGTATACTATTTCAACAAAAATATATGAATCTAATAAAAATAGACAAAAAGTCATTTTAATTTAATATAATTCTTGAATGAAAGCATATAAAAGCAATTACTCTAAATAAAGGACCATGAAACTGATTAAATAACTGAGATAATGCTTGGCAATACTCTTTACCGTGTCAAGTAAGAGCCGAATAGGAAAAGGTCATCCTATGGCACTTCATGGTCAAGATAAAGAAAAGAATTTATCCATAAAGAAACCTCTCTATGAAAAAAAATAGGGTCATTATGGAAAATTCACTCCATTTAATTAATAAAAGTCCCATCCCACCATCTCCCCTTCAAGTGAGTACCCAAGCAGCAACTGCAACATCACAGCACAGCAGCCATTCAACCCCCTCCCTCCTTTTCTCTCTCTACCACCCAAGAGGGGAGAAGAAACCGAGAGGAGAAAACTAAAAGAATCTCCACCCTCCAAGAAGTCCATCTCCAATCCCCCTGTCTTTCTTCCGGATGGCCCAGCTGGAACAGGAGTAATGTGAGGGAAGGAAAACCAAGACCAAAACCAAAAAAGAGAAGGGATGAAAGATAAGAGTGGCTTCAGGCCTCTATCAAGCCAACCAAATCCCTCCTCTCTCTCTCTCTCTCTCTCTCTCTCTCTCTCTCCACCCAAAACAAAACTACTGTCCCCAACTTTCCAAATTGACCCTCTGCAGGCCAGGAAACTCTCCACCGCCCTTCCATCAAGAGGGAAGACTCGTAGCCAGCTCCTATTCCCGTTTTATATAGAGCCTTTGCTTCCTTTTGGTCAGCCTCCGAGGGCTTCCATTAGCCCGGGGCCTTAGGCGACTGAGACGGTCGCCTAGAGCTCGGACCGACCCTGGGCGCACTCTGAGACTTATTATTTTCTTAATTTTTTTGGTATACTTGTATCTGACATGTACGAGATATCCGCTTTAGCGCAAAAAAAAAAAAGAAAAAAACATCAAAGACTTTGTGGTATTTGAAGATTGGGTTTTTAGTGCAAACCCATTTGGTTTAGAATATTTTTTTAAAAAATACAAAATAGTATTTTTATAGAAATAAAAATTTTATATTTCATAAAAAATATAAAAATTATGAGCTACTTTTCTACTCATTAGAAATTGATATTTTTTCCATAATGCATCAAAATTTATGAATATAATAAATATTTAATACAATTTCTTTAAAAAGTTATATACTCAACTAAATATAATCCATTTTTAAATATATTATTTTTTATGGTCAACTAAAGATGCTAAAATTATTTTTTAAGCATTATATTTTTAAAAATTATTTGTTTAGAAAAATATTTTAATATATTTTTTGTGAACCAAATAAGTTTTTAATTAATTTAAAGAGTTAAGTAATGCAAAGGCTTACTCCATGGTTAGGAAAGGAAGTTGGGACAAGGGATTCTGGGGAACTTCCTGGTTGGTAAGCTCACGGAAAGGTCATAAGAACTCGACTCGCAGCCCAAACACACCACCAGCATTGCTAATATACGACACAACCAGCGGCCCGTGGCGGAGCTCGGAGCACTACCGGTGAGCCGGAGAGCAACGGTCGCAGGGCAAAATTCTAACTTGGTTAACTCTCGCTCGGGGAGTGGCGACAAAACCCACCACCTCGTTGGCTCCAACCTCAAGCTTTACTGCTTTGGCTCGAGACAGGCCCTGGTGCTCCACACAAATCCCGTATCAGTTTAGTCCCCTTAGCTCGCTCCGGGAAACGAGGAAGAGTGGGTGGATGGATGGATGAGGCATCGGGAACTGCGAGACGGGCATCAGAAGAAGGCGCAGGAGGAGAAGAAGGGGAATGAGAAGAGAAACTCCCGTGTTTCTATCTCAAAACGAAGGAAAACCGTGAGTTCTTGCTTGGTTTTTCGTCATCTTCTCACTTGCTCGGCTCCCAAACTGCCTCCTTTCTTGGCATTCTCTCTGTGAGATGAGAGGAAACAGAAGAAATGTGGGAAAAATGCGAGCTTTTTCCACGCGGATATTTTGCGGCGAGCTCATCTATATCGTATAGGAAGCTCGAAAGCCTCCCCTGTTTTTTCCGTCTCCTTTTCTTAGTCGGAACAAAGGTGCAGCAACAGGGGAACTGTGGGAAAAATTCCGAGTTTTTTTTTGAGCAATTCCAATACAAGAGAAGTCATCCAGAATGTATGGAAAGTCTTTCTTTCTCTTTTATCTCTTTGATATTTTTTAAAGTTTGTTCTGTTTGGGCTTCGTCCCCGAAAAGGGATTTTTTTTTCTGCACCAGAAATGATAATGCCGGCTCTTCTGATCTCCGCATTCTTCTTTTTGTAGGCTTTTTGAGGATTTCCTGATCGAAAAGTAAACTGTATAAAAGAGAAACGAAAACCATAAAAGAAACGTCTTTGTTAAGTTCTTATATATGTTTTTCTTTTAATTCGTCATTTGATCAACCTTTTCTCTCTGGTCTCCTCTTAGTTGTCGAGTTCTTATGTTGGCTTCTCTTCTCCTTCTCCTCTCCGTTTTCTTCTTCTCCTCTGCTTTTGTCAATGCTTTTTATCTTTTTTATTTTTTTCTAATTTATCTTCTATTTGAATATTGAACTATTGGAACAGCTATTTTTATTTTAAAGGGAAAAAAGCCCTCCCTTCTTTCATCCATTCAGTAAGCAACAAGGGTTAATGAATTCAAAGAAAGTTCATTTATTTTAATATTTTCTTGGAAATTTTCCTTGTTTACTATCTGTTGATACTTATTTATCATTATTTTTTCAAAAGAAATGCTATTTTATTGGATGCAAAAGAAAAGAAATGTTCTATGGGAGCTGAAATGTTTGGAAAAAATGAAGATATCCTTGTAATCCTCTTTGTGAGATGGTAAAGGAAAACAGGAAAAAATGAAGATATCCTTGTAATCCTCTTTCTGAGATGGTAAAGGAAAACAGGCTACAGTATTTATTTGTTTCGTTGGTTCTTTGGATATACTTGCTATCCGATGGGCTGCACGAGGCATTTCTTTTGTTCCTGTGCAATAAGCTTACCTGATAAAAGCTCTCTTTATGATTTGCTATGTTTTTTTGTGGTTGCAGGTCTTGGCTCGTGAAAGGGAATAGACTGAGTGGAATAGCATGCAGACACCCAAGCTCAGGTCTGATCTGCACTTAAAGACTTTGTTTTTTAACACTTGGATGCTGGTTTCTGAACAGTTTAGCTTGGTAGTAGCAATGGGATCCAAGATGTGCTTGTTTGTATCAACTTGAGTGGACAGTGTCAAGTGGCCCCTCTGTTTCTTTCTTAATATTTTTCATTTGGGAGATTCAACCCACCCCATATGTGTGTAACTGCAGACGGGTCTGTTGGATTTGTCTGATTGTGAGTTAGGGTGGTGGCCAATGCATAGGAAAGCTTACCGCATTTACTTAACATGGGTGCTTGAATATGCTCAAGTAATGGCTTCTTACCTTTCTTTTATATGAGATTCTTCTGCTCTTCTTTATTTGTTTTGCTTGCCAGCAACTGTGGTTCCTTCCCTCACAATGATGTCTTTTTCTTTTTCTATCCCTTTGTGAGGACCCATGCGAGCGCGTGTTTAATTCTACATCGGTTATTCGCTGGAGAGATTTTGGATACTTATACAGGACTAAATAACCAAAAAAATTTCTTCCGGCTAACCTTTTTGGGTGAGGCCCTAGGTTGTTGCAAATCGTATCAGAGCGGATTTGGCCCATAGTCCATGTGGGCTAGGGACACTGCAGTATGGGCTCATTGAGTTTGACCATGTGCCGATCGTGATGCTTGTGCTTAGATTTTAATGGATTTAGATTCTTAGCTCGACGAGGATGTTAGGGCTTAAACGTGGGAGTATGTGAAGACCCATGCGAGTGTGTGTTTAGTTCCACATCAGTAATTCGCCGGAGAGATCTTGGGTACTTATACAAGACTAAAGAGCCTAAAAAATACTTTCCGATTAACCTTTTTGGGTGAAGTCCTAGATTGTTATGCCCTTGTTTAGAGTTCAATAACTCCTGTTGAGATCGACAAGTCTGCTCATGATTAGTTGAGATACGAGAGTTCTTTCATCCTCTTTTAACTTTGAGACTTTCATGTTGCATTTGTCGCTAGCATGAGTTGGTATATGGATCTATAAAAGTCAGTAAACCAACATGAACTTTCTAGTTAGGTCTGCACAAGCATTAGGCTTTTGTTATCTGACAAATTGTGATCAGCATCTGTAAATATGGGGTTTTAAAGTGAGTTTCTGTAAACGGTCGTGGTATCTAATAGCAAGCTCTTAATTATCTATGAGGGAGAAGGGGTTTGATGAAGGGTTATCAATCAACCATTGGCTCACTATGATGTGATGGAACAGGAGTTTTAACTTGTGACAAATCAGATGATTTTGGAATGTGGGGCCTAAATTCATGGCAGGTACGATGGGTACACTCCATTTTATGCTTGATGCAATACTGTTGTGTCCGTCTCCTGTGCATATTATAAAGTGAGACCAAAGGCCAAGCACATATTTGAATTGTAGGCACTGTACTTGCCCATTCCTTTTGTCCATTCACTCGAGCATGGCTTGCAATAGTCAGTCCATACCCCTACCTGAAGAATCCATCTGGATACTGGATTTGATTTCAGGATTGAGTCAGCACCATCCAATCTTTATCTTTTATGCTTGAAATTGGTCTCCACTTCTATGGGTTATGTAGAATCACAATTTTACTGGGGTTTTCTGCTACGATGGAATGACTGATTGATGGAAGAGAGGAGGTTGTTGATCAGTAAACTTTACTGGTAGACCTAGGTGAAATTACCCTATTTGCTGGTTCACTTATATCTGTGTTGCTTTTTCTGAAAACACTTGTATGTAAGTTGCCACCCTCAACACTGAATCATGTATAATAGTATATAAAGCATATAATTTGTCTTCGGCACAAATGGATCCTAGAAGCATCTATGTCCAAATGTTTCAATTGTGCCAACGGACCTGCAATTATATTTTCACTTGTTACATATGAACTCTGTTTTTTTCTTTTTTTTTTTGAACTGCAGCAATTTTGCTTCTCGCAATCCCCAAATTATTGCTCCAAAAAATTAGACAAATGTGCTGCAGGAATTTTCTTCAATTTTCCCAACAAAAATTTTTGTTTGTTGCCGATGACAAGCATTTATAGGTGTTTTCTGAAAAACTGACTTCTTTTTTGCTTGAAGCGGGAGCGGGTCATCAGAAGTTCCTCAAAGAACTTCTCCAGCCACTCCTAGATCAACTTGTGCAACCAAGGCAGGAGGACATGAATCCAACTCTTCTGCTTCTGCTTGCACTCCTACAAAGCCCCCAACTGAAAGAAGTCTTAAAGTTGCAGAGCACTGGTCACCCAGGACTCCCGTAGCTGAGGTAATGACTAAGTGAAGCTGCCTATTTCCTGAACAGTCTGTAGGATATCTTCCACGGTCATTGTGTCTGAACACTGCATGCAAGCTTGCAACATTTTATCCTGATGGAAACTTGAATCTACTGCTCAGGTTTCTGAATGGCAATCTCAATTGCATATTAGATGCTTTGAGCACGTTATCTTATGATGTCCCCAAAAATGATACTGTAGCTTGGAAAGGTAGATGACATTCTATGAACTTACTGCATCGATTTTGGCTTTCTAAATACTACATATACACGAGTCTGTTTTGAGAGCTGATCGATGCCTAGATGGATGATATCATTAGGGTTTATCACCATTATTTTGAGGTTTAGCACCAATTTTTTAAGGCTATAAATTTGTCGGATTGACTTGCAACAGACTTGACCATCCCATTCAGTTGCAATTAAACCCAAAATTGGATTCCTAAGTTGCACAATGCCTGGCCAAGTTACAAGAATAATGTGCCTTACGACGCTGCTAGCAGCAATATGTTGCTTTCACTGGGATAGGATAAATCAACCTCAGATACACACAGGATAATGTAATGATTTTAAATGTGACATTCAGCACTTTGCATTTGTAGAGTTATGGATCCTTAGCTTCACTGATCTTTTTTCTTTCCTACTGCTGTCTTCTCTCCTCTTTCTAGCTGTAGTGTATGTTGCCATTTATTTTCTACTTAGGGAGTTGATATCTCTGCATGCCATACCTCTGTAGCACAACAGGCGACCAGACACCAACTAAATGTTCATATCATAGAAGTCGTTTTGAGGTCAGTCATCTTTGATTTCTTTTGGTGAGGATTATTAACTTCTTCCACTTCTGTTCTGAGGTCCAGAAGAAGCGTCTGAGTAGGATATCTGAGCTGGAGTTTCAAATTGCTCAGCTCCAAGAGGATCTGAAAAAGACAAGGGATCGGCTAAGTTCATCTGAAGAAGTGAAGAGACAAGCCAAGCGGGATGCAGAAGAAGCCAACAAACAGATACAAGACATATCCGCAAAGCTTGAGGATTCCCAACGCCAGCTTGTTGAGTTCTCCACAGCAGAAGAAACTCGGCTCCAGGAACTACGGGAAATTTCTCAGGAGCGCGATTGTGCATGGCTGTCTGAACTTGAAGCCATCAAGAAGCAGCACTCTGTTGACTCTGCAGCTTTAACCTCTGCCATGAGCGAATCCAGAGGTTGAAACAGCAGCTTGAAATGGCTATTAAATCTGAGGCTGTCCAAGCAAAGCAATCTGCAGAAGCTCATGGTAAGCTTCTGGCCTTGAAGCAAGACATGGCAGAAACAGTTGCTACCCTTGAGAACCTGAAGATTCAGCTTAGTAATACTGAGAAGACAGAGGCTGAAGCGCAAGCAATGGTCAGTGAGGCTCAACAGCAACTGGAAATGGCTAAGATGGACGTTGAGACTCTTAATTGTGAAAGAATGAAACTTGGAGAATATCTGAGCTCTGTGATATTTGAGCTTGAAGAATCCAGATCTCAAGTTAATTCACTGGAGGAAATTGTGAAAAATTTGCAGGCTGATAAGCTTGCTGGGGAAGTTGATCGCAATGAACTTGTTGGCAAATCTGGGGGTGGTTGTTGGGAGTCAGAAGTAGAAAAATTGAGTTCTGCACTCGAAGCAGCTGAGATCAAGTACCAAGAAGAACGTATTCAAAATACAGTGCAGATGCAGTCTGCTTATGAACAGTTGGAGCGCATGAAGACTGATTGTGGACTGAGAGAAGCTGACCAAGAACTGGTGCTGAAGAACTTGAAGACAAAGATTGCTGAGTTGAATGGAGCTCTTGTTGACAAGGAATCTGGACTTCAGAAATTAGCAACCATGAACAAGGAACTGAATGCAGAAATAGAGAAGGCTCAGGTAAGACAAATGGATTCAGAGTTGGAAGCAAAGTTAATGAAGTCAATTACTGACATCGCTGAGTTGAAGGCAGACCTCATGGATAAGGAGACAGAGCTGCAGGGTATTTCGGCGGAGAATGAGATCCTGAAATCCGAAATGGAAAAGAAAGAGGCAGAGAGCCATAAGAGTTATGAAGCAGTTACTGCTGCGCTTGAGTCAGCCAAAGCTGCAGAGCAGGAGGCGACAATGAGGCTTGGATATGTTACCGAGGAGGCTGTCAGAAACGGTAGGAGAGCGGCAAGGGTGGCCGATCAGCTGGAAGCAGCTCGAGCAGTGAATTCAGAAATGGAGGCTGAACTGAGGAGGCTGAGAGTGCAGTCCCATCAGTGGAAGAAGGCAGCTGAAGCAGCGGCAGCTGTTCTTACTACTGGCAACCAGGGGAGGTTCATGGAGAGCAGAGGCCCATTGGACTCCGGGAACAATACTGCTGCTGGGAAGCTGAACTCCCCGTTTTCTGATGGCTCGGATGAGGAATCACCAAAGAAGGAGAAAAATATGCTGAGGAAGATTGGTGGGTTGTGGAAGAAAAGCCCAAAGTGAAATGCTTACTGTCTACGCATTGGCACGTAAATTACTTCCATTTGGTTCTTATGGCTGTTGTTACAATGATCAGTTGTTTCATTGTGCTTTCTTTTTTGTCCTTTGCGACCTGGCAATCGTGGAGAAGTGATGCTGAGGAAAAGTTCACTGCTAATAATGGATGGATGATACAAAAAGCTTAGGTGATAAAACTGCTGGCGGAAACTCTTATTCCTCCAATTTACCTTCCGAAAAAAAGGGCTTTGGCTTTAATTTGCTGTTCTTTCCACCAGCTGCAAACTTTTAGTATTTATGCCACCAAGGTAGTAGCCTGGTGGTAAGGGGGCGATAATTCCGCCCAAGTTGTCCGGGTTCGAAACGCGCGGGCGTCGATTAAATTAGGGGACCGGATGCCCTACGCCCGGCTGGCTTGTTGGCGGTTATGCTTTCCTTCCACTTGTACCAAGGTGGCGCTGGGGTGACGTACCCACACGTGAGGCGGTGAACCCAGTGGGGTGAGCCCACGGGTCGGGGAAGGCACGCGAAAACCTGCGACCTGTATCGAACATTCCCTGGTGGAAGGGGGGCCCAGTAATGGGGCTGCTACGCGGGTGGGCTGGTCCCTCCCCCTCCCCTCCTATTTTTGACCAAAAAAAAAAAAAAAAAAAAAAAAACTTTTAGTATTTATCCTTATGGTACTTCAAACAAAAAGCTAAGGATAGCGGAATTTGTGTGCAAATGTTAATATATTTAACATCAACCTCCATGGGACATTTCAATAGTTTGTAAAGAAAAAAAAAGAAGCAAAAACATAAAAAACAACCACCATGCCAGACAAGCTCGCAGCCAAGACTGTAAATATTTAAGCATGATTTAGATTGAATAATGGCTTTGGCAAGCTTGAGATTATTTATCAAGCGATACTGCATGCCTTGATGGAAATTAATCGTCCAGGCTACTCTCCAGGTTCTCCAAATCTTCTCAACTGTCTTCATGTCCATCAGATGCATCAATGTTTCTTGTGTGCGAATGCTGGAATTCGTGATCTTGTGATTGAGATATCAGCAACTTCTTTAATCACCAGTTGATCAACCAAAGAAGAGATTATTACAGCGATGAGTCGTGGGAAGACAAATTAGTTTTAGGTCGAGGAGAAAATTATTGTCGTAAAGATGGTTGCCGTCCACGCGACCCTTCATCTCTTTCCATATTAATCAGGTGCTTGCCAAAAAATTATGTTAGGTTATTAAAGAACAAAGGTTTCATGCATTTGAAACGTGGAAAGCGTCGCCAAGCTTTATTTTAAAGGGCAATTCAATCATTTAAAAATAACATGATAAACGACGTATTATTAAAAAGAGAACAGATCATGGAATGTTCAATAGGTGCACTACTCGACGTAACAACATTTCCATCTACATAGCATCCATCCACTCATAACATTATCCTACCAACACATATATGGCATATATAATACCCGGTATATACCCCAATATGGTCAGCAAAAGGTCTATCCAAAACTCCACCTGCAAAAGTCAGTCATCCAAAAAAAAAACGACATCAACGTCCAAAAATACACTAAAGTATTATGTCAAAGAAACACTAGAATCTATATATAAGTATACTGTTTCTTTTCATGACTCAAGACTCAATAAAATGATTTGATCTACTATATAAAGAGCAGTAGAACCATAGAGGTGACGTACTGAGCCTATGATGCAAAAGATGCTGACAAACTTACACCACATCCATAGCGGAGGAAGACTCCCACGGGCGGCAAAAGTATGGCCAGTAATACTTCAAGAAACGTCTCGGATCCCATCTCTTTGAACCTATCCTTGCTGCGTTGTACCTGACAGCGAGATAAGAATGAGGATAGGAGTTCTGGTGAAGGAGAAGAGGAAATGGGAAGGGGGATTCTGGGAGTTTTCGAAGCATGGAGTTTCAACGGAGTTTGTTTATGGAACTGGAACGTGGCAGGTGAAGGTAGTCTTTGAATGACACGTGTGCCACTTGTGCGACACGTAGCCACTTTAGATCGGGAGCGGAGGAGGGTCGGTTGATTGCGCTTTGGGTCGAATCGGAAAAATGGAGTATTGGCTGGATTGAAAAATTAGTATCGTACCATACTGATATTTTGCTAGTGTGGCACCTGTATGGAATTTGATACTAAGACGGCAAATCTTAACTTTAATTTTTTTTTCATTTTTATTATGCAGTGGGTCAAAAAACTTTTTGGTTTCTTATGAGATTATATGGCTAGAAGTGGTAGGTTAGCTTAATACTCCAAGATCTTCAGCCAAAATTGGCCATGCATTCCCACTTTATTTGACTTTTTGATCTTGTAAGCCTATCGACGGAAGTTTCTCACTTTATCCATATTTCATCACGATCGAAAAGAAAAAGAAAATCTTGTAAGCTGCTCTACTATAGATTGTCCATATAAAGTCACAATGTCACAATCTCGATCACTTTTTTCTGGTACAAAGTTGGGCAGCTTAACCGGGCCTAAAGTCCTAAAGAGTATGGAATATCAGCATAGCTTTCTATTACAAAGTCTCCTTTTATAGCTTCAGTTGCAATTCAATCTGCCCGTTGTCTTCTCAACAAATATGATTAACTTGAAATGCAAAGCACGTACTTTTCCATAACATAATTGTATTAGATCTAGTCTCCCTCAAGCCATATTCGAGTCATCTGGTATTGAAGATAGGCACGTCTCAATCCAGCCCATGCTGCCATTATTTCAGCAAAGTTTACGGAGCTTGCTGGAAGTAACGTGCCTTCTGATGGTCCTTTAGAACATTTCCTGCTTTGGAGCCTCTAACTACTACCACATCAAAGTTAATTTTAATAACACCAAGGGGAGGAGGGGGTTGCCAATACACATACCTGCTGCAACTTTGATCCATAGATCTGAGCAGAATTATTAGCGTAAGAAGAAATAATTTCTGCCATATAACAGTATGCAACTCTTGCAGCCATCTGAACTAGCTTTGGGTTTAGTTGTTGATAAACTCTTTCATTCCTTGCTGTCCCAACTTTCAGGCCATGTTAGCTGATGTGGGGTCGGAACCCCGACACCAGCCCGCACACCGAACGAGCAGGGAAAGCATCCGCGTCCTCCCCGAGGTATTGTCCGCTCTGGGATTGCCGCTTCGGGTCTGCGGGAGGTCGCCCAGGGCCGGAGCCCAATGACAGTCCCAATGACAGTCCCGAGCCCTGCCGGCGCGGGGGTCCGCGGAGGTTGCCACCTACCCTCACGGTTTTGTCCCGCAAAAGGGCCCTCGGTGAGAAGAGGTGTTTGCACCCCCCATTTAAGGCACAGACCTTTCCGCTGATTATCCGATGTGGGACTAAACTGGGAACCCCATCCCACAACACAGCCCCCTCAGTGGGAAGGTCTGTGCGTGGCCGAGGCCCTTCCTCTAGCGCCATCTGATGTGGGGTCGGAACCCCGACACCAGCCCGCACACCGGACGAGCAGGGAAAGCATCCGCGTCCTCCCCGAGGTATTGTCCGCTCTGGGATTGCCGCTTCGGGTCTGCGGGAGGTCGCCCAGGGCCGGAGCCCAATGACAGTCCCAATGACAGTCCCGAGCCCTGCCGGCGCGGGGGTCCGCGGAGGTTGTCCCCTACCCTCACGGTTTTGTCCCGCAAAAGGGCCCTTGGTGAGAAGAGGTGTTTGCACCCCCCATTTAAGGCACAGACCTTTCCGCTGATTATCCGATGTGGGACTAAACTGGGAACCCCATCCCACAACATTAGCCATTAAGGATCTCGGCTTCCTCTCGACCGGGGTGTCTGCTAAGATGTTTAGCCACATCAACAAAGAGGAAGGTTGAATTTGTTGGCTTAACAATACTGAAAGATACTACCAACATTGGCTAGGAAATTAACATTCTACCACGTACCATATGGTTGCAATTTTCATGCCTAAGCACAAGATTGCTACGCTCTAAAATTACCAAGATGATTTTTTGGTGGATTTAAGTGATGCCCGGATTGGGCTTCTCTGAACGTGTAATCTCACCTACAAGGAAACTGCGTTGCAGGAGAACTTCTCGAGGATGCTCCGGAGACCGTTGACCCCCAAAAGAAATAGTAAAATTATGGTTTGAGATGGTTAAGTGCATTCGCCACCAAAAGAAATAATTGAATTAAGAATGCTTTGAGTTGGTCACCAGGGGACGGAACATTCATAAAGAACTCTGAGGAAAATTACTTTTGTGGGAAGCAAATTGGTTGGAAACTTCGGTGCCTTTAGGTTAAAAGAAAAGGTGAAGCATCAATACTTTTCTCAACATGATTTTGCCGAGGATCGCCATGAATCTTTTACTTCTCATTACTCTTCACTCTATTTTTCCTTCTTTTTTTTTTTAATGTATAATAGCAATAATTTTATTTTAGATCTACAGTGAATCTAGTCCACTTAATAATCTTTTTATTTCGACTGACACATAACGCATAGGCTATACATGGATTTGGATAAAATTTAATAAGGAATAAGATAAGAGGAGGGCGGTGTTTGATGTTCATTTTTTCAACTCCCCCATCCTGCTTTATTATTTAGTAGACTTTTCCTGGAAACAAGAAGACATAAGGGAGGCAAGGAGGGATTCGGCCCACGTGGGTGTGGTCACCCCCCTACTTGCACCGGGAGGGGGAAAGGTCACTCGCGTGGTCCCCCTCCGCCACCCCCTCCGCCATCCCTTTTTTTTATTCCTTTCTTTGAATACCCTCGTTCAACTACTCTTCCAACTCGAACTTGGCTGCAGGCTCTCCAAAGATTGCGTGGTTTCTTTACCTCACCGACCAACACGAGATTCGGGTTCTTTGGATCTGGTCAGTGGCAGTATTTTTCAGAATTCTCAGCCAAGTGATACGTTAATCAAGGCTTAAGAAAAGGTTAAAGAGGATAAGGATGTAGAAAACCGAGGGAATGTATGAAGAAAAAGCTGTCCAGCTCTATCGACAGTGTTCCTGGAGGAAGAGTGAACGAAACAAAAATAAACAAATAAGATGAGTTTCTTCTAAGCTGCAATTCTCATTAAAGACATTTTGAGCGTGTCTGGTTTTCTCGGACCTCAAAGTTCTAAGTCATATATTGCATTCATTTCAAGAATAGAAACTCTTTCCACTTTTTCCAGTTCATAGCCCGACACTTCTCTAGTCCAAGTAGCTAATTGATCAATACCCCCACTCTTATTTGCTCAATTGTTTTAGGCTGTCAATTTTCGGGTACCAGCAAATTAGAACGGTTTCCATTGAAAAATCTCATGAGACTGTCCCCAAGCTACAACTTCAAAAGAGATTGTTGAATGTGAGACTGTCCCTCCCCAGCGACCAGAATGCACTTCGACTCATAGTTTGACACAGTATAAGACTAAGGACAAACAGAAGCACTGTCAAAAGCTGTTGTCAACTGTAACAATGTGGTTCCTCCAATTGACCTATGCGCAATCATTTGAGAGAACAGCTCCAGGCACCTGGTTACCTCTTAATTCTGATTAAAGCTTAGAACAAACTCACCTATCAAAGTAAAACACCTATTAGTATTAAAAGAAGACCAACATTTCATTCGTCAGTCAGAAATACAATACAATGGACACCAACTCTGGCCTCTCATAGATAAAGGATGACCTATAATTATTAGCTCATTTGTGAGTGTGTAAACTTAAAAGCATCGTCTGAACTCCATTAACCTGTCAAGTTCCAAAAACGCCAGAGAAAACATACTACTCCCCAAAGGCCTCAACCCCACCTAACCATGCTCCACCCTCGCCCATTGATAATATAAATACTTATCTTTACGGCGGCTGTAGCCCTCATCCTTCCGCCCTCTCTCTTGCAGTCTTGCGATAGATTTTCCCCACCCAAAGCTAGCACTTGCTCACCCCCACGCTCCCCATTGCTCCATTTGGCATCCCCTCTGCATCTCATATTAATACAAAGAAAAACAGGAAGAAAAGAACGAAGGAAAGAGAGAGAGAGAGAGAGAGAGAGAGAGAGAGAGAGAGAGAGAGAGAGAGATCTAAAGATAGACCAAAAAAGACTCGCTGTTGTTAGTACTAGAAGTATCAGCAGAGATGTTGAGGGGGAGCACAGGGATCATAGGAGTGGTGAACTTTATAACGTTTCTGGTGTCGATTCCGATACTGGGAGGAGGGATATGGCTGAGCGCGAGGGCCAACAGCACGGACTGCCTCCGGTTCCTCCAGTGGCCTATCATCATCATAGGGGTGACCATCATGGTGATCTCCCTGATGGGCTTCGCAGGCGCCTGCTACCGCATTTCCTGGCTCCTCCGCCTCTACCTCTTCGCCATGTTCTTCGTCATCGCAGCCCTCCTGGGGTTCATCGTCTTCGCCTTCGCCGTCACCGACCGCGGCCACGGCCAGGTCATCATGAATCGTGACTTCCTCGAGTACCAGCTCTCTGACTACTCCGGGTGGCTCAAGGACCGCGTCTCCGACCCCGGCTACTGGGCGAATATCAGGGCTTGCCTCCGCGACGCCGGCGCCTGCAAGGGGATGGCCCACTATGTCCATGATCCGACCACGGGGATGCTGGTGCTGGAGTCCGCCGACATGTTCTACCAGCGCCATCTCTCCCCTATCGAGGTGCGTTCTTTTGCTCTGTTTGTTGATTATTTAGGGGAAAGATTGGGTTTTTATTTCTTTTGAGCAAGAAAGATTGGACATTTATTCGTTTTGAGCAAAAAAAAAAGTTTGGATTTTGAGGAGCAGGGGATCGCAAAGGTGGGATTTTTGGGCGTGGGTGTTCTTTAATTCATGATTTGGGGGTGATTCCCCTTTTGATTCATTTGGTGTAGCATTGGATCATGGTTATCTCTTTCTCCTATCATTATAATGATTTGAATAACAACTGGAATCTATATGGATCCATATACTCTGCATGGCAGACATGATTGTTTTTTTTTCGTTTTATTTTTCTATGTTCTATCTTCCTCTCTCCTTCTGTTCTTTGAGTTATTTTTTAATTGTACTCTGCTAGTATCTACTGTTTTAATTTTTTTTTTTCTTTGAGTAATCACAGAGCACTTACTGACTTTCTTCTGACTTGCTAAATATTTTTGCTTATTGCCTTCCCTCTAAAGATTTCTTTATAGGTATAAGTGTAAGAAATGGATAGCTTAGCATGTAAGTCTTCTAGTTGCTAAACAAGGCTTTTAAAATTAGAAGGTCAATAACTCAGTATAACTATGTTGTTTCCTCTAGGGATGGCAATTGGGTGAATATAGGTTGGGCAGGTCGTTACCCATACCCATCCTGCAATAGGGAACCGCCGACCTATATCTATCCGAGACCCACCTCGGGGCAGGACGGGGCTAGTAGAGTTAGACAGTATGGATTGGGATGGGTTGAGACATATAAAGCTGCAAAAATTATTTTTTTCCATATAAATCAACCAAATAAAAAAAATTTAAAAGTAAATCTCAGTACTGCATATAATATTAAATAAAATAAGAGTCAAAGATATGGAATGTATGAAACGAAATTTTCAATAATAATAGAAACAATACGGAAATATTGTTCTTTTGAAAGTCGAATATCTCTTAAACTAAGAAAAACAATTAACTAGAAAAAAAAGGAACAACTAAGAATGTATCTTGTAGCCTTACATATGGGTTAATCTTTTTCATGATTGATCATGATACTTTTCTCCCTATTATCTTCCTAATCACCATAATCATCAAGGCTTGTATGTAATCGGATTGGGTTCGGGGTAGATATTGTCGTTATCCGCACCTGCCTCGAATCCATTACGAGTTTTAAAATGAAAACCTGCCTGCCATCAATAAATGGGTTGGGTAAAACTCACCTTGTTCAGGTCGAGTAAAACCTGCCCCATTAGGGTTGGGTTTTGTTGGGTTGGATACTCGATGGTACGGAGTAAATTGTCACCTCTATTCCCCTCATTCTGCTATGGATTCAGAAATCCTTTTTTCCATACTAGACATTAGAAAAATGCTCCCTAAATAAAGTTAGGAGGATGCATTCAACAGTTATGGGCATCAACAACAAACTCTCCATCCCATCTACTTGACTATTAATTGAAATCTGGAACATGGTAATAGAGGGAAAGAAAATGAAACAAGAAAAGAAAGTCCAGCTCTTTTCTACTTTATGATGATGTTAGCTCTCTGTGTTGAGAAAAAGGGTACTCAAAGAACACAAGAGCTGCATCATATGACAGAGTGACTATGGAGGTTCCTTTCTCCACTTTTGCAACAAACAGGAAGGAGGACCACCATTGCTGCATGATTGAGGAATGAGGTTGTTAATGTCTTGCCAACGGTGGGATCCACCACCATTAAACATTGAGAGGGAAGCTTCCAACCAATAGAAGAAAGACCCAGGGGGGGGAGGCTGGAGTGGCTTTCAACTCCTGCCGTCTGTCTTGATGGCTAATTAGATAAGGCCAGCAACATATGTTCTTTTGTAGTGGGGAGCATCCCTGTCATTTAATCCTCCCTGCTTCTCCTGCCCTCACACCATAACTGTTAAGGATTCTTTTAGGTTCTTCGGTGCCACGGAACTAACTTGAAAATGATCTGAGTCTAGTTTAAGTTTGGAAGGAGCTTTTGTTGGCTTTAAAGAACACACAGACCAAACTCTAGGAAGGTAATAGTTCTTAACATTACTCTTAGCCAGGAGATATCATATGCCATTGATACAGGATTGGTACGTTTGGATCAATATATTATTGTTCATAGCTTGAAAATGTCATATGATGGGCTCTCAGCCTAAATGAAGTAGTGCATATGGTAGATAGAAAATTATGATCCATCACAACTTTCGCCATGGAAAAGATAAACTTTGCAATATATGATGCCACTTCAATGATCTTCACTTTTCTAATATGAGTTGAGCTTCATTATATGAAAAAAAGAAACCAAGATGGTGGCATAATTGAAAAATCAGTCCTTCAATTAAACAAACAGCAATGGATTTTTCAGAAGTTTGCATGGGATAAGGCTTAAGAGTGATGTTATCGCCAGACCTATTAACTTGGTGGTTTCTGATGCTTGATGATGCAGTCTGGGTGTTGCAAGCCGCCCACATCATGCGGCTTCACTTATGTGAATGAGACTGTGTGGACTTCTGGAGGAGCAATGGCGGTGCCTGATCTTGACTGCAACAGGTGGAGCAACGACCAGCGGCAGCTGTGCTACCAGTGCAACTCTTGCAAGGCTGGGGTTCTTGCAAGCATCAGGCATAGCTGGAGGAAGGTCTCCGTGATCAACATTGTGGTGCTGATTATTCTTGTGATCGTATACATCATCGGGTGTGCTGCATTCAGGAACAGCAAGAGGATAGACAACGATGAGCCATTCGGAGTGAACATGATGACTAAAGCACGGCCTAGCAGGATGCAGTTTTAACCAGGCTGTCGGATATCAGTTTTGCGTACAGAAAAGAAATTGGATACTTAGAAGGTTTGGTGTATGATCTCTTACTTAAGGTGTCCTTATTTCACCAGCAATTGCTTCTTGGTCTTTTAGCAGCCTAAGGAAGAGCAGAAGCTTGAATCAAAATTCTATGCGCTTGGTGCTTGTTGTATCCTTCTAGTTTTGTTTGGGTCCATTCTGTTTGAGTACAGTACAAGCTGTCTACTGAGAAACAGCTGAATTATTTCATCCTAGTCTCCTAGAAGTTCTGTTTTAGCCTCTTCGAGTGGCTGTGCTTGTGTTGAATAATCATACGTTAATTGCATGCTTTATTTTTTTTCTGAAGTAGCTGAAGTTTAAGATTCGCATTACTTGAATTGTATTGAATGAAAAAGATTTATAAACTGAAAGAAGAATTTTCTGTAGATACTTTCTGGAGAACCCTGATGCCAGTGGAAAGGGAAAACTTATCCATCTGGTCTCCCTACCTGCCAGGGAAGCAGCTTCTCTGTGAAAATGATAATATTTTAAAGCATGGTCCTCCATATTGGATGTAAACATATATTTCCCTCTAACTGTTTCAATCTCAACAACCAACTGTACTGATTGCCAGTGCTAAACTGAAATGTTGAACATTGAAGTTGGCTCGGTTTTTACAAATGAAACTTTTCATGTAGTTTTTTAGTTGTCTTGAGCCTCCTTCCATGCATTTTCCATTGGTCCCGAGCACTTGCAAATCCAACTACTATAGTTGGTGATTATTTCATTTTACTTTCATTTATGCGTATTCATATGCAACTACTGGCTCTAAAGCATATTAAAATTTGCAAAATAAATTAATAGGCTAGAGTTGGAGTACTTTGGAACAGCCAAGAGCATTCACAAAAGGTAATTATTAGAATGTCAGTGCCCCCCACCCCAACAACAAAACCCAAAAAAAAAAAAAAAAAAAAAGAATTATGCTTTAATGTTAATAAGCTCTTTATGCTATTATATGACACAACTATATATTTTTGTGTCCGCAATTTTGTATCAATATTAAGTTTCTATATGAGTTACATGTTATATATTGAATCTAATGTCAAATCTGCCGAGACTAGTTCAGACTTGAGATTTGACTCATTGTATAAACCCCCTATAGAAACATAATTCAGTAACGAGTCCTTTTGCTACCAGGGCTAATTGGTACCTAATTTTTCTGAACAAGGGCTAATTGACACCTTGTGGTATCGCTTTGCCATACTTTGGCAAGAGTGTCATGCATTCACCAATTATCTAGTACTGGCTCCAGTGCACCCTGGGCGAGCTCAAGTAGGCCGAACTTTGACATCTTGGACCAAAGCTTCACGGTTAAGTAAGACAAATGAAAGGGCCGGGCTTGGCCTCTCAATTGGATCAATTTTTGTCGATATGGCCTCCATGTGGATCCATCAATGGTCTTTCACCTCCGTACTTGGCATCGACAGCATGCAATGTTTTAAGGATATTATCATTAGATACACTGGTGATGCAATAATCCTTACAGAGACACTGGAAAAATTCATACGATCATCATCGATGGTACGATAGATGAACATCTTCATCTTCTATGGTTTGACTAACTGTGAGGATCCGGACGGAAGTATATTTAGTCCCACATCGATTATTCATCGAGAAGATCTTGAATACTTATATAAGACTAAGAAACAAAAAAAAATACATTCCGGCTAGTCTTTTTAGGCGAGGTTCTGGATTGTTATAAATGGTATTAAAGCGGAGCTCGCCCATAACCTATGTGGACTAGGGAACACTGCAGCACGGATTTATTCGGGCTGACTACGAGTTGATCGTGGTATTTATAATTAAATCTGAATGGATTTAAACCCTTAGCATAACAAGGATGTGAGAGTTTAAATGAGGAGAGTATATGAGGATTCATGTGGGCATGTGTTTAGTCCCGCATCGGTTATTTTTTGGATAGATTTTGGGTATTTATATAGGATCAAAGAATTCAAATAATACCTTCTGGCTAGCTTTTTTGGGTGAGGTCCAAAATTGTTACACTAACATAATCATGCTCCATGATTTCAATACAAGTACAATAGTCTGGCCAACTCATTATTTTGTGTACCAAGATCCGCTAATTAGCTTGCCCATGAAGTCTCTTGGTAGCTGCACCAAAGAGGATTCAAATTGTGGTGGCCCTTACTGAGTCACTATTCCTAGCATAGTGGAACCATGCAAGAAAAGAAGGCAGTCTCCCTGCTATGTGATTAAAGAAAAGAGAAATTCTTTATCAAAGAAGAAATTAAAAATCGAACAAGCAAAACAATGGTAGTTTTATTTTTTTTACCAACGATTTAAAACTAGAGCAAGACAAGTAAAAAAAAAAAAGGCAATCTAACTTCTCCACAAAATTCAAACTCAAAATTTACAATTATGAAGAATAGCATGTGGACCATTTCATGCAGGTCCACTAATTTTTCAATAAAAATACTACCATTCATTTTTCTAATAAATAATCTAAGTGTTTAAACCATTCAAAAAGCGCAGTAAAGTTACAGGTCAACATGATTTTAAACCAGAGATAAATCTTTACTGGAGTGAACAAAAAAACGTGAAAGCTTTTAGAAGTTTTTAAGGTTGTTCTCTGGATGCTTCCACTTACGAACTTATGGCAAGAGGGTTATGCCCATAAACCTATGAAAAATAATAATAATAACAAACAGTCACATCTTAGCTGCAGCATGTAGTGGGTGCAGATGTATCCCTCTCAACCTCTTCTTTTGGACCCCGGCTAAGATGGGCAGGACATCTTCACCCACCAGCGCCAAAAAGCTCGTAGCCCACTTCTGTTGTTTACCGTTACGCACCAAATTTGGAACATAACACGACTGTTAGCACCGGCCCCAAGGGTTTCGCACAAGCTGCGCCTCCTCCGGTCGCGCCTCAATGATAGGTATTTGAGCTGCTCGGGCAAGAAATTGCGATCCCTTATTTTGTTTTTTTTTTTTTTTTTGAATTTTGAATGAAAGCCAGCTAAGCCTATTGTCTTTGGTCCAGGTCGGGCCCAGTTGGCCTAATTTTGCCATTCTTCTCCCCTCCAAAGAGTTTTGCCTTTGAAACTTGATGGACTTTCATTCTTTAAGTATGATGAACCTTCTTATACTATTTCACTATACTTTTGCTGTGCAACTCAGATCTAAACAGACTCTTTTAACTTTCTTATCTAAGAAACAGAATTCTTAAACAAAATATCTTAAACAAAATATCTATAAGAATAACTTTCTTAAGAGATATAGCAACATATAATGACTAATTCAATTCTTCTGATATGTATTTCAAATAGATAGAAACTTGGAAGAAGCAAAAGAATAGAAGAATCATAATCAAATAGTGCATGAACATTTATGGAGTTGTTTAGAATGATCCCTGTCACTAATTGATCACTTGCATTGGCATCCTGCCGGATCAAAGCGAACACCCATGCATTCCCTTATTTTTGTTTATGGTCGGCTAGTTTGGTAGGTTTTGAATTATCTTTTTTCTTGATAGGGCAATCTTCTGCCATATGTCCTACCTTGTTGCATGAAAAGCATTCTTCCAACTTCTTAAGACAAGGTCCATCATGATTCTTGCCACAGTATTTACAAGTTGCAGCTCTATGATAAGTATAACAACCCAAAGCCTCACTCAAAAAGGCTAGCTAGAAGATTTTTTTTTTTATTAGGGGGGGTGGGGAGGGGGGGATTCCTTAGTCTTTTATAAATATCCAAGATCTCCTTGGTAAATAACCAATGCAGGACTAAACACACGCTCTCATTGATCTTTACATACTCTTCTGTTCAAGTTCTGACGTCCTCGTCAGCCCCACAATTGGCCTGTGGTCAGCCCCAATGGGCCAATGCTACAGTATCCCTTAGTCCACATGGCTATGGACTAAGTTCGCTTTGATATTATTTATAACAATATAGGTTCTCACCCAAAAAGGCTATCTGGAAGAATTTTTTTTTTTTTAGGGATTCTGTGGTTCTGTATAAGTACCCAAGATCTCTTTGACTAATAACCAATACAGGACTAAACACATGCCCACACGGATCATCACATTTACTACATGTTGCATGGTTTAAATTGGAACTAAAATCTCCATAATCCAGCACTGAAATCTAATGCACTTTAGTTCACTCCCTGACTTGTTTATATTTTGTGTCAAACCTCATTTTGACAACAATATTCAACCAAACTTAGATGAGTGTGCTATTTTTATCTCCTTTCTTAATTTGAAATCTCTTTTATGACATTTAAAACTTCCTTAATCAGCACTAAGTCTGAAAACTTCCTAAATGATCGGCCGCTCTTCATGTTCCAAGAGAAAAAGCAAGAACAAGGTGGGGTACTTAATTATCACCTGGACCCATCTTATTTGGCTGCAAGCTCTTTAGAAAGGGCGGAAGAGGACCTGCCATGTTCCTGAAAGCTTGATACACTAACAGAAGGAGAGATATCAACTAGTCTGAAGGGTCCCATGCATATTGGCTAAATGTGACGGCAACTTTTCAAACAAAGCGAATCTAGTTCACATTTGGTGCATGCTATTAGGTAGATCTTCCTTTTAATTAGTGGCATACGCTGCTAAAGTTTTCTCATTACCTTATGCTGACATCTCCCTTCAATCTTTTCTTCTCTAACTGGGGCAGGACTTTGGCGATCCTTCTATAAGATTAATTTGCAAATGAAACTGGTCAAACGGTTTCCTGCAAGCAGACATAATCTAATGCAAAAATCGGGTGGTTGCTCCATCATTAGAGATGCATTGATTGGTTGTCCATTTACATACTCGTGGCATACATTCTCTCAATCAAAAGGCTGGAGCACTGACATGCTTTCCTAAGAGATTCTTGGGGACTATTATTACAAGGATGATGGAAACAATGAGGCAAATTCCCTTTTGGAATTAAATGGATTGCAGTTAAAAGAAGTCTGAGCCATAGTCCAAAAAATTCCCTGGTTTCTAGAGGTTGGAGCAGTTGTTTAGCACGAAGCTAGCAGTGTAGAACTGAAAAGGGACTAAGACTATTGATTAGAATGTTGCAGTGACATTGACTTGAGGAAGAATCTGCCTTAAAATTGGTGTGCAGGATGTTGGCAAGTTCTCTCACAAGATACAATGACTCTGATATTCCTGAACAGTGCACCCTGAGGGGGCCGTAAACTTGAAGCTACGAAAAAGTACCTAGAAAGCACCCAAAAACGTATATATGAAGATAGAGTTTGCTGGTTTTCTGTTTATTTATGCCAAGCAAAGGACAATTTTGTTAAATAAAAGACTTATATAAGTTGGTGGTCTTTTTCTTCTTTCAAAACAATGGAAATTAATAAGTGGAAGGCCACCAATGATTTCATAGAAATTATGAATAATTACTCATGTTATATAAATGCTTGCATACTGCCTTCACATCTTCCTCTAAATAAAAAGTGGCATGAATATATACTTCGGTTACAGCTTCTTCTTCTTTTTTTAAGAGATGGGATGGAAGGAACCCAGGTTAAAATTGGGTGAAAGAATACTCAAATTCAGCTGGTCATTGATATCAACCCTCAATGACCTTACCAACTACACTAGTTGGCACCCTCCATTAAGGCTATAGTCTTGGCTATTAGAAATTTGAAGGTCTCTGGCTGAAGCACTAGTGCTCTCTAGAAGTATCCAACTTTTCAAATCACATGGCTCATTTTATAAGTATTCATGTCCCATAGAGCCCTTCTCTTGGCCAATTTGAAAAGCAGCTCATCATAACGTGCCATTGGCATACGGCCTAGCAAAAGAAACCATCTATTTCGAGACTAATTAGAGACTTTGGGGCTGTTAAATTTAGACCAAGTCTAGTTTAAAAAATTCTATGATCTCAACCTACAGGGTCAGCCTCCTAAAAGAAGTTCTTTGGAATCCTGTGTTTGTTTCATACCGACTTTCTACTAACTAGGCTGAGGTGTATGAGTTTTCTCTGCCCACCTTCCCCACTAGGCTACAGGAGTTAATTTGTTCTCTCTGACCCAGATCAAACCCCAAGTCCAACGTCCACCAAGGAAAATAGAGAAAGTTGGTGGACTTGTCTTTTGGTACGAACCTATTCTTCTTTTTAGATTGGTTTGCATACATTTGAAATGCTTGGCCCTTGGGGACCACGTTAGGGTCAAATCTGCAACATTTGTTATGCTTGGAATACTGAAACCTTGCCCACTTTGCCTCGATTATATACTGTTATATATATCCAGGGACGACTTTTGTTATGCCCGTTCTAACTATAGATCGAGAAGGCCTCTTTCATTGACTTAGAAGCTTCACTAGATCCTGTTAGGTTTGGTGGAGGTGGTTCAGCTTAACTTATAAGCTGGCCTAGCATCAGCGTGTTCTAGCTGCCGAACTTTAGCCGCCAGCGTTGCGTTCAGACACACAACTAAAATGACGTTGGAAATTGCATGGAAGTTAACCACGCGTCCAAGAAGTAATGCGTTATTGTCTTTTTTTCTGAACTTGTCGCGTTGAAATATTTAAGAACGAGGCATTAAACCCAAAGGTCTTGGTGCCAGCGTTTACAGACATGTTTGTACTTCTAGTAGCTTGCCTTGTCTTCACGCAATTGTAATCAGGTCTATTCAGAAATGCTTAATACTTTTTCTTGCTTAGAATAAATGCGTATTGTAACGGCCTACTAAGAAGAGGAAGCCAAGTAGAAGACATGGAAAAGCCTATTCATCTTGCAAAACAGTAAAATCCATCAGGCAGCCATGGTGTCAGATGTGTATGAACAGTATGTCGTAGTTACTGCATCTTTGCTGAAATCTGGAACGAAACCATCATTATTATAGCTTTTTCCGCATAACAACAGGAAAAGCTGGTGGCTAGCTAGATTAAGACCTTGCCACTCGAGGTCGACAGACGTTTTGCATCTGCAGAGTGGGCAATTTTTTAACCAGTCTAGTGAGGAACCAGATGTAGGTTTGAGAGAGAAACCGTACTCTGAGCACTGACATAACATAATTATTAAAGGAAGGACGAAATTTGGTTTGTGGGTCCCGATCTCTCTACCAAACAGGTGCTCGATACGAGAGCGAATTGGCTTGCACCTAATTCATCAGTCCAATCATGATCAGTAATTTGGACCAGAAGCTGGCTATACTTCCTAAAGCTATAGGAAAAGGACCCCTTTCCAAATGTGTTTCTAAACTCCCAAGGTTCCGTCAAGGAAACGTAAGCGAACGTGCCGCTGGATCGACTTATGGACTGTCTGCATCGGCCTTGAGATTATGGAAGCAGGCGAACGTGGAAGGCTTCAAGCTTTCACTGCTTGGATTCCAGGTTTTTTGTGCTGAATTTCCTCGTAAAGGACACGAGATTAATCCATGGCTAAGATTGTAGCTTGCTTGCTCGCAAAAGAAGCATCCTGATTGAGTCACCAGCTAGTTTCTTAGAGGACAAGTTTACAATTAGGAAGTCAATAGTATGTTTGACAAGGAACTCATGAACTTGGACTACAACCGCAACATCATGCTCACCAACAAGTCTCAACCCCTTACCCTCCTTCGATTTGGGAGGACTGGTAAAGGTAGAAGCCGATCTAATTGCCGACAGTGTTAATTATATTAAGAGACTGTTAGTTATTCTTGTTCTACTTTGACCATACAATAACCAATCAGTGCTATCTCCTCGTCACGGTTCATTTTTCTCTCAAATCCCTTCTCTCCCCACTGATCTAATCAGCACTCGAGATCTTGGATCCATCTGCTCAACTCATGTCCAGAGGGGTTCCTCCCATATCGAGCCGTGGCTGCTGTCTGCGTCGAGGTAGAACGCATCGACGACAGGGCCGGCGGCGAGGCCGTCGACGGGCTGCGAAGGGATGCATTGCTGCTGGGATTGAGCCATCTCCATGCAGACAAGGGCGATCAGGTGTGCGTGCTGGGCTTGCATGGTGACGAGGTCGGCTTGCGCTCGGGCCAGCTGAGCCTGGAGCTCGCTCACTTGCTTCTGGAGCTGGCAGATGGCCCCCGCACAACCATACACCGGGTCTCGGATCCTCGCGTTGGCCTCGTACACCATGCTGCTCACTGCGTCGGCCCTCTGGCTCTCCGGCAGCTCCTGTTAAGCATTGGAATAGATCGAATAATGGTTAATGCGAGCTTACTTGTCTATTATTGAAAGCGATGACTAAACAAAGTAACATTCTGCATGTAATTAAACAAATTAATTAGTTTAATCATCCAATGCTACATATAAAAATGCCGCAACAATGGATTAGGTTGCAATATTCTTGACTCTAAAAGTCAACATTAAATATATAATTTTCTCGAGTATAGCTGGCAGTTTGATGATGAATCAAAAGCTGAGGAGGAGAGAGCAGCTGAAATGGGAAGGGTGGCGATCGATCGATCAGTACTTAGTTACCTGCAAGAACTTGATGATGTTGCTAGCGCCGAACACGCGATGCGCCGTGGTGAACTTGAGCGGCTCGGTCGGAGGAAAATAGGGGGCGAGCACGCATTTGTCGACGCACCTCCGGCGGAGGATCTTGCAGGCGGCGCAGGGGCTGAGCACCACAGGAGGAGAAGTTGGAGGGAAGGAGGGAGGAGAGGAGGTTGGAGAAGATGAAGGAGAGGAAGAGAAGTGGTGGTGGAGGAAGGTGGTGGTGGTGTCACTTGGCTCCATGGAAAGCACAACGGGAGAAGGCCGAAGAATGACTGGTGGACTCTCTTTCGGAACGCGGTTGAGTAGTTCCTTGAGGCCAGGAGACGAGATAAATAGAGAGGAAGTGGGAGGGAGCTAGAGAAATGGAGAAAGACTTTGGAGGCAGCGATGATGATATGAGGTAAGGATTGACGAGCCCTGACCTCAGCCGGCTGGAACTTTCTATTCCAAGCGGCGCGGTTCCGGTCGCACCCGACTACCGAGGGGATTTTTGGGCCGTATGGTACGTTTTGATAATTACTGGCTGATTAGTGATTACCAGCTACTACTTTAGCTTCGATTCGCCGGATAAATTTGCTTCTCGTTAGACCGGGGTGGAAAGGGATGGATGGGATATTTAGTTACAGACATCAAAATTTGGTAGCCTGAGCTCCTTCTCTCAGAGAGGCTGCACACCTGTCTTGCATACATGGAAAGAAAACGAAATTGAGGTGGTAACGGGCGTTAGAAGCGAGGCGAGGAGAGGGTAGAGAGAAAAATTCCAAGTATTTGAGAATGTGGCATGCATGTGCCCAGATAAACATGATAAAAAAGTCTCCAACACTTTAAGACTAATCCAATGCTTATGGACAGAAAAAATGTGGAAGGACAGCCAAAATTGAGACATCGCCATGTTTCATGTCAAAATTCTATGATGGCCACCAAATTACGCATCGGTGCTGCTTCTAGCAACCACTGACACACTCATAGAGGCTAGAGGCTACTGTAAACATGGCCGTTGTCGATGTCACATCTCTTGAATTTTATCCTTCCCCTTAATTGGTGAGCAGAGTTCTTCTAGAGATAGAAGGATGGATGGAGAGGAAGAAAGATAAATTTATTTAATTATTATCATTATTATTGTTATTTTAGCTTACAAGATGCATGGAGGAGCAAAAGAGAGAGATCAGAGAGAGACACGGAAAAACTATATTTGAACCCCACCTTGCATTGTAGTTTGTTTTAGTGAAATGATTTTAGTTTTCCATTACACAACTGGCGTAAAATAAACTGGCTCAACCACGTTTCAAATAAATTGAATTTCAACCATATGTTTGACCTTGCTCCTATAATTTTGAAATTGTGACACTAATAATGTTAGATTTTGACATTAGTGATGTAATATGGTACTTTTTTTTCAATAGAAGATGCTGGGAAATCCCCAAAAATTTCATATCGCATGGACAACTATATAAACGATATTAAAATATGATCTATACCTTCTTCGGAACCAAAAAATATTGCCCGAATCAAGCATAACCTACTCTTGCCTTATGAACTAAATCGATGATGTGAAATTTTTATTTTTTTTTAACCAACATGTCACACCTTTGCGACTTCAAAAGGAAACTTCTCTCTTTTTCTCCCTTCAATTGTGACACGGTGATGTCATGCATTAAAAAACTTACAATATTATAATGGATGAGGAAAGGAAAGAAGTTCTTTTTGAGGAGCAGGTCAAGAATTATTTTATTGTGCTATATTTTTTTAATACATTATCTTATTATGTTAGATCAAACGCTAACTCTTACCTACTCTTAATTTGTCATTTCCTTTTGAAAATTTGCAGTAAGCCATGGTGTTCAACGGCAGCACATTCTTAATCGTGAGCATGTGCTTTAAAATTCTCAACTATAGGCCCCATAAAGCATGTAATCTACCCAGTGAATTACTGAAAGGAGTTGATGATGATACCCAACCAAGTTCCTCTATATCATATTTCGATATGAAGTCCCTTTTAGATGTCATTTTACTATGTCGAAATTCATTCTTTCGCTGTGTCATTGGCCAAAGCAAGAAGAATCTTCACTCTTTTCCGAAAACTACCCACCTAATTGCTATGAGATGGACACAAATCCAAAGTCAGTAAATTCTATCACTCTCTAACAACTGGCCTGGCCAGCACAATATGAGGTTAGAGTCAAAATGTAGCTGAAGAAGCTTCAGCTCGTTGGGCACGAGAAAGGGACCTGCATCATTTCTCTAACACCTCTTTCTTCCATTTTTTTTCTTACTTTTAAATTTATCATCTTTAAGTCTCTTATAGTAGAAATTATATTCTACACCGCATGCATCATGCAGCTGTACAAACAAATTATTATCCGCTCTTTTCTGTAACTTATAGAAACAAAAAACTATGATTGGATGTAATTTCTTCTCTTATATGGGTTTTTTTTTTTTATTTCTTTCCACAGGGTGGCCCGTTTTCCTCCGGTTGGAAAAGGGAGTCACGTAGTCCTCTCCCGTAGTGTATGGGTGGAAGGTGAGTTAGGTGTTGGAATTCCGTTCCAATCCCAAGTCTGCCGTGCTTTTTTTTTTTTTTTAATTTCTTGTTTCGATGCCGTGTGGACCCATCCATCCGCCATGGAAGGAGTTATCAAGCGTGAGTGGGAGACCATTCACTGCCAGTTTTTACTTTCAGTCAATCTTAAGCATGGATGCCAAGAAAAGAGACATCATCGGTCATCGTATATCTATTATTTAATTCTCTTGCTTGTTTTATAACACCTCCTCGTGTGACACATTAATTGAGCATGTTATCTTGCAAATGCTTGGATAAATCTTATCTGCTATCCATAAGAAATCTAGTCCCGAACACGTGGCCTTCTATCTCCGGCGCGGTTTGCTTAATGCCAAATGTGGGTCCAACCGGAAGGTCCATTAGATTTTGTATAGTTGTATAATTGATCTTCTAGATTGCACTCTAACTCAAGTCCTCGCTCAAAGTAATATACTAGTAGAGTTTTCCGTTCATTGTTTGACAATCTCCAATCCTAAGAGCTCACAAGCTCCTACAATGGGCACATTGATAAACATAAAAAATCTACCAACTTGAAGCCCAACTATCAGACCTATAAACATTTGAAGATCATGAATCTGGTCACAAAAACCTTGATCAGCTCATGACAAGCTCGAATTTGTGCTACAATGTTTCTGAATCTACATAGACTATAATTCAGTTCTCGCCCAATTAAATGGCTAGCCGAGAGTTATCTGTAATGTATATAATATCATTTTTTTAATTATAAAAAATGAAATAAATAGTACTGAAATTAATTGTACTTCATCTTGTTCCATCAATTTGGATGTGAGTGAAATTGTTATGTTTTAAGAACTGCACCAAAGGCGACTATGTAAACTATTTTTTCTTCTTGATGTTATTTTAATTGCATGGATGGTAAGATAACAAAGATAATAACTGATCATAGATGTCCTTTCAGATATAATATTTTACATTTTTATATCATATATTTCTTTTGTGTTTCTTGATTCATAAAATAATATTTTGGGTTCACTAAGAAATTAAAAAAAATCATAAGTGTAACAAAATAATTTGTTAAATATGTGATTTATATTCAGAGCTCAACCCAGTAGCCGCCGGTCATCTTTAGATCTAATACTGGGTATGGGCATAAAATCTTAGTTGTGTCTCCATTTGGATTTAGATCTAAATACGAATTTTGGGTTTGGATATGGATTTAAACCTGACTCAAACTCGCATGGGGGACACTTGCTATGCACAAGATGCAAAGATGACCTATATTGTTGTTGTGGTTCAAATTTGGCCCGAGGGTGACCATGTCAGAGGAGTCGAGGGAGCTGCCGGAGCATGGAGGAAAGGGATAAGAGCCACCTCCCACGATCGGCGGTGTACTTGCACAAAGCCTCACCGGTGGTTCTGATGAGGGCCCTCTGACGCTCAAGTTAAAGTGAATCTCAGTTGGTCCAGCCAAAAGTCCCCTAAGTATTGCCTGATGGGGCCATTTATAGTCCCAGTAGGGGCGCCCAAGTGGCGGAGGTATAGCCCGTTTTCATCATGAGTGGAGATGGCGCGCAGCCAAAGCTTGCTTGTGGCGCGCAGTACAGTCCGTTCTTGACGACGATAAGGCGTTGATAGTCGTAGCAAGGTATGGCCAGGGTAGCGTGGCGCTATCCTTGACTGTTGTGGGCCAGCAAGCGAAGCATGGCATAGTAGTGCCGTAGTGTACGGCCACATAGAAGGGCGTGGGCAGGCACATGGGTGCAACCGTTGGCAAAATCGAGCTCGTCGAGAGGTCACATCATGCATTTGGTGAGGTCGGCTTGACGGGTACTGAGGCTAACCTAGCATCCCGGATTCCGAGGTGTGCTCGGCAGAGCGCCCCGAACTCAAGGGTCAGAGCGTATTATTGGAGAGGGCGCCCCGAGCTCGGTCGGGGCACGTCGGCGAATAAGGAATGTGCTCCGAGCTTGGTCGGGAAGGGGAGGAGTTGGCGAATGCAGGAGGCGCCCCGAGAGAGCTTGGTCGGGGCGAGTCGGCGAATACAGGGGGCGCCTCGAGTTTGGTCAACAATTGCTAATCCCAGCTATTAAGTCTAATATGCAATGTTGATATTTTCCTTATCAGGGGGCGCCTCGAGTTTGGTCAACAATTGCTAATCCCGGCTATTAAGTCTAATATGCAATGTTGATATTTTCCTTATCAACTTCAGCCTTCAGGACTCAAAATTAAGCTTTTGGTCAGTTATCATGGTATCAAGCCTCAGATTTGCTATAGACGATGAACTCAAAATTAGCCTTGTTACTGTAGTTTTGTTAATTAATATAGTCTTTTCAAGCTTAATGCTCTTGCGTTCTTTGAATTTTATTATCAACTCTAACTTAAAGCCGTCCATTTACTTGGTATAGTAACTTTATAAAGATCGTTCTGAAGCACAAATATCTTCCACCAAAAATGATTCTAGAATCCTTTCTTTAATAAAATGAAAGGAACAGAAAACTTTACAATGAAGCTAACATGATCCAATTAAACTTAAACATTATTAATTCCAAGCATTAATCCAACTACATATGCTAGTCGCTCAAATCTATAACTGGAAAGTCATATCATCACTATAATTGGAGAGTTATAGCATCACCCTTCAACTTAGAATCATTCCACGTCACGAATTCTGATATTTGTGCGGCAGTAACCAGCACCCGACATGCACTTATCTTGCTCCTTGCATGCATCACAAGTAATTTATTAGTATCTGCTTGATTAATTAATTATGTTGGGAAACATTTGATGATAGAACCCTTTATTCGTTCTTTGGTCAGAATATGATCATCATAGAGAAAATTTGGTGGTTGGCATGCTTAATCAAGGCGCAGCTTCACGGGCCAAACCCATCATGGATTTTTTTTTTTTTTTTGATGCATCGGCTGCTCACAATAATCTCGCATGAGCACTGCCATTGGAGTCGAGAAAAAGGTGCAACCCAGAGGTGGGGGGACAGATGGTTCACACCAGGCATATCCAATCCATCACCGTGCTACGTGCCCTCAGGCCCACGCGGGATTTCCCTTTCCGCCTGGATCTCACCGCAGTTTCCAACTTGGCAAAGCACTTCCAGATAAGGCCGGACATTGATGTTGCCACCACTGAATGCTGCAAGGAAAGTCTCATGCATGCACTCTTCTCTCTCTCTCACTCGTACACACACGCAATTTCAATCCTAACAAGTATCACTCTCCTTTATTCCTTCATGCAGACAAGATGGTATGATCATACTGAGAAACCCCTTTTTTCCAACCCCACTTCCTTTTCTCCTGTCTCTCACAGAGCTTTTGCATCCATTTCTGAAGAGAGTGACTGGTTATACAGAAGAGGGGTCGGGTGTGTCAAGAATACACAGGAAGGACTTCTTCAATGGTAAATCAAATCTTGAGAAATCTTTCATAATTGTAGTAGCTGTTATTAGATAATAGTTTATTGCATGATACGGATTGTATCTTATTTTATGGATGCACTATTACAACATATTGTAAATGCTATTTTATAAATGAACACAAACACCACAGCAACAGTGGCGTGGTTTTCCAAACATTCTCATGGGCAAAGGCAATGGTCATTCCAGCAACAACATCCGCCAAATTTGCAAGCAGAGGGATATTCTGCTACGGTGTATTGTGTGCGATATACTCGTAGCGATAATCCTGCCCTTTTAGCTGAGGCCTTCTCAAATTGCTTTCTCGCAGATGGCCCAGATTCTGATGGGTAGTTTGGTACACGGATACAGGGGCATCGGCCCTAGGGGTGGCAATCGGGTCGGGTCACATGCAGGTCGGGTCAGAAAACCATGAACCTGAACCCGACCTGTTTATTAAACAGGTCAGAAATTACAATCTAAACCCGTCATGTTTAATAAACAGGTAACCCGACCCAACCCGTTTAACCTGTTTGCCCAACCCGACCCGACCTGTTTAATCTGTTTACCCAATCCGACCCGTTTAACCTGTTTAGACTTGTTTAACCTGCCCAACCCAACCTGTTTAACGTGCCCAACCTGACCTGTTTAGACTCGTTTAACCTGTTTAGACCTGTTTAACCTGTTTAACCCGTTTAACATGTTTAGACCTGTTTAACCTGCCCAACAGTTAAACGGGTTAAACGGTTTAAACGGGTCGGACATCTAAAATCCGTATCCGACCTAATTAATAAACAGGTTAAACGGGTCGACCTGTTTACGACCCGAACCTGTTTAGGCCAAACCCAAACCTGTTTATGGCGAGTCAAACACGGGTCGGTTGACGGATCGGGTCATATTTTGCCACCCCTAATCGGCCCACATGACACCTGATGTGGCACAGTTGGACAAAGCTTGCACATACAATGGTAAGGATTGTGTTACTGTAGGTAATGGAGCCACACTTTCCATCACTCACATGGGTAACCTTTCTCCGACTCCTAATCTTAAACTTTTGGACGTCTTATTTGTTCCCCATCTCACTAAAAACTTGTTGTATATCAGTAAATTGACATTTGACTTTCTTTTTTCTATCACCTTTACTAATACCTGTTTCACTATACAGAATCGCGACACAGAAAAGGTGGTAGCAACCGGTCGATGTGAAGATGGCTTATATGTGCAAGAGCGTGGAACAAGGCCTTTCTTTCTGTCATTCATAATAATTCCTTATGAGCATCTTATGATATTTGGCATGCTCGATTGGGTCATGTAGCTCATTCTGTTGTTTCTTTATTAAATAAAAATGGCCAATTATCTGTTACATCTTTGCTCCCAAATCCTATTATTTGTTCCGGTTGTCAGATTGCCAAAAGCCATCGGCTCCCTTTCAATACAAATGAGCAACGCTCAGACCATATTTTAGGATTAGTTCATTGTGATTTATGGGGTCCTTCCCCAGTCACCTCTAATATTGGTTATAAGTACTATGGGATTTTCATTGATGATCACTCATGTTTTACATGGCTATATCCATTGAAATTGAAATCTGATTTCTTCACAATTTTTCTTCAATTCCAATCCTTTGTGGAGAGTCAATTTTCTACCAAAATAAAATTATTTCAAAGTGATGGGGGGTCTGAATTCACTAGTCTATGGTTTAAGTCTCATTTGCAACGGGTATATACCACCAAATGTCATGTCCACATACATCCTCACAAAATGGTCGGGCGGAAAGAAAACATAGACATATTATAGAAACTGGTCTTGCCATGCTATTTCACTCTCATACATCTCCTAAGCTTTGGGTTGAAGCCTTCAGCACGACAATCTTCACCATCTATAGGCTACCAACTCCAGTCCTTGACGGTCTCTCACCCTTTGCGGTTTTGTATGGTAAGATGCCTAATTATGCCAATTTTTATCCTTTTGGCTGTCTTGTTTATCCATGTTTACGAGATTATGCCCCAAATAAATTTGCACCAGTAGTACATCTTGCATTTTTCTTGGCTACAGCATGTCACATAAAAGCTTTCGTTGCCTTGACCTTAGAACGCATCATGTATACATAACTAGGTATGCCAAATTTGATGAGTTAAATTTTCTCTTTGTTGGCAATCAACCCACATCGATCGAGAACTCTCTAGATTTCTCATCATTTCTTAAGCCCGATGTGTCCCCCTTTCAACTCACAACTCCATCCGATCCGGCTGATAATCCACAGGCTTCCTTACCTATAATAGCAAAATCCAAACCAGGACCATATGTTACTTGTGCTACTAACCCTGTTAATGTGAGATTGCAGGTTTTGCCTGCTTTGCAGGATGCACCATGCTTACATCTAGAGGCTCAATTTGCTCCATTGGAGACACTGGCTCCAGTTGGCATTATGAAACCTCAGTCCATGTCTCTCGGTTCTTCAGATGTCATCCTGTCTTCCGCTCATTCTTCGGGCTCCACACCATTGGGCTCTGTTGCTTCGGGCTCAACAATTTGAATAACCACCCGATGGTAACTCATGGGAAGGCTGGTATTTTCAAACCTAAGAGTTATTTATGTGCTGTCCTGGATTCACCACTACTTCACTCCTTGTCGACTGTCAAGGAGCCCAATGACTTTAAATCTGCCACAAAACACCCAGGCTGGATTGCAGCCATGGATGAGGAAATACGGGTTCTTACTTTGAACCATACATGGGACTTGGTGCCACGACCATCTAGTAAAAACATTGTGGGCTCGAAGTGGGTTTTTCGAGTGAAATATTTATCTGATAGCTCGGTGGATCGCCTTAAAGCCCGCCTTGTTGCCAAAGGCTATACACAGGTTCCCGGTCTGGATTTCACTGATACTTTCAATTCTATTGTCAAGGCATCTACTGTTCATGTCGTTCTATCTCTGGTTGTTTCAAAGATTTGGCCTCTCTGTCAGTTAGACGTCAAGAATGCTTTCTTAAATGGAATTCTACAAGAAGAGGTCTATATATATGGAGCAACCTCCTGGGTTCGCTAACCCTCAACTGCTTGATCATGTCTGCCGGCTAAAAAAGCCTATTTATGGCTCGAAACAAGTCCCTCGTGCTTGGTTTCATCGCTTCAGCTCATTTCTCTTGAAGGTTGGATTTCTTTGCAGCCATGCTGATACTTCACTTTTTATTTTTTCTCGATCCAGTGATATTATTTACTTATTTCTTTATGTCGATGACATTGTTGTTACCGGTAACAACATCACCTTGCTTGATGACTTCATCGCCAAGTTACACAAAGAATTTGCTACTATGGATCTGGGATCTCTAAATTACTTTCTTGGCTTGGAAGTCTACCGTACTACTGGTGGATTATTTCTTAGCCAAACAAAGTATGCATGTGAGATCTTGTCACGTGTCAGTTACTTGATAGCAAACCGGTGCACACTCCAATGGTAGTCTCACAACGGCTCTCCAATGAAGATGATCCCTATGCTAATCCTACCTTCTATCGATCCATGGTCGGGGCCTTGCAATATTTGACAATCATCAAACCTGATCTTGCCCATGTCTATCAGTCAGTACATGCAGTCTCCTTCAGATCTTCACTTTCAGGTTGTCAAACGCATATTTTGGTATATCAAAGGCACACTATAGTTCGGTCTATTCTTCTCTCCATCCTTATCCAACAATCTAACAGCATACTCTGATGCGAATTAGGCAGGTTGCCCCGACATCAGACGGTCTATCTTGGGCTATGCAATTTATTTTGGTGATAACTTTATTTCATGGAGTGCAAAGAAACAACCGACAGTCTCTTGACGTTAAATGGCTCTCTCATCTCCTACGTGATCTCCCAGTCTCACCTAAACAGCCTACACTATTACTTTGTGACAACAAGAGTGCTATATTTTTGAGTCTTAATCCAGTGTCACACAAAAGGTCTAAACATATCAACTTGGACTACCATTTCATGCGAGAACTTGTTTCCTCTAGTGCCATTAAGGTTCAGCATGTTTCCTCAAATTTGCAGGTTGCCGACGTTTCCACAAAGAATCTTTTGCGTCCTTTATTCTCTTTCTTTCGCTCCAAGCTCCGCGTGCAAGAGCTGTTATTAGATAATAGTTCGTTGCATGATACGATTGTATTTTATTTTATACATGTACTATTACAACAGATTGTAAATGTTATTCTATAAATGAATACAAACGCCACAGCAATTGTGGCGTGGTTTTCCAAACATTCTCAGGGTGGCACGTCTCCACCAAAGCTCAACTTGGCTAGTTATTATCCCTGTGAACTAATTTTCATATCCCATTTTACCCAGACAACCCTATGCGCAACCTTCATTCTGGAGTCCAATTTATCTAAGTCCTTCAAATGGCTTTATTCCAGAAGATCTACGTACTAATAAGTGGATTAAGAGATGCCACCCGGGATGCATGGTTTTTGTCTGTAACAAGTTAGTTGATGACAAGCTATGGATTAATGGCGACAGCGATTGTAAGTTTGCATTCAAATGTAAAAATTGGAGATTCAGACTTTATGTCCGTGGGATGTGGTTTAGCTTGTAGGTTTCTATGAATCTAGAAATACTTGCTACGTACGCACATTCAACAGCTTGCATGCGATGCATCTGCTCTTGACTCGCATGTAGAGTTGAATCCCAAGATGGATGTGATCCACATAATGCGTCGTTCATTTCGGCCTCATTAGGTCGCTGGTCGACGTGTGCTAATATTAATCTGTGGGAACAAATCAACGTAGAGAGAATCCATGGCAGAAAAACTCCAGGGATTATACGCCATGAATTAAATAGCGTCACGGCAAAGTTTCTTATGCCGGTCGGGTTTAAAATACTGACTCAAACATGTAGACTTCTTTCTGAAGAAAATCTGAAGTCAACTTGTCATATTCTTATGTGAGTTGTATTCATGTTTTTTTGTCCCCTAAGATGCTTTAAACCAAAGTCCTCGACCCATATTAGTGTGTTTCTTAAAAAACAATATTCCAAGAGGATCATTAGATCCAATATTGATTGCTTTGGCCAAAACGGATAGGGTCGAACAGAATCCAAGAGTGAGATCTGTCACATCAGAATCTGATCATGTACCAAATTTTCGAAGGCTATATCTTGATTATACAATGTCCGATTGAGATCGATGATTTTTTTTCTAATTATGTATCTTTTTGAGATCTACAACTCAGCTCTAACCTCCTAACAGGTTGAAATCGGTCAAAATTTCATCATTTGGACCTTAAAACAAGCCCGTCAAACTAAAAGTTTTCTTTTGGAAAAAGATTTTTGACCGAGTATATTTTCCAATCTATGAAGAATTAGGTGTTGTGACAGAAGGCAAAGTTAACATGGAAATCGAAATCTACTTCTTATAGGATTTTTTTCGTGATTATTTCTAGTAGTTATATTTATTTTTGAAAACCTAGTCCTATTCGAATAATGAGAGAAATCTTATTCGAATTGGGGTAATGTACCTCAATTTATGATGTATGAGGATGAATCAAAGAAAAGGAGTATAAATCCTACTTTCAAAATTTACTTTCAGCAGCTGATAGTCCCATTCCGTTGTTCTCTTTACTTTCTTTTGATATGGCTGGATGTACTCAAGTTAGAGTTATATGAACTGCCGTTTTTTACCACAAAAAAAAGAAAAGGAGTATAAATCCTACTTTCAAAAATTTTTCACTTTTTTCTCAACTTTTTTTTGAAATATTTGAATTGAATCCTTCCGATTGAATTAAACAAAGACCTAGTAAGTCAACCACGGCATGATGCTTGGTCAAATTGTAGCATTATTTCCAAAGGAATCGTCCATGGGCTAGTTGTCATAGTCTAAATCGTCCACCCACGCCAACTGCTCTCTCTTTAGAGCCAATGTATTAGATAATTGGACTTTCTTCAAGTCTATTCCTACAAAGATTAGGTTGTCCAAGGACTCTGTTTTACCAGCAAGAAGAATATTTAAGGGGTATTTGTATGATGATGTATCACAGGAGAAGAACTTCATGTAGAATGTAGTAAGAACAGCAAAAGCCACTATAAGGATTCAACCAGAGGGGAAAAAAAGGTCCATTTTATGCAAACGAACAAGTTCTCTAGCAACTTTAATTGGCCATTCGGGCATACAAGATATTCTACATTACTACATTAGACTGCAATTCCTTTTCCTAGATTGTGATAATTTTCTTTTGATATTGTTCTCTAACCTTGTGCTTTCAGCCTTTTGATGGATGAATTCCTCTAATAAATAGAAGAATTCTGAGTTTGAAATAAATTGTGGTTTGTTTCACCAATATAAGTTCAAATATGGCTGTAGGGAATCCAATCCTTGTGCTCAACGAGGACAAACAAGGTCAACATCTCGAGAGATAAGTATCCAACTGAGGACATGTTTGAATTTTCTTACATGATTGAGCTGAGAATCTTGTAGGATTCGTAGATTGGGCCAGTACAACCAGCAAGATCATAAACAGCAAGGCCGAGCTAGGTTTTTTTTTATAAAATATTCAGAAATAATTTTAGAGTGGGCCTACCCGAATCCCATGAGGAGAAAAAAAAAAAAAAAAAATCTGTTGAGGACTTTTTTTTCTTCCTAACCCACTTCAAAGCTATTCCTGGATACTTTTCCTAACCCGGCCTGTAACCTGTGATCTCACTAATTGTACTGGCCAAACCTACAAATTTTATAGGATTTTGAGCCCAATCTTATAGAATAATCCAATTAGACCCTGAATGTGCTTTAATATGAGGGAGGAAAAAGAAAGAAAATGAAAGGAAAAAAAAAGAGAAAAAATATTTTTTTAAAGAAAAAATAAGACGGACAACCATCATTTCTTTGTATTGGGCCAACATAAACGTACATTGGACTGCAAGCCAAAGCCTAGTATGGCTAAAGCCCAAAGCCGTTCTTACTTTTCTTTTTTCGTCAACCAGCTCAATCCACATCTTCGGAATATCTCGTAAACACCATGCATGCATGGTGACCGTCTTACATGACCACATTCAACCAGAATTTCTAGGATGAGTCTTTTGGAGACAGCAAGAACTGAAACAAAATGGGTGCATTTTTTCAAAAACGGGTGTATCTATAAACTGCAGGCGCATGGAGAGAGGATTTCTCGGATTACGCTTGCTGACTTCACCCCCCCTCAAACCCTCTCTCTTCGGCAAATAGATAACGTTGCCACTCGCTCTTCTTTCTCGTTCTAGTTGAGATGGTTATTTAGATTCCTTTGGGAGCTTTGACGATGGCCATGTCGGATGTCCTCCTTATCAATCCAGTGGCCTTGGCAGCATGAGGATAAAAAGAGTATGGGTGTCGTGCTTTCCAAAACAAGCATGTCTTTCGAAAGATAAACAAAACTGCTGATTGGGTCGTCTAATTTGCTGCCCATCATTCTGAAGAATTTCTTTAGACCCAACAAACCTCTGTTTCTCTTTCATTGCGTAGCCTTCTTGCTAGTGATGTAGCTAGCTATGCTCATGCGAGATCAGTATGAGAAGCTGATGTATCAAAAAGAAAAGAAAAAAAAAAAAGAAGCATGAGTCCTCCATCTCATGAAAGCAATTTGATTTGTTACAATGGTTTAATGTTTCTATTTTCTATAATAATTTCATGCACAACATGTTCTCAAACTTGACATCGTGTAAATCCTAAGCCATATAAAAATGTTCTATCACTTTGCGTCATTAAGAGCATTTTTATGACAAGAAGTTAGAATCTATTTACTGTTGTAGAAGAAACCATGTATGTCTCATTTTGTTTATTAAGCTTGGCCGAAAGAGAATTGTGCTTTTAAAATCTTTCAAAAAGAGCAGTATGATTTGCAACGGTAACCATGTACACAAAAAACATACACAGAAATCCTGTACATTATATTCTGTCCATTCAAAACAAAATCCTGCACACAAAAAGGCCCTTCTCTCAGTTCTAACTTGCAAAATGGGTACATATTATGTACATAGATGAATAGGTGCATCATCTATAAATACAGTGATGTGTACATATTCTAACTGATTCTAGCTCCCTCAAATATATATTTGGCCTCTTGTTTGGTGCTACACAATAACGTACTCAAAGGGAAGCTACCATGGATGCAACCTCTCCATTTTGTCATAAATACAGTGAGAGGGTTAGCCAGAATTGGCCTACCGCTTCTCACACAACTGTTCACTGACCGCATGCTCAGTCCTGTCCATTGCCTTCTTTGCTAGTTCGTAACCAGCAAAATTCATTGCCCCAAGTGGTGCGATCCAGAAGAACCTGGGAACAGCTCCCTTGAAAAGACCAAGGAGTCCTTCTTCATCGAGAATGGTGAAGGCCACCATCTGCATCGAAACCGGCAAGCCCTGAGGAGCAGTCATCGTTCTTGTCTTCATAACATCAAAAGGGGTGGTGACAACCGCAGCAATCCCACCAGATAATGCTCCCACCGTGATGGTCTCCCAAGGCTCCAGATCCCTCCTAAGAAAGTTCCGGACAGCCTTCAAGTAAAAATCAGATAACTATTCATACAGATATTTTCTTCAAGTCAAAAGAAAGAAAGAAAGAAATGAAAATGTATTTACACAATGGGTCCTATATGAAGCTGTATCATGCAGTTTACTAACTTCCAAAGCATTCACTATAAATATAATTTTCAGCATCACTTCTTACTATAATGTTGAAGGTTGTAATAACATGTTACGATGGAACTAACAATCTTGCTGCATGACTGTAGAATTTTATGCAAGGTGTGTGTCTAAGGCAAAGAAGAAACCAGGAATTACCCTTACGTTAAAACCTCTCTTGTCATAGATTACTGCATACATTAGATAGGTGCATGAGAGAGGTGCTTTTGGGGTGGGTGATCGCTGCATACCTTAGATACTTGACTGATGAACTTTCTAAAGTCGCAATAAGTGTCAAGTGTTGTATAGATCAATCTATTGAGCAGAAAAAGGGGTCGATACCCCTGAGCGGTAGAGTTGGTAAAAGAGAGAACAATAGCATCAGAAATGAATTCATCTAGAGGAGCACAAAAAATTCGCTGTTGAAGATATTATAGTTGAGAATCACATGAGTTAGCATGGACATTTGAAATAGATATCCAGAGGTATTGGGCAGGAAGAGCAACTAAGATTTTGTCCAAGGGCGAACAAATGAGAGACATAAGAAAAATCAGCAGATGGAGGTAATGTGGTTCTTAATAGGAATGGATGAGGAATTATTATAAAGTCAAAAGCATATAGGCAACTTAAAATTGACATATACAGGTGAAAGACTTTCTGGTTGTTTGGTATAATCTATCTTTTCCATTAAGCTCCAGTTCTCTGCAATCTTCTATCTTTTCCATTAGGGTCCAGGAAGTCTAATGAGAACCGGATCACCACTAATCTGATCATCAATACAAAAACAAGGTATGTGAGACATGATTAAAAGGCAACTGTCTTGAACCAAAATGCAGTTACAAAACAAGTACTTGCATACCCTTCTAGTATATCAAGGGATTGCATCCTACCATTATCCAGACATGAAGCTACCTTTTTCCCTTCTGCATAGAGACTCATGCCAGCAACATAGAAGGGAACTTCTCGACAAAGTGTGGCACCAGTGCCACGAAAGAAACCTTGGATACCATCTCGGTGCATAGTACCCACAATTGCCTCTCCCATGCTGTCAAAGATGCCTGCTTGTAGTCGCTGCTTTAGTACCTCGCATGGAATCCGTACCGCTGTTCCCAGGACTGTACTGCAGAAGGATGCCAAAGATTGAACCTAAAAACATATAGGATCTCAGTATATTGCATCTGCATCAGTCGATTCTTTTACAAAGATTTTAGGATGTGTTTCCCATAACATAGCACTTTGAAAATTCATTTTCTAAACCAAAACAAATAAATCACCGTACATAAGAACACATGGAAAATGCCTCAGAAAAGCACAGACAGGCCTGCCAATATCTAAAGAATGGTAGCATATGAGGGAATAGTGCAGAAGTCACTGACAAACTTCCCCATCCCACTTTTTCTTTTTCATCACTGTTTCTAGCTTCATGATATGCTTGCTGCTTATTTTCAGTATTTCACATACAGGTTGCCACAGCAGTTTCTCATGCACGACAATGTTACGTTGATCCATTCTCTCATTTATCCACATAATAATTTTTTTTGAGGCAACTACTTTCATTTTACCAACACATCTTACAACAAACCCCTATATGCCCTAGTATAAGTTAAATAGCAACTGTAGAACATTCAACAAAAAGATAATAATGTGAATCTTGGATACAGATTCATGATCTGGGTATATGTCCCTAGATGCAAGGACAGAACCAGTAGCGGATGTTGATGCAACGCAGTCCAAAAAATTCAAGGTTTACAGTAAAGAAGCAACAAACTCATTATATTTTGATAAAAATTTCCAAAGCAAAAACTAATGTAGATGATTTAATAGAGGACAGTTGAAAGTTGAAGATTGTGGGGTATAATCCAACATAATTATTAGGGTAATGAGTTAGGAACATAGAAACACAATCTTTTACCTGAATCTCTGGAAGTGTAGGGGAAATATTTGTCAATACAAGCTTGCTTGCTTCAAATATACCAGTCCGCAATCCATGGCTGTTAATAAAGAAAAAAGTTACATAGACTACTGCCAAAAGTTACACAGAGTGCTGGCAGCCTCCAACATATGAGAGTTAAGAGAGAAAAAAACCTTGAAAATTGTCCCAGAATTGCTGGGATGGAACCCCTGTACAAACCCTGAAGCCCAATTTGTGGAAGTTTTGACACTACTTCTGGGAATGACAATGTCGATGCTTGCACACGTGTCTAACCGAGCAACAACCATTAAAGTGGACCCAGTTAGAGCATGTGATCATATATACCAAAAAAATATATGAAATGGGTCTGGAGAACGGTCATAAGACCATAGATATTCAGAATGAAACTAGTATGACGAGCAAAATGGAGCAATTATTATCACAACCTTGTGGTGGAAATGCCTATCAAATGTGTCAATCATTTGTTCTAGCATCACACTGTTAAACAAGAAAAGAAATAAATAAATACGGAAATAAATTACAACTGTTATGAGATAAAGTATCTCAACAATTATTGGATAAATTCAAAAAGATTTTACTACAGTAACATATATTGGAGGATCACGCTACTGCATATCATGCCTGAAACCAAAGATTAGGTGCATTGTTTGAAGAGATAATTTTGATGAAAAGCATTGACCGTGTACGTGGAGAACTGAAATTGGTGTTGGCTGATACATGCCATATCTGAAACATGAAAACATAAAAATATATAAATGTATAATTCTAAGCAGGGTTTAAAAAAATTGTGTAGAATTTTTCCAACAGGCCTTTCAACCTAACATTACTCCTCCCATGTACAAATAGTACCTACTGATCCAACAACAAATGTGTATGCTTCAAAAGTTAAAAATCCGTATCTACAAGGTTATGGTAATGAAATGGATAAAACAAAGACAAACATACACTCAACCTTCCTTCGGATTATCCCAAATTAAAAAGAAAACAAGACAAACTTTAACCGAAGAGATGATACCATCCTGTTATTTTCAAACATTACACTAGCCCAGTAAAATATCATACCATGGGTTGAATGACTATGCTGGATGCAACTCAGATTAAAGTCCATGTTTAAAACTGCATGATAATTGACTTGGTCAATCAGTCCATTCTGTAACTTCTTTTTCACTCATTTTTCCATTTTAAGAGGTGGCTAACATTCACAGAGTTGAACAAGAAGTATATGTAAGGCCATGAGCTAATTCACATGCACAAAGCAAGGAAGCAAAAGGGAAAAAGGGTGGGAGGGAGGGAGGGAGAGAGAGAGAGTTGCCTTCATTGTATCAAGAGGATGCATCACAGAAGTAGAAAGTGCACATGCAAGGCCTCCCGCCAATGCAGATTTGAGAACACCCCCTGCAGCTATTTCCACAGGTGGAGAAACAGAAACAACTGTGGCTGCTTCAAACCAGATATTCCTGTATGTAATTTGATGCAGAACACCATACTCAAAGGGCAAACCAATTATAAAATCTGGCATTTAAAAGACAATTTCCAGCAGATAATGTGTGCAAAAAAGATTAAAGTCTTGACTTGCATTTCTTGATGGCTACCATACTACATTTCTAGTAATAAACTAATGATCCTTATAAAGATAAGACAACTCTCGTGGTAGAAATTTTAGCTTCCAATAAGCATAATCTTATTAATTAGAATGCAATCTAGATCTTTACAGAATTACTCAACAACAAATTTGTTAGTCTGATTTATCCTGCATGCATCAGAATTAACAAGATTCAATGGTTAAATAGAAGCAATTATGAACTGAAGGAAAATATTTTCTGTACCACAAAGAAGGGTAGTGAACAACCAATCTCCTACATAATTTACGTCAGCAATGCATCATTATTTTCGATTCAGTATCAAGTGGGGAGAGAAAAGATTTGCAGCTAAATTATTGACTGTTGAAGTTGCGAGAACGTGGCCTTGCAGGAGAAAGAATAGTTAGAATCCTGCCGAGGCTTGTTAGATCACACCTGGAGTGTGGAAGTTGGGGATTTCACATATTTATTATATATGAACATTTACCGTGCCAAGGTGATTATAAGCAGTATAAAAAAGATTAACCCAGTCAACATGAAGAAACTCCTCAAAGGTGACAACTCATGGGATGGCGGTAAAGTCTCGGCCATTTATTTCTTGTGATAAAATTTACTTCAATTTAGCAGAATTTTGTTATTTTTCACAAGTCCATCTGCTCAAGCTACTTGTTACATTATGGAAAAGTATATATCTAATATATGGAAAAGGTGAGATTACAACCTTTAGTGTGTGAGGCCATGCTTAATTATGAGATCTGCTTCAGCAATTTACATCATTACCTGTACAATAGAAATTGGGACAGCCATTTCTCACTTTTGTAGATAACTTAGACAAATTATCCTCAAAACCTCGGTTCAAAATTCAAATTAGCTAGAGTTATTCTTCACTCACAAAATATTTTCTACTCATTTCTTTACAGAAAACATAAAAGTTTAGATTTCTCCTTCCCTAGTAGTGTGAAGACCTGGCTAAAGCTGGTGAGTAAATTAGTATGACCCATAGGATGGTGGTGGAGACTATGTCATTCGTAATCTTTCTTGAAAACTTACTCATGCACAACAAAATTTAAAGTCCAATTACCAGAATCTATCTTTTGTCTGCAAGACATCTTTTTCAATGTTTCTTTTCTCTCAGACTAACATTTTTCCTAGACCCTGAACCCTTGCCAAATCAGCAAAAAATTGTCATCTAGTCCGTGTAATATATGATATGTTCCTGTACATGTTGATTCAGTGTCTTTACATATCGACAAAAGTTTCGCCCCAAAGAAAAGGTGAACCATAAATATTCAAAAATGGATACATTCAGATATCATGAATGCAGCCCACATGGTTGGTTTGGGACAGTTCAACCAATTTGCATCTTTGTAGCCGTGCATGCATCTGTGTGCATCAGCATGTCTCTCTGTGTGTGTGAGAGTATTCTGATTGTAAAAATTGATGTAAATGAATGTCTTTAGCAAAGGAATCTAGAAATTGGTAGGTCCTACCTTTTGACACTAACAAGGAGGGCCAAAGAAAGAAAGGAAGGAAGGCACATGTCAAATCTGGAGAAGTTACAGATTACGTGTATTGTGGTCTATCATTCAGATAAAAAATTTATATTGAACACAAAAGATTTGAGTCAAAAGTTTTCCTGAAAATTGGGCCGATCAGAAATGGGAAAACATGCAAAGGGAGATATTATATATGGGAACTTATATTGACATACCGAGGATCATCTTCAAGGCGCTCAGAAGGAAGAAGCAGCATGAAATTCCGAAAATGGCTATAAGAAATAGATCCTCTAGCATCTGCATTCAGATAACGCATCATAGCAATAGCATTATCTTCATTTGCAGGAAGGCCAGCATTTTTCAGTGATGCCAAGATCTGATGTCTTTGAAGTGTTCCAGACTTGCTCAAACACAGAGTTGTATAAGCTCGAAGCATAGTTGGCTCCTTCTGCTCCATCAAGGATAAAAATTGTTTCCACCCAATTGATTTTGAAAATAAATGTTTTCTAGCGCGGCACAAAAATTCTCGAGCATACTTCCTTGGTAGTCTTCTCTTCTTCATAGCAATTTCAAGGTCTTCAAGTGTTACCTGGCCATCTCCATCACTATCCAGCTCCTCAAAAAATCGCCTTCCTGTAGCAATTTTTAAGAAATTAATCATATGCAATCATGCAACTGTCACAAAATTTAGAAGGCATGCTATTTCAAAACCACCTGAATGAGGTAACAAGCAAAACTGAATATGAGGCAATTGAGTATGCTGACTGTTTGTGAATCAAAATCTGTAAATCGTTTATGTCAACAATATCCAAGAAATTTCCAAAATCTGGGTAACATGGAGACATCATGGATTGATGAAGTTACAGAGCATCAAGTAAACAAAAAGTTGCATTCTATGTTATTAATAATACCAGTTGACATGAGAAACCAACTTTTCTTCTGGATAACTTCATTGCATTAGATGACTTCGAAAGATGCGTTGTCCAATACTCTGTTATAATTTGATCAATTTTTTGCACTTTTATCCTCAGCTGGCATGAGAAACCTAGGTTTTCTTCTGGATAACTTCATTACATTAGCTGACTTCAGAAGATGGGTTATCCATTACTCTGTTTCAGTTTGATCAATATTTTGGAATTTTTATCCTTCTAAGATTTCCTTCATAATGTATTTTCACAAGAATGCAGTTGGCATAGATGACCTTATGAAATAGTCTAGGTCCTGAATATCAAAAACCACTTTAAGGAAGATGGCCTTAGGTCGGCCAATTTGATTGCAAAGGCAAGCACCACAATTTTTTCTCATACCTTTTTATCGTTCGCTCATTTATATCTCATTAGCAGCTTCATAAAATCCGCCTTCCTTAATGTCAGTTGTATAAATTCCTTAATCTCAGTTATATAAATTCCCAAATGCTCTATCAAATTCTTTCTTCGAGAAATGGTACCAAAAACAATTACATTTTCCTCAAATTATTATTCCTTTGGCTTAAGCAAGAAAACAATATATGTCGATGCAAAGATATCTGTCTTCCTTTGACTAAAGTTATTGTTTAACAATTACTATGGTTAATCACAAGTTGGTCAAAATGGTATGAAAGATAACTAATACCTTCTGCTTCTGTATAACGGAAGAAATCCTGAACAGAGAATAGTTTCTTCTTATCAGGATGCTCTTTCGAGGACCGTCTCAACTGTGGGATTAACTCAACCAGCTCTGTAAAGGAAACAGCTGAAAGTGTGGATCGCAACTGCTCGACATTTGACAACGGTATGTTTAAGAACCCACTTGCGAGCTTCTGTGGTGAAATACTACCTGGCCCTTTCCTACTGCCATTGGAGGCTTGGAACTCGCACTCGTCCTTTGCAGAAGCTACACCCACCAAAGCACCTCCTCCTACCCTGGCAATCCCTATATTTGCAAGGAAAAGATCCACATCTGCTTTCTTCCCTTTAAAACACCTAAGGAACTCCAGATGATCAAATCTAGAAGGATCACTACGACTGGAAACCAGCGATTCATGACAGCAGTTTGTATTGATTTTCTTGCACATTTGATCGAACATCGGAAGGTTTCGTGCGAGATTATCAACCACATAGCCGCAAAGCAGTTCCATCGACAAGAAATCTTCTTTCTTGGAAGCCACAACAATCGGACACTTATCTCCCTTTTGCTGCGATCCTTTCAATTCAAGAACTAGAGAGGGGGATTCGGGGGGCATGCCTGCTACCTCCTGACCGTGGTGCTTCTCGGAACGCTTGTTGGAAGACTTGAAGGGGGCCGGAATGGCCTGGACGAAGCCATGGACCAACAAGGACCAGGCAGCCCCGAGTTGCAAGTAATTTTCGCATTGCCCATCCATCGCCTTCTTCTTATCCGATGGCTCGAGATCGAAGTCTCCAGGAAAGGATTTTATCGGATTCGTGACTGATAAGGACCACGGTCTCCTCGTTTCATCGGCCTCCGGGGTCCGTTTCTTGTCTCCGGAATCGAACTCGAGATCCTTGGAGGCACGCCGGAGGCCGGATTCCAACGAGCCGAGAGCATCCCTCACGGAATTAAGGAAAGGGCGGGGGTCGTAGACCATCACTTAGAAGGCGCCCAGCGTTTTACCGGCCCGATAGGAAGAAAACAGAGAGCCGGCAGCCGTGGCCGGAGGTTTACACTTCACGCGGCTCTCGCGCACCTCCGAAAGGCAAAAAGAGAGGTGGCAAGTGAATGGAGGCGGGCTTTTGGGCGGTGGGTTTTATTCCGCTTTCCTTTCTGAGACCAAAAAAAAAGAAGAAAAAAGAAAAGAAAGACAAAGAAATAGTTGGATAACGCAGAGATTTAGCTGACGCGAGCGTCGAGTAGGCCGGGGCCCACACACTCAAAAATAGTAATATAAAAAGCGTAAAACTAAATAGACATGGCAGTGGGAACCCACGGCCGCACCCGCTGTGACAGGCGCCTGGGGAACGTGGGGTAAGGGGCTGGGGTTCTATCGTTGGGGTTGAAATAAGGATTCACATTTTTTCGCACGAATCAAACGTTCCATTGGATCGCTCGACACCTGCGCTAAGAGCTGCACAGATAAATAAATAAAATAATTTAAAATACTTTGGTATTTGTGAAAAGGGCTATCTAATGATTCCCATTGCGAGAAAAGATTTTTTTTTTTTTTTTTTTTTGCGCAAAAGATACAATCCGAATTCGAGTAAGGTTGGCATGGTTGGACCAGGAGCGCAATAGGGTGAGACACGGATGCGACGCGCACACCAATTCTCGAAATCAAATTTGGTGGTGGTGGTATTTTTCTAATCGTTGGATTTGATAGGTGTGGTGCATGAAACTAGAGAGATGGTAGAGAAAAGAATTTGGATGTATGATGCGAAGATTTCGATGGGGACTGAATAGAGAGAAGATGGGATTCTTTGTGTTCTATTATTAGATATTTTATTTGCTGTTTTTGATAATATACTTATACTTGTTTGATTTAATTTATCTTATTTATTGAGGGAAAAAAAAAAGAAAAAAAAAGGGAGAAGACGGTAGGATCCCGCGATCTCCTGTTTAGCTTATGGAACGTTATAGAAGCTAACATAAATGGATTAGTCCCTGGGTGCCTTGATGCGATTTATTAGATGGACGGTGGCTGCGGTGCTAAAACTTTTGCACCTCGCTTTCTGAAGCGAAAACTCCAGAAGACGCCTGGCGATTCACTATTGACGCTCGGATATGAACTGATTTGTAAAAGCGGACTATGTGAGGGAGACTCGACTACAGTGATTCGCTGAATTCAAAGCGGACATATCCGACTAGATTTGCATCCTCTTGTCTATAATATCTGCTATCTTGTAGGAGAGCCGGACTCCTTTCGAGCTACGTATGTCTTTCAGGAGGTGACCAGTACGGCGGACTGGAAGAGTTTGGAGTGAGTGCCGGTGGCAGTAGAACATGTTTTGTTTTGTAATTATTCTGGACATACTCACGGCTGATATAGTGCGACGCCGGTATACAAAAAAAAAAAAAAAAAAAAAAAAAAGAGCTTATTATATTCGTTGCAAAGCAGCCCTACTAAATAACTAAGTTCATGTTCTGCCTCATAATGAAACACCTAGAACAATCTCAACTCTAGATTTTTCTAAAAATAATTTTATTAAAAATTGAAAAAACCATGCTTTGAAGTTTAAGTATGTCCATGCATGGTCATCTAGAGTGACTTACAGTTGCTTGGCCTAACCCAAATTTATTACAACGATCCGAGAGTAATAGCTCTAAAATAAAATTCAATGGACATCCAAGCCGAATCCAGTGTCCATGGAATTATATCTGGATCATCCAAGTCAAGCCCACCTCCCAATTCTGCATGGGCCAATCTTCAAGATAAATCTGTTTGTGCACTTGTTACTTGAACATCCTAAGAATTTCCTCAAGAGTAATTTTGATGTTAGTGTTCTGAATAGAAATAATTGGGGTAGAGCTGGCTCTGTTATAAAAAGGATAAGTGGAGCTTTAGTTGCGGCTAGTGGAGTTAATTGATTGATACTACAGTTTCTAGAATAAAACTTAGTGCCGCATGAGAAGGCATGTCATATGCTATAAGAATTCTAAATGTAACTCACATTATCCTTGAAGGAAATTCTTTGACGACCATTAGATGGTTATCTAGGTCAGCTTCTTCTAATATTGGTTCTCATCCACTTCAACATAGATTGTTAGAAAATGAAGGTAACGTTTATAGAGAGGCAAATAACGTTTTAGATTGGACAACGACTTACATAGCTAATCACACTGAATTTACTCTATGGATTATTTTATCGGATGTTTTTACCAAATTTTTTAATATTTTATTTTTTAATTCCTATAGTTGTATTCATTCTAGATTAGCTTAATGATTCCAATTAAAAAAAAAAAAAAAAAAAAAAAGCCATTCAAGGGCCCCAAGATTAGTACTAATCAATTTTTGTTTTTTTCCGGGACTCTTTGCCATTTGCCAGCTTATCCATATTTCCTTCTTTTCTAAAAAGGTACATGCCGCAGCGTGCTTGAACATTTGAATATGTGCTAAATATGTCAACTTACAAAAGCCATGTGTTTTTTTGGCTAGCATTAGCTGGCTCGCACGGAAGAAATGTACGCAGAGAGGCAGTTGCTTGGAGCTACCTGGACGAGCAGGTGCAAATTTTGGACTCTGGAGCCTGGATTGAGAAAAAGTAACCGTTATCGTGGCTTTTGACCCTTTTTATCGCCTCTGGAAGTGGAAATTGGCGATCATGGTAACAGTTGACGAGCTGAGGGCCGGCCTGATCTGGATGCTCCCTTATACTACAGCATAAAATAATCTATTCCGAATTTCATTTTCTTCTTTAGAAACTAAATAAATAATTTTTAACTAGAGGAAGTCCAAATCGAATTCTCTAGCCAGGGCAAGTTTGGACGGATGCGAACTTTGTTTTATACATGTAAATCATAAAATATCAATCGAACAGCTCTACAGTATTGATTGTGATATCTAAAATTGCAGTTGCAAAATTATCCTAATAAATTACTTTCAGAATTAGAAATGCAAATAGGCCGGTAAACCATAGCTTAACCTAGTCCTGAGTTAATATGACCCAATCCGATAGCATCCTACGCACGCTAAATGAGGTGTATATCTATGTGGTACCTCAAAATCTAAAGCTACATCATGGTATATAAACATCCACTGGAAATCATGCATGTCCCCATCTTCTTTGCATTCTTGAGCCTCAATCTTTCAGGTGGCAGCATGGTCCCATTCATTGGAGCCTTCGGCAGGACACTACTGTTGGATCCTTAAAAATCCAAAATATCCGCTTACTCAATGCCGATAGCAAGGTCTGGCCATATAGGCCTACATGGAATAGTTGCTTGCTATCATATTAAAATTTGGATGCCCGGAAGGCAGGATTTGGTTGTATACTTGTATGGTGTTTTGTCAATAAATTCTCTACTATTTAATCCTTCGAACATTTAGTCGACCCTACGCCATCTATGTTCCCTCTCAACCATGATATCTCTTATGTGCCGTATTTTTGATCTTAGACCTTAGCTCAATCTTATCCTTGGGAGCAACCTCTACGAATAATTCGTTCAATTTCAAGATTATCAATCAATAGACCTATGTATCTCTTGGAAATTTTGGTGAGGGGAGGTTATGGCGAAGTTGTACTTGTGTACAAGAAAGGAGTGAAAGAGTTGTTCTTCATCAGAGAGCAAGTTTTCCCACAAGCTTATTGCGAAGTTGTACATGTAGCGGCTCGTGATAATTTCAACTTTCAATGCAGACATTGATCAGCACCTTATTGTGATTTCATAGTCTAATTTCAAATATCTTTCCTTTCTTTGATTCGCAATGTCCCACGAAGGTCCCTGCTCTAAATATGCTCTGACTCAAGGACAAGGTGCCCATAATTACAATTTTCACAAACCATTAAGGAGTTGTCTCGTTAGCTAACATTTAGGTAAAGATGATATGATTCTGGTAGCACAGTAGGATCTAACATTAAATCTGATGTCAAGCTATCCAGTATACACAGCATTGATTTTTTCATTCAAAGGTGCAAAACATATTAAGCTAAATTGACCTACTTGTCCTGTAATGTGAGACATACACAAATATATTTTACCTAAATAATTTTGGTGGGGTAAGTAATTATAGCATTAGAGGAATATAAGTACATTAGCTAAAGTCTCTGGGTTAGAGAAGTTTGTGGGTTTGTGTTGGAATTCTATTGTTAATGTAAAGAAAAGAAACTTAGAAAGCAGAAATATATGGGAATTGGCATGAGTAATTACATTGGTGGCAACCCGAGTGGCCCACCAAATCATACATTAGGGTCAAAAATTGGATCTGCTTTAATATCTATTTGGGTTGGATTTGAGTTATACTTGATTTCAGCACAACCCGACTAGGCCAGATTGGATTAAGGTCTAAAATTAAAATCTAAACATGAAATCGAATCAGGTTGCTGTTAAACATATCCTTGTTTGACTTGACCCAATTGTAATAATACTCTGACAATGCAGAGCATTGCAATTACTATTATAGCTTAAGTTTCCCACCAGAAACTTACTAGGTTGATATTTTCTCGTCCTTTGAGAAGTGTCGGTGGTTCAATGATGAGTGGCATCAATCCTTGTTTTGATCTCCAATTAAGCAAACTTATGCTCGATCTGCCCAGTTTATATGGCTTACATTTGGATGCAAGTGGTAGATTTGCATACCTATAAAAAAAAAGCTAAAAATTTTGATTCTAGCTTAGAATGGAACTTACGCGAACTTAATAAAGCCAACCTTAAATAGGATAAATGAGGTGTGCCTATGTTGGTTGCAAATTATGCTTATCTTGCTTTGAGATGTACGCCTACTAGCATGTGATTTGCATTGGCTAGAAGTAAATATTAATGTAAATCTCGATGCTACACTCGCCCATCTGATATCTACTTACTAGACTAAAAAAAAATTTTTTGAGCGCACAACCAACTCGATTTCTTACGTTTCTAATCTGAGAACTGATCCATTGAACTTGGGGGTAAATGATGCACCGAACAAGAATTTGGAGTTTATCAAAACTATGTGCACCTTAACCTATTTAGTGGGGAAAAAAAAGCATGCATTAGTTGCTCAAGTGGCTAGGTGGTGGGGACTTGTCAACTCGTATGAAGGCATACCATTTATGAAATATTTTTCCTCACAAACACATATCAGTGGGTCCCATGAATATGGTGCTCATAGAAATTGACCTTGCCAACCACAAGTGAACCGGGGCTTGCTTAATTCAGCGGTACAGTGCATTCTAGGTGGTGGGTTCCAATCCCAAACAAAAAAAGAATGGCTGTTCCCCTCTCTGCTTGCCTTAATAATAACTTCAAGAGATGACTTGGTGATTGGTAAAAAAAAAAGTTGAAGTGCCAAGCCACCTTAAAGCAAAGGCATCCTCTCACCTAATGATTGGTATATACCAAACCGAGCCGTTGGCTCCCGCCTTCTTTTAACAATCCGATTTCACCTTCCTTCCAACTCAGCCAAGTATAAAATCTCTACCCTTTGCCCTCTCCCACCTCCACTGCTCTCTCTCTCTCTCTCTCTTCTCTTCTCTTCTCTTCCTTCTATTATTTTTTCCCCACTCTCCGTTGTTTTTTTTTTTGTGTGTGTGTGTGGGTGTGTTGGTTTCTTCTTCTCAGAAAAAAAAAATGGGCAACTTCGATCGATCCAAGAAGAGGATCCAGGTATGGAAGAAGGCCCTGCTCCACTTCTCCCTCTGCTTCGTGATGGGCTTCTTCACCGGCTTCGCCCCCCCGAGCACCGCCTCCCTTTTCTCCGGCGAGCTCGTCTCCTACCAACACATAAAGAACTTGGGCATCTCGGCCAACCCCGTCAAGGGCTCGGAGAAGCCAGTCGAGCCTGCGGGCCTCAACCGAAGCCTCATGGCCGAGATCTCGACGGAAAACCAGACCGCCACCAAAGACCTCACCGAGGCAGATCCCAAGGAAGGAGGCGTTGACCCGGAGTCAACTCGTCGAAAACTTCTCATCGTCATCACCACGACTCGGTCCAACGACCGGTTCCGAGAGGCTTTCCTGACGAGGTTGGCTCAGACCTTGAGGTTGGTCCCTCCGCCGCTCCTCTGGATCGTCGTGGAGGCTCACGGCGATGCTCCCAAGACCGCCGAGATGCTGCGGAAGACCGGAATCATGTACAGGCATTTGACTTTCGAGGAGAATTTCACCGACCCCGAGGCAGAGGATCATCACCAGAGGAATGTGGCGTTGAGTCACATCGAGCACCATCGACTCACCGGACTTGTGCACTTCGCCGGAATCTCCAACATCTACGACCTCCAACTTTTTGAGCAGATCAGAGGGATCGAGTATGGCCAACTTCTGCTTCTTCTCTTTTGCCCCTTCTTTACTTCAATTGGACTTTCTTTATGAACAACTAATTAAAGTCTGACATCTCATAATTTACTTCGCCTATTAATCATGAGGCACACCTTTGCATCAGCGTAGGGGCTTTTTCTTTCTAAATTATGGACTATTTTAGAAATGAAGAATTTTTTATGCAGATGCATATTCAATTAGGCACTGCAGAGCATCAACCATTTTATTGTTTATCATGAATTTGAAAGTCATCTTTAATCTGGAATTTAGAAGAACGATATGCGTTCATTCTCACATCTTTTTCCCAGTTTCCTCCTCATAAGTTCTGCATCTCTTCGCTTTCGTATGGATTTATTTGGTTATAACAGACACCAGCAATTCTGATCTAATAGACTCTCTACTTCATATAACTCATCTTTTCTATAATTACCATTTCTTTAAATAAAGTCTTGGGTAGCTTTTGCCTCTCTTAGTATCAAAAAAAAGTTCTGCATCTCTAACAACTGAATTAGAGGTTGCTTGGGATTCTAGTCATTTATTCTAATGAACTGAATCAGAAGGAAGGTTAATGTAAATACTATATTTTGTTAAACCAAAAAACGCTTTACTTTCATCTCTCTGTAATTAAAAAAATAAAAGAAAAGAAGAAGAGAGAGAAAGGCTTTATTTATATAGACAAGAGAATTATATACTGAAACTTGGAACAGAACCCATTCTTGACCACCATGTCTCTTGCTTCTTTGATGCTTCCTTCTCTCCGTCTCTTGCTTCTATTCCCATCCTTGGTTCGTAAAGTCTTCTCATTTGTGCTGCGGGCGCATGCTCCAAAAGAAGTTTGGGTAACCAAGCCAAGAGAGCCCAAACAGTAGAAAAGGTCCTTTCGTTATAAGAGCTGACCTTTTGATACAACTCCATTACCAGCCAACACCACCACGTGAAGAAGTCGCCTTCCAACGCGTCTTTGTTTGAAGAAATTACTTTTTTTCTTTGACAGGCTTCATACGCCCAAGCCCTTCCTGCCAACCTCCCACCAACTTTTCTTGTTTCTTTCTTATGCTGTCCCACTTGCTTCTTAATACTTCTCATATAATCTAAGGGAAGAAGCTGTACATTCCCCTTCCGTCAGCGAAATAATCGGGAGATCATTCAAACTCTTATTCTAACGGTAGAAACTTAAATGACTTGGACCTCACATAATGGCATTGCTCGCTGTACATGCTCTGCTAATCTGCAAGCTTGTCTGCTACTTGGATTCCAAAGTATTATTCTAAAGCCTGAGACTGATACGTTTGCTTTGTTATTAACTCTCTAAAATAATGATGCGACCGGATAATTGATGTGATGTATACTTTGATGGAAACAAATGCAGGGTTTTCGGGACATGGCCAGTGGCGATGGTGTCGGCAAACAGGAAGAGGGTAATGGTGGAAGGACCTTCTTGTAGGTCATCAAAGGTTGTGGGGCCGCCCATGGAGGACTCGAGCTATGGCACTACAAATGATGGGACTAATACTGATCCGAACAGTGTTGGGATAGCCTCAAAAGCAGCGAGGATTAACATCTCAGGCTTTGCATTCAATAGTTCAATACTGTGGGATCCCGAGCGATGGGGTCGTCCAACCTCCGTACCCGACACATCACAGGTTAGCCACTAATGCTTGTTGTTGTATAATTAGTAATTGATAGCGAAGTAAAAAGCTTCATTTCTTTGGCCACACTTAACTATCTGCATCCTAATTATGAACTTTAGTAATCTTGGCTCAGTTAGTTTAAGAAGTACAATAATAAAAGTGACATGAAGAACACGGAGGCTTACCTGCTCTGTCGTAGAAAGTGGTTATCTGTTTCTTTTATTGAAGAAGAAATTTCTCCAATTTGTTATAAAAGTGTAAAAATATTACAGTAATGATTTATTAAAAAAGAATATGAGAGCGATCAGAATTGGAGAATGAAAGAGCTTTGTGGCTTTGAGATGATTTAACTGAACAAAAGTCATGCTACAAAGAAAAGAAATGAGAGTTTTTATATAAAATAGAAGCTGAGAAAGTGGTGGGTTGTTGAGTCGGTGGTTTGTCACTGAATTTTTTTTTTTTTTTGCTTTGATGAAAAGGGAGGGAGACCACCTTACCTTTCATTAATGTAATAAAAGAGTGCAAGAAGAGAGAGGACAAAAGCTGGGTAAATCCCATGTCTAAGAAAAGTCTCTGTGATTCAAAATTAGAATTCAAAACACCTCCTATACAAATCATAGAACGCATTCAAATTTAAATGATTGCATCAGTCTATCTAAAAGATTGCTTAAGTAATTAGTTGAAAGTTACTTAATCTCCTGGTTGTAATTACTTGAATGTTGAATCAGTCTACTTGAATCTCCTTCATACTTCAGGTACCTTCTATTCTAACTGACTAATTGTTCCACATTCCGTTGTCCATACTTGACCGACACAGAGAAAAATGCATTCCAACAGTGCCTCTGAAAGCAATATCTCAAGTCCAAGAAGTTGATCTTTTACTTGCCATAAAAAAAAAGTTTATTTTTTTTTTATATATAATCCAACCAATTTAGTCCATATCACTCCAGCTAATTCATAGCCCAAAGGACCCATGACCTAATTCAATCATTCTTTTCTGCAATCAACATCACCCCATTGGCTCCCACCATGTGGCCGAGCACCAACAAAAGAGACCCTTGATTAGGACTAGCTTGTACCTTAATCGACTAAGAAGCTTTTCCCACCCACCACTAATTTTTCTTACAAAATGCTGACCGCTTATATATTTTTCAGGACTCCTTCAAGTTTGTCCAAGAGGTGATTGTAGAGGACGAGAGCAAGCTGAAATGTATTCCTCCTGAGAGCTCCAAGATCATGCTGTGGCACCTCCACATACCAAGAGTCATCCCTCTCCTGTTCCGCCAGAACCAAAACAGGAGGTAGAAACAGAGAGAAAGAGAATCCAAAGAGGGGTTGTATTATAGGCGAAGAGTCTGCTGTTAAATCTCTAATTTTTCTGTTCCTTTTGGTGGGGGAATCCGTCATCTCCCATGCAATATTATTTATTATTCGCATTCTTTCACTCTTATTGCTGCTTTCTATAATGGAGTTAGTTGCTGGGCTCCTGTGAAGTGGCAATAAAGCTATACTTAAAAACAATGTGGAAAGGTACCCAATAAAAATAAAAAGACAATGAGGAAAGACAAGGGAATTGTCGCTCACCACTGGCTCCCAAATTTTCTACTAAGGCTGTAGCAGAGTGCAGGCGCTTCCAAGGGACCCAACTCAAATAAGGCATAAAGGCTAGCATTTGGAGGCCGGAGTTTGGGGCTGGCCAGCTAGTTCAGTGTATGAAATCTTATGGGAGATTGATCTTGACAGGCAGAAATAGAAAGGGTTGGGTTGGGTAATGACTTGTCCAGGAGTAGGCCAAAGTGACTTGCCCAGAAAGTGTTTTTTTTTTTTTTTTTAATCCGCTAAAATGGATAGATCGTACCTGACGAGTACGAATGCATCCAATAAATGATAAATGGCTTTTGCAGCACCATGTTTTTGGCAGAAATCTTCTGTCTTCCACTAACTAGCTAAACTACATCTCCCTTGCATGGCATATAATATTTTTATTTTTTTTGTCTTTTTTTTTTTTTGAGGAAAGAATGGGTATAGAAAGAAATTGGGAAATCCCATTTCATTGACATCAGAGCCGAGCAAGAAATGGGGAAAGAACAAGTGTTGCCTAGTGTTGGCTACGAGATCTATGCAGGCAGATAAAAAAAAGAGAGTTTGGAGTGCTTGAGATCTCTGCGAGGAATGATCCAACGGTTGATGCCACGAAAGATGATCCATCATTCTTTCGTGCAAAAGATCCAACCCAAACCCCTACTTTAAAGGTTGTTTAAAAGCAATGCTAGACCGTGAATAAATTGTTAAACAATATCTAGCCTTCTCGTTGGAGCAAAGTATTTAATTCTCGCCTTATGATGTTAAGATAAATAGACCGCCGACAAAAAAAAAAGGGGGGGCTATTGCGGGACCTAAACAAGGATCAAATATAAACAGCTATTTTACTATTTATGAAAAGATTATTTTCATGTCTCATATTCATGATAATTAAGTTATATTAGAACAACCTTATCATTATACCAAGACTTACTCTTTAGTAGGTTGACACTTGACATATCGTGTATATAGTTTCGTAAAGTAGCTTTTATTGAGGCTGATGGGAGCTTGATGGTTGCCACTCCCTTTTTCTCACTCTCACCATCTGCAATTGCACTTGAAAGAAGCCATAGATTCAGTTCTGAAGTCAAAAAAAGAAGTTTTACAGTAGAAAATAAGATGGTTCGCCGAGGGTTATTGAATCCTAAGGTGCGCCCATGGCAATTTCAGTCTCCCAAGCTAGAGAATTCAAACTTGACCCGCAGCCTTCGTAGATCAGCTATGGAGCTCTTGTCACGCATGCAAAGAAGAGCAGCAAACATTTCTGCCCACATCGAACACTCTTCTGATGGGGCGAGGGCTCAGTAGAGGCTGTTACATAGAGGTGGGCTTGTTAAAAAAAAAAGAAAAAAAAAAAAAAAAGAAAAAAGAGAGAGAGAGTAGAGATATGCAAAAGAGTCCGCAAATGATGGGGATCATATGGGAAGACAGCTTGGGTGATGCCACCAGCCGCATTCTTGTCGTGACTCCCACCTAACGCACCCTCTCCTCATCATTGCCTTAAATAATACAAGTACAGAGCCATAGCTACTAAACCCATGGTTGATCTAGGATGAACTTACTTTATTTTTTTCTTCTTTGCTTTTTTTTTTTTTTTTTTAATGTAGATGAATCTGATCCACCTAATAATTTCTTCTGAAAAATAAAAGATTTATGAATAAGTCTACTAAGACGATCATTGACTTGCACAATTTCGTTAATCTATCCTAGTTATGTAATAATTATAGTTGACAACAATAGTAAATATTGTAAAAAAAAAGATAATAAAACTTAAAAAGTCTTGAGTTGCTGAAATGTCAAATAATTGGATTATTTCAAACATTGTCGGGTAATATTACCTACGACACTATAAAAATCATAATGTTACCATATCAATCATTATTAATATGTGAATCGTATTTGTCTATGCTAAAAAAAATGTTGTATGTGTCGGTGATACATGATATGATAGAGATAGGCTAACAGCCATCACTGACTATAGTAACTCTTTTTTTTAATTAAAACTAACACAAGCCAAAATTGGGAGGCAAGATTTTAGAAAGATCAAAAGATTATAAGTACTTGAGAAGCATATTTAACATAGTAAATTAAATATTATGAGACAATTATATATAGAGAGGTTTTGTAAATAATGCAATATGCTAATCTCAAATTGCAGAGCATGGTAAATTTCCAAATTTAAGTACAATCAAAAAAGAATCTCAAAACAAAAATTTTGTATTGTGCAATAATTTGAGTAATCAGTAACCAGAAGATTAAGATAGGATATGTTCCACCGAGGAGGGCTAGCCAATTTCAATTTTATCCATTAACATCTATCCAACAAAATGAGATTTTGTTAAGATTCTGCACTGAAAAGAAAATTACTTATTAATCTTTTAAAAAGAATTGCTTTGAATGATGGCATGAAAGCTTCTAGGTCAATTTCACGCCTACCTCCGATATTATCCTTTAAAATCATCCAGCAACTCCCCAGAAAAAAGTGATCCCATGCATAAGTAAACAGGACACAATAAGAAAGAATAAAAAATAATTAATTAACAAATATTTTAGCAGCAAAGATTTTTTTTAAGCATCATCATTGATTTCTAAAGTGATTGCAAACAGCATCACCACTAGCTCACAAATAGGGGTGGCAAAAACTATCCAAGCCAATCCTATTTCTAGAATATGTTTGGATTAAGGGTTGGGTATGGATTTAATTTTTTGATCCTAGATCAGTTGTAGGTCAAAATAATTTAGGTGAAATTGAGTCATTATTTCATATAATTTATTTTAGCTATAATTATTTAAATTATTTTGAAAAATTCTCAGCAAGATCTATAAAAAGTTGGATTTGAAAACTTAGACTAAATATATTATAGATTGAATCTTATAAAATTGATTAATAAAATGACCAGTCAGTGGACCAAGCCCGGAAATAAATTAGCTCACGGGGTTTTAGTGGCGATCATTGCGATCACCGCGAGGTACCGCACTTTGCTCGCGGTCTGACTTAATTTACAAGCCGGGCGACGACAGGTTGCCCGATCCATAGATATTTCGTACAATCTCACCAATGGTGGTTGGAGTAAAAGGCCGATCCAGTTATAAAGTTGACAGCTACGTTTCGGTGTCAAGAAACCCTTTCCTCAGCTGTGGGCTCCACGACTTCCTTCCGCCCCTCCGCCCGTTACGGGGGTGGGGCCTGCGAGATTTAGCAGCGCCCGCCGCGCGCGCTCTCTCTCTCTCTCTCTCTCTCTCTCGCCCCCAAAGATCCGGTTTTTATTTCAGATCTCGTCGCTTCACAGAGAGTAAAAGAGAGATTCTTCGGGTTTGCTCCTTTCCCTGTCTGTCCAAATCATTTCGTTTGTTTCTTTCGTCTTGTTCGTCGTTGTGGTGAGTAGAGGGAAGGGGTTTTTTTTTTTTTTTGGGGGGGGGGGGGGGAGAGAAGTGTCTCCGGTGATGCTGGGATTTCATTTAGTTCACTGGTATTGTCAGCTCAGGTAATGGGTTATTGGAATTCCAAACGGTTGATGGACTGATTTCTTGTTATTATTATTTTTTTAATTCCTGTCGGTTGTTGATCTCGTTTTCCTTTTCTTGTTGGGGACAATGGAAGCTTTTTATGTCTTTTCTTTTTTGGTAAAAGATCTCTTTTTTCCGTGATTTCAGTGTAGTTGTTCTTGCTTTGCGAAAAAGATCGAATCTTTTTCACCAAAAAAAAAAAAAAAGATCGAATCTTTATGGTACTCTTGGTCCCGCTGACTCGGTGGATCAAGATTCGATTTTAAACTCGAGATCTGGCGTTTTTCGACTCTCGGGAGATCCCCTTTTTTTTAAGCTTTTAATTTGATTCGATGATGTAGCATTTATGGTCTTATTTACTTGATGTTTCGTTGATTACATGATCGGAGCAGAGTGATGACATAAAGAGAAGGGAACGAAAGAAGGAATGGGGAGGAAGGCAAAGTGGTTTGGTACTATCAAGAAGGTTTTCAGCCCCGAATCAAGGGAAAAGAAGAGCGAGGTTTTGGATCTTTCTCCCATTCCTATGCTTCCCCAATTTGTGATTTCTAAGTGGCTCTGATCAACATATCATCTTTTCTGCCAAATTCTCAGAAATCGAAGAAGAAATCGGGATATGGGAATGCTGATCCAGTCCCAGCTCCTCCTCCTCCTCCTCCATCTCTGCCTCTGAACGAGGAGGTTAAATTAGCTGAGGCCGAGAACGAGCAGAATAATCATGCCCACTCTGGGGCGCGGGCCACTGTCGCCTCAGCGGAGGCTGCTGCAGAGGTTGTTCGCCTTACAACAGCGACGAGGTTCTCAGGAAAATCCAGGGAAGAAGTTGCGGCAATCAAGATTCAGACTGCCTTCCGAGGGTACCTGGTATATGAACCCAAATGCTCAAACCGTCTTATTGTTTCGGATAGCTTCTTTTTTATTTCTCGCTTCGCATTCTTGCAGATAAAGGCATCAATTTGTGATATTAAACTGTGATTATGATTAAAGAGCAATGCATGTTAAAACTATGATTGTGGTAACTTTAGAGGATATTATCTCTCTAAACCAGCATAGGGGTTTGAGAATTTATCTTGCCTTCAACTTCTCTTTTTCCCTTTTCCATTTAAAGATTAGAAAAGGAAGGCCTACTGCTATTATGATGGTTGAAAATGTACAATTTTAACCTTAGACATCGTCTAGTATCATATCTGAGGAATGGACTTTTTAATATGAAACCTTTCAATGTGGTTTTTCTCAGTGGTTGCAGAAGATAATAAAGAAGACCTTTCTTTTATACAAGTTTCTGGAAACTTCAATTTTTAGTTAAATCAGTTTTTGTGGCAGAAGATTGCTAGTCAAACAGTTTGCTGTTTTATAGGAGAGTTATTGTATTCTATGAATTTATGGCAAGCTTTGGTTGTTGATAACTTGGTGAACACAGTATAGTAAGATGGAGTCAAGTGCCAGACTTGCTTGTTGTTAAAAAGGATATTCAGTTTTTGCTTAATATTTTTTTGTTTCATTATTTTGTCACTTTCTAGATCAATAACTTTGAGCAACATTGCTGTTAAATTCATTTATAGAAAATAATAAAACTTCCTTAAAAGTGCATTACATATGCTCTTTATTACATCCTATACAAACATTTTTTAGCCTTGGTATGCCATTTTCTGACTCCTGCTCCCAATTCCAAGTTTCCACCTATGTCCAGTTAAAGTTACTTGGACTATGACATATTCGTAGAAAAAAGATGGAATTTGTTTACTTCCAACACAAGCTGTATGAAACCAAATTTCAAAACACTTATCATGGCTTCATGGTAGTATAATTGATAGTTATTTTTTTTTACAATTAAACAGTATATTTAATACCAACATGAAATCTACTAGGCACATATTGGACCCTATGTTTTGTTAAATTTATTGTCGACAGTTTACTTCTTCATAGAATATTGAGTTTTTGAATCTCATATATGCTTGCAAACTTTTTAATTCTTTCAACATTATATCAGGCAAGAAGAGCACTGCGAGCCCTGAGAGGACTGGTTAGGTTGAAGTCCCTGATTCATGAAAATTCTGTCAAGCGTCAAGCCACAACTACATTACGTTGCATGCAGACACTGGCAAGAGTTCAATCACAAATCTGTTCTAGGAGAATCAGGATGCAAGAGGAAAACCAGGCCCTTCAGCGGCAGCTGCTGCTTAAACGCGAGATAGAGCTTGGGAATTTGAGGGTACATACATCTACCTAGCATTTCATTTATTACATTTAAATTTGGTCTGTATTTCTGCTTTTCCCTCTTTCTTGACACAAACAAGCAGAAACCCAGATCATGCTCCAGTTTATTATTGTCGTGCTCATTTCTGTTTTTTGTCATTATAACATACCAGGGTTTGGAATAAAAGTTTTAAGTGAGAGTAATGTTTAACAAATTACCATAAATGAGACTCTAGTAAAATGAATAATGTCTTGTAGGACATCGCTTGATATCAGAACGTAGAGGCACACATATGGATTTGCAGGAAAAATAGAGAAATATGCTTTTATAAATACAACTTTCTGAGTAAGATAACTTTGCAAGCTTATTGTGAGCAACAAGATTTACCCTATCCATGATAGTTCATCTCTCTAAATCCTTATTTGCAATTTAAACCATTGTTTTAATTTACCAGCATAAGAAGTTGAAATAATGTACATTACAGTAACTTTACTTGCTTTCTGATTTCTTTTCAACTGAAATTGGAATTCTAAAAGTTGCAGCTATCCTGCCTAAAAATGGAAATTTGTTGACTTTCTGTATTTTATGGTTCCAGTTGCCTGTACCATACATGCACTTTGTGTCTTAACACCCTTTCTCACTTTTATTTTATGTTTCCAGAACTAAAAGCATTGCCTTTTCTTTTTACTTAGATTTTTTACCGGTATTTTTCTAGAGAATGGGAAATTTGTGTTAAACAGCGCAGGCAAGCCCTTAAATTATAATGTTTCGTAGGAAGTACCGGAAGCATCAGGCAGGGACTTTACAAGTGGAGGGGGGAATGCCATTTGATCTGAAAGATCTGAAGTTCTTTTATGATCATTTTTTTTTAACAATCTTCTTGGAACCAGGCTGCCTCACCATGTGATGTCAAGTTGCATAAAAAAATATGGAAGGTTTCAATAAATATCTATAAATATGCTGTGTAGATGGGACGTTCACATTCTCTGCAAGCATATTGGTCAACAGCTTTACATGTGCCTTTATTCAAATGTTAGTTAATTAAGGCACGCATGCTTGTACTGTATGTGTTTGAGTGCACGCAAGCATGCATGGATGAACAGGGTAATTCATGAGAGTGCGTGGATGTAATATATGCATGCAAGCATGACTTGGATGAATTTTGCATCTGCATTGCACCTGAGTGTTCTATATCTTTGTGCATGCATGGATGGATACATTGATGCTCCCTTTGTAGGTATGTATATGCATTAGTGCAACAGCCAACAAGTGTCTAGTTCTAGATTCAGTCCTGCATATGTATGCTAACAGATACAGGCATGCACATGTGATGGATGTAATGGAGCACGCATGCACCTGTTCGTGTATGAGCGTATGTAAGGAGGTGTCGATGGATGCATTCCTTCATCATATAAATCTGATGTGGATATTGATGTATGCAAAAATTGACATCTATTTCATGCATCTATATTTGTATGAAATGATGTTATTTCAAATCACATGCAGGCAGGGATATATTTGATGCATTTGATTTTATCTATACAAACAAATAACAGGAAGAGGCACATCTAGACAGTGCACATAGATTATGTATTACAATTGAAACTGATACCCTCTGGATTTAATTGTACACCCTATTCCATGCATAGCTTTTCATTAACAATATTTAAAATATAACTCGTTGAAAACTAAAACTGTTGTGTGTTGTGCCATCTGAGCATTGGGAGTGTTAGCAATTTGTGTCCAGGGAAACAGGATAGGTGCATATTTGTTTCTGAAACTGAAGAACTAACATGACTGCAATCAAGATTTATATTGATGGGATTTGATTCCATTTCAATTTAACCACAACTACTGGAAACTATGCTGTGGTTTCTGGTTCATTCTTGAATAGGTGGCATTTGCCTCATTATGTGCAGTTCTGTCATTGGTAAAGCAATCAAGTATTTAATTGTTGGTCCATCAGGGTCTGTTTTGTCTTTTGTGGTTTATTGCGCTTATGGTTAAGCAGTGTAGCCATCTTCAGCCCACTGATCTTTGTTTTGATAGCAGACGGAAGAGGAGTGGGACGACAGTATGCAATCCAAGCAGCAAATTGAAGCAAGTCTTCTGAGCAAGCAAGAGGCTGCAATACGAAGAGAGAGAGCATTGGCTTATGCATTTTCTCATCAGGTATTCAGCACGTTTCACTATCACATGATCTAATACTACTCCAATTTCTCCATGCAAGAGCATCAACTTATTACTCGAACTGAGCCAGTCTTCGATTCTGTTCTTTTTATCAAATGAGCATGCATGGTATTCAAAAGTGTTTTAAACTCTTCAATCGTCCAACAGTGGAAAAACTCTTCGAGGTCAGGGAACCCAATGTTTATGGATCCGAACAACCCACACTGGGGTTGGAGCTGGTTGGAGCGCTGGATGGCATCAAGGCCATGGGAGAGTCGGAGCACAACAGATAGAGAGCTCAGCATTGATCGTGCCTCTGTTAAGAGCACCAGTCACAGTGTTGGTGGAGGGGAGATAATGAAAGCTTATGCTCGGCATGACAGTAATCTAGATAGGCCCTCACACACCACTGAGAAATTAAGCCGCCCTGCCAGCCGCCAGTTTCCATCGACACCTAACTCGAGGGCATCGCTGGTTGCGGGAAAGATAAAATCAGCAAGCCCAAAAACTGGCTGGGGCCTGTCAGAGGATGACTTGAGGAGTGTAACCAGCATACAGTCGGAGCGCCCCAGGAGGCACAGCTTAGGAGGGTCATCCATTAGGGACGATGAGAGCCTAGCAAGCTCTCCAGCCATTCCTAGCTACATGGTGCCCACAGAATCAGCAAGGGCTAAGTCCCGCTTTCAGAGTCCATTGAATGGTAAAATTGAGACTTCAGATAAAGGGTCTGCGGGCTCTGTGAAGAAGAGGTTGTCTTTTCCAGTGGGAGACAAGAATAGCGTGACATCTCCAGCAAGGGTGAGGCGGCATTCAGGCCCTCCCAAGGCGGACATTGCATCCATTAAGGATATACAAATCCATTCAGACAACAATACTGGCGATGGTGAAACCAGTTAACCTGGTCAAACTTAAGAAGTCAGAGAGATGAGAAAAGCCTCAATGGAGGACCTTATTATTACGGCCAATTCATTTTCCTAATGTGATTTATTTTTATTGAATTGTTTATGGACAACACGATAGCTTATAGGGATTGCTTTGTTGTATGATTTTTTTTTTCTGCCTTTTGTTTCATTCCCTCTGTATTAATTGCTGTCCGGGGATAAACAGGAATTTGGTTTAAGTTCTACCATAGGGTGCTGGATCCTGCGACCCGACCTTTCCTGCTATTGGGTGTTGATTGTAAGATAAATGCTTGTTCATTATGGTTTCACCTTCGTATTTGGTAATGACACTGTAGGAGACTGGTTTATCAACACTATGTTTGGTAGCTGCAGTGAAGCTACCATAGATATCTATAATGATCTAAGGGCATTCAAACCATGTCAAATGCTCTGGCATTATGATGATTAGGTCTGTTTGAAGTCTCAGACTGGCAGGAATTTAAGCTGCGAGTTATTATTATATTGTAGTGACGGCGGCCGAGTAGCCTAAATGAAGATCAGATGCACGAAGACGTGGTTGGTCTCTGTAGCAAGATTTCTCCTGTACTTCTGGGTTTTCCTTAACTCCAAGTTTCTGTCCGGATGAATTGATATTAGGACTCCGGGAACTAAGATAGAGCATGGCTTGCTTATTCCTCGAACGAGCTCCAAACTAGTTGTGAAACTTTTGTTTATCGGCAAAAGAGACTAACTGATGGACTCTTTGGAACGAGAATAATATATTTCCGTCTTTCTTATTCTCATTAGCTCCAGCTTCTTTCTGCTCGTGTTGTCATCAGAAAGATTCTTCATTTGTTTGGGGGGAGATTACATGATGATTTGCAAAGCTCGCCTCTCTTTTGAATACAATACTTGTTCAGAAGGTGAAAATGAAACTGATGCAGAACCTCTATGGATATGATGGATGATGTAGGGAGTAGGGTGATCCAGAAATCCGAGCAAAGGTGTTTTGTTTCAATAAAGCAGAGAAGGTTTGGAATTGGAGAAAGCATGTTATACAACAGAGCAGCGAACTGCATGATAAGAACATGATTCATCGGTACTAGAGCAATGAGCTCCCTGACATCAAGTCATTAATGCTTTGCCTAAAGTGCAATTTCTAGATGACATAAAATTACAAAACCTTATCCCTGTAAATATTTCATCTCCATTGCACCAGTCGATACCCCCCCCCCCCACCTTTTGGTTTTTTTCGGTTATTCAGATTAAAGTGCCTAAACATGCACTTGATCTTTATGATATCTTTAAATAATATGTGAAAATTTGCCAAAGGTATATGACAAGGACATGCCAGGCAGCTTAATGTAAACCAATTTCGATGGTGCTATTGTATATGCTTTTTGAGTCTGAACCTTGGACCTTCATTATTGGAAATTAGCGATATTGACTTGATATCTCATGTTGATTCATGGATCGAGGTGACAAATAGTTGCATAAGCCCAAAAGCCGAAGGTCAATGATAGCGCAATCCAAAAGTCTGGTACTAATATAATGTTTGAAGAAAATGTTAAAGATCAATGCTGTCAGAGCAAATTCACCCTTCCTACTAACTTTATGATTCATCAGAACAATACAGACAAGTGGGTTTACAAAATACAACTTCATGCAGAATTGCTGAATATGAGAATCGAGAACACAGAAATTTTAGTTGCATTTCCCTGCAGTAAGAGTACCAGGTATAAGATAGTCAAGAATTTTATTTCCCAGAAAAGATAGTCAAGAATTTTACCGTACGTTTTCTTTTCTTGTAAAGAATGACATTGAATAAAAATAATAACAAAAAAATCCAACATCTGTTAGGGTGGTCTCAACATTGATTGCACTTTTGACTCATCAAATTTGACAAAGCCCATTACTTAAGCAACCCGCAGATCCACCTTTCAATCAGAGAATGCAAGAAAGCCATGGTACCCTGATACAATAATTAATCCTTGGATTGGAAATGATTGCAGCCCAATTTTCTTATAGCCCTGTGAGGACCAATCTTTGTTATTTAGTCTCTTGCCGGTAATGTCACTTTGCACCAACCTGCAACCAGAAGGGCTTGAACTTTCTCTACTTCAGAACAGCTGCTAGTTGATAGCGGTTCTACAGATTTAACAGCAGCCATGCTTCAAGCTTGCTTCCTTTTAATAGCAGAGAGCCAGAACAGAGGTATACACGGTTACATATTTAAATTCCGTACAAAGAGAGTAAAGAGAGTTCCGAAGCCGGGGAGCCAGCTTTCCTTTTTATTCTGCTCTTTTATTAGATGTAGCTGTCAGAGGACACTTGGCAGTGAATGCACAGAACTGACATTTCCACCTCTCATCCTGCGAGACATAATTAGCATCTCGCTCTCCCAACCAGAACTTGAGGCACTCTTGGACCTGAATCTTAAACCACAGAGCATCATAAGAAAAATGATATTCCTCAAGCAACGAATGATCTGACTGCAATTCATATCTGGATCAAGGGGGGGAAGCGAGATGTGAAATTTGTCACCGTGTAATCGAACATAAACACTTGGTATATGCTTTCAAAAATTTGCAGCATGAAATTACTTCTGAATTTATGAAGTCATAATTACCTCAAGAGGAGCTGCCCCTGAGATGGAGAGAGCAAACAACAGGCGTCTCGAAAATATGTAAACACATCTTCAAGTGTCTGCACATCCAGAATATAGAATGTTTACAACAGAGTTCGTTTACATTCAAGTTTAACAGATGCAAAGAAGACTGTGGATGAGAATTTTGCAGAAAAACATTCACAGAAGACTTTCTCTTTTCTTTTCTTTTCTTTCTTTGCTGGCAAGGTGTTTATTTACTTGAATAGGCTAAGCATTCTTCATTCCATTGTATGCATGTGCAAAATTCTGCTTATTGCTTCAAGTCACACGACAGGATATAAAAGGACAGCTTCTGAGGAATTAAAACCCACGTTTCACAAGCATCCCATACTTTATGAAGTATATAGCCAATCACTGATTAATATTAATGAGCAAAATGCATATTCAAATTAGCCTAATGCATGCGCAGTATTGACTATGCGCACACAAAGACAGCCAAGAAATTTATATAAAAAAATGTTTGTTCATTCAAATCAGTACTCACGTAAAAAGGAACCCAAAATTAAGTATATAGAAAGAAATATGTTACCTTTGCATGAAAGCCTAATGAAGCAATGTACTCTTTAACTTCCCCAGATAATGTGTATAGGGGATTCAAGTTAAAATGGTTGAAGAAATGATCAGTAGGAAATGTATCGGCAACCAAATTGTCCCATAGATACTTATAGCACATCAACTGAAGCCTGCAAGCATAAACAAAATATCCCTATAAAGACTAGATCCGCATGCTGCTTCTACAAGCAAATTGACATGTCATTTCACTAAAAAAATATTAAACATAAATGATTCAATAATGAAATAGTGTTGCACAGAAATCCTGAACAAAATAATGTTGTATGGAGATCCTTAACACTAAAGCTGTTCTATTTATTGGCACCATTTTAGGTAAGCAAATAAAAAGCAGCTTTACTTGACATAATAACTAGTCCTACAAAAGGGAAAGGATTACCTTTCCAAACTATCCAATTGCTGGCTCAAACATCACTAAACCACATATTTGCGAGTTTGCTAGCAGGCTCTAAATGAAGGCATATGTCAGAAACAGGGACATCATATGATATTTCTTTGAAATTACAAAATGGTATAAATATGAATTTCTAGTGACAAAAAGGGCTGAAAAATTAAATGGAAAGTTGTGCCAAATTTACAAATTTAAAACATGACAAGTTAACTGATTAACAACCATGGTAAGTAAACAAGAATATAAGCTCAACAAAAGTTTACAGCATGAATGCAAGCAAAATTAGAACTCTTGGCCTATTCTTAAACCATTAAGCAACTGATATTCATTTTCCTTTTCTTTGCTTGACTAACAAAAATAAAATTAGTGGATAGATTCAAAAAAATACAAGAACAATGATGTAAAAAGCCGAATCTAGAAAAATCACAAAAATAAACATGACTTATTAAGTTCAAAGAGGATGTCAAACACCAGAAGTGACAGACTGAGAGCCATATCTAAAAAATACTAGGTTTTTTGAACAACATAATGCAACAACGTTCATGATCTAGGATAAGATGCTTGCAGGACATTTCTTTGTTCCCTACAATGCAAGAGTCCAAAAGGCACCAGAGAAGACGTAAGGTGATACGATTTTGAATCTCATATTGGCCTTTCTCTGTAGGCCTCGCATCAGTATGAAAAAAAACAGGGTTGACAATGAGCTTAGGCCACGTAAGGCTCTTCTTAATTGAAATTCTATAACCCTATAAACCCTCATAAGAACCTCGGTCATGTTTCACCTTGATCCTTAGCTATGTGCAACAGAACCTTATTGTTCGCACTACACACGATCCAAATGAATAACCTGAAAACAGAATAAGACCAAGCAAGAGATTCATCTGTTGAAATCTTTTAAGTGGTACCTGGTAATGCCTTGACTACCTAACTATCAAGGGTTTATACATTGGTAGAAATCTTGTGTTCAGGAGAACATAAAAATTTAGCATGCCCTTAATAACATTGATTAGAAATTGCACAAAAGATAAATAATAACATTTTCCAAACAGATAACAGTGACAAGGAGAAATGGAAAAGGAGCATACCTTGCATTCCTCTTTTGTGCTTCTGAAGGAAGTGTAGCTTTATAGCGTGTTTTTGTGTCTACCAAAATGGGGTTTAGAGTAGCTTCATTTACGGGCATTCGGATTTCATCAACCACTCCAATCATCCATACACCCTCGACAACTCCTATACTGACAAAAATATTAATGTCATTCATCAAGAATGCTTTTAAGTTGATAAACAACATAGGAAGTATTACGAAGATGAGAAGGTAATGCTCATATCGTGTAAGTGGGTAATGATGAAACATTTTCACTCTGAAGTCTCTCAATTATGTTAAAATTTCAAAAGTCTCTCAATGATGCTAAAATATAGTGAATCCACACAGCATAATAAGATTATGATATACCACAAAAGTTTGGAAAAAAAATAGTCATCGTGAGACTTGCTAAGGAACACACCCTTCTTAAATTCATGCATTTCCAAGCCATGGCACCAACTTTTGCCTTTATCAAACATAATCACATTATTATTACCACATTGGTTCTCGATCTACATTCTTTCCGTAGATGATAATCATAAGTCTCAATTGACTGGTTGACTGTCCCTGTCCTGCTTTTAGAACGCAACCACCTAACATCCAATATTGGTTGAGCTCCTTTTGTGCACATTTACCCAATATATGTCCAGAAAGTTATCTGTACGGTAACATGCTATATCATTACCTTCAGTAGCCTTTCTTCAAGTCTCATTAGTAAAAGCTATAAAGCCATTGCACCACATTCAGTTCATTCAAATATGTATAAAACATCCTAAATATTTCCTGACACACTGCACAATACATGGTTCTATGAAGCACTGGAGATCCATTAGGATTAAATGGAATCAGAAAGCATAAATAGAGTGGCAATTATTATGAATATGCGGCAAGACAGAAATAGTGGTAGAAAGCATAAATCATTTCCATTTAAGAAAAAAATGAATCGACATTTTTGGACAATAAGTATATGAGGGGAGAAAGATTCAACTCATGAGATAGTGATACAGCTGTATAACCAAAATCAAAATACATATTCTAAATTGTGTTTACTCAGCAAAAAAAGAATAGATTAATCAAGTATCAGTGCAGTAACAGCTATCAAAAAACTAAGAGCAGAAACATAAAACGGAAGAAAACATCTGATGCAATTAACCATAACCTGAGATAGGCCGCATCAGATGCATCCGAAGTCCACTGTTAAGTTACTTATGAAGAAAAGGAAATAGACTCACACTGGAAGCTCACGAGTTAAACCTTCAAACATTAACTGGTTTGCTCCAACAATAAAATTCATGAACTTCACCGCCCATGAGTCTTCAACAGACTTGATCTGAACTTCTACCTTTTCTCCAACCTGCTCTCCAACTTAATGTGTCAGTCATGTTTTCCAACATAACCCACAAGTTTAAAGGGAAGAAATATAATAAGGAAAAGAAAGAGGGGAGGAGAGAAAAAAGAATCAGAGTTTTTGATTATTTGTATCAAAAAAAAAACCGACACCAGTCATACAGTAGGACACAGAAACAGCACTTGACAAGTTAGATCCATCACTATGACGCATGAAGGTATAGGTAGAATAGTTAGCATAAAAAGCATCAAGCATCAGGAATAAACAATGTGTACCAACATAAAGGAGGTACAGAGAGTGCATATTTCTAGCAAGCACTTGAACAGACTGTACAATGTATTCAATTTCTTATGCTCCGCATACTGGTCTCATGCTCAAACTAGTTTTATAATTCTATTTGGTCTCTATTTTCTCACCTCTTTTTCAAGTTGGGTATGGCGGTCAGAGCCTGCTTTCATAGCTTCAGTTCTTCTCGGCTTCCCGTGCAGTAGGACAAATTCCATTTGCTTTTCACACCATTCCTGGTACTCATCAAAAATCGCCAAATTAGATAATGGAGATCGCGCGCAAAGCTTTAAACGGTATGGGAAACGTTACCCTTCTAATTCTAAAGAGCGAGTGCACAATAGAAAGGTGTAGCCTGATGTACATCTAAATGGATGAGCAAAGATTCAAATGCTAAAAATGTAGCAAATTGGAGATTCTAAACACCAATTAGAGGAGGTAGCGATGTCCATATTCCTTCACTCAGGTCACATATTTCTTCTTCCAAGGAAAAGAAGAGAACATGAAGCCTAATTCAAATTAGAAGAGTGATAAGGTTCCAAAAATTTTTCCTTTGGGGGCTTCAGAGGAGGGAACGTACCGTGGCGGTGATGTCGGTGACGGTGAGGCCCCTCCTGGAGCGAAACTGGTGGAGGAGCGACTTGGGACGGGACGATCCCGCGGAATCCTCGATGTCGGGGGGCGCCGGCAGGGGGCGGAAGCAGGCGGTGGAGTGGAAGGAGCCCGTGGGTCTCCGGAGAGGGGAGAGGATGGAAGGCAGCGCGGAGACGAGGGCAAGACGAGCGGGAGAGGAAGACAAAGAGGAAGAGGAGGAAGTAGAGGAGAGAAGGGGACGGGTGGAGGCGAGGGCGGCTTCGATAAAGGCCATCTCCTGTTCGCTCACGATCTCCACCGGGACTGGGATTGTCTTAACCTGTTCTTCGCTGGTGGTGTTGGCGTTATTATAAAAGGAGGAGGGGTCGTTCATGGCGGTTCGGGTCTTTCGGATCGAGGCAAAACCTGGGTCGCCGCCGTTGTCGTCGTCGTCGGAAGTACGCCCTCTTCTTGGTTTTTTGTTTTTTTTTTCGGCAGGATGTGTGGAATTCGAGCGTTCATGTCCCCCGCCGCTAAAAGGGGATCCTCGTCCACAGGTTGCGCGCTAGTATCAACTTTGAAAAGCTTTTGTCATCCCAGCATTTTCAGGAAAGAAAACTAGCAACAAAGTCGGTTTTTTTCGAATTATCTTTCAAATTATGGTGAGCGAAAATATTATCTTTCAAATTAAATCTGGAGAGGCCAATAAAACTATAAATTGAATGACCTTATTTATGACTGACCATTATGAAAGACTTGGGTTGAAGAGAGAAAGTTTCCTAGAGCACTGAGGTTTGCTATATTTTGATATTTTTTAGATGTATTTGATGAGCTATCGTCCTACTCCGACATGGAACCACCCAAACTCCGCCGAGTGAGCCGACCACGACCAAAGAGCGAGCTGACCACGGCCAGAGAGCAAGCTGACTTCGGCCCCGCCAAAGATCGGACGACCTCGGACTCTCCGAAGGCCGAGCTGATCTCGGCCCGGCTAAGAGCCAGGCTGACCTCGGCCCCGCCAAGGCTAGGCTGACCTCGGTCCACCGAAGGCCCGAGCCGACCTCCACCAGAGGTCCGTGCAGACCTTGCCAAGCATATATCGTGGTTATCACCTGCAGCAGTCTCACCGTACTGTACTTTGCTTGATGGCCACACTATGACGTGTTAACCAGGGCTATACCCTGCTACACCTGCTAGGGGTCATACCCAGCCTGCCAAGGGCTATACCTCCGCCACCGGGGCACTCTGGTAAGATATGTAAAAGAGGCCATGAAAAAGGTACTTTAGAGGATTCTCTACACTCCTCCTCTCAGGAGAAACAAGGGACTCTGGCTCCCAAAACAGGACCCTCCAAAAACTCTGCTAACTTAGCCGTCGAAGGGTCTTCACCGGAATCCCTAGCGAAGACTTTGTGCAGGTACCCCGGACCGCAGGGAGGTGGCACCCTTTCTCCGTCCCGACCGACGTCTTCTTGGAGGCATCCCGAAGCACTGGATGTGGCCTTCTTCTCCGTCCTGACCGGCATCCCCTCGACTCCCTTCCGCCATGGTTGCCCTTAGGCCGAATTACAACGACAACAGTATTTATACCAGATGTAGATATATCATGTGTTGCAGCAAAAAGGAAAAAAAATTATGACCAAAGAGAATGTATATTATGCGATCCTAATTTGATTTAGACACCTATTTATCTCTCTCCCAAGGAGTAAAAGAATGAACGAGAGAGGTGTCCTTGATAAAGGAGGAAGTATGTTTATGTCAACTACGATGGTGAATACCCACACCAAAGTGCAAGCTTCAGGAATAAGGACTTGCTTTACGGTGAAACAAAGTTCTATGAACACCTATTTACGTGGCCTTAACAATAATGGTTATAATTGCCAGACTCCATATGAACACGCTTACAACCTTGATCGACTGTGGTTTTATTTCCTATAATCTCACCTATATATGCACTGATCTCTATCCCCCTTGTTACCTTGCAGGCTTACAGAAGATAACCTGGCGAGAAATTTCGAGTCCAAGCAAAGGTTTTCAGAATACTGCATAAACGCGCGCACAGGGAAGGTTATCTCGAAATGCTATATTTGCTTACATATTTTTTTTATATGAACTATACCATCTAAAATCAGGCATGCGAAAATGTGTGCTGTACATTAAGTTATGAAAAAAAAAAGTGTGTGAGATATAAGATATTAGAGGTGAATTTAATACTCAAATTCTCTTAACATCTGATATAGATTTTACACGGTGATTGTTGCGGGAGTGCCGTGTTGTCCAGGTTAGACACGTCTTTGGAGAGGCGAACCAAGCTGTGGATTGGGTTGCCTCATTTGTCGCTCATCATTCTGGAGACTGTCTGTGGACCCAGCAGTTCTCCGCTCTTCCTACTTTTGTGTAGTCTTCTTGACAGTGATGTAGCAGGTTGGACTCATGTGAGAGCAATGTGAGCAGTTGTTGTATCAAAAAAAAAAAAAACAGCTTATTGATGATGTATGTTTTTTGTAATATTAGGAGTGGACACCGCCAACCTCAGTGGGGAGTAACTCAGTCGTTGATTAGTTGTTAGTTTTTAAACATTTTCCACCTCCAGTCTAAACATCAAGTCAATAAAAATCAACATTAGGTTACGTTTCTCCTCCTCTTTTCTCGTCCGTGTTTAAAACATCATCCTTTACATTTTCTACCATCACTTTTTTTTTTTCCTTTTCCTAGAAAAGCATTTAATTATCTGTCCATCCTAGGTAATTTGTACATAAACCATGTACAAAAATTTGTACAAAAGCATTTACTTATATCTCTACATGAAATAATCAAAAATCTATACAAAAACAATCGATTTTACTGGCATAAAAAAAATACCTATACTTGAATTAGGTTAAGCCTTGACCTACTCGTTGTACCAAAAAGAATATATTGACCTAATAATTAAATGAGTGATTGCTTATACGGAGACCTGTTCATAGGCTAAGTTTTGTCCAAAAAATCAACACAATTTATCTAGAGTCTAGTGTTTAGGTCTACCTTACAGTCCCAAGCCTGGCTCTTAGTCGAGCTTCAGGCTTCGCACAGAGTATGGAAACATATCTATCATTCTATTAAGTTCACATATTAACAATAATTATCAATTAAATCTACAAATACATTAAACATAAATAAACAATGTAACAAATATGAAATTAATTGGGCTGGCTGGGGCTTTCATTGCCAAGTTTTTAACAAATGGGCCTATTTCTTTGGCCCTGCCCAGCCTGCTAAGCCCGCGAACAGGACAGATAGCTGGGCCGTATCCTACAGGCAGATAAATAAATAAATAATAACAAATGTGGTACGAGGGCTCAGGAACTACCATGCGGCCTCTGAGCCGCTGCTCCTCGACATTTGCAGATTACTGCAAGAGTGTGGCTCCTATCAGGCTACACACATCTATAGGGAAGCAAATGGTGCAGTGAATTGGGTTGCTTTTTTTTTTTTTTTGGCCAAAGCGGGCATTTCATACATCACGGGTACGAATACACCCTAAGGAGTCAGCATACAAAATGTCCCGAAGTGCACCGGGCATCACTCTCTCCCCAGCCCATAGGGTGCCTCCTGAGTGGCTCGCTACATACACAGCCACCCAGTCGGCCGGCCCATTGGCCTCACGATATACATGCCTGGCCTAAAATGTAACCCCCTCTCCCACCATCATCCAAATGTCGCGAAGCAAGGGATGAGCACATCCATGACTACCCGGGCCTCTATGGATCCAGCTAATCACCGTGGCCGAATCATCCTCCAGAAAAATCGAGCTCGCCCGGAGTACCCGCCGCGCATAAGACAGGCCCATCCATGCCACTCGCAGCTCTGCCCCTGGAATAGAGATATCAAAAATCTGACGGCCCCCTGCTGCCACCACATCAAAACTCAAGCCCCTAACAACGAATCCGGCCTCTCCCCTCTTGCCACCATCCATGACAGAGCCATCAAAATTGACCTTGAGGAAACTCAGGGGTTACTTTCTATGCGGCTCACTGTTCTAAACGCTTTCTATGAATGAAGCATGACATAGTGTCGGATTCTTTATCTGATCTCTTATTTTCTGATTTTGTTGGCCGCATTTATACCCGTAATGTATGAGCCGCTGTTGTACTAAAAAGAAAAAAAAGCTAGCTAACCTCAACCCTTGGATGGACCAGATCGGACGGCCCAAAACTGATACCATGTCAAAAGCAGCCTGTCTAATATGATTAAACTATATTTTATAATATTTAATAAATTTAATTTCGACCTCAGCAGCCCACCACCGAAAGTAGCAGAGAATGGTCATATAGACTTCTTGCGCCCCACGAAACGCAAATCTGACGTGGCACCATACAGTAACATAGGATCGAAATCAACGGCGAGGAGCGTGACAGGTCAAAGACCGTCGGATGGGAGGATCCGACGGCGGAGAAAGAAACCCTAGCTGACCCGGACGGCAGTGGATCTATTTATAAAGAGCTAGAGGGGCTTCCTTTCCTTCGTCCCAAAACCTTCGTTAGTGCTCTGGGTCGTCTGCGTCTCTCGAGCGCCGGCGCTTCCTGAAGGTGAGATTGAGGTTTCTGTTCTCCCCTACTCCATCATTCGGCAGTTTGTTGCTTTATACTTTTCCGATCTTTTTATTTTTTTCTCCATTGTTTATCGTAGTTGTTAGTTCTTGTTCTTCGTATTGGTTAGTCCGTAAAATAATTCTCTTCGCTCATCGTAATTGTTTGTGGTTAGATATCTTATCCTCTGATTCTTAAAGATCGAATATGGTTTTCTGCACTTGCATATAATCCGATTTTTTTTTAATTGATATTGTATGAGTTCTTGAAACTTTTAAGTTAGACCATATGTTGATTTTTTCTTTATTTTGTTTCAAAAGATCTAAACCAGTAGATCTGTAAATTTTTTAAGGAGTAAGTAGCAATTAATAGTTCTATCTGTTGATGAGTTTCGGATTGCTTGTGTATATGTTAATTTTCTTCTCTATTGTACTACATATCTAATGGTTATTGTTATCCGAAGTGATCTGTTGCTGTTGTTCACATCAAACGCTAATTTCTCTTATAACTAGACGACTAGATCTTGAAAGTGAATATATTATGTCTTTCGTTACTATTTGTGCGCATATGTTGTGAGCAATGGTTGTGAGACCTTGCTGTTTTATTACTTGTTTCATCCCATGTTGTGTTGTTTACTTGTTTATGATTTGGGTTTTATTGAAAAGAATATAGATGGTAAGAAGAAATTGGTAATGAAAAGCGTCCATTGTCTAATGGGAAGGACAGAGGTTGTGTAACCTTTGGTATAGGTTCAAATCCTATTGGACGTGATTGGCTCATTCCGATTTCAAAAAGGGTTGACCTTGCTGATTGGAGTGATGGAAAATCAGAGATATGCACACTGATCATCCGAAAGTGAAATTATTCGAAAGGGCAAATCATTGTACTGAGGGCATATATCCTACTCATTCTTCTTGGCAAGATCTTTCATAGTTTTTCGGTAACCAAGCAGAATCATTGTTTTCTATTGTGTTATTTTCTCCTAAAAGTTCAGTTTCTCAAAGTAAACCAGCATGTACGGTGTGTTACTTTCTGAAACAGCTTGTCCATTATTTGTATGGCAGGAATATAACAAAATAGAATGCTTGCTGGTCAACTAGCAAATGTGAAGTTTATTGTGTAGTTACTTAGAAATGGTGTCTATCTGCTCTAGTAATATATTAGATATATTTGTATTATCATTTGATTGGAAGTTAATTATGGGTATCTGTATTGGAAATAAGGCAAACGAATCCTTTACAAAATTTGAACAAAAGCCACTTGTTTGTCTTCTGAATTAATTATGAAAAACATATGCCCTATTTGTAGTTGCTCTTCCCATATTATATTTTTCGTTTAGGAACTCTGTTTCTAGATTTTTTTTCATATTAAATGGGCTATTATTAGAATGAGTGATATAACTTCACTTTTGGGCAATCAGAATTGGTTTGTGCATTTTTGGCATGTTTCTTTAGTTTTTCATCCAGATATTTGAAATTACATTCTCAAAACTTTCAGGTGGGGTGATATGTTTCAATCACCTGATCACAAACTTATCATACTGCCTGTTGTGCCTTTGCTGTTTGATGCTCCATCTGAAAAAAAAAATAGTTCAGCTTTAGAGATGTTGGTGATCTTATATGAAGGTCTATTTTTTAATATTTTTGGATGGTAACTCAGTAGATATCTCAAGTTTCATGTGTTGGTATAATTTAGAATGGTCGCCCTTGTTTTTTGATTATTACGAGGGGTCCATTATGTAAACCCGGTGCCATGGTATTTCCACCTTGCATTGTAACTATTTTAGGCGACTCTTACTATTTAACCAGAACATCAGAAGTTCTTTTATGTTCTTGGCCATATTAGCTTTTTTTTTAATGTAGCTTTGATCATTATCCTTAGTTGTCAGATTATTGTCTGATGTAGTTAGTGATTGTGTTCTTCTTTTTGGGCAGTTATTATTTGCCTTAGTTGTTGGGCAAAGCTATCATGGGGAAGGAAAAGGTTCACATCAACATTGTGGTCATTGGTCATGTGGACTCTGGTAAGTCGACCACCACTGGCCATCTCATTTACAAGCTTGGTGGTATTGACAAGCGTGTGATTGAGAGGTTTGAAAAGGAAGCTGCTGAAATGAATAAGAGGTCTTTCAAGTATGCCTGGGTCCTGGACAAACTCAAGGCTGAACGTGAGAGAGGAATTACCATTGACATTGCTCTCTGGAAATTCGAGACCACGAAGTACTACTGCACTGTTATTGATGCTCCTGGACACCGTGACTTTATCAAGAACATGATTACTGGTACTTCGCAGGCTGATTGTGCTGTTCTTATCATTGACTCAACCACTGGTGGTTTTGAAGCTGGTATTTCAAAGGATGGTCAGACCCGCGAGCATGCCTTGCTTGCTTTCACACTTGGGGTGAAACAGATGATTTGCTGTTGTAACAAGGTAAAAATCCTTGACCTATTGCAAATGCATTCACTGGAAATTGTTGTTTAGTTGTTATATTATTTTTATATTAAATATTTTATTATAATAACCATTTGCGATATTATTATAGATTCTGTTTTCATATATCTCTTTTCATATTCTGTGCATATGAATTGTCATGTTTTGTATGATATTGCCTTTTAAATTGATACTGCATGTAATTTTCATGGTAAGGTATCCACTAGAACAAATTATCAGTGAACCTTGTTCTAAACGTGTTCCTATGTATTCTCTTAGCCTAGATTTATAGACAAGTTATATTAGTCAGTATATTGCTTTTTGATAATTGTTCATGTCATTTGATCACAACTGATTTGTGTTTGCTATCACATGACAGATGGATGCAACAACCCCCAAATACTCCAAGGCCAGGTATGATGAAATTGTGAAGGAAGTTTCTTCTTACCTCAAGAAGGTGGGTTACAATCCTGAGAAGATTCCCTTTGTTCCCATCTCTGGGTTTGAGGGCGATAACATGATTGAGAGGTCCACCAACCTGGACTGGTACAAGGGTCCCACCCTTCTTGAGGCCCTTGACCTGATCCAGGAGCCAAAGAGGCCCTCAGACAAGCCCCTTCGCCTTCCTCTTCAGGATGTCTACAAGATTGGAGGTATTGGCACTGTCCCAGTTGGACGAGTTGAAACTGGCACCCTCAAGCCTGGTATGGTTGTTACCTTTGGTCCCTCGGGTCTGACAACTGAAGTCAAGTCAGTTGAGATGCACCATGAAGCCCTCCAGGAGGCTCTCCCTGGTGACAATGTGGGCTTCAATGTGAAGAATGTTGCTGTCAAGGATCTCAAGAGAGGTTATGTTGCATCGAACTCAAAGGATGATCCTGCCAAGGAGGCTGCCAGCTTCACTTCTCAGGTCATCATTATGAACCATCCTGGTCAGATTGGCAATGGCTATGCCCCTGTCCTTGATTGCCACACCTCACACATTGCTGTTAAGTTTTCTGAGATCCTCACCAAGATTGACAGGCGATCTGGGAAGGAGCTTGAGAAGGAGCCCAAATTTTTGAAGAATGGTGATGCAGGTTTTGTTAAGATGATTCCCACCAAGCCCATGGTTGTCGAGACCTTCTCTGCGTACCCACCTCTCGGTCGATTTGCTGTGAGGGACATGCGCCAGACTGTGGCTGTGGGAGTCATCAAGAGTGTTGAGAAGAAGGATCCAACTGGTGCTAAGATCACCAAGGCTGCTGCAAAGAAGAAGTGACACATGCATTCTAAATGGGCTGTGGCTAGAGGCTTTGGGAATTTAGTAGTTACTAGTGTTGCTTTGATTCTTCATGGTGTTTGCTATAGGTTTTGGTCGATGCCATTGTCTCTATTTGGCAGTTGGTTGCAGAACTGGGTGCTTGATAGGCGGTGGTGGAGACCCATGAGGTTTTGTTGAGTCCCATGGCGTTTTGGTGTGTTTTAGTGATTCTGGTTTCCATCGTACCTATCTTTCCATTGAGACTTTTTCCAAAGCTGCTTCAGAGTTTTTAGGTCTGCTCCTGAGCAGCTAGGATAGTTTTGTTATATTAAGATACACCATCTTTTAATGTTCATGGATTTTTAATAAATTACTTGTTTTAATCTATTCTGCTAGGTGAAGTAGCAAATAATGTGATCTAGTTTTCTGGCTTATTTCCTCTTTGAACCTTAATCTGCCTGTCGTGCATGTGGAGAATTGTGTATCTTCATTTTCTTGTACTGTTTTTGGTACGTATTCTTGTATGTTTTTTCAGGTTCGGATGTAAGTTATGATCTTTTTTTCATTCCCAATTTACAGGCATTGGGATTCCTAGTTAATGGAGAGAAGGTGACAATGGCTTAACTGGGATAACCAATTTACAGGCACTGGGATTCCTAGTTAATGGAGAGAAGGTGACAATGGCTTAACTGGGATAACCAATTTACAGGCACTGGGATTCCTAGCTAATGGGGAGAAGGTGACAATGGCTTAACTGGGATTCCCAATTTTCAGACACTGGCTTAGCTGGTTGATGTGGTATGTTTAGGTCTTTGGATTCATAAGGTCTTTTGATCCTTGCTCGGTGTCTTGGTTGATATGTCGAGCCTCATGCTCATGGCCATTTGATAACACAATGGGGGAGATACATGCAGAATGGAAAGGCACTGCTGAGAATGGATCTTGGAAATTTTTGTTTATCCCTCTCTCCTGGGATGAACCTTGTATGCTGCTGAGCAGGCTTTCTTTTTGTTTTCCTTGAAAAGGGAAGTCTGCTCAACCACAGCCCCGCATTCTCGTGATGCTATCAACCTTGTGAAGGTTCTAACTGAGGCCAAAGGGATGATAAATTGAAGGACTGGACAGGAGCTCATGTTTCTAAAGAATCGTATATTAACATAGCACAATTTTGGCCGTTTTTCTGAGTGAAATCAGGCAGAATTCTTAGTGGCAGTGATTGAATATCGTTGGCGGCACTAAAGGTTGTGTGAGAAAGCTGCTAAACTCGTTGAATATTGCATGTTTGCACAATGGGTGAGATGTCATTGCCCATCTTATTTTGTACGTTAGCCATGTTTGGCACGGCGTCGCCCATCGAAACATGCATGACCTTCTGGTGCAGACTCCATCAAAGTTTCTTTGCCCTATTTTTTTTGAAGTGGGTTCACAATTTCAATAGCAGATATTTTTATTGATAATTTTGCGATGTTTTTATTTAAATTATAATGAGTGGAATTTTATTTTTTTTTTTGGTACATGAGCAGGAAAGGTTCCCAACAGCATAAAAAACACAAAAAATTGTCCCAAGGACTACTCTCTAACAAAGTGGATTCCATAATCATCCGCATATGGCAAAGCTCTCACTTCCTAAGACTTGATTCTGTTAGCTTCATAATCTTCATTATCTGCTGGCTAATTGGCTTCCCTGATTATGTGGCTTGCGACGAAGAGACCAGGGGATTAGGGGAGAAGCAAAATGGATTATGTCTGAAAGCAAAGGGTGCTTTGTAGCCATTGAAAGCTTGTTGAAATGCTCCCTAATCCAGTTGATTATAGTGCATGGTGAAAGCAGCTTAAGTTCCTCCGGAGGATTCTTGCACGATTGACTGCCATAATAACTTGCAGCGTATGTGCTGCCTGCGGGCTGCTGGTCAATTACAATATAAGCAGTTTGATATAAGAAAATTTTTAGTTCGGTCCATCTTTGTTTTAGTTTTCAAGATTGTAATTAATCCACAGTAACTTGCAGCCAAGCTGCACACAACAAAAGCATGTGGCGTGTTTAATTGTGGCTTACAACAGCTACCCCTAAAATAAACTTGGTTTTTGTTGGTTTCATTGGATGTTGATTTTCTTATGAATCATTCATCGAGTTTATAGGTTGGGCATGTCTTTTTGTTCAATTAGATGTAGATCCAAATTGATATATTTGTGTTGCTTCTTTTTTTTTTCCAAAAAATAATGAGTACTAGTCTTTTTCAATATGGTTTAGACTGATCATCATGCACTGCCAGTCTGCTATGTTCCCTGAATTAAACACAAGGACAAGGCAAGAATGAATGGAGATTGGACAAAGAGAACCCCAATGAGATTATTGATTTCATGTGTTTTTCCACTTCCCCAGTGTTCCAGCAGGCAGCATAGGTTAAGTTGGTAAGAGATTTTTTTTTTTTTTTGCTACAACGGATGACCCACATCATCCTAGTATGAATACATCTAAGAGAATCAGATCCCAAAGTACACTCATTGTTGGCATTGGATTGGTCCACTGTACTTCACCAGAGTGCTTAACCATATAAGAGGCCACCCAATTCGCAGCCCTATTAGCCTCGCGGTTGATGTGTCTCGCATGAAAAAAAGTGCCTTCTCTCTCCCGTCTCTAGATGTCGGGAATTGCCAGAGCATTGTTTGAGGAGATGATGCATAAAGGGAAACAAAAGACTTGATTTAGGCTGGTTCACAGTTGAGCAGGAAAGAATTAGTTTTGATTTAATTTGATCAATTTGACTTGATCATATTTAATTCTCACACCATGCAATGCGAATTCTTTTGGCAGAGGCTAAGTTAGCTATGATGCATGCTACTCCACATGCAATCCCATGGGACAAAATGGGACGCATCCTGAAAGAAACTTCTCTTTCTGCTCACCTGCTAGTTATCCCAACTAGCATCCATCTCTTACTCTCATGCACCACATGCCCACTTGATGCATCTTTCATGAAAAAGGCTAAACTTCAGATGCATCTAATTTCTAAACAAGTAACTAAACTGTGATCAAATTGCCTCCAAAACAACAGTCTGACCACGCATTGAAGCATCACAGATTAGGCACTATTAATTGTGCCACCACAAACATGCAGATAGAATGTCCTTGCCATGCATATTGTCGAGAGTTACATATTGTCTATTCCATCAAAAAATGCTTAGAATGCATGTTAAGTGCAACACAAAAACTTCTTTAACCTCTAATGCTGACTTGATAACTTAATATTCGATCATGTCTCGTATATTGTATTAGTTTATGCGAGTTACACCCATCCTCTAGTATCATTCTTTAGGAAAAGGTAATGTGCATGGATGTCAAATACTCCTCGATTTTTTTTTAAAAAAAAGGCCGCAATTTTCTTTTCCTTATTAAGGGGAAAAATATGTTTTTGAGGAGCAAATAAGAGGTTGGGTGTTTCACATGTGAATATGGCTAATAGTATTGTAAAAACTTATATTTTCAATATTTTCTTTTTCACATTCATAGTTATTGGAGTATTATTTTGGGTGCATGAGATAATATGTAATAATAATTCAAAAGTCTAGTAAAATAATTTATTGGCAAAAAGATTGGATGCGGATCATCGGATGTGGCTGCGGCTGGATCTATCGATGGAGGCGACCCAATTAGACTTTTTTTTAATTCAATATTCGATATGAGTATATAGAGTATTAATTGGTTTGGGTTTGGATTTGGAAAATGATAAATATTGACGTAAGCCAAATCCGACCTACGCTTGAAGTTCCCACGCGGGCGCACGTGGTGTTTTCAGGATGTCGCCATGTTCATCTCACGCAGCCTTAAAAAACACGTGGCATCACTTCATTCTTACGATCACAATAAATAGTGGGATGCGTGCAATACGTAACACCGTCCGATCCAAATCCAACGGCACGAAGAGAAACCCTAACGGAGCAAGTCTTGAAAGCTTCGACCCTCCTGGATAAAAGGCTCGCAGTGCTCCCATTGAAAGCCCTCTCCACCTCTCGGTTCTCGTCGCCCCAATTCTTTCTCCGGAGGGTACGATCTCCCCTTCGCCGACCGAGGTGAGATACCCTTGCCTCTCTGTAAAGCCGATCTTTTTGATTGACTTTTGGTTATGTAAAATCTTGCATGAATACTTGAGCTCTAATGATAAATTGGCTTACCTGTCGATATATGTTATTAGATCTAGCAGCAGAGGTATTAGTTTTGCGTGTTTGATCTAAATTTCCTCGGACTCGTCTCTGTCTGCTTTGATTTGTCTAGCTAAGATTGCTTCGTGGGGTTTCTTGAATAAAAAGGGTTTGTTTCTGTGTCTCAAGGAAATCATATTGTGATCTGAGTTTCTTGTGATATTGATCTGATTGCGTTTTGAATGAAATTGTTGAAAGCGATCGATGTGGAAGCTCGAGTCCTGGCTTCATGGCCTTGATCTGGATATCTCGTGGATTATTCATCTCTTTTTTACTTTGAACCGATAGCAAGCTATGTCTTGCTTTCCAATTTTAATTCTCTTTATCTTTGATTGAAAGATGTTTTGGAGGTACTATTGTTGATTAAAGGTGCTGATTCTTTGTATATCTTAGTGATTTTTGTCTTTCTTTCTTTTCTAGGCCAATGTCCATCTTCCTTTGCGAATGAGTTACTCTGTTCATCCTTCATACATGCTCTTTAAAAGAAGAAAAAAATAAAAAAATGAAGTGTACACGTGTAATACTATCCTTTTCAACTTTTTGTTCGTGATTTAACTACCAACTCTTTGTTAGGCGTCATATCACTTTGTTTCCGTAGTACAATAATATAGCTTCAAACCACTTTATTGTTCTGTCGTCAGGATTTTGATCTTAACGGGCTTGATGAGGATTGTGGTTATTCAAAATATTATACAATTACCTTTTCAAATTGCAATACAGATTGTTGATACTATGATACTGGTTATTTCTTTTTCAAAAGGAAAATCCCCTTTGTTTGTGTGCTAAGTGGTTGCATTAACTTGAACTACTTTCTGTAGAAATATCATTCTGGTATTTTTCTTGTTTAAAATATTTTTATGTCTACCTTTTTTTCCAGTTTATAGTTACTTGTATAATTAATTACATTAGTGGAGATTTGGTTAATCCTTGCCTATATTTTTGGTTGCAAGAGGTTCTAAATCTAAAATTGCCTTTGTTGCTGTATGTATTACACTGGCACGTTAAGGAGGTTTCATATTGTTTGTTATTTCCGCGCCTGTTGATGTCCAACTGCAATGCATTTTCCCCTAGTTCATAGCGTCTTGTCTTAACAACTAGGGTTCTTAAAGTTTGGTAATTTTTTGCTTCTTCTTTCGGCTGCAAGTGGTTGTCACTTTAAGTGACTTGATGAATTTGTTCTGGATGCATATATCAAACTTAGAAACCAGGTAGTTTTCATGTCATGAGTTTTTTCTTATTAACTCTGGATTTTTGACTCTCATACATGTCAAGACGAGTGAACTTAGGATTTTTCCACTTTAAACTTTCTTTTTGTCTAGCTAAAACTATAGTAAACTATAGCTTCTGTTGTTTTGAGAATTGCATTGTATTTCTAGATGTGACATAGTCTGGAGTAAATCATGGCTGAGGTTTCTTAGATGGTAAAGGAAGATGCTGTGGATTTTACTATAAATTTGTTTATGTATTTTCTTAGTTTTGAACAAACCAGGGCAATATATGATTGGCCTTCTATATTTTTGATGGGCACATTTACCGCGTTTTCTCTTTTTTTGTTTCTGCATAGGGTCATTAAGATTTTGCTCTAGTTGTTTGTCTGGCCTTTTCATATGTTCTCCAAGGTTTTCTTTTTCTATTTCTATTTTTCTCCCTGCCCCGCGTTCATTTCTTCCTGATGATCCTGTGTGGGCAATGTGGCTGTCCATATATTATCTTAGTTTGAATTATTTTTGTTGTTACAAGCTATCCTCTGTACAAGGACCTGTAATTTGACTTGTTTAAAGTATACGAGTTTAAAATTTGGAATGTGAACTCTGTATTACTATTGCATTTGTTTTCTTAGGTTTTTTTCCTCTCTCATTGGATATAACAATCTTGTGTTCTTGTTATTCTTGCCTCACGATCTTTTTCTTTTTCTTTCTTTCTTTCTTCTTCCTCCTCTTCTTCTCTCTCTCTCATAGCCATCATGGGAAAGGAAAAGGTACACATTAACATTGTGGTCATTGGCCATGTTGATTCTGGCAAGTCGACCACCACCGGGCACCTTATCTACAAGCTTGGTGGTATTGACAAGCGTGTGATTGAGAGATTCGAAAAGGAAGCAGCTGAAATGAACAAGAGGTCGTTCAAGTATGCTTGGGTTCTTGACAAGCTGAAGGCCGAGCGAGAACGTGGTATCACAATTGATATTGCTCTCTGGAAGTTCGAGACCACAAAGTACTACTGCACTGTCATTGATGCCCCTGGGCATCGTGACTTCATCAAGAACATGATCACAGGCACATCCCAGGCTGACTGTGCTGTCCTTATCATAGACTCCACAACTGGTGGTTTTGAAGCTGGTATCTCAAAGGATGGACAGACCCGTGAACATGCATTGCTTGCCTTTACTCTTGGTGTCAAGCAGATGATCTGCTGCTGCAACAAGGTAGGAATGTTGCTGCCTGCTTCTGTGTCTTCGTTGTCGTTAACACTACATTGCCATTCATTGTTGGAAAAAGGTTTTAAAATGATGTCTTCGATGACTTATTGTTGTCATCTCTTTTTTCATGGTTTTTGTTCCTAACCAATCCTGTGTTGCATGGCCTACCCAATTATGCATGCTTTTGAAGTGTTTTAAGAGTGGATACTGTCTTTTCGTGTTCAGGTGATTGTGTCTGCTCTGTGAAATTGGAATCATGATTTTTTTTATTAGTTTTGTTTATTTTATTTTGTATTTCCCTACTGTCTTATTTTAGGATAAAAAAATTGAGGTTGTTGTTTTGTTCACAGAGCATATGTTAGATGCATGCGCAATTCATGTTCAGATTAGAAGGTTTGGGTTCAAATTCGTCATGAGTTTTTTCTTACCAATATGCTAATTTACGCTGAACTTCTTTCGTCTATTTTTTTGGTGCAATTTCTTCCTTGAAGTGTGTAACCTATCAAAGTCTCTTTGTTTTTTGATTATATGCCCTTGTTTATTTGTGATGCTTCACTGTTCTAGATGGATGCCACTACTCCGAAGTACTCGAAGGCTAGGTATGATGAAATTGTCAAGGAAGTTTCTTCCTACTTGAAGAAGGTTGGTTACAATCCTGAGAAGATTCCCTTTGTTCCCATCTCTGGGTTTGAAGGCGATAACATGATTGAGAGGTCCACCAACCTGGACTGGTACAAGGGTCCGACCCTTCTTGAGGCCCTTGACCTGATCCAGGAGCCAAAGAGGCCCTCAGACAAGCCCCTTCGCCTTCCTCTTCAGGATGTCTACAAGATTGGAGGTATTGGCACTGTCCCAGTTGGACGAGTTGAAACTGGTACCCTCAAACCTGGTATGGTTGTTACTTTTGGTCCCTCGGGTCTGACAACTGAAGTCAAGTCAGTTGAAATGCACCATGAAGCCCTCCAGGAAGCTCTCCCTGGTGACAATGTGGGCTTCAATGTGAAGAATGTTGCTGTCAAGGATCTCAAGAGAGGTTATGTTGCATCAAACTCAAAGGATGATCCTGCCAAGGAGGCTGCCAGCTTCACTTCTCAGGTCATCATTATGAACCATCCTGGACAGATTGGCAATGGCTATGCCCCTGTCCTTGATTGCCACACCTCACACATTGCTGTTAAGTTTTCTGAGATCCTCACCAAGATTGACAGACGATCAGGGAAGGAGCTTGAGAAGGAGCCCAAATTTTTGAAAAATGGTGATGCGGGTTTTGTTAAGATGATTCCCACCAAGCCCATGGTTGTCGAGACCTTCTCTGCGTACCCACCTCTTGGTCGATTTGCTGTGAGGGACATGCGCCAGACAGTGGCAGTGGGTGTCATCAAGAGCGTGGAGAAGAAGGATCCAACTGGTGCCAAGATCACCAAGGCAGCTGCCAAGAAGAAGTGAACAGTGTCATTGTGTGCCTGGGTATTGGCAATGATAATATTAGACTGTTTTGATGTTGTGGCGATGATAATATTAGACTGCTTTGATGTTTGTTTTAAGAGTATTGGTAGAGGGGGCAGCCTTCATCTCGGTTTTCTGCTCCCATTTTCTCAAAATGGTGGTGGTGGCTTTTGAGCAGTAGAATGCCAAACTGGATTCTTGACCGGAGGTGGCAGTTCTCATAGCAAATCGTTTTCCTTGCAACAGACCTTAAAATTCAGTGAAGCTCTCTTGCTTTTCTATTTAAGTATGAGAATTTTGGACATCTGATTTATAATTTTGAGACAACGTTTACTATTTTAAGCGCCTCTCTTTCTTTTATGTTTGTCTGTGACGGCAGCATTTTTAAGTGATGCCCGTACCCCTTTGATGTTGCTCGATCCCGTTGGGTCATGGAACAAGAGTTCAACCATGACTGCTCTTGATCCTGCTACAGGTGCTCGGATGGTCTACTGTTGCGAATTTGGCTATATGACAGGGTTATGCTTTCTATCTTATTAAAGTCTTAACCTTTGTTGCTTTTGTTTTTATCTGTCGATTGTTTATCCATTCTTGCTATCCGATGTCATAACAAGATTTGCATTGATCCACTGAAATCAGGGGCGCCCAGGGAGCCACCCAACAGTATGGCTTTCCAGCTTAAATAATCAGTATTGTTGGGTGATGTTCAGAGGATCTTTGGTTGTTGGCTGGTTTTCTGAAATACTGTCATTGGACGATTGTTGTAACTGAATCAGTGGATGTTTTAAGCTTCTGTAGGACTCGGTTAAAAGATGATTGGTTTAGTAGGGTTTTTAACTTGTTAGCTAGCTTTATGTGTCAAAAGTTGCGCATCCAGAACAGAGAGCTGATAGCTCCTAGGATTCCAGCAGGTGGTAGCATCCTTTGTGCACCTGAAGAAGCCATGGCGACAATGCCTGATCCCACCATCTTTGTTGCAAATAATAATGAAAATGATGATCTTTAAACTCTCAGCTGCGAGCATGCAGGTGAACTCCTAACAACTGCGTTGACTGCTGCACCATGCTACTGAAAATATCCTGCATGCATGAGATCAATTTGAATGGCTCAAATTATACATACCACAACCTGTTGAGCATCCACCTGCTATCGATTGAAAATGGGTGTTCAGTTGCGTCTCGCCGTTAGAACATTCAATAAAATATGAACCACAATATTTTAAGGTACCTAAACACAACAATATGCTAGTTCACATGCTGATGCTAAGGGCCATTGGAAGTAAACAAGAAGATATGATGTTGAGAATCCAACAGGCAATCCATAGAGAGTAAATGTTACAAAACAATTCTGAGAAAATATGATTCAAACAATCAAGCCATAGAGAGTAAATATGACAAGTATATATGTTTCTTTTTATTTGAAAAAAAAAAGGTTCCCTTGACTCCCACAATGGGGCTTTCAGGAGAAAAACAGAAGCAGTTTTTAAGATATATGCCAACAGTCAAGATTGCTGCCTGTATGGTTTAGCTAGAGTAGAATAGGCTCCCTTCTTTTGCAACCACTCTTTGCATTTGTGCATACATTGTAAAAAGAAACTATTCAAATTTTTGCTGGTGAGATATATCAAAATTATTTTTTTGGTTCAAAAACCTAATCATTATAGATTCTGATGAATAGTGAAGTATTCTGTTAATAGGGATATTGATCGCAAATGCTTCCTATCAAACCTGAAATATTAATACATTAACGTCATGTTCGGTCAATTTTTTTGTCAAAAACCTCATCATAGTAGATGACAATGCTTAGTGTGGTACTCTGATAATGGGAATATTAATTGCAAATGCTTCCTATCAAACCTGAAATATTAATACATTAATGCCACATTCAGAGGACTCAATTCTCTTCCTAGTTATTGTGCAGTTTTCTCACCCCCCTCCAGACAATATCTTACAAAGAAAGCCAAACTGATTTAACCATTATCAATAAAGATTTTTTTAAAAAAAGCATAAGTTTGTGAAAAATCATGCTTGATTGTCATGAAACAAGTAGTTCTGCTACACTACTTTGGTAAGAGCATAAACAAAGGCATCAGAAATGTTCATCATATGCAGTATCAAGTATCAGCTTCTAGCCTCATCTGTGCTGCTCTCTCTGCCTCATTCAAGATGAATGTTTTTAGTAACTCAACATCTCTGGGCCCTGCACATAACGCATAAAGTTTCCAATAAAATTTCCACCGAGTTCAGTAGTTAGCAAAAGTGATCCATCCAACCATTGCTCAAGCGCCAGAAAGATGGCCCAGACACCAGGAAACACAGAATATCAAATATATAAAGAGCGGCTATCAACCAGAAAGACAGACATAAATGGCCATAAGCTAAATATGCTGTACATATTCCTAACCATACTGCTATAATGTTGAAGAATGGTTACTTCAGTATTCATTTGTTTCACAAACCCTGATTAATTTCATGCCTTCAACTTAATCCTAGGCAACATACAGCTCCACACTCTGTAAACATTTTGTGTTCAAACTGTGATTTATTCAAAATTTTCTTCTATGTGCATCATCGTTTCTTCAGGGTGTTTCAATACACTAGATATGCATCTCTACTACTGGCCAGCAGATTGTCCAACTACTTAACCAATTCCAATGCAACCAGGAAGAGGAACATCACGATACCTTTCTTCATTGTTAATTTTAATGGATGGAAAATTCCATACCTAGTAGTTCCATAAAGGGAATTTGCCAAAAAAATGGTTTCTTATAAAATCTAGGCTTTGATATTACTAAGGAACAAATCTGGTACATAGACTAATTTCACTTTAAAGACAAATAGATGCTGCTCTTGCACCTGAAATGTCAAAAGGATGTAGGCAAACTAAAGAGTCTGTTTAAATCAGCTAGTGCAGCTTTCAAGAAAAATCCAGATAAGGTCAACTTCTTCAGGTCTGCCTTAGTCTCTTCAGTCTAATCATAAGCCATAGGAGACAAAAAAAAAAAAAAAAAACACCAAGTTGCAACAACTGCTTGACTCAAGATTCGCCATCTCGGTATCGGATCTATATCGGCGCCACTTTACCACTGTTAGTACGGTACGGCATGGGTTCTTTTCGGTGTACCAAATGTCGGAATGCCTCCCATATCCGATATCGGTACCGAACCGGTATGGGGTGTACCATCTGGTTCTGCCTGGTATGGTGAACCCTGGCTTGAGCTGTAGAAGAATTATGCTGCTGCTGCATAAACTTGCTATCAGAGCTTTGTCTGATCTACAAAAGAACTTGCAGTGAGATAACCCCTAAGCTTTGTGCCTTTGCCCAGTTTAGCTGTCATCTTCAGAAAGTTTTAGGTATTCTGGCTGCAGATCTGGTCATGCTTGATACATTGTAAATCCTCAAACAACTCAAAATCATCTCGATAAAAATTTTCAAACCTTAGCATTTGAGTTACTAACCAAATGGAATCTTCCAAGAACTTATCTGATACATTCAAGTGAATTTAATTAATTATACAGAGAGGTAAAAGATGGAATCTGAATTTTGAATTTTGAGCTCCAATGGGGCCGGTTCTAATGTCCTCCCTATCAGCTCATGCTTGTTTTCCAATTTCCATCCTCTTAATCTTTCTGCTGAATCCATGGCACGTGAAACCCTGTTATCAAGGCTCTGGATTATGGTTGCTTAAGAGTTAATAGCTTGGTAATTTAACTTCATAATACAGAAAATGTTTACAAGGTCAACACTAAGCATTCCATCGCATCATTTCCTGTTCCGGCATTTAACATGGTTTTTAAGTCACAAGCTCCATGTAGGAACCTCCACATTGCTTACAAGGTCACACTGCATAAGATATAGTTAAGGCCAAACAATTTATATGTTCCTACTTTATATATCAAATACTTAAAAAAAAAATAGTTTTAAGTTATATATATTGATGTTAGAGCACTGAGCAGTTCTATGGTCACTCTACGACAGGCATCAAGGCAAAATTACTTGAGCCATATACAAACACGTCTAAACACACATGCAGTGATCACATAACAATTGAGAGGCTATGGAAATGGCACATGTCAAGTTAAATTTACATAGAAATTTGTATAGGAACTAGCTTCATGTCTTTTGCTTTATCAAAATGCGAAGTTAGAACAGTCATGGAGGTTCTATATGTTGATTTGGTTGATAAGGCTGGATCCCCTTCATTAAGAATTTTGCAAAGCTCAAGGTCTCGCCCTTAGTCAAGTCTCTTCGGTGCCGATACCTCCACCAATACATAGTTGTCGTTAGCTAAATAAACTCATATGGTTGCATTATGATTTTGCATCAGGATTTGTATGCAAAATTTAATATCCTGCATTGGCAAATATCATATGGAGTTTAAAAGAAAATCATGAGATAATAAATTCTACGAAATGCTTCAGCAACAAATTTTACTGCTTGTCTTCTGGTGGTTTTCAATTTTTTCACATTACTCTCAAGCAGAGTCACATGTGCATATTCCAACCTGCATTGTCATAACTTTTTTTTTCTTTTCAACCATCTGTTTAGCATACGCACCATATTCCCGCGCCCACGCGGGGGGAGGGGACTCCCTCCCTGCACCTGATGATCGAGCACGACACGTCCGGTTAACCCGTTTTTGGATCGAATCTGCCAATTTTGCTTTGGGCCTCTATTGAGCTCGTGCGCGCGTGGGCTACTTACTTTCTTTGCTTCACCAGGTTAAAAAGATTAAAGACTATATAAAGGCCATTTGAGTTTCATCTCTTTCCAATGTAGGACTAAAGAAAGTACACAAGAGAAAAAGAAAGGCCTGGAATTTTGAAATTCTCCAACAATTCCTACCAAACTCTAAGGAGGAAAGATATCCTCATGCATTACCATATCAAGTAAAAATCATATGGGATGGGCACCAAAGAATAAAATATAGGGCGGGTTTTTTATTTTACTATATTTCCTCTAGTGTCTATCCTAAAAACCTAAAGGTCTGGGACTTCTCTTATTAATAGAGACGTCAGTCCCATGAATAAAAGAAAAAAAACAAAGAACGAAAGGAAATTATGCATTGCATCCTCTTTCTTCCTTATCGAGCCTCTTCTTCATCAGGCCATCATTTCCATCCAACAATCTTTTTTTTTCCTTTTGAATCCTTTGTTCTTCTAAATCAAACTCTCTTTTCTAGCATCTTTGAACCTAAAATTTCATAGAATCTAAAAAATGGTATGTATATAATTTATTATGTTAAATAAAACTAGAAAACTGTATACTAGTACTGTAAAACACAATGTTCTAGGTCAATGAGACACTAAGGCAGCAGCTGGAGAGGGATAAAGCTTCACTTTCTTTATGGTCGATGAGAGATCAGTCCCTGGTGCCTAACTCCATTTTTTTAACATCTTTCTCTATTTCACAGCTTCTTGGTCGGATGCTAATTTTGCCCCGTCACCTAATTCAGATCTTGCTGCTGCAGCTCGTGAAGCCCATCGTTTTGGAGCAGGGAGCAGAGCCTGTGGACTTTACTTGGAGAAGGGTGACCGAAATTAGACCAATGCTTCCACATTCCATACCTGGAAGGCTGAATATATACATTTGATTAAAAAAAAAGCAAGCCAAATGTGCCTTGTTGTTTCATGAGAGAAATAATAATTGGATTGGGAGGAGGAGAAGAGAGAGAGAGAGAGAGAGAGAGAGAGAGAGAGAGATTAAGAGTGCATTAGAAAAATAAAATGAGTGTATTCATCACTCCAATCGCAGTTCGGGGCAAAATGGATGAGGTCGGGTTGGAAACAGGTTGACTTGGTTATCCGTCCATCCCAACTTAACATATTTATTACATAAATTAAAATTTTGAAATTAGACCTGATTTCTTTGCTCAACTCGTAATCAAAATTAAATGGGTTAATGGGTCTTAAATGAGTTAGAATAGATTAAATGGGTCAGATTTCTAAATCTAAATCCCATATATTTATTGTCAAATTAGGATGATTAATTTACAATTGAATGCCAAACATGAACCTGGTTAACTTAGGTCGTTATCATAAATTACCACTTCATTTCCAATTCACTATCAACAGCCTTCCCATCACGTGCATCTCCGGACGCCAATTGAAACATGTCGATCTTACTGAGGTCACAGCCGTCCGTTATGGATCTTCCACATCTCTTCAGATCCCCAGTCAAATCTAATCTAATTCGATCATAACCATCCATCATCATCCGTCTCCCCGAGGCCCACCTTTCCCCCTCCTTTCTCGAAAACCCCCCATTCTGCCCAGGATGAAGCCCTCTTCCTCCTTCCAGTCCGTCACTCGTCCCTCCGCCGCCAGCCTCCTCTCAGCCCATCCGTGTCCATCCCTTTCCGATTCCGTCCGTCGCCGGCGGTTCTCCGAGACGGTGATCCGTTTGTCCTCCTCTCTGTCTTTCCCCTAATCTATTTTCTTCTTTCTCTTCCTTCCTCCGGCGTCCGGCGTCCACGAATCTATTGCTCTGTCTCCCCCTCTTTCTGAAACCCTAGGAGTTTATTATTATTATTATTATTATTATTATATATTTCTCTACATCCCATCTCCACCGTCCATCCCCTAGGTTTTCTGACCGATGGCGACGGCGGCGACGATGCCGGCGTTGGGGGCGGGGATCTCGCCGGACCTCTACCCCAGCGAGGACGACCTCGTCTACGAGGAGGAGATCCTCCGCAACCCCTTCAGCCTGAAGCTGTGGTGGCGCTACCTGGTGGCCCGCGCCGACGCCCCCTTCAAGAAACGGTCGGTGATCTACGAGCGCGCCCTCAAGGCCCTCCCGGGGTCCTACAAGCTCTGGCACGCCTACCTCCGCGAGCGCCTCGACCTCGTCCGCTCCCTCCCCATCTCCCAGCCGGCCTACGAGTCCCTCAACAACACCTTCGAGCGCGCCCTCGTCACCATGCACAAGATGCCCCGCATCTGGATCATGTACTTGACCTCCCTCACCGAGCAGCGCCTCCTCACCCGCGCCCGCCGGACCTTCGACCGCGCCCTCCGCGCCCTCCCCGTCACCCAGCACGACCGCATCTGGGCCCCCTACCTCGCCCTCGTCTCCCTCCCCGGCGTCCCCGTCGAGACCTCCCTCCGCGTCTACCGCCGCTACCTCCTCTTCGACCCCTCCCACATCGAGGACTTTATCGACTTCCTCATCACCTCCCAACGCTGGCAGGAGGCCGCCGAGCGGTTGGCCTCCGTCCTTAACGACGACTCCTTCCACTCCATCAAGGGCAAGACTCGCCACCAGCTCTGGCTCGAGCTCTGCGACCTCCTCACCCGCCACGCCACCGAGGTCTCCGGACTCAAGGTCGATGCCATCATCCGTGGCGGCATCCGGCGCTTCACCGACGAGGTCGGCCGCCTCTGGACGTCCCTCGCCGATTACTACGTCCGCCGGGGGCTCTACGAGAAGGCCCGTGATATCTTCGAGGAGGGCCTCACCACCGTAACTACTGTGAGGGATTTCAGCGTCATCTTCGAGTCCTATGCCCAGTTCGAGCAGAGCGCGCTCTCTGCAAAGCTCGAGACGGTCGAGGTCTCGGATGACGAGGGAGACCCGGACGAGGAGAACGGCAAAGATGGCGTCACGAAGCTTACGAAGAAATTCCTTCATGGCTTCTGGTTGAATGACGATGACGATGTGGATCTCAGGTTGGCTAGGTACGAGAACCTCTTGGAAAGGAGGCCGGAGCTCCTCAACAGCGTGATCTTGAGGCAGAATCCTCACAATGTGAAGGAGTGGCACAAGTAAGCCCTCGGACAACTATGTCTGCCCTCCTTTGAATCATTTTTTTCCTAAACCCATTTAGTATTAAATTTCTTGCTCAAAATTTTATTAAGAAAACCCTGCTTTGAATTCACAAAAATGTACTTTTCTTCCACTCTATTTTGGGAAATATTTCTGATGATACTAAAATAATACTAAACCTTTCTTGAATAATTGGACCTTATGCCAATGCAGCCGAGTAAAGCTTTTCGAGGGCAATCCTGCAAGGCAAGTGTTGACTTATACAGAAGCAGTGAGAACTGTGGATCCCATGAAAGCGGTGGGGAAACCCCACACTTTGTGGGTTGCTTTTGCAAAGCTGTATGAGAGCCACAATGATCTCGAGAATGCTACAAAGATATTCGAGAAGGCTGTACAAGTCAATTACAAGACAGTTGATAATCTGGCTAGTGTGTGGTGTGAATGGGCAGAAATGGAGCTGAGGCACAAGAACTTTAAGAAGGCACTGGAACTTATGAGGCGGGCGACTGCAGAGCCCTCTGTCGAGGTCAAGCGGAGAGGTAATTCATTCTGTTTGATGATTTCAGTTTTGGTATGATTCAAGTTGTTCTGTTCCTTTTAATTCCGTATCATGTTGAGTCCATGCCTATAAAGAGTTGGTGCTTGATCTGGGGACTTAAAAAACTTATTTTGTAAGAAAATAAACTCCATCATTTTGATACTTTTTTTCCTTTGGGTTTACATTTTACTGCCTTAAGTCAAATATAGTTGATGCGACTTGAGCGAAGAAATTAGGTTGGAAATTGTGTTTTGGGGAGAGACAAGTTTTGTGTAGAACTGGCTTTGATCATTGAGTTCAAGTTGTCTGGTGATGTATAAGAATTGGACACCATCCAGCTGGCTATTTGGGCCATGCAAATCTGATTGTAGCCTGGTGGCAGATGGGCCCATATGAATGGTACATGACAGTATGATACTCGGTTCATGTCATTCACATGTTGGTTTGTGTATGTTGCTTTTTGATCTTGTGGCAGACAAACCTGCACTTCAATTCTTGATCTCATCTCATTTTCTTCCTGTCGTTGGAAACTAGACCCGAGGGTGACCACTGGCTGAGAAGGGAGAGCTCCGACGGGTGGCGCGTCGGCGGGCTACGTCCTCCGGAGGACCTGCAAAAAGCTGGTGGCCGGGGTTTCTGGCGCCGGCCCTCCGATGCTCAAGTCAGAGGGGGGCTTTCGTGGAGAAAGAGAGAGATGTTGCATGCAAGGTCTGAGAGTCTCAAGTTCCAGTCCCCTTTAAAGAGGAAGGAGTTCCTCTTTTTATAGAAGGGATACAGGGTTACCTTTGATGTGACTGGGCGAATTAATGAGTTACCGTCATGATTGGGCGTGATCGTGTGAATTAATGAGTTGCCGTGGGTGATTGGACGGAGTTGAATGAGTCAACGAGTTGCCGTGGGTGGCCTGAGATTTTGGGCTGGCTGGAGGTTCGTCGAGATCGTGCGCATTTAATTGTTGACAGTCGTAGCAGGATATGGTCTCTGGTTGATATGTCGTGGCGTGGCCGGCAAGCAAAGCATGGTGCGGTGAGGCTGCTGCAGGGCATGGCCGCAGCATGTGGACGACGAGCTCGGCTCGGTCTGCATGAGCTCGATCTTCTGAGCTTGGTCTGCATGAGCTCGGCCTTCTGAGGTCGGCCTGCATGAGCCCGGCCTTCTGAGCTCGGCCTGCATGAGCTCGTCCTGCATGCTGTCGGATTTGGGTGCTTTAATTATATCTGTGGGGTGGTCCATTTTTTCCCCAACACTACCCCCCGACTTCCGAGTTCGAGCTGCTTTTTGGCTCGGGCGAAGGAAGTGGTCCAGTCGTCGATCGTCCTGTAATATAGCCAAATATCTATGGAGATGTATGTGCTAAGTAGGGTGTACCTCTCGTGCAGTCGGAGCTAACGGCCTTAAGCCGAGCTGTCGAAGCCGAGCTAAGCGACTTTGCTCCGAGGTCGACTTCAGCGGCCTTCTTTGGCTTGTGGTCGACTCAGCAGGGTGCCCTCCCTCAGATCGGGGTGTGTTGTCGTAGAAGGCGTCGAATGTCGTCGAAATGGCGTCGAATTGCGTTGAATGTCGTCGAAATGATGTCGAATATCGTCGAAATGGCATCGAATGTCGTCGAAATAGCGTCGAATGGCATCGAAATGGCGTCGAATGTTGTCGAAATGACGTCGAAGTGGCGTTGGATTGGCGTCGAGATGGCGTCCCGAGCTTGGTCGGGGCATCCGAGTTTGGTCGGGGCATCCCAACTTGGTCGGGCATCCGAGCTTGGTCGGTTATCTCGAGCTTGGTCGGGGCATCATTGGAGACACATACAGGAGACGGACTTCGTCCGTTGGCGATCATGCGCCCTTATTTGGAGCGGGGCGATGTTGGAGATAGAGATACCCGTAGGTCGTCTTTTGGATTCTCCGACCTGGATATAGGTAAAATATTGAAATTATTTAAGGCCAAAGTGGCGTCCTGTACTTTTTGGAGATATTTTGATGGCTTCCGAGCTTTGAGGTCCCTCAGGACTTGACTCATCACCGGCTGGGAGTCGTTTGGAGGCCGTTAGGCGGCACGCGTTGAACTCTGGACCGCACCGCTACCCCTCGAGGTTGAGAAGCTATGATTATGCAGGATCCATAGCTACCCAAGAGCATTTTCTTTGGACAGGCTGGACTCGATCTCGTTGTTGCCTTGGTTGGCCAAGAGTTGTGTTGTAGGCCGAGCTAACCTGGACTATGAGAGGATTTAACTTCATAGTACTTTCTTAGGGTGGAATCTCCTGTGAATCTAGCCAAAGGAGCGCGCATCCTTTGGAAGGCATTACAAAATAAGGTGTCAGCCGAGTTTTCATTATGTACTAAAATCCTTTTTAAAGTCTTGCAATGATGAAGTAGCTACAGCGTCGTCATAAAGAGGGCTCAACACCCTTTTGGTCTTCATCGGAAAAGGAGATGACTTTCGCAGTGCACGGATGCTTTGAGGAAGCTCCTTCTTCCGAGCTCGATGCTTCAGGTGCCTCTATTTGCCCGCCCTCTGATGATATTGTTGATGCCCGCGAGAGGTCAGTTGTCGTTCCATTCCTCACGCGGCACTGGGTTTTGTTCCTCAGGCTCTCTCCTATAGGCATGATCACGGACAAAACAACTCAACCGACCTCGGCGGACAAGTGCCTCGATCTCGTCACGGAGCTCGTAGCAATCCTCCGTATCATGGCCGCGATCTCGGTGGAAGTGGCAGTACTTTTTCGAGTGCTTCCGCGACTCTGTCGGTCGCATCCTCAGTGGAGGTCGGAGGTAGCCGTGACCCTCAATCTCCATGAGGATTTATGCTCGGGTGGATGTGAGGGGAGTGTATATCTGAAACTTTTGGAGGGGAGACCTTGAGTGGGCTAGGCTCTTGGGCCAAGGAGGCTCTTTCTCATGCCAAGAGAATCTGCTGCTTGGTTGGGAGCGCTCCTCGTGGCGCGTCTTCTGCATCTTGGCAGGTCGTTCGGCTTCCTCCTGCTGAAAGGCCATGGCTTCCTCAGCCTTGGCGTACTTGCGAGCTCGGGCCAACATTTCAACAACGTCTGCAGGGAAACTCTTCTCGATGGAGAAGAGAAATTTGTAGGACCGAGCTCCAGTCTTCAATGCCAACATGGTGATTGACTGGTCGAGATCGCGAACCTCCCATGTGGCCGAGGTAAAGCGACTGATGTAGTCTTTTAAGGATTCTCCCTCCTTCTGCTTGATGGCGAAGAGGGAGTCTGAGGTCTGGCGCTGACGCCGGCTAGCGGCAAAATGGGTGGCGAGCTGCCTGCCAAGCTGTTCAAAGGAGAGAATCGAGCTGGGTTTTAGTCTGGAGAACCAAAGACGAGCTGCCTTACGGAGAGTCGCTGGGAAAGCTTTGCAGAGTAGAGCATCTGTGGCTCCTTGAAGTATCATAAGGACCTTGTAGCTCTCCAAATGATCCAGAGGATCGGATGAGCCATCATATGGCTCAATCTATGGCATCTTGAACCTCTGGGGGATTGACTCATCCATGATCCATTGAGGGAATGGAGACTCTGTTGTAAAGTCAAGGTCGGCGTCTCGCTTCGCGCCACAGTCTCGAAGCATCTGTATCTGCCGCTCCAAGTCCTCGATTTTTCTGCCTAGCTCGGGTGGGGCTCCTGTTGCAGCTTGGCATGGGGCAGACCCCGCCTCAGATGGGTGCTCCTGTACTCGAGGCGTCAGGCTTCGGCGCGAGCTCTCAGGATTCTGGATACGCGACAAGCCCTTCCGGCTTGGGGGTCGAGCTCGGTGGAAGCTTCGATGGTGGCGATGCTTTACAGAAAAATGACGTCGCGAGCGGCGTCCTGAGGACTCATGCTCATGAGGAGGGGGTAGAGGCTGGTCTTCTACTTGCTGTAGATCTTGAACGGCCACAGTGAGTGCTTGGACTTGTTGGACAAGCAGGTTGCTTTGGTTGGGCTTGAGGGACTGGATCCGCCGGAGGCCTTGGTGGTGGGTTCTGGACTAAGTGTCCAGGACTTGGTGCACGATGCCGGAAAACATTAGAGGCTCTTTTACTCCTCAGCTTCATGTTCACGACTCGGGCCCTTCCTCTAGCGCCAACTGTTGCTGGAAACTGGATCCGGAGGTAACCACTGGCTGAGAAAGGGGAACTCCGGCGGGTGGCGTGTCGGCGGGCTGCGTCCTCCGGGGGACCTGCAAAAAGCCGGTGGCCGTGGTTTCCGGCGCTGGCCCTTCGATGCTTAAGTCAGAGGGAGGCTTTCGTGGAGAAAGGGAGAGATGTTGCATGCAGGGTCTGAGAGTCTCAAGTCCCAGTCCCCTTTAAAGAGAAAGGAGTTTCCCTTTTTATAGGAGGAATACAAGGTTACCTGTGATGTGACTGGGTGAATTAATGAGTTACCGTCATGATTGGGCGTAATCATGTGAATTAATGAGCTGCCGTGGGTGATGGAGTTGAGTGAGTCAACGAGTTGCCGTGGGTGGCCTGAGATTTTGAGCTGGCTGGAGGTCCGTGGAGATCGTGTGCATTTAATTGTTGACAGTCGTAGCATGGTATGGTCATTGGTTGATATGTCGTGGTGTGGCCGGCAAGTAAAGCATGGTGCGGTGAGGCTGTTGCAGGGCATGGCCGCAGCATGTGGACGACGAGCTCGGCCTCCTAGGCTCGGCTCGGTCTGCATGAGCTCGGCCTGCATGAGCTCGTCCTGCATGCTGTCGGATTTGGGTGCTTTAATTGTATCTGTGGGGTGGTCCATTCCCCCCCCCCCCCCGCCCCCCCCAACACTTCCCGTAACTCCTTTTCTAAAGGCAAAAGGATATCTTAGCTTTACAAACAAGCACTGTCTCAACTTATGGGGTCATTTAAGCAATGGACATCTGCTCCCAAGTGTTTTGGTATTTTGGTTACAATTAATACGGACACATAAGAATACATATACAGATGTTTCTGGAATAAATAAATGCAAAAGAGTTAAACATGTTTATGAAATTTAATTCTGAAATTAGGCTATTAATTTATTTTTATTTGGTATTGGAATAATCTCCTAATTTCATAGGAGATATGCATGTATATTGACTGCTTGCAGCAATGGAAGCTGCTCATAATTTCTACATGGACCAAGACATATCATATGATGATGAAGCAAACTTTTGGAATTATCTCTGTTTCTAATATGCATACTTTTTGCAGTTGCTGCTGATGGGAATGAGCCGGTGCAGATAAAGTTGCATAAATCTTTGAGGCTGTGGAGCTTTTATGTGGATTTGGAGGAGAGCTTAGGAATGTTAGAATCCACTCGTGCTGTTTATGAGAGAATACTTGATTTGAGAATAGCTACCCCACAAATCATACTTAACTATGCTTTTCTTCTTGAGGTGAACCACTTGGATAACATTCAGCTAATGTGGCATTTTTTATTTTTGATAGACGATGAACTTATTTGCTGCTGAACCTTTTCTGATTCTATTTTGGCTTTTTTTAGGAGCACAAATACTTTGAGGATGCATTTAAGGTGTATGAAAGAGGTGTAAAGATTTTTAAATACCCACATGTTAGAGATATATGGGTCACTTACCTCTCCAAATTTGTGAAAAGATATGGAAAAACCAAGCTAGAACGGGCAAGAGAACTATTTGAGCATGCAGTTGAAAAGGTACTTGACTGTTCAGTCCCATACTTTGTGTTTGTCTTTGCGTGAAGGTTTTTGTGTGTGTGCATGAATGCAGTTCTACCTTTTTGCTTGCATATGTGATCATGTTTTTGACTTAATTGTCTAAAAATATCGACATGTCTGGTTTAGTGAACTCACATCGCCTGCGAATTATCGAATTTTATACATGGCTGATGCAATTGATAATATTGTTTCTTCATAGGCGAATGCCTAACAAAATCAATTGGCTAATTTTTTGAAGTGATTAAAATTTTTTTGAGAAAAATATTTTCCTCTGGTCTAACTTTTCTGTTTGCTTTATATGCCTTTCACTTTGATATTTGTGCTGCAAGAATTTCATTTATTTACTTATTTGCTCATAATCTGTTCTGTTTTCTGATGGTGTAGGGAAGCTGTTCCAAGAGCATTCCATTCTTTAACTTGGGAAATATTCTTGTGACCAATATTCTTGTCTTACGCATGCCTTTTAAAAAAAGGATGGAGATTTGGGGAGTTAGGAAGTATCTAGTTGGTTTCCCCCCTTGCATTTTTTGGATTTAGTTTTCTTGCTAAATGATATGGTATTTGATAGTTCTCTGTCTCCTACATTGAATTGAAAAAAAAAGACAGTTGTTTGACAATATATATGTCCACATGCATTTATTTGTCATTTGGTAAAATTCATTGATCACTGTGGCTTATAGTCATGTCCAGTCACTTCAAAGGCTTGTATGTGTGTGACTGCATGTGCGTGTATGTGTGTGCATGCATGCATAACTATTCTGCTTTTGGAATACTGTGTTGGCTATCTAGCATATATTACCAGTATCTCGAGGCTGACTTGTGACTTTGTTTGTTACCTTTCATCAGGCACCTTCAGAAGATGTGAAACCCCTATATCTGCAATATGCTAAACTGGAGGAAGATTATGGGCTTGCAAAGCGTGCAATGAAAGTTTATGATCAAGCAGTGAAGGCCGTTCCTAATAGTGAAAAATTGAACATGTATGAAATTTACATTGCTCGAGCTGCCGCATTTTTTGGTGTTCCAAGAACAAGGGAGATATATGAGGTTAGTTTTCTTCTACCATGAGCTTAAAGAGTCCATGCTGAACTTGACAGATATGTAGTGACTGCAGTTTTAATGAAAAAGGTAGTCTATAAGACGTATAATGTAGATAAAAAAAGGTTACTCGTGAATCATCTTAAATGTCCTTCATGCTGGTTTGGCTATTCTAGTTTTGTCTAAATTCCTAATGTTTTTAAGAGATACTTTGGACCAAATAGATTTGTTTATTCTCTGATTTTTTTTCCCGGGACTGATAGCATGATGGCATTTTTTTTCATGAATTTTTAAATTTCTCCTTGGTTTATAGTACAATAAGCTTGATTTCTGACTTAGATTTCTTGATGCATTTTGTAGCAAGCCATTGAATCCGGTCTCCCTGATAAGGATGTGAAAACAATGTGCATGAGATATGCCGAACTTGAAAGGAGCCTAGGAGAAATTGATCGTGCCCGTGCCATATATGTATTTGCATCACAGTATGCAGATCCACGGTCTGATCCTGATTTCTGGAAAAAATGGAAAGATTTTGAGATACAACATGGTAACGAGGATACCTTTAGAGAAATGCTTCGTATCAGCCGTAGTGTCTCAGCGAGCTACAGCCAGGTAGGGTTACATTACCTACCTGTCTCGAGTGAAATTTTTTTTTACAGACATTATGTTGATCTTGTATGTATACTGATTCTTGGCCACTTGCAGACACATTTCATCCTCCCTGAGTACTTGATGCAAAAGGATCAGAAGCTAAATCTAGAAGAAGCTGTGGACACTCTAAAGCGTGCTGGGGTTCCAGAAGATGAAATGGCTGCTTTAGAAAGGCAATTGGCTCCTGCACCTGCTAAGGTACCTGCTAGTGATGGTGACAGAGTGATGAACTTTGTTAGTGCTGGGGTAGAGTCACAGCCTGATGGGAGGAAGGTTACTGCAAATAGTGAGGATATCGAATTGCCAGAGGAAAGTGACTCTGAGGATGAGAACATTGAAATAGCCCAAAAGGATGTTCCTGCTGCTGTATTTGGAGAGCTTGCCCACACGGCTGCTGAAGATCAGGATAAAGGTGCTGCTGCTGAGGATAATGGGAGCAACAGTCATTTAGGTGCCCTTGAGAGAATAAAAAGGCAAAGGCGACAGTAGAGTCGCCATACTGAGACTACATCAATCTCATATGTCAAAGGGGCTTATTACTTACCAAACAAATCCTTGGCCAAGTCGAACGAGACGATCTATCCACCTATCCGTATTGACACCAATCCAACAATTCCATCTTTGAAATGCTCTTAGACATGTGATCCGCAGGTATTGTTTGGCTTCAAGTCTGTTGTTGTTGTATATATATTCTCTCAAGCACACACGTGATATGCCTTTTTTTTTTCCAGAGTATTGGTTGTATTTGATGGAGAAACAACTGATGTTCATTTTTGAAGTCTGCTAATTCCCTTTAATGGATCCATGAATCTCGTCTTACATGAATTTTGGAAACATGATTCAAGCTTAAGTTCTGGGGACAAATTATGTTTAATTTCATCCATTCTGTTTGTATGCTCTATCCTGACATGGTTCATGGTTATCAGTTAAAAGTCTTATTAATATCTGGGTATTTGATTGCTGGTTATCAGTTTGTTAAGGGTAGGTTATCAGTTAACAAGCCAGACAATCTCCAAAAGTGGGGGTTTAAGTTATTTGGTCTATGTTCCCACTATACCTGGTTGTCTTTTTTTCATGAGGGAGGGCGAAATAAAGTTAACCATTAGAGCTTTTTCTTCTCTCTCTTTAATTTTTCTGTTCTTCTGCAATTCATACCAGTGATCATGGGAATGTCAACCCAGTGGTTGTAGTTTTGGTGGTGTTTACCAGTGGTTCAATCTATCCACTCCCTAGCTAGCTGTTCAGCATTCAAACACAGCATGTTAAATGTAGTTGATGTGCTTTATAAAGAATGGTTGCTGCTAATTTCATCGTACGCTGCGAAGTGGATGACAGAAAATCTCATATGAATTTTGAAATAATATGATATGTTTGTAATACATGCCTGATGTTGTGAATATGAAGTGAAATATTTCTCAGGTTCTGTTTTTGAAGTTTTTCCTTTGCATTGTATCTTGAAAAGTTTAGTGCAGCTCTGGAGGTATATAAATTTCTTTGCTTTTCAATTATTACAGAACAGAGAGAGAGAGAGAGAGAGAGAGAGAGAGAGAGAGAGAGAGAGAGAGCATTTTTTCCCCTGTATTAGGGTTTGTGCATGTGTGTCTGTGAGTGCACGATTAAGATTATAATTTAGACAACTAAGCCACAAGTTTTTTTTTTAAAAAAAAATGTGCTTGAATGGTTAGTTGAGTTCTATTATATTATGCTATAAGTTTTCTTTGAATTGCCTTTTGAGTCATTATCAGTTGTAAAGTAATTATGTATATGCTGTCACTTTTATAATTTTTGTAAAATACGTGATATAACTTTATGTCTTTAAATAAAGAAATAAAATATTTCTGTATTGGTTGTTTGTGTTATTTGTGGCTAAGGGTTCGATATGGTTTTTTGTGATTGCCTCTTGCAGCAAAGCTCTGTCTGGAGGGATGTTGTTTGCACGGTCAGCTTATTTGTTTCAATGAAATGAGGGTTAGGTGCGAGGCGTTTCATCAGCGATATAATATTGCTTCATTTTGTAGTAGGGGAAGCTGATTGTTTCTGTTCCTTCAGAATAATTTAAACAATATATCACATTTGAAGATATATGTTCTGTGTTAGGTTGTTGGATATAAGGAAAATGTTAAAACAATTCACAGCCATCTCAGACATTAGAAGAAGCAGGGTTGAGCCGCCTGAGGGATTGCAGTAAGGTGTGAAGGGCCCCATGGCTGGGTTGCAGGATTGGCAGTGAATCAGATAGCCAAAACATGGTTTCTTCAGGGTATTTTTGAGGGTTGTAGTTGTGCATTAATTTACATCGCAGTAAAGTGAGTGCGCATAAAAGACTTCATGAGAGTTGCACTGGGCTCTTGGCTCAGGTTGAAGTTTCCAAGGATGTCTAGCTTGGAGGTTACGGGTTGTTAATGTACTTTTATTTCCTTCTGTTATTGTTGTCACTGTATCCGGAACAAAGGTGTGGAATTCTATTATGGGAGGAGGATTCTGGGAATTGAGGGGTTATCTAGGCTGGGTTTGGAACTTCAAAAGGAACTTGAATTATGTTGGAATTAACAAGAGATTTCTTTTAGTCCACTATTTGAGTGGTCAACGAGGATTACTCACTTCTTTATAGCGTGAAGATCAAATCCCTATATAACCTTTTGCCCTATTGCATGTAACAGGGTTTATGTTGCACTCAGATGAAGTTTTAGTCATGTGCCTTTTGGATTTTAAGTTTTTCTGGGACTGCTTTTTATTTTTGGGAGAATTTTGAAGTATTATAAATCACCAGATAATGATAAAGGGCTGTATGTTTGATTCAAATTTATGTTCTATGGTGCGTAGAAGCAAGATGTCTTTTTACCTCAACATTGCATTTTTCCTTCACATATAGGTCTCATTTTTATGTGTCTTTGAAGTATTGAACCGCTTATATTTATGGACAAAAAAATATTCTACTGAATTTGGAGAAACATACCTTATTTTCTGTGGAATTTGGAAATAGAAGAATTCAAGGGTCCTGATAGAGCAATTGCTGGTTTGTACCATAGGGGTGGCTTGCGGGAAGCAATTGGTTGCATTTGATTTTTTATAATGTGGAGTTTGGTACTTGAAAGAGTTGTTGTGTCATTGTATGATTCTCTTGCCCCTTGTTTGGGGTTCACCCCTCTGATTTATTTCTCCTTTTTATTTTGCTTTTTATCCCCATCTTGGAGTTTAATGGCACTTGCATTTGGGCAGGCCCGTAAATCCTATTTGATGTTAACCTTTTTCAAATTTTTTTCATATATTTTTAATTTTTTTTTTTTGCTGAAATGGATGATTCATATAATTCTAGTATGGATATATTCAGAAAAGTTAAAAAGATAATATATTCTGGAATACATTAGGTAGCTTTTTTTTCCTAATCCAAAGAATATTTCTGAAGTGGTTGGCCACATACAAGATGACCCAATATATATCCTTTATCTCTTTTCCTAAAAGGATGCAACGTCTATATCTTAATCATCATATATAGGTGTGGGGATGGATTATAGAAAGATTCTCGAGCAGGTGCAGCACCCTCAATGGAAGAGTCCTACTCATATTGTCTAGGCACATGTGTGGTTATAGTAGGAAGAGAAAAGTCGGCGAATCTGAGGAAGCTTTGTAGATTTAGGAAACAAAAGAGGAGACCTGATGGAGATCATAAGATGATGTGAAATGGGAAAAAGAAAAAGTGGATAAAAGGCGAGAATAGTGAAATTTTTTTTTCCCGAGATTTTGGCATATTCACTACTACAGTGTTCAAGAATTATCAGGTTGAAGGGAAAGGTTCAAAGTTGGAGGTAGAAAAAGGTTAGAAAATTTACCCAGATTTTGGGCAGATTCCAAGAATTTTGTGGTCGAGAATAATTTGAACAATTAACCAAAAAATGTTAGTTTCAAATAACTATATGTTGGCGCATTTGAATGGCAATAACACCTGACAGTAGCTACAAGATACCAGTTTTATCATTAATGAGAACTAATCATTTAGTTATTGGCTACAAAGAAACCTAAAAAAATAAGCTGTGTAAAATCAAGGCTGCAGTTTCTATTCCTCTCCATACGCCGCATTCTCACTTTTTCTGTTTCTTTGGTTACAGCCTTTTATTATATTTCTCTCTACTTTCTTGAATTACCTCTTCCAGTGTTTGTTAAAAGGAATCTTCACTTGTTCTTTATTTAGAGCCCACAAATTTCCTGCTTTATTGGAAAATTTGTAGGTTATAAGTTATGATTTTGATGGGTTTTTTTTGCATCTATGTGTATTAAGTGTTGTAGGATTTGTTGTTCCTATTGATTTTTGTTTCTACATGTTATTGCATCATTTGCTTTTTGTTTAATTGGCATTAAACATGAAACCACTATATCTACAATATTCAAATTGTAGAAGACTCTGGGTGGAAAGCGTGCAATTAAAGCACACAATCAATTTGTTAAAGCTGCTGAAATGGAGAGTATGCAATTCCCATTAGCTTGTTCTCTTTCTCTCTCTCTCTCTCTCTCTCTCTCTCTCTCTCTCTCTCTCTCTGTATGTATGTATGTATGTATGTATGTATATATGTATATGTATGTATGTATATATGTATATGTATGTATGTATGTATAATTAGTCATAATACACTTGCAAGAGCATGTGGTTGCTAAGGTTTTGGATTTCATATTAACTTTGAAAAATATGGTTACTATAAAATGCATTTGTTGCCAAATCGATAAAGTTAAAGAGCTTTTACACTTACTTTGGCTGGAATATAGGGAGATTGGGCTTTTTGGATAAAAAGATTTGCAAAGGTTAAAAAGAGTATGCGAAGATTGATTATATAGACTGTTGAATAAAGTAATCTAATTAGCAAAATTATAGAAATTTATTAGTTGGAATCGGCGTGGAAACTCTCAATAAATATAGCCATATTTTCATATTTTTGATGACTAATAATAAATTTAATAATGAAGACGAGAATTTTCACAACAGCAAAAGTTTTCATATTGGCTAATTTTTATAGTGATCGGAATACATTAATTAAAATCATAGCAATAATTTTAATTATTTCTGATGGGGAGAATTTTGGTCATCCTGATCTTGAATTATTTCTATCTCTTTGATTTCGGCCTTAACTGAGGTGAATGATCTTGGTATTGGCCAATGTATTAAGTTGGTCAATTCTACCGTAGAGTAACACCAAAGATCATTGAAGAAGTGGTAATTATGATAAATACAAAATCAATATAATTAACATCACAGATATATCACGAGGAATAGTTGCCATGCGTGAAGCAAATGAGGCCAAATATCGATATGCAATTATCGCCTTACCAGACAGATAAGAAACAAATACTCACCCCATCCTATATATAGGGGTGATTGGAGATCTTCCGAAGCGGCAGTGTTGGTCTTCCGTCAACCCGAAGCTACTCTTTACTTTTGGTTGACCTGCTTTTCACCGCGGAATCGGCCAGCTTCATGGATCTCAAGCGGTGACCAACCTCAGTTTGGATTCTAGCAGCAACAATTCGTATACTGCTTTAACCTAGATTTAAAATGTAAGAAAAATTGAAACATTCGGTAACCACAATAAATGGAAGAATAAACATAATTAGTAACTTTGCAACTTGCAAGTAATATTGCTTTTAGGTGCCGGTAAAATATCTATCGAGTTCGGCTCGGAACACCGGACCCAAGTGACCGACCGAACGACCGACCATCCCGAAGTTCCGGCCGTACTACTATAAATGGCCACGCGTCTCCGATCAAACCTACTCTTCAGTCCTTCCTCAATCTCAACCGTTAATTGACCACCCGGTACGACACTATAAATAAAATATAACCAAAGGAAACAAAGAGAAAAAACAAAGCTTAAAAAAGAAAGCCCAAAGCGGACAAAATTGACGGACGGGGAGAAAGAGAGAGAGGCGCTCATGGCGCGGACTCGTGCGGGTGGAACAAACCCGATTTGAATATGGAGAATAAATCCGCAGCTCTTCATTTGTCCTTCTGCCGCATAGGGTTGTGGATCCGCCTCCAACGTCTCTAACGCCACCATTCCATCGACCAATTGCTCTCTCTCTCTCCATCCACCGTGAAGAGCGAAGCCGCCACCCCTCTTCTTTCTCCCCTTCCTCCGCTATCCCCTCCCCAATTCCTTCCTTCTCTTCTAGGGTTTCTATCTATCCGATCCATCGATTCCCAGTGATCGATCGATCCTCTCCTCCCACCGTCTGGGGTTTCTTGGAGCGAATTCTCTGACGTTCGATCAAACTCTACCCGGGGATCGATGCATCGGTCTTGGCGCTCCCGATCGCTGAGGGAGGATAGGATGGAATTGGAGATCTGTTTGCCTTGACTGAATTTTGATCGGACTGGATCGGCACCTTTTTTGGGACCGGAGTTTGGTTAATTGAGGTCGCGGTGGGCTAAAATTTTGGTCTTCTGGTGGGTGGATTGTGGGGTTTCGGATTGATGGATTTGGTTCCGAGTTGCAGGGTAACGCCTTCTTCCTTATACCTTTGTTTCTAATTTCTTCTGCTTTCAATTGTTTCATTATAATTTACTGCTATCGGAGGCGAGTTGTTCCTATTTAATTTAATTTTGTGTTGGAATTTTGTATTTTTAAATTCACTAATGCTAATTGCTTAGCATGTTATATGGATTTGAAGGTTTTTTGTTTTTTTTTCTCAACGGCCTATTTTAGGGTTTTCCTTGGTTATTTGTAAACGAAATAGGATTCAGACTGAGAATTGGGAATTCCCTTTTACATTTAAATCTTACTTAAAGTTTACTGATAGTAGAATTTTGTTTTTGCAATGATCTTCTCTAGCTTGTTCAACTGAAAGTACAGTGACTTGAACTGAAGTTGCTTGTTTGCGAACGCCTTGGCAGATGGTCGTTCTATATAAGCCATGCCCTTTATTCATCTGCTTAATCTTCTTGTCTAGCTCTATGTTGTTTGTTTATGAATATGCTAATGGCCTTGTTCAAAGGGCTATGATCTTATTATTCTTCTTGTTCAAAGGGATTCTTGAAGTGTGCCTTGCTAGTATGAATAAATTGGCACGTCTTGAGCAAATTGTTTGATCAGTATTGAACGTGCCAATTGCTATGAAAAAAGTGGTAAATCATTTTTTTTTGGGTTCCTCGGGGGTGGGAGGAGGGGGGGGGGGTCTGCTGTTCCAACTTGGAAGTTGTTTCTCTGATAACTTGGGGGATCCCAAAAAAGGAAAGATAAAAGAAAACTTCTGTTGGTAAAGCGCAAACCAGTGTGGAGGATGGTACAAATTACTTTATCGTGCAGTGCTAATACTTATTGCACGCTCTTAGTCTTTGCATCAAGACCAAATTTTTTTTGTTTATCCATCTGTGATTTTCTTGAGAAAATTCAGGTGCTTTCCTTTTATTTGGTTCGTATGGTATGTTGCATGACACATATCTGGGATAAATGGTTCAACTTCTGCAATTTGGGCCTAGTATGAACATGAAACTTTGTTATCTGGGACATGTTTTTCTAATATCCCACATCATATGTACCATCTTAATATCTTGCAATGAGATGTTCTTTTTGTTTTCAATAATCATGCTTGCATAATTTTACTTCAGGATAAACTGGCGTACTTTAGAATTAAGGAGCTTAAAGATGTCCTGACTCAACTGGGTCTAGCGAAGCAAGGGAAGAAACAGGTTAGAAATTTTCTCCCTTTTTATATATTTTCTGTTGCTTCTTTTCATGCATAGAGGTAGCATTTGGAACGTGTAGTAAAAATGGCATAATGGGGAGTGCTTGGAGTCTGAGATTCTCTCTGGACATCTAAGGAATCTGTGATGAGAAACTGTTTATGGAGGGGAATGAATTTGCCTGTTCTGTAGAAAACTTGTTTTATGATATACTTTTCTTTGGTCATTTGAATTAGGTGCAATTTATGAGTTATATAAAATATTCTAATATGAATCTATGAAATGTATGGAGAAATTGATGGATAGATTCTTTTTTTTGGGGTGTCATTGTTTTTTTGGCAAAATGGTCTTGTATTTCCAGTTCTTATTTCAATAACCTAAATGATAAGTTAATCTTATAATAATCTACATCAATGGTGATTGTTTTGCATGATAAGTGTGGACTATTTTATGATAGTTCTTCTCTTTTAATAATATGTATGTTAGAACACTTGTATAAGAATGTTAAAAATATTGATGTTGGCTTGGGGCCCAACGCTTTCCTGTCGAATTGTTGTATTCCTGAATAGTTGGATATACGAAGTTATAATTTTAATGTACTATTACTGCTTATCTGTAATATTAAAGTTGTTGTGTTTCCTCATGCTCTCCTATAGATTCTTTTGCATCATATTTTCTTTATCTTTAATTTGGTCTTATGTGGTTGAATGCAATGCAGGATCTTGTTGATAGGATTTTGGCATTACTGTCAGATGAACAAGGTACTGATATTGTTTAGTGACTTTTCCTTTTTTTATAATATCTGAGTTTTGATTCTGATTTATTCTTTGTCAGTGAAGTGGTACTTGTCTGCAGGTTTAAATGTTTGATATATGTCTATATCTATCTCTCTATCTATATGCACATACACGTGCACACACACACTTCTTTTCTTATTTTTGTTAATTTTGGTCTATAATTCTAGATTTTTTACTTTTTGCACAATAAAAAGTCCTTTTTATTTGTCAAACATCATATTTGATTCTAACCAATCCTTCTTCTGGCTGTTGTTGTTGTCGTTGCTGCTATGTAATCTTTTCCAGCATGAGGTTTGTTTTGCCCAGATGGTTTTATGTTCATCAATCAAATATTATTTTTGGCTCATTTGTGGTCTATTGTTTTTAATCCTGGTTATCTATAGAACTGTTTCGTAATTGGTAGTTATGTTTTTGTTAGTCTTCATTTTGTTCTTGTATGTTTGCTGTTTCAATTGAAGCTATATATGTTTTGTGTCAGATGTTATGTTTTATCAAATCGTAGAGCATCCATAAAAAATAATTGCATTTGGAACTGTTGTCACTTGATCATACATATGGACTTGAGGCATGGACACAGTCATCTACATGCATGCACATCTGCCCTACTCTTTGCATTTTAGCACATCAGTTTTCACACTTTCCGAAGTGATGCGGTTAAAGGATAGATCAGTGATTGATTCTTCTATGCCCCTCTCTATACACTACAAGGCAAGCCAAGAGAGGAAAACCTTTAAATTTTTAAAAGCAAAAAATTCTAAGATTCTCAAATAGGAGGCTCTACATCAAACCCATGTTTCATATACTTGCTTTTAACTGCCTTTCTTTCTTTCTCTTCCTATGTATTGTACAAGCCCGTCACTTGCTATGCACTTTCTACCTACCACCAAAAGGCAGTTATCATTAATCATCGGGGTATGGTAACTTACACCTATATTCTTTTTAGATGTTGGTTGAGAATATGGGTTCTAAAATAACTTTGCAAAATATCTTTTATTTTAAAAAAAAAATTATAGGGTTTATTAGGAATGTTGAATGAGCAACATGTATATTGGAAGACCCTAACAAATAGTATCTTCTAATATTTTTATATAATAATTGAGTATATAATATTTTATGTAAAATTATTTTTCTATCCATCCATATATCCCTATATCTCCTTTTCCCCTCCTGCCAAGCCACTTGGACATGGATCCAACTACAATTCTGGTGTTTGTGTCCATACAACACCGCTCTTGATGCTGTTGTTATGAAATTTAAGGATTGCAACCTTGCCCTCCTCCTCCTCATATTAGATTCTCACCAAGCGTGTTTTTGTCTTCTTTCACAGTTTCCAGATCTCAGTGTTGGGGAAAGAAAAATTCTATTGGAAAAGACAGGGTGGCGAAAATAATTGATGATACGTACAGGTGATTTTCATTTTTATCTTTAACTTCGTTATGTTGTTGATGAACTTGCATATATGTTAATATATAGTATGATTAACTTGTCATTTACATTATAAAAAGGCATTCTTTTATAATGATGGAAATACTGGCTTACAATATGTTTTGGTGTGTGCCAAATGCCCCTTCCAGAAAAATGCAAGTTCATGGAGCTACAGATTTAGCATCTAAAAGCCACAGTGGCTCGGATTTTAATCACATGAAGCCTAAAGAAGAAATGGATGATTCTTACCAGTTGGATATGAATGTTCGCTGCCTTTGTGGCAGTTCTTTGATTACTGAGTCAATGATTAAGGTAATGCTGCTTATTCATGTTTTTCATTATGTACAACCTTGGACAGCATTAAGTCTGTTGTTTCATGGCTGTAGACAGCTTGGCGGACCATGAAAGTTATTTTCAGATTATCATATTTTGTGATTGTGCTTGTTTACATTTGCATTGCACACCAATCATCTTCTGTTTGGTTGTAGATATCAGCCTTGTGGTTGTTAGCATGTAAATTTGACAAATTGGAAATTATTAGTGTTATTATTTTCTTTTGGGGACCTAGATGTAACTAGTGAGATATGTTTTTGAAAAAGGTTGCCCTGGTTTTGGATTTAGCTCTTGATAGTGAGTAATGACATTGTAGATGTTATAGAGCTGAACTCTTATACTTCGGACATGAGATGACCTGGTTCTTGTTAATCTTTCTTACGGTGAACATGTCATGGTTTTTAATTTATGTATTTATGAGGAAATACTAATTCATATCGAGTTTTTTGGGTTTGTTTGCATGTCACAAAGGGAACATGGTTCTACATATCTGACCAGATGCATGCTTCTGATATGTTTTGCATCTTGTTGATTAACATGTTGCTGCAGATCTCATAAAGATCATCACATTGGTCCCATGGTTTAATTTCTGGGACCAGCCTTTGCTATTACATACAAGAAATTTAAGATATCTTTATGTTATTCCTTGATGGTTCATGTAGAAGCCCTTGGCTTATTCTCTCTCTTGATTCTTCTACATATTTGATTTTAGTCATTGGATCAGAAAACAGAGCCTTATGGAAACTAGAAGAGTAAGGAGCACTGGTAATGGTTTACTTATAGTGAGGATCCTTGTTAGTAGAAGAATAATTGTAAACTTAATCATCCAGAATATATGTACCGATTTGGTTTCACTTTATGTAAAGAAATTATCAATTCCAAATATGATTTCTTTGTTCATAAGCATGAAAAATGTGTTTTGCAAGGGATTCTAGTTTTTTAAACCAAGCTGGACTTTTGCTTATTGTTGCAACAAAAAAGGTTAAGATTTAGACTGCACCACGATTTAGAACCAGTAATGTGGTTCATGATGAGGTAATTTTCGACTTTGGAGGAACTTATCTACTATGTATCAAAAGAACTCTAAAAGTTGGACAATTGAAGCTGGATGCCATTTTATATTGCCGTGCAGAGAGAGAACAAGCACGACTAAGGCATTTCATGATAGCATATTACCGTGTAGAGAGAGTGCATTTTATTTTCTGAGTTTTTTATGGATGTTCCATGGCTCATGCACATTGCATGTGACGTTCTAGTATTGAAAGGAGCATTCTCACACGTAGTTGGTCAGCTCTTGTCATCGATTTATCTAACAGGTCGCTTGAGACCTTTGGCAAATTTCTAAAGTAGTCCAATCTCATGGATTTTCTAAATCAATCATTGCATCATAGATGTCTTATCTAGTCACTTTTCTGTTTTGTAGCACATGTTTACTGTACTGATTCTGTAAGTTTTAGTTTATTCACCCATAGTTGGTCAGCTCTTGTCATCGATTTATCTAACAGCTGGCTTGAGACTTGTAGACCTTTGGCAAATTCCTAAAGTATTTCTCCAGTCTCATAGATTTTCTAAATCACTCATTTTATTATAGATGTTTTATCTAGTCACTTCTCTGATCTCTAGCATATCTTACTACACTTATTCTGTAAGTTTTACTTAATTGACTTCAGTTTTATGACTCTGAGTTAATGGCTCATTATTAGTGCAATAACGGCTATATTGTGACGCCCTACAAAGATTGTTTATCATGTCTCTTATAAGTGGCCACTTCTTTAATAATAAAAGAGGATGCTTTGACTATATAGATGGGTCATGTGCCTCATAAGCCATCTTTCCTTTCATTCTCCCTTCTTGTTTTCTAATTTAGTTTTCATTTCCTTTTGCACCCATTACTTATTTTCTTGTTTATAATACCTTATTTCATCCTTTAAAAGGGTGTGTATTTGCTGCTGTTTTTCTTTGGCTTGCAAACTGTCGAATATCTCTTTGGAGTACAAGTTTAATTTTATTTACTTTTGTATGTGCTATTCAATCTCTTACATAGATTGGATCCCAACTTTCTGATACCTCAAGCTCACCATCTATGCAAGAACCATATGATCTCGACAAACCGAACTTCAATTTCTCATACTTCAAGATATACATAAACCTGTGCTACTTTTATAATGAGCTCTACAGAATAATTTCCATTACTTCTCTTGGGGGTTATCAGAATTATTATCTGATTCTTTTTCAGGATTGTGTACCAAGTGGAATTGTATGCAGGTTTTCTTGGTCATTTAAGGAAACTGAATTTCTATTTTTAGGAATCATTATGAGTGGGGGCATGGAGTAGCAAATAGACGTCACAGCACATGTCAGATAGGCTCCAAAATTGTGCTTCTTCAAAGTTGTGCTTCTACCATAGTAGAACTTTACAGTGTCGCGCTACCGATTGATTAGACATGAACCTGCATGTGCTTGTTTTGCTTTGGGTGTCTTGTTGTTCTTTTTTTGTTCCTTTTTCTTGTTTTCTCTATCAGAAATCCATTTTAGGTCACTTGCATTTCTTGATACCATCCCTAATTATTTACTGTATAAGAGGGTGAGTCTTGGCTTGACGGCAACATTGCTCTATTGTGACCCGGAGGTTATGAGTTCGAAATACATAAACAGCCTCTCCACACATGGATGAAGCTGTATACAGTTGACGTTGCTATTGCAGGAGCCTCATTCACTGGGGTGCCCATTTTTTATCTCTAATTATTTAGTATATGCAATCCCTGTACACAATGTATCAGAAGCACCTCACCATCAGATAGTCTGTCCTGAGTCACAGGCCTCCAATAGATAGGTTCAGCAGATGTTTCAGAGTTTGCATATATTAGTTTTAATCTCATAATAAAGTTATTGTGGCTGAAATTATTAAACTTTATTCTTGCTGTTTGCTAGCTTGTAGAAGATCTCAATGTTACATGAGTAAAATACTTTTGATATGGAAACTTATAGGATCAGCATTGTCATGGTTGTTATATACCATGCTCGTCTGTTTTTTCATCTTTATTATGCTGGTTTTTTTCTTTTTTTTTGGGCATTAATTGACATATGAGAATTGGATAGCCTTTGCATTATGAATAGCATGCATGCTAAGTCGTTAAATTTCCGTAACTACTATAGTGAATAGCTGTTGTTTGCTTCCCATTTCTTTTACATTTATTTCCTTAACTTTACTCTCAAAGTATGTGAAAGGGGGTATTTCTAAGACAACTTTCCTTTTTGTTTATTTTTTGACTCCTTGTGTCCCTGTGTTATCACCACTATATATTCTCTTTTCCTTTTACCATTCCTTCTAATTTCATCCCAAATGTAGATTTTCTGGAAGCAGCTTAATTTTGACTTGTGACAGTTCTGATTGATTTATTTTTAGCTTCACTTTGACATTCTTATCAATAATAGTTTTGATGATTGCAGTGTGAAGATCTTCGATGTCAAGTTTGGCAGCATATTGGTTGTGTAATTATACCTGAGAAACCTATGGAGGGTGTTTCGCCTGAACTTCCACCTCACTTTTATTGTGAACAGTGTCGAATCAATAGGGCTGACCCGTATGTCTTATTTTCCTCTATTAGGATTTCTAATATTATGAACAGCTGTTTTTTTCCCCATTCAGCATTGATTTGATCATCATAAAATATCATTATTGTTTTTACTTGTGTGCTTATTGCACATTTGTATATGGATGCAACAAATTTAGTCTTGATATAAAGTGATTGAGAACATAATGCACATATATCAAGTTTTATATATCTTGCAGACTGCTAATTATATTTTAATGAAACTGATGTTTTTATTGTGTATAGCATATGGATCATTTAAGTTTTGGTTGTAAGGTATATAACTTTCTTATGGTCAACATTTTCTTCCTTTTACCAAGCCAATCTAACATATTTTTGTCATGATCTTGATCAGTTCATTATTAATTTCTTTAGGATTCACCAACCTTATAAAAGTTACTGTCTTCATAAGTATGTTTAACTAGGACTCTAATTGACATGCAGTACACAATACATGTTTATTATCTTGTTTAGGTTGTGGCAGTTTCAGAGTGGGTAATACTCTTAAAATTTGTTAAAAGGGGAGGTTTGATTTAAGTTTACAATCTGGCGAGAAGTGTGATATGTATCCTAGTTTGCTTATAATGATAAGTGATCTTATGGTCTAGGTAGGTATTCAGGTGGTGTTTTCACAGTAACCACATTTCTGCAGAGGATGTTGTACAAGTTGCTCTGTATTGGTATCAGTAACCCATCATCACATATACTGTAGCATATCACAGTGATATGCTACATTACACGTCAATGTGATTTAATTCATTTTTGTATTTACACATATAGCTTGGATTTACTTTAAGTGGGTTGGTTCATTTAAGTGGACTTTATCATTATTTACCTCTTCCAAATATTTCAATTCTCTTTTGGGTTTATGTTTCTTTTTTTGTTAGTTTAATTTGATATGAGCTAATTTATATTAGTTATGCATTGGGTCTAAATGAAAAGTATGATGCATATATTGGACCTTTTAATCTGTTACTAGGGTATATCTTTAGTTTGATTTTGGACACTAGTTTGGTTCAGACGGGCGAGAAGTGATATTTCCTTGTTCAAAGCAAGTCCCTTTCATTACGAAGTTATTCATCCATGTGTTCTCCATGATTCTTTTTTCTCAATCTACATTGGAGCTAAGCTAGTATTTTTTCTCTCAGCCTTGTACTCTAGCTCTATAGGAAGTGTGGCTATTCTTTCTTTCTCTGTTTATGGTGCTTATTTTAACTTTGGTTTTATCAAGAGCATGTTAGAGCTTGACATTATCTGCCTTGTCTAGCTGAGGTGTCCTTTAGTGTAATGTTCTTGGGATGGTAATTATGGCACAAAAGAGATGAGTTGGCCTGAAGAAGTATGCATGGAGAGCTTTGATATTTGATGCTGGTGGGTTTGCTTGGGCATGGTTGGGAACATTCTTAGCAACTTCATGAAAGGCCTATTCTATTTTTAGATATATTTGTTTTATTAGGAATAAAATCATGAATCATGTTTATCTAGTTCTAGTGTTGGCCATCCCAGAGTTCTGATATATGGATCTTAAATTAGTTGAAATTGAGGTTTTCAGCATTCGGCATGGTCTAAATTTTCAGACTAAATTGATCACTGTTTATTTAACTGAGAAATTAAATGAATTTGACCACTGCAGTTAGAAAAGGATGTAGAATCTTTTAAAGTTTAATCACTGAATGTTTGTGCACTGATTAAGAAAATACATGGAAGAATTTGACAGGAGTGTGATCAGATATGACGAGTAAGAATATGGACAAAGTTATCTATGAGGCATCTGTAGACGCGCACATTTAATTATGATGCAGTTTAATTTTGTTAAATGTTTTTATGTTTTAATACAAGTGGATAATTTGTTGATTTAAAATGCAGATTCTGGGTGACAATACGGCATCCGTTACCTCCTGTAAAGTTGACATCTTCTGGCATCACGGCAGAAGGGTGAGTACTGAATACATGACTTACTGTATGAGTTCTAGTTTGTAAGTATGTTGGTGTATGGGCAACATTTGCCAAGATATCATGTGTTTTTAATCAATATCTATTCTCCAATTCTGTATCACTTTGGCTGAGAATTCATGATTAGACTGTGGTTTAAAATTAAAAATGGGTAAACATGTTTATTTATTTATTTACTTACTTGCATGCCAGTGCATGTGGCAAAAGGCAATGAAAATGCAACAACAAGAAATAACATCATTAGATGAGTTTTTTATGATAAACTTTGCTTGAGTTTCATGAATAAGGTGTGACTAATTCTCTAAGAGTCAATTTTGATTTATATACAAATTGATTGGGAAAATTATTTGGAATACTGTTTGGTGAACAAAAAGATAATAAAAATTGTTTGTTGACTGGGAGAATTTGTAAACTCGATTTCAGAGTCACCTTTTGATTCAGTTAAGTTTGTATTCATAAACATGGAATGTCAATGTTTGTGTACTGAAGGGTTTTTTTTCTCGGTGTGTGTTATCTGTTATACAGTCTGTGTTGTAGACTATTAATATATTGATGACTTTGTCCTGATTTGACTGTGAGATTGTGGAAAAATTAATTGTATTTATGCTTAGATTGTTGAGTCTCTGCCAACTGGTAGTGTATATTGTGTTTATTTCATCTTGTACATTGTATTAAGATGAAGGTTATTTATTTGTTTTTTTTTTATGGTTGGATTGCATGGATTACAGAACGAACACTATGCAAAATGTGGAGAGAACATTTCAATTGTCAAGAGCAGATAGAGAAATGTTGCAAAAAACTGAATATGATCTTCAGGTTGGTTTCTGTATTCATTCTTTCCCCTCTGGATTGCTTCTACGTTTTTGTTGGTTCTTTGTGGCAAGGCATTAAAGCAATTACAACAATTTGATGGTACCTGTTCATTTGTACAATTCTGGGTTAAATTTTTCTTGAAGAATGATTAAGCTCTAGTAGTCAAAAATTATGGATTGCTATCTAATATCCATATGGTCGATCAATTTCTGTTCTTTTAATTATAAATTAATAACTAAATTGAAGTATTGTTTGTCTTCTTTTGTCAGAACTTCTCATATCTTGGACCACGAACATTTATCGATAAAATTGCAAATTCAAAACCTCTTATTATCTGATAGTTGCATGAGAAAGTTTAGCTAATAGTTTCATTTTTGAGTTGACAATCTACTCTACTGGCATTATCTTTGGGGTTATGATGGTGTATTTGTTTAGATCTCTGCGAGATGTCTCTTAGTCATGTATCTTTGATTTTTCTCTTTTTTTTTGAGTGTGAATGAGAGCCGTGACTTTGTATCTATAGTGTCTTTGATTATGTACATCAGGGGGGGGGGCAAAATTAAAGTTTCTTGTATTAATTGCCTAATATGAAGAGACAATCCTAAAATGCCTATATTTAGATGCCCAAGGTCATTGTGATTCACTGTCCTCATGCATTTGGGATCAAAATGGCCTTCAACAATACAGATCAGATTTCTAGCCTGGAATCATTTTGGATCATAAAATCCAAACCTTGATCATAAAATCTAAATTCGGATAAGAGTCAGATGTTAAAGCTATCACAACAGCCATGTGTTATGATCCATTTCATTTCTTGGACTTTTAGAATGACCTCTCTACCACTAATAAGCTTTCAAAACATAAAATTAACAATCCCTGTTTGAAGAAGAGAAGCTTCATTTTGTTTTCAGAGTTAATACCTTGAGGTATATCCCATATTTGTGCAACCACTTTTCGATATCAGATTCCTTTTTTCTTTATTCTTCAACTTTAAAGAAGAATTGAGTTATCTATTTAAGGGACAAAACACATTTTGTTAGTTTTCTTCAAAATTGAATTATGTTTCTTTGCGATCAAGAAATTTCAGTATCGGGATGTTGTATAATATTTAACTAGTGGATGGGGGAGAAAACTTTGTTCCTCGAGAGCCAAAAGGAAGAAAAGAGGTGACTTTGTTTGTCAAATCCAGTAATGATGCTTTGATGATGATAATAACATATTGGTTATCTACTTCTTTGTTTTGCTGTCAGATGTGTGTATTTCTTTTTTCTTTGTATTGGACTAAAATGTCTTATGGAATTATGTTATTTATCTATACTGAATAATTCAACATGGTGTTCGGATATACATGGGCCTATTGTTACTGGAAAGTGAAGTTTGTATATGATGGTTTCTTACTTGTTATTAGTCTGAATTACAATGTAATCTTGTTTCATATTTCTTTACCCTTTTTTCTGATGTTTAATACATATCAGAAAGGATCTATCTATCTGTAGTTCTATCCACATAACTATCTGCTTGTGATATGATTTATATGATGTGATCCAGATCCTACTGAGATTGTTTAAAGTCAATTTCACTTATGTGACACCAAATGACTTTTTTATCCTTTTTTTATCTAGAAACTAAAGGTAACCATAGCATAACTAAAGAATAAAATGTATATTTGTTGATTTTATATTGGCAACCTGATAAAGCTCCTTTAGTAGGGGGGGAAAACTGTAGACATGCAAGTGTTGCACAAAAATAACCGGATCTATATTGTAATTGTCTGTTGTTTTGCAGGTTTGGTGTATACTTCTTAATGATAAAGTTCCATTTAGGATGCAATGGCCGCAGCATGCAGATTTGCAAGTCAATGGTATGGAAGGCCTCTGTAGTTTAAACATTTGATGTCACATTATTTGGAATGCCATTTTAGAATTTGTTTGATAGAATAAGTAAATCATTGACCTAAATCTTCTCCTTCCCCCCTGATTTCTATTCATATACATGTTTATCTAGATATACTATTTCTGCTTCAATAAAGATTGAAGATATCCAGTTGCTCAATTTTCTCGTTAATTATCTTTTTTGAATCTGTCAATAGGTGCTATGATGCGAGTAGTTGGTAGACCAGGCTCACAGTTGTTGGGAATCAGTGGTCGGGATGATGGTCCAGTGGTGAGTCCCCTGCTATCTTAATGCAACATGACTTTCTCCATCAATCAGTACCATTGGGTACTTGCAGTGATACACCTTATAGGCTGTTTGCAATTTATTACCCATTTTCAATTAGTTTGTCTTACTTTTGAAAGTATTTCCTCTTTTTCATACTAGGTATCCTCTAGTTGTAGCAGCTGCAATACAATTCGTTGCACTCCTTTCTGAATGTTCCATATTATCTTATTTGCTATTCAGATCACGACATACAGCAGGGAAGGAATTAATAAAATTTGTTTATCAAGGTGTGATACTCGCATATTCTGTTTCGGAATCAGAATTGCAAAGAGGAGGACAGTTCAACAGGTGATTTGAATTAATTTTTACTTTTCATATTCAACAAAAAATATTGAAATGAATAGAAAGATAACTTAGAAACTTCTGTTACTTATCTCTCGACACATTACATGAGAGGTTGGTGTTAGGTTGTGGGTCACTAAGGGAAGTTAGGAAGTTATCACTTTCAATTCTTATTATATTACAATATGGACTCCTTTGTTGCAACTCAACCTTGTCCAATCACTGCTGATAATTCAGCCTTTTTTCACTTGTCTTTATTTAGATAATGATTTGAGTAGGAAAACGAGTGCATCCACAAAAGTGGTATATTATTATATTTTGTTGATTTGCATATATGAGAAGTTTCATGGCTAAATTCTATTTCCACACATATCACCTCATGATGGAATTATAAATCAAGGTTTATAAAACTGGTGCTGGTACTTGGCGTGTCTTACCAGGTGTTGGTAAGTGCTTGGCTTCGCACAGGTCTGGCACCTCAGTCCTTGTTATAAGCAACCATCAGATACTCCATCCATTTAAATAAGCCACATGCATTGTGCTTGCATTTTTTATCGTATGCTTTAGCATTGGATGTTTTGATACAATTCTTGGTTGCTGAGGGTTCTTAGCATTGGATGATTTTATCTGGCATTGTCAATAATTGTGTTTGAATTTACATATTTACTTTTAGAACGGATCAGTTATTTGAAGTCAGTTTGATATATTTAATCATTTGGTGTTCGTGTATAGGTCAAGCAGTGCTTTATATTGCTGTCTAGAATTTACAACTAATGTGTTAATATTATTATTTTTATTATTTTGCTTTGTGTAGGACTTTTCAAGTTCATGGATTTTCCTTTGTGTTATCTTTTTGGCTTTTCCATAACTTTTGATTCTAGGAAAAGATGAAGTTACAATTTTGAAATTAGTGACCTCCAAACAAGGCCTTTACAGTTGCAAATTCATGTTTGATTTGCATTGGTACTAGAATAGGTGTAAGATATTTATCATGTTTGATTTGCATTGGTAATATTATATGCACGCAAGTGCCTTTTATATCATGACTTTTTTTTGATATACCAACGTTATTATGTCATTTTTTTAAGGTCCCATTTATGAAGTTGTGAGAAATCCAATGCAGTTAGGTAGGATTTATCTCCCAGGCAATTTAGGGTCCATCAGTGAATCTTAGTGATGGAATTTCTTTAGAATCTAAAGGTATCTTCATTGAAAGGGATAAATAGATATTTTCTCTATACTCTGGAGTTTCTCCATATTGTTGGTCAGGAAGGCTCAAGATCCCCCATAAGTTGATAATGTTATTAGGAAGCCTCAATGGAAGAGGAATTCTTGATTCCAGACCTCACAGAAGCTCTCTAAATGATGGATAAATTACAAAACAATGAGTGCAATGCTACCTTTTATAAATAGTAAATGTCTTGTTATTGCTGATGATCACCTACAGTTGCATGCTTTAATTGTTTCAATGTCAAGGGGGAGTTTAAAACCATTGGAAATTGACCTTTTGTGAGCTTTCAAAAGTTACCAAGTGATATAATATTCATGTATCCCATGAAGGTTCTAGGTATCAGCAGCCAACAGAAGATAAACGTATGTTTTTCTTGCTCTTTTGCCTTTTCTTTTAGGAAGCTGGAAACCAGTCGTTTCAGCGAGCAGCTCTCTCATAGGTAAGAGGAAGGAGGCCTCTGAGGAATATTTCCTAAAAAAATGCCTTTTGACATGGGTCAGACATGTTAAACATATGATTTTTTTTGACATGTCCTTAAAAGCAGCAGCATTGGACTAGCTATAGCAAGAAATGTCACTCACTTGGTGTAATATAAGTAGAAAATAAGTGAAAAATGAGGAAATGGAAAATGGAAAGATGAAGAAGAGAAAAGGAAGGAGAACTTATCTGATTGGCTGTAACTGGAACATGACCAAGGCCATACAAGGATAAGATGTGGAGTGGCTGGAGGTAATGGGGGACTTGCCTCTGTTGCATCCCCCTTTTCTTTTCCTCCATTTGCAAAGCAACGTATGCCACTCCCTCATTCATTGGGGGTATTGATATATCCCCAGCTTCTGTTATTTCCATTGTTTGGTGTGGCTTGTAATTCCCTTATATTGTCAATCTCTTGATGATATTCGACTCCCTTACCTGCAATAGCATGTTACTGTCTGCTATTTTACCACAAGTGGTTGCATGACCGGTATTTTAACAATTTGTCAAAAACCTACTTTTGCATGTTAGGAGTAGCGAACTGACACTTAAATCCCCTTATGATAATAACAAGGATAAACATAGCATTATAACTATGGAAAAGAGTTGATCATGTTGTTGAGATTCTCTAGTTAACATGAGCTTGTGTAAAGGCTACAACACTTCATGTCAAGATGCTTTATAGAACACTGATATTAATACATGCGGTAGTAGTATGATGCATGCACCTAATCTGAAAACTCGTGTCCATGTTCATGCCACACTTGTACTTTTATAAATTATCTTCTTTTTTTTTTGTTGAAAGGGGAGCATGGGGATTATCTTTCCATCTACCTCATCTTCCTTATTCTTTTTGAGCAATACCTTGAATATTTGATATTGAGATAATGTGGATGCTTTGTCTTTTCCGTTGGACATATCTTTTTATACATCAGCTGCTTATTATTAAAGGAACTTGTTTTAGGTCCTCAACTTGGTACCAAAGGAAGCAGATGGTGAGCATTTTGAGGATGCTCTTGCTCGTGTTTGTCGTTGCATTGGTGGTGGAGCTAATACAGAGAATGCAGATAGTGACAGTGATTTAGAAGTGGTTGCTGACTCTGTTACAGTTAATCTCCGCTGTCCTGTAAGTGGCAGTTTAAATTTTGTATAATGTAGATGTAATTCTTTAACCACCTTGGAGCAGCATTTGCACCACTGTTGTTTTTGTTTTTCATTTTTCATTTTCCTCATGTTCCCTTTTACTGATCTGGAAAAGTCGAGTAACCAGGAATGACATACTGAAAAAGGAAAAGAAAGGATTATATTCACAATTCTGCTGATGAGGCTGTCAATCCCTGGTGGGTTAAACTGCCTGCCAAAGGTTTTGCACTCATAAGTTCTTGCCTTGCATGATGTGTGTACTTAAGGTCAGAACATGAATTGCAAAGCATGCAGCAATATGTGGCGCCCCAAGATAATTTCTTTTTGTTGTCTTTTTGCTCCATGCAAATGGTCTGGTGTAAGTGCAAACTCTTTGCTCAGAAAATGTTGACCATTTGGAAGGAAAGGTAGTTTAACAAACATTTGACCAAAGAATGCATCTTTGTACAGTATTTCTACAGTCTGTCATGTGTTTTGGAAACAGTAATGCATGAGGGAAACTTTCCATAACTTGTGTCTTTAACCACATGCTTCTAGAACATTATAGTACCCGGTACAGATTATTCTGTTTGATATAACTTGTATGAAGAAACTTAATAATAAGATGTCCCCTACATTTAATGGTAGAGAGAGAGACAGAAAATTCATTTGCCCAATTAACATTGATAATTGAATTTGTTGCTTTTTAGACCAAGTTCACCTTTAGGAAGCCTAACCAGTTTCTTTCTTGTTGTCTGACTGATTTCAGATGAGTGGGTCTCGAATAAAAATTGCAGGCAGGTTCAAGCCTTGTGTCCACATGGGCTGTTTCGATCTAGAAACGTTTGTTGAACTCAATCAACGCTCTCGGAAGGTTTACAATTTTTTCGTAGTAATCTGTCTTTGTGCTTTTTCTTCCCTCTTTCTCAGAAATTCTTTTGCTTTCATGCAGTGGCAATGTCCAATATGCCTAAAGAACTACTCTCTTGAAAACATCATCATTGACCCATATTTCAATCGCATCACTTCTCGGGTAGGTTTCCCTGGAATTGTTCTCTTGTTTCAACTGAGTTTGTTGATGTACACTTGAACTTCTGTTCTTATTGTTCTCTTCTGGTGATACAGTTGCAAACTTGTGGAGAAGATGTAAATGAGATTGATGTGAAGCCTGATGGTTGTTGGCGCACAAAGATTGAAGGTGAATTTAGGGAGCTTGCTCAATGGCACATGCCTGACGGTACTCTATGTGCCACAACAGATTCAGAAATAAAACCTAACGTGGAGAACTTGAGGCAGGTTAAGCAGGATAGTAAATCAGAAGGGCATGCAGGTTTGAGATTAGGAATTAAAAGAAATCGCAATGGAACATGGGAAATAAGTAAATCTGAAGACATGAAACCTCCATCTTCTGGAAGTCATGTTCTAGGTAAGCTTGAAAATCACTGCCAGAATATCATACCTATGAGCAGTAGTCCCACTGGAAGTTACAGAGATGGAGAAGATCCGAGCGTCAACCAAGAAGGCGGGGGGCCTTTTGATTTATCTCTGAACAATGGTCATGAGCTTGATTCTCTTTCACTCAATTTTGATCCAACATACAATATTGAGGATAGAATCCCTCCTGCACCATTGAAGGATCAAGATATCATTGTCCTTAGTGACTCTGATGAAGATAATCTTACAACAATTTCTCCTGAAAATGCCTTTGACACTGGTCCAGCTGGTGGCAGTACAATACCTTTTACTGCCAACCATCTTGGAGTTTCAGAAAGATATCCTGAAGACCTTGGCCTGGGAACCAGTGGAACTTCATGTCTCGGTATATTTAACAATAATGGTGATGATTTTGGGATGCCACTCTGGCCAATGCAGACAGGCCCGCACACTGGGCCTGGCTTCCAGCTATTCGGAACTGATGCTGATATTCCAGATGCCTTAGTTGATTCACATAATTCCCTTGGCTGCACAACAATGAATGGCTATGGTTTGACATCTGATGGTGGTTTAGAGGATGCTTCTGGAGTCCAAGATTTTTCAAACTGTCGTTCTAATACTGATATGAATGGAAGCTTGGTCGATAATCCACGAGCATTTGGTAACGATGACCCTTCTCTGCAAATTTTTCTTCCTAGCGGACCAGCTGGTGTTACCATGCAGGCTGATTTACATGATCATACTGAAATGCCAAATGGGATCCATTCTGATGATTGGATATCCCTTACACTTGCTGCTGGTGGAGGTCATGGTGAGTCTACTTCTGCAAATGGGCTGAATCCAGGTCAACAGTTGGCACCAAAGGAAAGTAGGACAGAGCCATTAGAAGATGCTGGTTTGCACCTTTTCCTTTATCAGGCACTTCATTTTGTATGTATTGTTTCTTGATGAACACATCAATAACAGTCTATGACCTATCCATGGTATGTTGTACCTTACCGAATTGGACGGTACCGGGCATACCGTACCGGTTTGGTACCGGTACCGATGGCGTACCAAAAATATCATACCGTACCATACCGTACCGATACTATGCTAGTGTGGCACCAGTACGGGGTCTGGTACCGATGCTGGACCTATCTCAACTTTGAACAATAGCGACATGTTTAAATTGTGGAACCTTAATGTTGTTAGCTAGAGGTGCTTGATACATGCTAAATTGTCTGACCATTACCACCAAGAAGATCAACAAGATAAAACCTCCTTTCAATACAATATCTTAAAATTGATAATCTATATTAAGATATTACTAATATAATTTCATCAAAATATGTAAGACAATACGTTAGTCTGATTAGTCAACAGTTCTTGTTAAAAGGCTTGTACCTAATGCTGTAGTACATCAGTGAAGTAACAAACTTCTCTAGAATTTTCTAGACTTTTTAGGACACTTGAAGTAGGTGTTAGAAATGTCATAATTGCAATATGAAGGGCCATGCAAAGTGCAGATGTTTCTGGCTGGCATTAGTGGGAACTGCATTTTCCCTTTTGCCTTTTCCTTTCCTACCCTTGAAAGAAAGGGAGAGAGAACCACTCAGTGAGGATTTCACGGGTCCAAATATTTGGGGATGCACCACCCAAGACTTTGAACCTAGAACCCCTTCTTCTTAGGAGCAACTCTTGCAGCAAGGTCCAGTTCATGTAGGAACCAGTTTTTTCAAGTGATGTGTTGTGTGTGGCTGTATATAAAAGTGTTCCAATGCTATCGAAATCCTGAACTTAGGTCTGGAGGTAACACTTACATCTCTTATATACTGCTGTTATACCAGGATTCTTCATATGTATTATTTGCAAATGTGCTGGTGCTTTCCAATTTCATGGTATATATTGCTTTATTGTTATCAATCCCTAACTTTCTGCCTCTGTCTTGCTCATGGCTTCAATGAGTTTTGACTTTCTTGCGATCCTAAAGCTATATTTGCAAGTTTGCTGACTGAAAACATTGTTTGTGACTTTATTGTTAGTAGTCTTGTGCTTTGGTGCTGGGTCTTTATATTCATTGTTGTTTAATTTATGGATGCAGCTTCATTACTTCTGAGCATGAATGATGACAGAGCAAACAAAGCAAATTCAAATACCCAAAGGTCTGATAATTCTTTCTCACATCCCCCACGGTCTGTTAGGCCTCGTCTGTATCTGTCAATAGATACTGATTCTGATTAGTCGTCGGGAACTAATGGGATGGTGACTTTCTATATGCGCCTATGATGCTGCTTGGTATGCTTTTGGTAATCATTTCTTCTACAAGAAAAGGCCAGACAGTCCTACCTTGCTGCAAGGAAGAAGAGTCGCAGCAACAGATCACCACTGCAAGTGGTATAGGTAGGTGTTCAGGCTCAGCAATATCCAAATTGCATGCTTGATGAAAGAGTTAAACCTGTGATAGTTTGCATGTGTTCAGTGCTTTGCGAGGACAGCCTCCTCTCATTCCTCCATGTTGGCTAGGTCCGCAAGAAAATTCTTTATTTGAATTGCAGGCCAAATGTGTTTGCAGCGAGCTGTACAGTGCATTATAGGAGATGAGAAACAGGGGCCTTCCCAAGGTATAAGCGAAATTACTGGGAAGGCTTGTGTATTATATAATTGCATCTGGGTTCATTTGGTGTAAATTCAAGTGCTTAATTGAATTTTGATGGCTGTTGGTGAAAATGCTGCATTAGCTGCACAGCTGAAACTTCACAAATGTTGTTGCTTGAAGTTCCACTATTTTAAATCAGATGGTGCCTACGTGATTGGTGCTTTTCAGATGCATATATTGATTAAATTGCTCAAGGTTTTCTTATACAATGGAACATTTTACTGACCCATTTATATGCTATATCTGGTTTCATTTGAAATGAGAATGAGCAATGCAAGTTAGATTTTCTTCTGTTTTCATGATGATGAGTTGCCCTGCTTTTGGCCAACGGCAGTCAGTTCTGTCACACCCTAACCTAACCCTTCTTTATACGTGTCGCCACTTATGTGGCAATTGTGTCTAGCTGAAGTATTCTCTTTATGATTATAGAATTTTATCAGCTTGCCTGGCAAAGATATGCGGGCATTATTCTTTATTTGAGTTTATCAGTGGAGTTTGCATTGAGACAACCCTTCAGTTTCGTGCCTTGGTTCTGAGATAGGTTGTTTATGCTGCTAGAGTGGTGCAGCCGCGGGGAGCCAGAGATCAACACCATGGCTCAAAATTTGAAATTACGTGCCTAGCTTCTTTATTTGAGTTTATTAGTGGTGTGCTTCAATTTTTTCAGAACATGTTAATAATAATTCTCTATGATTTCCCTTTATCAATGAATCATGAGAATTTGTTTATATAGGTCAGAATTGCTGTAGGAACTTCGGAGTATATACATGTTTGCTTTTTACCAGCAACAAAGTTGTGAGCAGTTTTTTTTTTCCCCCAAAAAATAGAAAAAACGATCGGAGGGACTTGAAGCAATATCATCTTTATAGTCTTGTTTCAAATCTTATTTCCCATGCGAGGGTGAGTGCCTTGACCCATTTACAGAACCGGAAATGAGACGTCCTCTCGCAACTACGGTAAGATTTTCATATGACTGATTTCGACAAGCTAAAGGGGGGGAGTTTCAAATTCAACAAAATCAGTTTACTGTTGTCAAAGTAATTGATAGGCCTTAAAATCAGGTGGGGAGGAGCAAAAATGCCAAATTTGTGGTTTATAAAAGAAATCGGCAGCTACATTGCATTGTTCTACGTTTGGCACTTCATCTGCAACTTACGCCAAAAATAAGCCGTTGGTTTATCGAAGGGACGCCGTAAATAAATCAACCCAGATGGAGCTAAGCCTTTGTTCAAGCTTAGCATATTTTGGAAAAAATGCTTTGGCTGCTGTTTGGTTGCCAGTTTTATGAAAAATATATCTTTTAGAAAATACTTAAACATATTTTACTGGATCTGTAATTTGGTGAGAAAAACTGATATTAGATATGATTTAGAAATATCTGGTAATATCCATCTAAATCCGGCCGCTAAAACTGACATTTTTTTTTACCAGCAACCAAGTCCAAATCTTGTAAATTGCATGTAAATATCCTGAATTTTTTTAATAAGCATACTTCTTTGGTTGAATTCTAATTATCGTCACAAGTTCCATAGTTGGAATTTATTTGGCCAAGCATAAAAAATTAAAGTTTAGAAAAAAAAGATAACAAAATAATAATAATAATAATAGTATAAGATATTTCAAAATTTAAATAGGTTAAAAAATAATGATGACAAGATACTAGCTTATTTAACAGAAGGGTGATGGTATGGGGTCATATACTATGCACATAGCAAAATTCAAATAAAAAAATGCATATATTTCTGAAACGGTAGAAATTTATAATTAGATTAATATAATTATAGATGTCTCTTATCAAATGGAGAGGATCCGAAATCCATACATGCACATGTCGCATGCCGACGCCTTCTCAGCTATAACAAAAGTTGCAGCACCGTGGTCCGACGCAGGCTCGACGCAAAGAGTCAAACCCTTCCGTTGGAGGGTTTTGGGTCCCGGCTACCTTACGTGGCGTCGGATGGGATTCTCGCATAAAAGTTTTTGTACGCGCTCGCACCCACCGCTTAACAAGTTTGTCCTGAGTCCACAGCTCGAAGCCACGTCACGCGCTTTCCAGCTATTTGGCATTTTCCACGCGCTTCCGTCCCTCCCAAGCCCCTTTTATTCCCCACCACTGACATCGCTCCCCTCCAAATCCCAACCATGGCCAACGCCGAGGAAGCCAGCCCCCTCCTCCAGCATCGCCCCGAGGCCGCCCCCACGCTCGAAGAGGGGGCTCCCCCGGCGGCGCCGCCGGCCGCCGCCAAGATGCCCCCCGAATGCGCGGCGAACGGGATCCCTGTGGGGCACGGGAACGTCGTCGGCGAGCCGGTGGCCCGCAACCAGTGGAGCTCCGGCCTTTTCTCCTGCCTCGGCCTCAACGACGAGTTCTGGAGCAGCGATGTCGAAGTTTGTGCGTTCTATCGCTTTCCCCTCTACATTTTCGCCCTTTTATTTATCCGGCGATTCCTGATTTCCGTTTAGATCGCGTAGATCTAGGGTTTTCTAATTGATTTGTAGACAGAACTAGAATCTCGAGATACGTTAGGATATTTTTGACTCTTGAGCGCGCGCCCTATATTTTTTTGTCAGGTTTCATCCTTGGTACGATAATTTCACGAGTTGGTTTGGTTGCGCCACATGAATCGCCCCTATTTTTTCTCTCTCCCTTTTTCCTTTCAAACGAAGGATTTTTTTAGCGTCACCCAGCATCAAATTCCGATTATAGTCTCCAATTTTGATCCTTACATGCAGTAATGTAAAAATAGTTTAGATCTTAAATTCGAAATCTCTCATTCAGGGATTTGAGTTACATCTAATCAGATATTTTCGCGCGTAACTCTGCCATGCAAGTTCATATAAATTCCTTTTCTTCTACATCCATCCATTATATTCTTTCCAAGATGTGTTTTCTTATAAGAAAGCTTCAAATAAAAAAAAAAAAGTTAGTGCCACCAGCTCTGTAATTAAAGGGCATACTGCTACTGACTACCATGGCAATGTTCAGGTCTAATTGGAAGCATTGCTCCGTGTGTGCTGTATGGAGGCAATGTCGAGAGGCTTGGATCAGGGC